>NC_135537.1:2336895-2965831 GCF_045843805.1 Urocitellus parryii | reverse complement strand
TCCACTCCCCAGGGCTGTCCCTCAGGTGTCCACTGAGAAAGCAGAGGGCCAGGGGGCGAGGGCGGGTGCTGCACGGGATGTAGAAAGCGGATCTGAGGAGCGCGGTTCTGAGGAGCCCATACACTGCTCACCAGTCCCTTGTTCACCGTTGGGTTCAGGATCTGGGCGTGAACTGTCACCGTACGTAGCATTGTGGCAGTGCACTCCCCAGCGTGTGCCCCGCTCCTGTCCTCCCTCGAGGGGGGGCTGACTGATGCTGGCAACAGAGGACTTGTCGAAGCAGCGTGACGCCTGATGCCAGGTCCTCGCGATGCGGTGGCTTCCGCCATGCCGTCCCAAATCACTGCTGGGGGAGCAAAAGCCGTGTCACAGGGACACTTGAGCAGCTCCACCGGAGGCCAACGCCATGCAGAGCTGGGGTCTCCTGCCCATGGTGGCACTGTGAGCGTGCCAGCCAGGAGGGTGACCCTCCTGCCTGCCACACCTTCAGAGGCCCTGGAAACCGAGATGATACGTGACTGTTCCTGGTGTAAGCTGGGTAGCTTGGGGTCATTTGTACACAGCAGGAGACGCGAAGCCACGTAGTCTTCATCACCCCATGTTGTTTCCTTCAGGGGCCTAACTGAGGGCCTTCAGGAGGCGGTGACCAGCAGGAAGGTGTATTACTCTGGAATGAAGAGCCCAGTGAGACCCACCGCGGAGGAGAGTTCTAAAAGAACAGCTTACATTGTTCTTGCCTTCACTTTATTCTGATTCAACTGGATTGAAATGATGGCCAGAGCCAGTGGTATCTGGAGAAAATATGGTGATGACTTTGTTGATGTCTGAGTTCATTCCTGTTGCTATAACAAAATACCAGAGACTGGGTAATTTGTCATTAGCAAAAAACACATTTTCACAGCTCTGGAGGCTGGGAAGACCAGGATGAAGGTGCTGGCAGATTTGGTGTTTGGTAAGAATGCACTTTTGGCTTTCAAAATGGTGCACGGTGCTGTGAGCTCTGGAAGGAAGGATTGCTACGCCCTCCCACCGTGGAAGGGGGGGAGGGGCAAAAGAGGACTGATGCTCCCGCCTGCCTCTTTGCAAGAGCATGAACCCCTTTTGTGATGGTGGAGGCTGGTGACCTCACCGCCTCCTGAAGCCCCCTTCTGTTAACACCATCGCTCAGGGATTTGGTTCCAACACATGAATTTTGAAGAGACGTCATACTGTAGCAGCGGGGGTCACCAGAGCAGGTGGCTTACCTGGGAGCTGAGCTTAGGGAGCAGGAGTGATGGGGCTGGGGACAATGAGACAGGACAATGACCCACGGGCCTCCTTGCAGGAGAAGGTGGACATGAGTCCTACCCTTCTACTACTCCGAGCAGCCAGAACGCATCACAGGACCCGGTCAACGTGGCCGCGGTAAAGAACACTGAGGGAAACCGTGACCGGCGAATCCTCCGGTGGTGCAGGTCAGCTAGGTGATTCCCAGAGCCCACTGTGGGCCCCACCTGGGCCAGCTCTGGCTGTTGACGAGATGTCCTTTGAGGCTATGCCCAGGCGCAGTGGGAACAGCACTGTGGTCATGTTGGACATGTTGGACAGCCTTGGACAGAGGTGGTGGCCCCTGCCATTTGTGCACCACCACAGGCTGAACAATGGCTCCAAAGACATCCAGTGACCTTAAATGGCAAGGGATTAAGGACTTGGGGATGGGGCAGATTACTCTGGACTGTCTGGGTGGGCACTAAATGTGATCTCTTTTTAAAAATTTATTTATTCTCGGGCTGGGGATGTGGCTCAAGTGGTAGCGCGCTCGCCTGGCATGCGTGCGGCCCGGGTTCGATCCTCAGCACCACATACCAACAAAGATGTTGTGTCCGCCGAAAACTAGAAAATAAATATTAAAAAAAAAAATTTATTTATTCTAATTTGCTATACATGACAGCAGAATGCATTTCAATTCATGTTCCACATATAGAGCACAATTTTTCATGTTTCTGGTTGTACACAAAGTAGAGTCACACCATTCATGTCTTCATACATGAACTTGGGGTAATGATGTCCATCTCATTCCACCATCTTCCCTACCCCCTGCCTTCTCCCTCCCTCCCCTTTGTCCTATCTAGAGTTCCTCCATTCCTCCCCACCATCCCCATTATGGATCAGCATCTTATATCAGAGAAAACATTTGGCATTTTGTTTTTTGGGAGGGGCTAACTTCACTTAGCATAATATTCTCCAATTCCATCCATTTACTGAAAATGCCAAGATTTTATTCTCTTTTACTGCTGAGTAATACTCCATTGTGTATATGTACCACATTTTCTTTATCCATTCATCTACTGAAGGGCATCTAGGTTGGTTCCACAGTTTAGATATTGTGAATTGTGCTGCTATAAACATTGATGTGGCTGTGTCCCTGTAGTATGCTGTTTTAAAGTCCTTTCGGTATAAACCGAGGAGTGGGATAGCTGATAGAATGCAGGGTAACATCTCTATGTTTTTGTATGTCGCTTTGTGGCATAATATATGGTCTATTTTAGAGAAGAATCCATGTGCTGCTGAGAAGTGAATTCATTTGTTGAAGGATGAAATATTCTGTATATGTCTGTTAAGCCTAAGTTATTGATCGTATTATTGAGTTCTATAGCTTCTTTGTTTAGCCTTACTTAGGAAAATCTATCCAGTGTTGAAAGAGGTGTGTTAAAGTCACACAGAATTATTGTGTTGTGGTCTATTTGACTCTTGAACCTGAGAAGGGTTTGTTTGATGAACATAGCTGTTCCATTTGGGGGGGCATATATATTTATGATCGCTATGTCTTGTTGCTGTGTGGTCCCCTTGAGCAGTAGGAAATGTCCTTCTTCATCTCTTTTGATTAGCTTTGGCTTGAAGTCTACTTATTGATATGAGGATGGACCCCCTGCTTGTTTCCGCTGTCCAGCCTTCCTCCTGCTCTTTCCCAACCTTTCACCTTCAGTCTGTGGATGTTTTTTTTGTATGAGATGAGTCTCTTGGAGGAAGCATATTGTTGGATTTTTTTAAAAAATCCAATCTGCCAGTCTATGTCTTTTTTTTTTTTTTTTAACAATATCTTTATTTTATTGTTAAGTGGTGCTGAGGATTGAACCCAGTGCCTCTCAGGTGCTAAGCCAGCACTCTACCACTTGAGCCACAACCCCAGCTCCAAGTCTATGTCTTTTGATTGGTGAGTTTAGGCCATTAACATTCAGGATTATTATTGCGATATGATTTGTATTCTTAGCCCTATTTGTTTATATTTGGAATTTAACTTGACTTGGTTTCTCTTTGGTTAGCATTTCCTGTACTGTAACACCTCCCTTTGATGATTTTCATTATATTTTTAAAGATATATTTCCCTTTTTAAATCTGTTTTTACTTGTAGATGGACACAATATCTTTATTTTAATGAATTAATTTATTTTTATGTGGTGCTGAAGATCAAACCCAGGGCTTCACACGTGCAAGGCTAGTGCTCTACCACTGAGCCACAACCCCGGCCCTCGTTGTTGTTTTTCGTTTCCTCCTCATGGAATAATTTGATGAGGATGTTCTGTAGTGCTGGCTTTCTAGTTGTAAATTCCTTTAACTTTTGTTTATCATGGAAGGTTTTTATTTCATCATCAAATATAAAGCTTAATTTTGCTGGATATAAGATTCTTGGTTGATGTCCATTTTCTTTCAGAGCTTGATGTATATTGTTCTAGGATCTTCTAGCTTTCAGGGTCTGGGTTGAAAAATCTGCAGATAACCCATTGATTTCCCCCTATATGTAATCTGATTCCTTTCTCTTGTGGCTTTTAAAATTCTCTCTTTATTCTGTATGCTAGGCATTTTTTCATTATCATGTGCCTTGGTGTAGTTCTGTTGTGATACTGTATATTTGGCATCCTGGAAACCTGTTGTATTTGATTTTCCCATTCATTCTTCATGTTTAGAAATTTTTCTGATATTATTTCACTGAGATAATTCACAGATGGTTCATTCCTTTGGTTTGGAACTCTATGCCTTCCTCTATCCCGATAATTTTTAAATTTGCTCTCTTTCTTTCTCTCTCTCTCTCTCTCTCTCTCTCTCTCTCTCTATCTATCTATACACACACACACACACACACACACACACACATATATTTGTAGGTGGACCGGATACCTTTATTTTTTATTTATTTATATGTGGTGCTGAATATCAAACCCAGCACCTCACACACGCTATGTGGGTGCTCTACTGCTGAGCTGCAAGCCCAGGCCCCAAATTTGGTCTTTTTATGTTATCCCATAATTCTTGAATGTTCTGCTCATGGTTCCTTACCATCTTCACTGTGCAGTCAACATTCTTTTCAAGATTATATATTTTGTCTTCATTGTCTGAGGTCCTGTCTTCCAAGTGATGCTTTCTATTGAGCTTTTAGTTGTTTTTATGTTGTTGTTGTTTCTTTTATTTTCTATTTTATTTATTTATTTTATATGACAGCGGAATACATTACCATTCTTATTACACATATAGAGCACAATTTTTCCTATCTCTGGTTTTGTACACAGTATATTCACACCAATTTGTGTCTTCATGTACTTTGGATAACCATGTCCATCACATTCCACCATCATTTATAACTCCTTCATTTCAAGGATTCTTTTTTTTTTTTCCAGAACATCTATCTCCTTATTAAAGAAATGTTTTGCTTCCTGTATTTGGTCATGTAGCTCTTTGTTGAAATGATCTTTTGCTGCTGTACTTGCTCTCTTATATCACCCTTTAGTTCACAGAACATTTTAATGCATACGTCTGAACTCCTTCTCTGTCCTTTCTGCTGCTGGGCTGGCCATGGGTTCTAATAACGTACTTACTCTCCTGGTTTGTCGGGGCACTTTCTTCCCTTGTTTCTCCACGTTGTTCACGTGTCCCCTTCAGCTCTGCGAATCCGAGGCATTACGGTTTTACCCTATAGACTTGTAGTTCCCCTGCAGGTTTCCAATGCCTCTCTTTTAAGGGGGAGAGCAATGTGGACAGATTCCCATACAGACAATGTACAACCTTAAACCAGAGGGCTGCTATAAGACATTTACAGTTTTGTCACAATAGACAGAAATGGTGAGTTCAATTATCTTCTACAATATAACAGTAGGTTTGCAAAAGGGTCCACAGTTTCTGATGGTGACAAAGAACCAGGGGTGAGGTGTAGGATGAGATGTTGAGGGGAAGGAGGTGAGGACACCGAGCTATAGGTCTTAGAAAGTGTGAAAGAGGAATCTAAAGAAGTTGGTTAGTAGCAGGAGAAGAGAGAGGTAGTAATTTTGGGGAGACAAGTTTAAGTGGGAAGACAGTAGGGTACAAAAAACAAACAAACCCAAATATTAAGTAAAAAAATGTGAAAAAAGAGATAAAAGAACACAATATACCATGCAGACATCCCAGTCCTCAGTAGCCTACTTCATGAAAAGCACTTGGTTTCACAAATGTTGGGGATGTGAGGGCAGAAGGAGAGAGAGAGAAGGAAAAAAGGAAAAAAAATCTCGAAGGAAGATAGAAGGATAGTTCTGGTTGGAGGTCAGGGTCTTTCCTGCCTCTCTTCTCAGGCGATAGGTGGGGTTTCTGTGTTTGCTGGTATCTCCACGCTCAGGACGCTGGAGGTTATTAGGGCAGGAGGGTTGCTCTTGGGGGCAGAGCTCCTGGAAGTTTGGTATGGCACTTGCCGGTTCCTGATGGCAGACTGCACCCAAGGGCCTCCTTTGGAGCCCACTGGTGGGATGTGGGTGCCTGGTCTCATCTCCTTATATCGCCGATAGACCTTGCAATTCCTGGTCTCTAATTTAGTATCTAAGCTCTATCTCCCTCACCCCCTTCCTTTCTACTTCCCAATCAGGAACCTCTCTCCGGAGGTCTTGTGGGCTGCGCTCTGGGGCTGCACTTCTGTCTAGAGAGCTGTGTTGTATTGGGCAGTTCAGGACCCAGTTTTGCCACCCAGTTTGGCAAGCTGTGGACTGGCTGTGCAGCCGCAGGCACTGTGCCGGGTAGAGGGGGGAATTGGGGACCTCTGGTGCCTTAATATTGTTTCTAAGCCCCGGCCACGTTCCAAGCTGGGAGTCGCCCCAGCTAAAGATGGTGACGAAGGTGTCCCCAGATGGAGGCTCTGCTTTCAGTGATGGGGTGTCGACCTGGTGGGGCTGGGCGGTGTCCTTGAGCAGCGTGTTGGGAGATACAGCTCTGTGGCGTGCAGTATTGTGGCTGGCAGCTGTCACCAGACTCAGTGCAGTGACCCCAGGTGCAGGATACCACGTATAGTGGACTGTGGCAATGGTTATAGTGCCCCACGATGTAGGCGACCGGGGGAGCCCCACATTGGTAGATGGGGGTCCGCACGGGAGTGGCAGCCAGAGTTCCTGAACATGGGCTGTGGCCAGGAGTCCTGGGCGGGTGCTGATGCCAGTGATCCTACTCGGGCACCTGGAGGACCTGTGTGAACGACTGGCCTGGAGTCCTGAGCTGACACCGAGGCCGGGAGACCTGCCCTCGCAGCCGTGATTCCTGCGTGGGAGCAGCTGTGGGGGTCCTCTAATCACTCACAGAGAAACAGCATTGCCACGACTTGAACCCCAGGTCCCCGAGTGACACAGAATGCAGCTCCCTGCAGCCACCCTCTGGGATCAGCCTCAGGGCGCTCTGAAGAGGGAGGTGGGGAAGCGCACAGCAGAGGCTGAAGCAGAAGTGCACTGCGGGCTACGGATAAGGACTAAGGACGGTCAGGAGCCACAGAAGGCAGGGAGCAGCTCTAGAAGCTGCATAAGGCTAGGAAACGGTTCTCCCCTTGAGGCCCAGGGCCTGCGTCGCTCTGCTGACTCCCTGCTTTGACCAGGGAACCCGATCTCAGACCCAGAGCCGCAGGGGACCTGGTGTGTGGACGGGGACCAATGAGAGGTGTCCTTGGTTGCTCTCACCTTGACCTGGTGGGAGACTCTGGGGGGGGAGGGCTTAAACCACACAAGTTGGCCTCTCGCCATTCTGGAGGCTGGAAGTCCAAGATCAAGGCGGCAGCTGATGGGATTCCTGGTGAGGTTGCTTCTGGGGTTGCAGATGCTTCCTTCTTACCTGTCCTTAGGTGGCAGAGACCGGAGGAGCTGTCCGGCTTCCCTTCCATCCTCAGGACCTCATTTAACTTGAATTCTTCCCCACTCCAAATTCAGCCATGTTGGGGGCTGGGGCTTCAACGTTGTGCAGGGACACGATCCAGCCCACAGCACTACCTTTCACCTCTCCTGAGGAATGAGAAGTGAGGAATCTGCTCATTCGTTCTAGCCACATTTATTAAGTACCCGTTGTATGCAAAATGTTGGAGAGCAGTGCAGATACATCTACTGAACCTCTGCCTTCCAACCTCTGGGTTAGATATTTTCCATCCATCTCTTCCTTTTCTCCTCTCCCTTCCCTCCCTCCCTCCCTCTCTCCCTCTTTTTCCTGCTCCCCCTCCCTCTCCCTCTTTCTTTTCCAAGTGGTTCTGGGAATTAAACCCAGGGCTCTGCACACAATAGGCAAGTGCTCTCTCACTGAGTTACATCCCCAGCACTTTTAAAAAATTTTTTGACACAGAGTCTTGCTAAATTGCTGAGGCCAACCTCGAACTTGTAATCCTCCTGTCTCAGCTTCCTGAGTGGTGGGATTTCAGGCATGCGCCACAACACCCAGCCATTCTTATTTCTTAAAGCAATCATAGAAAAGTAATTGTCTAAGGGCCCACATTGCACACAAAGCTGTGCATGAATGCTGAAACAGTCTGTACATTTTCCAAAAAAAAAAAAATTAAAAAAAAAATATATATATACACATTAGGTGGAAAATGTCCACTGACAGCTGCATCTTCATACACAAAATAAATCCTACCAGGGCTCCCTGTAGGCTGTCAGGGCAACCGTAGACAGCCTTGGTTTCTGGGGTGCTGCCTCCCCTTTGTCTCACTATACTGGCCCTCAGACCTGTTAGCAGTCCCTTTGCCAAAGTCCTTCCAGACAGTCACTTGCACACGCTGTCTGTTTCCTGCTGGGACTGTGCAGACACAAGTTGGCAAGGAGCCCAGGAGAGCAAGGGCTTGTCTTGAGTCCACGAAGAAGTCTCAGGCAGGGTCAAGGGAAGGACGGGGAAGCAGGCTGGTGATCAGGGACAGAAAGCCCTCAGGCAGGTGGGGTTCAGGCCTTACCCTGGAGGAGTGCAGTAAGATTAAAATGAGTCTGTGTCCCTGTCCCAGTCATAAAAGCCTCAGGATCTCTAGAGCAGTTTCCCCGGGCCCAGCAAGGGGGCTCCTCTTACCCTGGCACCTGGGCTTCCACTCTGTCCCTGCCCCGGCCTCTGACCTTGGGCTGTATTGGGTCAGGGGCCTTGTGTGGGGACCTCCGGCCTCTCTTGCCAAAGCGCCATTATTCATTCTTGTTGCTTCTTCCTGTCTGTGTGCCTTCCCAGCAGATTTTTTTTTTAACCTTGAAAAGAAATTGATTTCAGCTGCTGCAAACCTCCCAACTGGCTTCCTGCATCAACTCGAGAAGTGGAGCTGCGGCTGCTGCCCACTCCAGCTCCTTCAGGCCATCTGCCTCTGCCATGGCTTCAGCCTCCCGAGGCCCCCCACCCGCATCAGCACCCCAGATCTGACCCTGCTGAATGTGGAACACTGAAGCCCATCCCATCACCACCCCCAAATCTGCCTACAGCCCCGGTGTCGGGGAGCCAGTTATGGGGGGCAGTGGACAGGTGGGGGCAGGCCTCTGAGGCACAGGGAGCAGGTGCCAGGCATGCACTCGGCCCTGCGGAGACTTCAGTTCCCCTTCCACCTGGAGCGTGTGCGGGCAGCAGCGTAGCCCCTCCTGGAGGCTGGGCGGGAGGTGGGCAAGGGCAGGTCTTGCAGGCACGCGGGGAATTACGGGTGGAGGCTTCTCTGAGGTTACCTGGTACAGTTCCATCTTGGGCCCAGGTCCCAACTCCAAAACCCACATTCTCAGCACAGGAAGATGCTGGAGAGCCCAAGTCAGGCCAGGTCAGGAGGCTGCCCAGGCCACAGGCGGCAGGGCCAGGGATTCAGTTATTCCAGGGCAGGAGTGATGGACAGTTGAGGCTCTGTCCCTTTGGATCTGTTCATCTGCCCTTTAACGGGGCCTGGAGCATCATTTTAGCCATTTTTGGGAAATTGGATTTTTCTGGAAAAGAACAAGGAGGCTTCTGAAAAGGGAAGCAAACTTGGTGGGTCCAGGGGGCTGTGGGAGCAAAAGGAGGAAGGCTTTTGCAAAGTGCCTTTTATCTATCAGCATCTGGCCTTGGACCCTGCACTCCTCGTAAGGGACTGTGAACACGGCCCCACTGCTTCTCCTGACGTGGTCAGGAGCTGGGTGCAGCAGTGAGCAGGGGCAGGCAGATCCAGTCTGCTCCTGGAGGCAGAGAAGCTCACGGCTGTCACATGACTCTCCCATTGTCCCAGACATGTGGGCTTCACCAGCACCCTGAGAGGTGGGCACTGTCTCCACTTTCCCGTAACAAACATGTTTCAGAGAACCTAAGCTCTTCTGAGTCTCGGGGGCCCTCAGTGTTCCAGTGATCTACTGTTGCACACAAACTGCCCCAAAGCTCAGTGACTTACAGCATTTTACCAACCACTTTATCCTCCTCCCAAATCTGCAGGTAGAGCAGGACTTGGGGAGGATGTTTGCCCGTGCTCGGTGGCATCTGCTCCGGTGCCGATGGGAACTGAGGGTTCACCTCCCAGTCTGCTCTCACTGGGAGCTCAGCAGCCTGGGCCCAAAAGCCAGTGCTCCAAGGGCAGAGAGCTTCCCTGTGCAAGACCAGACCCAGAGACAAGGGCCACATCATGTCCCCCACACTCTGCTGATCAAGCAGCCTCAGGCTGGCCTCTTCATGAAAGGCCAAAGAACTTGTGGCCATTTTCCACTGGCCAGTGGCAGGACCAAACTTGGAGACTGGATCCTCCAGAGGCCCTTAAGCCTGCACAGGCCCATGGGGAAGACAAGTGAGGAAAGCATGACCCCAGGATGGCCCCACCCAGCTGCTGGACCTCTCATGAGTGCTCACACAAACAGGGGACAGGGGTCTGCTGGCCCCAGAGTTCAACATGGTTCTTTCCTCTGGGAACTCCTTATCCCTGGCCGGTCCACATGGTTCCAGGGACCTGCCGTGCGCTCACCCATCTCTTCCCAGCCACAGTCCAAGGACCTGGTCTGGGTGGCATCTGCCCAAGCTGGGCCAGGGGTTTCCTCCCCTGAGACTTTCACACAAGCACTGGGAGTTGCCAGGGGCACAGCTTCTGCCAGGGGAGAAAGGCCATCTTCAGGGAGCGAGTGGAGGAAGCCCCCAGGCCGAGGAGCACACAGCAGAGCCAGGGATGGGTTCCAGGGCTTTCCGTGACCTGCTTCTGGTTTCCCAGGGACTAGAGGCATGGCTACCCTCACAGAGGAACCCCGGGCCCTCTCGCCTTGTCCTCTGCAGGTGTCTGTCTCTGATCACCAAGGGAGGCCTGACTGAGGAGCCGTTTCCTGCAGCCTGGAGAGTCCTGAGCCTTCAAGGCTATCTCCTGGAGAGTGCTGGCCTCCTTGGTGGCCTTCCTGGCTCCCAGCAGGCCCCTCCAGTCCTCTCCCACCGAAGGACCCTGTTTCTCCCTTGTGTTCAGACTGCCAGCTTCTCCTGAAGCCCGTGCCTGCCTGACCACCCTCCTCCTGCGCTCTCCCCAGGGGAACGCTTCTGAGTGACTTGCCCTCTTCCCTCCGGGCCTCCTCTGTTGGCAGCAGCGCAGCTCCCTCCTCCTTTTCCCCTGGACAATCCCCCTTGTCCACCTACGCCTCCTGGCCAGGAGGCCCCAGCAGCTCCTACCAAGTCTAAGGCAAGGTGGTGAGAGTATGGTCCTCCCGAATCTCCTGGGTTCGACTTCCAGCTGGGCCACTCAGGGGCTGGGTGACCTCGGGCTGGCTCCTACTCTGTGCCTCAGGGAGGGGGACTGTCCTGCCTGCCTCACCCTGCTGTGGGGAGGAATAGCGAGTTAGGGACGTGCCTGGGCTTGGCAAGCACTGTGGGCTGGCTGTGCCCGTGGCCCTGGGAGATGGCCCTGGACGGTGGCCCTGAAGCAGACACCGCTCTCACCCCGCGCTGTCCTCGGGATCTATCGGTGGCCCTTTGGAAGGGACGCCAGCTAAGAGCCTGGTCCTCGGAGGCGGTCGCGCGCGCCCCCTACTGGTCGGTGCCCGCCACTGCCGGAGGCTGCGGGCGGAGGGAGGGCGGAGGGAGGTGGGCAGGTGCGCTCCGACCTGCCCTTGGCTGGCCGTGGGCCCCAGCTCACAGGGAAGAGCTGGGGCCTGCTCCGCCAGTCACAGCGGGAAATAGAAGGGTCGTGTCCTTCCAACACAGTGCGGGCCCCACTGTCACCAACCCAGGTCCCTCTGTCGCCTCTTCCTCCTGCCAGCTTTGGTCCCCAAGGTCTCCACCTTTCGAAGGGCCCTAGATTGAAGACGTTGCAGACCTTGGAGCCTGAGCCAGGGAGGGGCAGAGATAAGTGAGGTGCTGTCTTGCTTTTGGTGACCAAGTCAGTGCACAGGTGGCGTAATAACTGCTTGATGGATGAAAACATGACTAAATAAGTGGACTCAGTGACCGGGACAAAGTGGCTGAACCCTGGTCTCATTGGCACTTTATTTACTTTTTGGTACTCAGGATGAAACCTGGAGTTCCTCTTTTGAGAAGTGTCCTGCTAAGTTGCCCGGCTGGACTGGACACTGTGACCCTGAGTCTCCCAGGTAACTGGGATTACAGGCGTGGGGCACTGCAACCAGGCAATTGGCAAACTCTTACTCATCCTTCAAACTTGGTTCAGGGTCACCTCTTCCAAGGGAAAAAACCTCCTCCAAATCCTTTTAAGGTCCCCTAGCACATTCCACCTTAGGGCAGAGGGAGATCCTCTTACCGACTGCAGGGGGATGCTGGGGTGGGAACAGACAGGTGGAGTCAGCAGTGGGAGGGAGGAGGGGGAAACTGCACTGGGAAGGCTTCCTGGAGGAGAAGGCATTGGAGACCTGTCTCAAAAATAAATGAATAAATAAATAAATAAAAGAGCTGAAGATGTGGCTGAATGGTTACGCACCTCTGGGTTCAATCCCTGGTACCAAAAACAAAAAAAATCCATCTCAGGATTTTTACTGAGTCTGTGAGACCAGGCTGTGCCAGCTCTCTCTGAGCCTTTGTCGCTGGGGCAGGTGCATATTGTCCCCAAGTCTTCTCCTTTCGGTGCCTGTGTGCTTTGCCATGTGTCTTTGCAGCTCCACTCCACTTTGCAACAACCACTCTGGCCCTGGCGTCCTCGTGGACTTGTGACTTGCTCTGGTCCACGGAACATCCGCAGCCACGACATGAGCAAAGGCTTTTGACGTGTGTGCCTGTGGCTGGGCTCGTCCTCTGTGCCTCTGCCTCACTGGAAAAGACGTGTCCCAGCCAGCCCGATGGCCTCAGGAAGATGGGAATCCAGAGCCACCTCAGCACTGTAAGTCTCCTGACCTGGGGACATGGCCTCAGGAAGATGGGAGTCCAGCACTGAGCTGCCTGGGCTGGTGACCCTGCCACACTTCAGGTCTATGAACAAGAACAAACGAGGTTATTTGAGCCACGGGTACCTACCATGTTCTTAAGCAATGTGTGGTGGTGACGCGACCCAGGACAGCCACCCATAAATCTGTGGCCTCTGAGGTCCCTCCTAGTTCCAAATCCCAGAGCCGTGACCCTGTTCTGTGTGAAGCAGATCCTGAGAGCTGTAACCTAGCCAGTGGATCAATCCATTTGATAGATTAATAATTTGAATGTATTACTGGGTGGAAATGATGGGCAGGTGGGGCATGGCTGGAGGAATTCTAGGGATTATAATGTTACAGGATTGTAATGCCCTTAGGGATTGTATTTTGTCCCCCCCCCCTTCCTGACTGCCAGCCATGAGCTGAGTTGTTCTCCTCCACCACACCCTTGTGCCATGATGTTCTGCCTCATCTTGGGTCCAGAGGGATGGGGTTGGCCACCTGATCTTCTGAAACTGTGAGCCCAGATAAACTTTTCCTCCCCTAAGTTGTTTTTGTCAGGTATTTTGGTCACACTGGTGAAAAGCTGACTAGGCAGCCCTCCTCCCACAATTGTGGGGTTTTTGGAGCCGCCCTGTGGAGGTGCAGTTCGGAGGCCTACATTTCTCCCTCTAAAACGTCCCATTCAGTGGCTTTTAGGAATTCAGAGTTGTGCCACCACCACCATGATCCATCCTGGAACATTTTCATGGCACTAGAAAGAAACCCTGTACCTCTTAGTGGTCACCCCACAATTCCCCATCACCCTCCACCTGAGGGTGCGGATCTGCTCTGTGGCTCTGTGGACTTGCCCGCCTGGACAGGGTCTAGGAATGGAACAGGCCAGTCCTGGGTTGGCTTTTTTCACTTAGCGTGGTGTGCTGCTAAGATCATGCCGGATATCAGGACTTCATTCCTTTTCATTGCAAATAGCACCCCGTTGCATGGACAGTTCATCCATCCTCGCTCAGTGCAAGCTCTTCATGGTGATGTGGTGTCATTTCTCTGGGGCAGATACCTCTGTGTGGGGTGGCAGGGTCACCTAGGATGCGACGTTTAACTGAGGAACTACCACACTGCTTTCAAAGGGCTGCCCCACTTTCCATTCCCACCAGCCGTGGAAGAGGACTCCTTGTCCACTTATCTGTCTCTTATCTGTCTCTTTCACTTTTATTCCCTGAGCTGTTTATCTACCTTTCCTCTGTCCCACACAATCCTGCTTCTTGCAGATTTGTAGTAAGTTTTGGAATGGGGAAGTGTGGATTTTCCAATTTTATTCTGTTCCCCTCCCGTTAGGATTTTTCTGGCTATTCTGGTTCCCTGGGTTTCTGTGAGAGCTTTAGTTTCAGCTGGTCAGTTTCTATAGGGAGGTCAGTGGGATTTCCACGGGGACTGCACAGATCTGTAGATCAATGGGGGAGGGTAGTGTCACCTCAACTCTGTAAGTCCCCTGACCTGGGGACACGGCAAGATTGGTTTTTAATATGATTTCATTTATTTTTGTGTAGATGGAAGTTGCAGTTGGTGGAAAATTCCAAAGGAAGTACAGCGGGCGGCAAGAAAAAGTGAGGACTTGACTGTACTGTGGTGACAGAATGCACACAAGCAAGAAAACCCGCACCTGCCCCGGCCTCGGCTGGCCAAGGGTGCACCTATGCATGCTGCTCTGCATGTGGTTTTTCCCAGAACAGCTGCAGAGACGGTGTTGGGCAGCGTGGGGCTCTGCCTGGGTCGCTGGGACGGTGGTGTGCTCCCCCCCTGGCACTGATGTGCCCTCTCTCTGCCAGCTGGAGCCTGGAGCTCTTACCTGGAGCACTGGGTCTACTGGGTTTTACTTTGCCTGTGCCTGCTGGGAATTCACAACTCCCTGGTTCCCCTGAGCCAAAGGCGGAGCAAGGGGGAGATGACCTTCCTCAGCTGGAGCGCTGCTGACAGGGGTGTCCTCCTGCCACTTCACCTACCAGCACAGCTGCTAAGGCCCTGGCCCTGCGAGCCACTCCACCCTGTCCCCTGCGTGAGCCCTCCCCTTGGGAATGCTTCAGGAACCCCACCCAAGACAGCAACCTGGAGCTGTTCTTGGCAGTCTGTAAAGAGCTTGCCGCGTTTGGTGGCTGCACAGCATCCCCTTGATTCTGTCATCTTGACTGGCATTTGTCATCTTTTCATGAATAGCCTCCTCCACCTGCCATCTCCGCCATTCCCCGCACGTGTTATGGAGACATACCTAGATGTCAGGGTCAGATGTTGCTACACTACCCTCCTTGGAGACTGCAGTGGTCAGCACTCCCAGCAGCCCGAGAGATGCTGCAGGACTGGGAGCAGCCTGGCCACTTCCCCTGGAGTCCGCTAGAGGGCGGACGCCATCCTCAAAGGCCCAGATTTTCTGAGTTTGGTTTTCTCACCAGGAGACTGAGGCATGGGACGGAGAAGGGTCACCTTGCACTCTCCATGCTGGTGACATGAAGCGCAGGCCACGCCTTTGCAGTCCCAGCTGGGTCTCTCCTGGCCTTCACCAGCTGGGTCTCACCTGCTGTGCCCTTCATCTGGGCCAAAGGCCCCGCCCCGTCCTGGCCCAGGGCCTGCTGAAAGTGGGCAGAACAGGTGAGCGAGAGATTGAAAGAAGGAATGAGTGCACAGAAGAGTGGCCACAGTGCTGTCATCGCTCTGCTGTGATGAAATAAAGCCAAGGTCAAGAGCCAGAGAATCTTCCTGCCACCTGGGGCACCTGCCTGCAGGGTCTGGGGGCTCAGTGGCCCTGGCCTATCCCCTTCTTTCTTCCTGACTTGGCTTGGTATTTTTAATTTGCCATTTAATGTCATTCTGAGTAAAGGGAAATTAAAAAGTTAAATCATTATTTGAATTATAATGTCCATCTCCACACGGTGTGATGCCGGTTTTAAATACCAAGCATTCTTTTTGCCTGCCCACTCACCAGAAAGACGGTTTGTGCTACCAGGTTCGCACACACAGATGTATTTCCATCTTATCAGAACAGTGGCAGCTGCGCTTACCTAACCCTGCTGTTTTGGTGGTTTTGGTGTGTCCCCCTGGCACTGTGGGTTCACAGGAATCCTGGGCTCCCGGGGCTTGGAGAATGCTGTATGTGAACCGGGGGGCAGGGAACCAGAGGCCTGGGTACCACAGGGCTCTCCTCCCTTTACATTCCCTACAGTGCCCAGCAGATGTCACTCACAAAACACAAGTTCAAAGGTGAAATTTAAATAGTTCATGGTGGACAGACCAGGTATCACTAAAGATGGGCTCGTCCACGGAGTAGGCTGGTGAGATGGCATTCAGTGCACACCAGGGAATGGAGCCCGCCCAGGTGTCCGGGAGGAATAAACATGGCCTGGGTAGAAGGTATGATGCTGGTACTGGGGAGACGTCTGGGTGGGAGTCATGGACGTGTAGACCCACTCAAGGCAGAAGTGCTGTTGGGTGAGGGGAGGAAGGCACAGACCTTCCAGAGGAGAAGTGGGGGAGTCTGGATCTGAAGCAGGACCCTTGCCAGCTCTACCATTGATTGACATATATCAGGGGCTACAGCTCTCACCCACCCACTCATCTGCCCCTCCACCCTCTACCTGTCTGTCTAGCCAGCCATCCAGGTTTCCATCCTTAAACCTGCAGAAGTTTCCATTTGTCATTGATTCACCCATCCAGCCCCCCATCCATCCATTTACCTATCCCCCACCTATCCATCCATCCACCCCCATCCATCCATCCCCATCCATCCATCCATCCATCCATCCATCCCCCATCCATCTATCCATCCATCCCCCATCCATCTATATATCCATCCCCCATCCATCCATCCATCCATCCCCCATCCATCCATCCCCCCATCCATCCTCCCATCCATCCATCCATCCATCCCCCATCCATCTATCTATCCATCCATCCATCCATCCATCCCCCATCCATCCATCCCCCCATCCATCCTCCCATCCATCCATCCATCCATCCCCCATCCATCTATCTATCCATCCATCCTCCCATCCATCCCCCCATCCATCCATCCCCCATCCATCCATCCCCCATCCATCCATCATCCTCCCATCCATCCCCCATCCATCCATCCTCCCATCCATCCCCCATTCATCCATCCATCCATCCACCCATCCATCCTCCCATCCATCCATCCACCATCCATCCATCCATCCTGCCATCCATCCATCCCCATCCATCCATCCATCCATCCATCCATCCATCCATCATCCTCCCATCCATCCTCCCATCCATCCATCCATCCTCCTATCCATCCATCCATCCATCCATCCATCCTCCCTCCCATTCATCCCTCTAACAAATACTTTTTGAAGTCTGTCAGAAGCCAGACACAGTGGTGTGGTGTGGGCATGTGGTAAACATGGCCTCGGATGTTTTACTGCAAAGAAGGAGGAGTGATCCCATTACCAGGCGTCTGGCCAGGGCAGGCACCGGGCAGGAGTTCTACATTTGGATGGGCTCTGACCCTCCAGGATTCTACCTCCCACCTACCCTTTTACTCTAAACTGCTAAGAAGCAACACAGGCACTGAGACTCAGACTCTGTGCTTGTTTTGGAGAAGGAAGGCAGGGGCCTGGCTTTGCTCAGCGCCAGCTCAGGTCTGCCAGGGAGGGATGGCACAGAGCAGGGCAGAGCAGCAGGGAGGGGCCCTGAGGGGGGGCTCCGTCAGTGGAAGGCAGGATTCTGAGAACTGGAGGCACAAGTGCAGGTCCCTGTGCAGAGGGTGGGCTGGGGACAGAGGGTCCTCTGGACAGAGCCAGCCATTGTCAGAGCAATCCCTCTGAGAGCCTGGAGAGAACCAGGGACAAGTGTCTGTGGCTGAGCAGAGCTGGGCCTGGATGCGGGGCCCAGGGAAGCAGGCCCGACCTGGCCAGGAGCCTTACTCTGGCTCTCTCCTGTTCCCTCCTCAGTTTCACAAGAAGGAGCTGGTCCTTCTGAGGTTCTGCCAAGGAGGTCCCCAGAAAGCAGAAGGGGCCTCAGCCCAGCCCGGGCAGGTTCATGTCTTACAGCTGCAGAAAGGAATTTTAGGGTGTGTCCAAGGAGGACACACGTGCACATGACCTAGAGATGCACACGCACATACACAGGTACACACACAGGCGCATGACCTACATCTGCACACGCGCACACACACAGGGACCCACATAATGCACACAAGCACTTATGTGCACCACACGCACACCCCCCAGGACACACGTGCACTGTCTTCTGAGAAACCCAATGACAGAGCAGGGCTCACTCAAGGGCAGAGGGAGCACAGTCCCAGGCAAAGTGCTTCTTTGGGGTCTTGGGCCCTCTTTTAAAGGAAATGTGTAAATAGTGAACATGGGAAGAGAGTGGGGGTGAGCCTGGTGGGCTCCACTCTAATCCTGGAGCAGCTGGCGGGTCTGGCTCTTCCAGAATCTCCAGGAGGACATCCCCAGGCAACAGGCAATGTTGGGGATAGACCCACAAGTTTCTAACCAGGCCTTTTCTGGTGGCTTTACAGAGTCCACAGAAAGCCTGCCCTATAGCTCGTGTCGTGCTTGGTCCCTGGTCCCCGAGGTGCCGACTTCTCCAAGCTCAGGCCCTTGGAACACAGGCCTGGGGAAAGCAGGCCTGGAGACAGAGCTCGCGGAGCTGCTCAGCCTAAACCAGCTCCTCTCCTTCCCGCCGCCGCCCAGCCTCTCTCCTCTCCACCTTCTCGGTGCCAGCTGCTGTGGGTTCTGACCCTGCGGGTGTAAACAACCGTCAGCAAGGTCCTGCTGCGCCCTGGGAGCAGCAGGGGAGGGAAAAGGGAAGGAAATGAGGCCTTGCAGGTCCCACGGTGGCTGTCAGGCCCCACAGCCACGGGGCTGCGCCCTCACACCATGGACCACGGGACCAAGGCTGCGGGAGGCAGAGTGAGCTGCCGGGCTCTGGGCCCCTGGCCCGCCATGCCCA
Organism: Urocitellus parryii; assembly: GCF_045843805.1. Lineage (NCBI taxonomy): Eukaryota > Metazoa > Chordata > Mammalia > Rodentia > Sciuridae > Urocitellus > Urocitellus parryii. Next base: position 2,947,319 of record NC_135537.1, on the reverse strand, counting down.
CCTCCATGACTGGCCCCCCACAGACCCCCTCGCTCTGCCCCTTCCTGAATTCGATCCCAGAACGTGATCGCTGTGGAGGGAATGCGAGAAAGGAAGGAAAGCCTCTGTCACCCTGAGGGAGCCACAGGGCTGCTCTGGGCCCAAAGCCCCTCAGGTCCTGGTGGCTCCGCTAGCTCTGTGACGTCAAGGTTTTGAAATAGCCACAACTTCCTCATGTTAACTCCCACAGGCGTTGGGAAACAACCTTCAACAATAAACCAACAGAACAAACCACCTGTGACCCCTGGCACAGCCTGTGGGCCCAGGTGCGCCTCTGCTTCTCCTGGTCCAGGAGCGGCTGAGACTCGGCCTGGTGATCCGGTCCCAGGGCTTTCTCCCACCAGTGCCCTATGGGCACAAGGAGGACTTCTGGATCGTGGAAGGACGGACGAGGTGCCCTCAGGCACCAGAGCCCAGTGGGCCAGCCCCAACCAGGTGCCAGGGTGCCCAGGGCATACCACTCAGGAGACACCGAGGCCGCCCCAGGCACGAGGCCCCAGGCACAGATGTGGCCACATGGGAGCCTCCACTCTGGAGACCAGAGTGCCAGAATGGGCAGCCAGTCTCCCAGACGCACTCCCACAGACACAGGACACAAGAACAGACGTGTCAAAGGCACACAGCAGACACATACAGTCCACACAGAAATGCATCCATGTGCATGGACAAAGGAACTAGACAGAAACTTGTACGTGCAATTCCACGCACATGTATACACATGCACACAAAGGCACACTTGTATGCCTGATTCCCACGCACTCAGTCACACACACACAAGTGCACATGACCTAGAGATGCACACGCACACACACAGGCACACACACAGGCACACGACCTACATCTGCACACGTGCACACACACAGGGACCCACATAATGCACACAAGCTCTTATGTGCACACACACGCATACCCCCCAGGACACTCGTGCACTGTCTTCTCCCGCTGCCACCTGGCTCTTCTGCTCTCTACTCGTCACCATCTGCAGCTCATCACGGACTCCACGTTCAGACCTCCCAGTTCTGCAGCTTGGGTTGGTCCAGTGCTAGCTGTTTGACCCTGGGCAGCTCCAGCCCTTCCCTGTGCCTGTTTTCCCTTCTGAAGAGTGAAGACAATATTACAGCCCTGTCATGGGTGCTGTGACAGTTCAGGGACTTATCATGAACCAAGCACTTGGAGCAGCTGCTGGCAGTGCACCCTCCTGGTTGCTTCTGGTGCTGTGTGCTGCCTGGTGTCCGACTCCCTGCAGAAGGGGTGTGTGGGCGGGCTCTCAGCCACTTGCTGCCGTGCCCTATACCTTGAGTAGCACCTGGCACAGCAGGTGCACACCCACTGTCCCACCGTCAGGGAAGGAAGGGGAGGCACCTGGCAGCTCACAGGGCTTGGGGCTTGAATTTAGAATAGGAGGGGCCCAGGCGGCTCCTCCTTCCAAGGCAGCAGAAACCCAAGCTGGCTCAGGCCAGGTGAGTTGGCAGCTGGGCCCAGCCCTGGACCTGATCCTGGGGAATGGTCTAGTGGGTGCTCCTCTTCTGGTGGGCCTGGGGAGGACATGGGCAGCCACTGTGCTGTACTGGTTTGCTCCCTACTCTCCGGGAAGCTGAGTCACGCAGCCCTGGCCCTGGCTCACCACTCCCTGGCTTGGGGTGAGGGGCAGACCTCCCAGGGACAGTCCCCTCTCTGGGGACAAGCCTGAACATTCCAGACCAGCCAGGGACCAGGCTGGGAGCCACTAGCATGGCTCACAAGTAAGGGGATGGCAGTTGGGCTCAGAGAAGCAGGGCTGAGAGCACAGGTCCTCAGGCTCTGGCTGGGGGGCCGGGCAGGTCTCTGTTTCTTGGCCTGTGAATGGAGGAAGCCCTGCTTCTGCTTCACAGTGGGACTCCAGCTCTGCTGTGCTTTCTGCTCCTGGAGGTGTCAAGGCTGCACGTGGCCACAGAGCTGAACTTGAGGTGGGTCAGAGCCATCTTGTCCCTGTCCCCCTAGGACAGCCTCTTTGTCCTGGGGCTCTGTCTAGGTCTGGACTGGGGCCTCTGACCCTCTGCCTTCTCATCCCTGCATTGACTTCTGTCTTGGGCACTGCTCCGCGCAGGCATAGCCGTGTCCTCTGGGCCGAAGGCGAGGTTCCTGTGGGTCAGCCATGGCGGTGCCACCCTCAGGCCATGAGGACAGCTGCTGTCCCCACATCTGTGAGGCTGCCTCGGGGCTGGACAGAGGGCTCCAACCCCCTCTGCGCTCAGTCTCCCAAGCTTTTCTGGTTTCTTCATCCCCACCCCACCCTCCAGGGCCTCAGCCTAGGGGGCGCTAGTCAGCTTCCCAGAGAGCCCCAGCCTCCGTCTTCCCTCTGTCCTGGCACAGCCGTGGAGGGGTGGGTGGTGGCATGTCACCGGGCTTCTGAGGCAGCCCAGACTCAGCTCCCTATTATCTGTGAGCCTCTCTGCCCTCTCGTCCCTGAACCAGAAGCTTCGAGCCCTCAGCTGTGGCCAGATGGGGGAGGCTGTGGGCAGCAGGGTGTCGGGGAAACCCACACTTGGCCACTGACGGCAGCAACAGGAAGGACGGGGAAGGAGACAGCGGGCTGTGTCAAGGGGCCCTGGACACCATAGCGGACACTGTCGAGTTCCTGTCCATGTGAGGCACCCTGGAGGGTCCTGAGGGGTGTATGGACATTGGGTAGGGGTGGGGCTGGCCACCACTGAACTTAGGCAGTGGCTGAGCCACGAGGCACTGGGCCGTAATAACAGCCTGGGGATGTTCCCAGGTCTGCAAAGGGAACAAGGGCCTCCCTGAGCCAGGGTGGCAGGTGATGTTTGGGAAACACGGCAATTCAAGTTGGCTAGGGCAAAGCATTTGACCTGACGCCTGGCTCCCCACGGGACAGCCCCAGCCAAGCAGCCAAATAAATGGCAGCAAGGGACCTTTCAAAGACCTTCCCTGAGATAGAAAGATGCGGGAAGGACGCCCGTGTCTGAGAACGTCGACCCAGATGCCAACAGCAAAAGGCGTGGGGTAAATAATCAGACTCTAAAAGAGAAAAATATAAACAAATCCTTAGGGAATTAGGTAAAAAGAGCAAGAGACAAGAAACTGAAAATTAGATTGACCCCAGATTTCATGACAGCCAGGCCAGGCATGACGGCCATGCCTGCAATCCCGGCTACTCCAGGCAGAGGCAGAAGGGCCTCGAGTTCGAGCCCAGCATCATAGTGGGAGTCCATCTCAAAAAAAGAAAAACAAAAACAAAAAGAGAATGGAATGGTGTAGGCTGCAATAGCCAGAAGAAAACGGAGAAGCACATTTAAAATACACAGAAAGAAAATTAGAGCAAAATACCATCCATCCAGTGAAACTGACTTTTAAAAGTATAAAAGACATCAATACATGGCTGCCTGGAGGGAGGCAGGAGGTGCTATCCCTGGTCTGAGGGTCCTCAGGGTCTGCCAGAGAATGTCCACCAGCCAGACAGAGGTCACTAAGGAGAGCGTTAAGCATGGAGCCTTCTCGGATGCCGGGCAGGTGTGTGAGGAGCAACAGCCCGCGTGCAGGACACTGAAAGGGGACTCAGCTGTTGCACCAGAGTGTTAAGTCCCCGTGGCTAGAGTGATGTGGAGTCCAGCAAATGGATAGCTAGGAGGTGCTGTGGTTTTATTACCTGCACCCTGAGACCAGAGAGGCTGGGAGAGGAGGAGGAGCCTGGATTGGAAGTATCAGTGTGAACTCACGGGGCATGTCATATTTTAGAAATGGATAGTTTGTTAGCTCTGTCCACCGAGAAAACCTTACCAAAAAACCAAAAAGACCAATTAATGGCAAAGAGCATCCTGAAGCCTGCACTCGGTTCCTGAAACACAGTCTCCTCCAAGATAAGCCTGGCTCTTTGGAGAAACCGAATCCAGGTCTAGGGCAGGAAACACACCAGAAGAGTTGGGAGCACTGGGACATACCAGACAGCACACGGGAGAGACGCCACACACTCCAGGGGCACGCCCAGAGTCTCTGCAACCCACAGGTTGAAAAGGATTATCATTGCAATTGCCTGGGACTTTTAACTGTTTAAGTCTATGCACTTCTAGTCACACTAAAGTGACGATCTGTGGAGAATGAGAGGGAGCTAATTAATTATCCCCAAACTGCTGCAGGGGAAGACCTGAGCTCTTCAACTCCATTTTTCACCGGAACAGCAGAAGGATCTCCTTTTCAAAGGGTCCCAAAGAGTAATCTGCAAAGAAACGTTACACCAGGATTCATCATCTTGCAAGTCGGATGGATGAGTGGCCTGGGCAATGGGCATCAGCAGCTGCTGGCCTCTGCAGAAGTGGCCCAGCAGACATTGCCTGTGGCCCAGTGTGAGCACACAGGCCACCTTGTGTGAGCCTGGCTGAGTTCCTGGCCAGCTGCTAATTGGTGGGGAATGCAGAGGACAGAGGCACATGTGGCACTGCATCATGAGTGTGCAGCCCGCAGGGACCGTAGGCAGGAAAGAGGGGGTGGACAGGCCTGTAGGTTGGACGAAACGCAGAGGACATATTCAAATTGTTTTCAAAAAATGAGACTAAGCCACATTATCTAGAGAATGACTGGATAAAACTCCAATACAAAATCTACAGTGGGGCTATTCTGCAAGTCAGGATAGCTAGATTAGAAGTTCACTTTACGATAATTCACTAAGCTGTAGGTATGTTTTATATGCAATACAAAGATGAACAAATAGAAGCACAATTTGTAAGGCGGTAGATGCTGTTCCCCTTTGGAGAGAGAGTTTTTCCTATAACTACAATGAAGGACATCAGAAGACCAAGTTGGAGCCCCTGGAGTGACTGGTGACGAACAGTGGACCAGGGTAGCTTCCTGGAGGAGGAGGAGCTGAAGCAAGGCTTTGCAGGGTGGGATCCGTGTGGACCAGTGTTTCTCAACTTTGACCCTTGGTATTTGGGGCTGGCTGCTTCACGTGGGAAATGGTCCTGTGCGCTGCAGGTTGTTGGGCAGCATCCCTGCCTGGATCCACAAGATGCAGTGGCACCCCGTTCCCAAGGCTGTGACCATGGAAATTGCCAATGTCCCTGGGGACAAGAGAACTTACAAGCAGGTAAGTGGGGGAAATGCCTGAGCCCTCAGAGGGTCCTCCTGTAGATGCCCCTCTACTTTCTGTAGGTTTCAGCCTCAGGTCCCCATAGGAGTCCACCTCCTGCCCAGCATCGCCCCTGTCTGGGGGCCATCCTCTCCAGAGGCCCCATGTCCTGGTCACAGACCATGGGTGTCTGAGCACGTGAACCCCCAATGCCCAGACCAAGGAGGAACTGGGCCAGGGAGAGAGTGCCCTGCCCATAGTCAGGGCAGACCCCTGGCCCAGGCTGCCACAGGCCCTAGGCTGCCTTCGGCAGCAGCGGCTGCAGAGTCCCCTCCGGTGGGCCTTAGAGTGCCGACTTGGGCCCCTCGTGTCACTGATGGGAAAACTGAGGCCCAGAGGAGTCCAGCTTAGTTACAGAGCCAGACTGGAAGTCAGATGTCCAGACTCTCAAGGGAGGTGGGCCTCTCACTTGGGCTGGTCATTATGAAGTACCACTGTGTCCTACAGATGTTTCTTCTTTTGCCCTTTCTGAGCCACTCTGTACTGTCTAAACCCCCTCACTGGATTATTCCTTTATTCATTTATTTTAGTTTTTAGGTGGACACAATATCTTCCTTTTATTTTTATGTGGTGCTGATGATCAAATCCAGAGCCTCATGCATGCTAGGCGAGTGCTCTACCACTGAGCCCCAGCCCTGGATTCCTTTATATATATATTCATTCATTTATTTATATATATCTGTGGTGCTGAGGATGGAACCCAGGGCCTCCCATGTGCTAGACGAGCGCTCTACCGCTGAGCCACAACCCCAGCCCCTAATATATATATTTTTTTTTTTTTTTTAATTGTAGATGGACACAATACCTTTATTTTTGCTTATTGCTAGGTGGCTCTGAGGATCGAACCCAGGGCCTCACTCATGCGAGGCAGGCACTCTACCACTGAGCCATAACCCAGGCCGGGACAGGGAGTCAACCAGAGAGTGGCATGAAGTGTATATGTGGCACCAAAGAACGGAGGAGCCTGCTACCATTACTGTGCCTTGCTCCTGTCACTCTGCAAGAAGGACGTGAGGAGGACCCCTGTGGTGTCCCTGGGCCTCTGTGTTCCTCTGAGGTCCCAGGGGCTCTGTGGCAGGAGGCGCAGGGGAGGCTGAGCTCCAGATTTTGTGTGAAACAGAGTTCTGTTGTTTAAAGAGCAGGAGCCAAGCTGGAACTGGGGGCCCTGGAGGACTCTCACTGGTGCCCATCTCCTCTGTGGGTGAACGTAGGTGCAGGGTGAGCCCGTGAGCCACTCCAGCAAACTAATGAGCCCCAGGAGAGCGAGGGACCTGGGGGTGTAAGCTGGCATGTAGGGCCCCAGATCCTGCCCCAATCCTGCTTCTTCAACTGCACGCGGGGCAGACATGCTGGCTGATGGGGTGGGGCAGCGAAGGAGCTGTCCCCAAAGTCAGCCAGGCTGCTGTAAAGGGAAGAGTGCTCTGGGAAGAGCCTGTCCTCCTGGGAGGCTGGCCAGGGGCTGCCCTGTGCTGCTCTGGAGCCAGCCTGGGCCAGCGAGACTCCCAGGGGATGGGCGGTCACTGACCTGCAGGTTCTGCACAAAGCAAGGAAGTGACATCCCCAGAGGGAGGTAAGTCGGAGGACGCTTCCTCTTTCACTTCCACAGCCGGCTGCCTGGTCCAGAAGTTTCTCAAAGCTGCCGAAAGCTGACCCACCAGCCTGAATGGGGGCTCAGCTAGCTCCTCTGGGGTTGCCCCTCTTGTGGGGAGGAAAGGGTTAAAAACAAGCAAACCAGGAGCTGGAATCCCAGCCTTGCTGACGTGTGGATTAGGGAACCCAGTCCCAGAGGGCTTAAATGAGTCCTGAGCAGATGACCCCACACTGGGAACACAGGGTCCTCACACCACGGCTCTGGCGACCCATAAGCTTCTCTAACACCACAGTTTTCTCCCTGTCCTCTCTCAGACCCAGACACTTCTGCAAACAGTCACTCCCCTGGGGCCACTCTCAGGGCAGGAAGGACAGCATCGCCTGGCTTGGCTGCCCCTGGTCCCTGACAGCCTCCTCCCTGAGCAGATGTGCACTCCAGCCTCAGGTGGTGTCCTCCCACTTGTCACCTGCCTCTGGCACACTGTGTTTGTGAGCTCCTGCCAAGGAACTCTTCTTCTCTCCAGCAGGCACCTGTCATCTACCTAGAGTGGCACCAGATGCCAGGCCTCCCTTCAGATGCCAGCTTCAGCAGTGGGAGGAGGCTGTCTCTGCTTTGCCCACCCTGCAGTACACGCCAGGTGCCCCCGCTCCTCCTGGGGCTCATCAGTTTGCTGGAGTGGCTCACGGGCTCACCCTGCACCCACGTTCACCCAGTTGTTATAAGGGAGGCCACAGAGGCAGATGGGCACAGGTGAAGAGATGCAGGGGGCGTGAAGCATGGGAGGGGGCTTGGTCCCCCCTGCACGCCCCCCAGGTACCTCCGTGTGGTCAGCTCCCTCCTGCACCCTGACTTCTGGGTTCCATGGAGGCTCCATGAGGTGGGTGGGGTTGATAAAGTCATTAGTCACTGGTCATCCACTCAACCTTCATCTCCTCTCTCTGCTTGGGGGAGGTCACCTGGGGTGGGGATCACCTAAAGCTATGGACCAAGTGGGGAACCTGGCAGAGAGTCCAGAGCAACAAAGGCACTCAAGCCAGAGCTTGGCAAACAGTGGGGACGAGGCTCCGGCTGCAGAACACTGACCCTTTATGCTGCTGCCCTCTGCAGAGCCCCTGGCTGCCTCTGGACCAGGAGTACGGGGGCTTGGCCTTGGCTCCAGACACAGCAGAACACCTCCGAGCTTCAGGTCATGGAGTAGGAGTGATGCTTGTCCTGAGGCGGCTCCCTCAAGGGAAAGCCCCCAGGGCCTGTCTGTCCAGATTCTCCTCGGCCTCTCTGTGCTGGGGCCCTTCCTTCCTGGTACAGGGCAAGACCCTTCTGGAATGAGGGCGAGACTGATCTACTCGCAAGGCCAAAGGACGTCTTCATGGCCAGCTCCTACGGGAAAGCGAGGGTTGAGTGACATTTCTAGGTTTCATGGCTGGCTTTGGGAGGGGGACACGGGTATACATGACCCCTCTGGGGAGAGCAATTCTGGTTTCCAGGGGCTGACTGGGGGTGGCAGGAGAATGAAGAGCAGGAAGAGGTCAGAAAGGCCCTGCCAGTGACCTTCAGCTCAAAGTCCTCAGCCCCAAAGTGCTGGAGCTTGGGTGGCATTTTCTGAGTCTCAACACTAGCCAAAGTACACAAGTGATTCTTGTACACAGATGGAACTTGTTGTTTTCTGTGCTGGGAATGGACCCAAGGCCTGGCTCATGCTGGTGAGCACTCTCCCCCTGAGCTGCACCCCTAACCCGGGGAGTCTGTATGGGAGCCTCCTCATTGCCGTGTTAATGAAGGGACTGGTGAGCCCTGCAGGTTGGAGCCAGGCACACCTTCCTGTGAACCACTGTTTCTCTGGGTGGGTGCTCTCCAGCGAGGGTGAGCCGGAAGGTTCTCAGAAGAACTCAGGCACACTCAGCTCAGGTGCTCCGCTGGTGACGTTGAAAACCAGAGAAGGAAGTGCTTTCAGGAAAGCACTTGGCACCGTTACTGCTGGTGTGGAGAAGTGACAATGACAGCCTTTCTGACCAGCATGGAGGCCAGCATGGTGGTGCATACCCATAATCCCAGCTATGCAAGAGGTTGAGGCAGGAAGATCACCAGCTGGGGGCCAGCCTGGGCGACTTAAAGGGATCCTGTTTCAAAATAAAAAGGTAAAAGGGCTGAGGGTGCAGCTCAGCAGTAGAGCATCCCAGGCTTCAACTCCCAGTACCCAAAATAGAGCACTTGATCTCTGCCAGGAAAGTTTATCTCACATAAACAAACTTCAGCCTAGAGGAAGACTTTAAGGGAAAGAGCAGAATCACAGGTTGACTAGGCACTTGATTTACATTTCCTTGAGAAGGTTTTAATAACAATAGGTTCAAAATGATTGTAAGGAAAACCCCTGAGTAAATACAAAACCCTAGAAGTCCTCTCTGGAAATCCTCCCCCCCCAGCCTCCCGCTGTGGGGAGAGTGGTTGGGAATGCCCGGGCTCAGTTTCCCTCTGCAGCACCGGGGAGGACCACCTGCTTGACTTAGGGAAAGCGGGGGCGTGTGGAGATGCCCCAGCCAGGATGGAGCCCAGAGTGGAGGGGCCCAAGCCCTGTGTTCTCTGCCAGGGTCTCCAAGGAGGAAAGACCAATACTCAACAGTACGGGTAGGCGGGTGGGAGCAGCTCCCGAGACCTGCCTGCAAGTCCTGCATCCTCCTTGACTTTGGAGTGGGCCTCCTGGAAGGTCTCAGAAGGCAAGAACCTGACTGACTTGTCTCCACACCCTTGACACATAGTAGGTGCTCAAATAATGTTAAATGAAATGCATTGGCGAATTTTTCTCACAGACTTCCTTTAAAAAGACTCATTAAAAATGGACAAGTGCATCCAAAAGAAATAGAAATTGGGCCACAGTATGATTTTAGAATTCTCATTAAGACAAAAAGAAATGAGTAAAATTAGTTTTAATAACACATTTTACTTAACTCTGTATATCAAAATACTCTCATGTCAATAAGCAATCAATGGACCAGTTAGTCATGAGGTCTGTGGTGATTGTGAGCCAGAGGGCGCCAGGGGCTGTTATACCAGGGATTGGGGGATAAGCTGCTCCTGGGAAAATGGGGAGCCCCACCCTTGGAGATGGGGGGAAGAGGAGGCTCTGGGAGGGTGGGGCCAAGCCGGTGAAGCACCTGAACAGGTGCTCACGGACTGGACCAACTGACCTGAGCACCAGCCTTGTGGTACAGAGGAGCACCCAGGCTGTGGGAGCTGCGGTGGATGGTGCCTCATATCCCTCACCTGTACCCCACGTGTGGCTGAGGCCCTCAACTGCACCCACCAGTGCCCTGGGCCCCTGTCCCAATCCCTGTCATTTAGGCTTCACTGCTCATCCCCGTGTTCCAGAGCTTGGTACAGCTGCTGAATGAATGACCAGTCCCATGGGATTCAAGCAAAAATAACGATGGCGAGACCTCTCATCCACCCACTCATCCACCCACTCTCCACCCAGCCACCCAGCCACCCACCCACTCACTCATCCACCCACTCTCCACCCAGCCACCCACCCACTCATCCACCCACTCATCCACCCAGCCAGCCACTCACTCATCCACTCAGCCACCCACCCACTCATCCACCAAGCCACCCACCCACCCACTCATCTACCCACTCTCCACCCAGCCACCCACCCACTCATCCACCCACCCATCCACCCACCCACCCACTCACCCACTCATCCACCCAGCCACCCACCCACCCACCCACTCATCCACCCACCCACCCACCCACTCATCCACCCACTCTCCACCCAGCCACCCACCCACTCATCTACCCACTCTCCACCCACCCACCCACCCACCCACTCATCCACCCACTCTCCACCCAGCCACCCACCCACTCATCCACCCACTCTCCACCCAGCCACCCACTCTCCACCCAGCCACCCACCCACTCATCCACCCACTCATCCACCCACCCACTCATCCACCCACTCATCCACCCACCCACCCACCCACTCTCCACCCAGCCACCCACCCACTCATCCACCCACTCTCCACCCAGCCAGCCACCCACTCATCCACCCACTCTCCACCCAGCCAGCCACCCACTCATCCACCCACTCTCCACCCAGCCACCCACCCACTCATCCACCCACTCTCCACCCAGCCAGCCACCCACTCATCCACCCACTCTCCACCCAGCCAGCCACCCACTCATCCACCCACCCACCCACCCACTCATCCACCCACTCTCCACCCAGCCAGCCACCCACTCATCCACCCACTCTCCACCCACCCACTCATCCACCCACCCACTCATCGACCCACTCATCCACCCACCCACTCATCCACCCACTCATCCACCCACCCACCCACCCACTCATCCACCCACTCTCCACCCAGCCAGCCACCCACTCATCCACCCACTCTCCACCCAGCCACCCACCCACTCATCCACCCACTCATCCACCCAGCCACCCACCCACTCATCCACCCACTCTCCACCCACCCACCCACCCACTCATCCACCCACTGAAATGATGCCCTTGAGCACAGACTAGGAGCCCCCGGGACAGCAGCGGCACACGGAGTGGGGAGCGCAGACTCAGCTGGCAACATCTGTGTTCCCACAGCTCTCGGGGAGGAGATGGCCTCCCCTCCTGGTAGCTGCCAGTGCGGTCACTTCCCCTTCACAGCGCAGCCCTCACTCCTGGCCCCTCTCCCCCGGCTCCACATTGGCCTTCACCTGTCATTCTTAATGCATGCGTCTCCATACGTCCTCCCTCTTCCTCGCAGAGTCACTTAGGGCCCAGCCTTGTCCAGGTGACCTCAATCTGCAGAGACCTGAGTCCTCACAAACAAGGTCACACTCTGAACTTTAGAGGCACTGTCCGCCACACTGCAGGCTTCGAGGGTCCTCTGGCCTCCCCAGCACCTTCCCAAGTAGCTTCACGGGCATCCCCCACCCCTATAGTTCTTGCCTGTTTAATCCTGTCTTGGTGTTGCCTTCCCTGGGGACCTGGGCTCACAACCTGGGAGGCGGGGGCTGCTCCAGGGGTGGGGACAGGAAGACCAGGTGGGTGGTCAGTAGCCAGCAGCTATCCCTGAAGGATGCAACTGGCTGGCTGTATTCACCAATGAACAGAAGGCGGCCAGGTTGACCCAGGTGTCTGGTTCTGTCATCTGAGTGGGGAGCTGTGGTCACTGATGGGGGGCCTTGGAGGGGAGCAGGCCTGGAGGAGGAGGATGGGCCCGGGCCTAGGATGCTGAACCCCAAGATTGTGTGAGGTCCACGCAGTGTCCTGAGGCTCAGGGATCATTGTGGGAGGCTGGCCTGGCACCTCACCGGTGGCGCCCTGACCAGGGTAGTGCAGAGATGTGACTCCCTCACCTGGTGCTGGAGGCTGGGGGAGCCTGTTGAGCAAAGGGGATATGGGCAGCAAGGAGCAGGAAGGGGTGAGGGCCATGGGGAATGGCCAGCGGCAGAGGCCAAGGTGGCAGGGCTTGGAGGGGATGCTCCCGTGACCCTGTATCCTGGGAAGAGTTGCCACAGTGAGAGAAGGCAGGAAGGGGAGGGCGTGAGGCCCCCCAAGTTGTGGCACCGACAAGGGAGAAGGATCTAGGCCTGGAGCTGGCTCCGGAGGGCACGGGCACCCAGGCTTCTCTGCGTCTGACTCCCCAGAGCAGGAGGGAAAGAGCTCCTGAAACAGACATCGTCTGACCACCGTCCCCACCCCGCCCAAGGCAGGTGAGCACTAAGATCCACGCCTCGGTCAGCTTTAAACAAACCCGCCCCTTGCCAGCCCCCCCAACCAGGCCTTTCCAAACCATTTGATGTAATTCATCTGAAGCTGATGTCACCCTCCACCCCTGCGGAAGGTCCCTTCCCAGTCCCTGCTCCTGGGCCTGCCCTCCTCCCCGCTCGGTGGAAGAGTTCCTAGATGCTGGGGAAGTGGGCGAGGCTCGTGCTTTTCCCGTGGCTCTGTGAAGACTGCTTGTGGTTCTTGGAAGGGCTCCAGGTGCCGAAGAAGGACATCCTAGCTCCTCCACCCTGGGGTCAGCCTGGCTCTGGCCTTGTACAGGAAGAGGGACAGAGCTCAGGGGACACTCGGGTGGGGGAGGGGTTTGTGCCTGGGTGCGGCCTCCCCAGGCTGGCCTCACAGCCTCACCCTCCCACCCCTGCAGAAGGTCCCCAGTGGGGTGGCAGTGGGACCACCTTCCTGGGCTGTGGGGAAAGTGAGCCTTGCCAACTGGCCCGGGGCCCCTCTAGGGCAGGGGCTACGAGTCCTGGGGATAACCCCTTTCTTGGGAATGTGTTTTTCAGGGAGGGTGGCTTTTCCAGTCTAGCTATGTGAGTGTCCCTCTGTGTTCCAGGGACGCCCTCCCCATCTCTGCTCCTCTTTCGAGGTGCGGCATTCAGCTGGGGCCCTGCCCTGAGGCATGCAGAGACGGGGGCTCCCCTGCACCACCACCAGCCTGTGCCTGAGTGGGGCTCAGGACACAAAGGGAGCCTGCGAGGAGCTCTGAGGGCCAACAGGCGGAGGCTGTGGACTGTCCCTGACCAAGCACACAGCCTGAGCTTGGCCAGATGTCCCTGCAAGCCCTTCCCGGGTCATGATCTCCGCATGGGAGGCTTGTTACCGCCCTAGGCCCACACAGAGTGGGCCCGGGCCGTGGGAGCCGGGCAGGAAGGCTCTGGCCACACTGGAGGAGCTCTGCCTTGGCGGTAGCCACCTGGACAGCACAGTGTGCACATCTCTGCCCACGTAGATAGGAGTGAAGCACCGAGACCAACTAAGAGGGCACTCAGCGTCACTGTCCTCATTACCGTAGTCACCCCTTACACTGCCACCCTCGCTGGCCTTGGCCAGAAGTGCCTGGTCTCAGCTGCTGCAGGCACTGGGGCAGTGCCCTGGCCCACCCTCCTCTTTGTGACAGCGTCTCCCCATCTTACAGCTGGGGAGGGCAGAGATCCTTGTGGCCAGGTCTTTCTGCTTCCAATGGCAGTGCCCTGACCACTGGGCACCTCATGAGGCATGCCCACAAGAGAGGGGGTAGGCTGGGGCCATGAGCGGGAACCAAGGAAGGGTGACATCCATTATTGGGTTGGAAGTCTGAGGGCCTGGGCCTGTCCACCAGCTGGCCCTGGTCAGAGGCAACATGGTGAGGTCCTGAGAGGTAGGAAGGGACTCCTCCCCCACCAGTGGAAGAGTGGGAGGCAGGTGAGAGAAACTTCTGGATGAGACGGGGTTGGGGTCAACGGAAGGCCAGCGAGGGTTCTCTGTGGAGGAGGGCAGGGCATCCAGGGCACTGGGAACCCTCGGTGCAGAGAACACCCTGAATACCCCGAGAGGTCTGAGTTTCCCTCTGCGTCCCTGAGAGCAGGGTGGCCACTGACCTCTCCTGCTTGTTGACTGTAGGTTGTCTATTTTTATTTTTCTTGATTCCCAGTCCGGATGAGCTAAGGCAGTCCTCGCCGGTCTCCTTCCTCCCCACCAGCACACCGCCCAGCAGACCACAGCATCCTGTCTTCACACAGAGGAGAGTGTTGAACATGGGTGTCGCTGCCCGGTGGCTGTGCGGGTGGCCGTGCCAGTCCTGACCCCAGGGCCCAGTGTCTGCCCAGGCCACCACAGGCCACAGCTGGATGCAGCCAGGACAACCCACTTCCTAGATTCTCTTGAGGCCAGACCCTGTTGGGGTCAATGCTTTTCAGTGCAGGCTTTCGGGGGCAGGGAGACAAGGCGAGAGGCTCTCCTGAGTCGTGGGGCCATTTGGTGTGACAACCACAGAGATGGTGTCACAGCTTCATCCCGGTGGCCCTCCTTCCTTAGCCATTCTTTTCACCCAGTCCCTTTACCCGGGAGTCAGGGCATGGGAGAGCCGCTCAGCGGGGGAAGCCACATTCTTTTCAATACAATAGTGTTCCAGAAATAGACCCGACCACTGGCTGGACTCTTTTCTGATAAAACACTGCATATTTACAAAGAACATGTCTAAGTTAGAATACACGCCCATGCCCCACCCGCTGGAGGTGGACCGGCTCTGCGATGGCTCCTGTGTCACCCTGGCTGGGGCAGCTGACCCAGTGCTTCTCATCTGAGAGCTCTTCATACTTTTCTCATTAAGTGGGCCTTGTCCACTCTTGGCCTTGGCTAAGGGGTATTGCAGCGCTTTCCTGAGGCTGCACTTTCACTTGGGATAAGTCACTGGATCCCGTGACTGGCACTCAGTGCCCAGGCAGAGCACAGTTGATTGACAGGAGTCCCACCCTGTTCTCCTGTCCATCATGCGTCTGTGGTGTGCCTGTTCCTGTGCAGGGCCAGGCGCTGGTGTGATGTCCACAGGGCTCGAGCTGTGGCTTGGATCACCAGCTTGTGGGCATTGTGCTGTGGACACCTCAGTGCGGACTCTGACTCCCACTGTGTGCCAGGGCCACCGGTACCTGAGACTGGCACAGAGTGTCACTGAAGGACTGCTGGGGAGCAGAGTGGAGGGCCTTTCTTACGCAGGAGAGAAGTGCTGTGACTTCTGCTTTATACATGACACAGAGAGCACCCGTGGCTGCCAAGCCTGGCTGCTCCGCACAGTCCCCTGGGTGTCTCTAGGCCACAGCTGCCAGGCCCAGCCCAGCCCACAGCCCTCAGCAGTCTGAGGCAGGGCCTGGCCTAGAGATTTGCGGAGAGCTACCATTTGCCGCCTTCCAAGCCACTTCCTGTGGGGTTCTGAGCCCGGGACCCACGCTGCCTCCCGTGAGCCTGGGCAGTGTGTGCTAACTGCACGGGTAGCTGTTGGGACAGGCGGGCAGTTCGGACAGGCCAGGGCGTCTACAAGGCAGCCCCTCTGGGGTCAGCCATGCTGGTTAGCACTCCTGAATCATTTTAGGGTCATCATCTCATCAACATTGCCTTGGATGGCAACTGGCTTGTCCCCAGATGCTCCACTGTAGCTGCTCTGCTCTCCACAGCTCTCCCCTCCTCCCCGCCATGGAGAAGGAAGAAAGGGTGTGGCTACGCATCCCAGAGGGTGCTACCCCCTGCCACACAGGCAGGTGTGCAGCTCACACACGTGCACACGCGCAGCCTGCCAGGGGTCCCCATTTAGATGTCCACAGCCCCGTCCAGGCCAACCACCCTCCCCTGATCCTCTGCACCTGCCTTACCCACTCAGCACCTGCTGCTCCTGGCTCTCCCTGCTGGAGTGGGGCCTGCTCTGGGAGGCCCCAGGAAGCAGAGGCATCTGAGTCACAGGCCATACCCGCAGGGATGTGGGGAGCACAGGCTGGCCAGTCACTGGAGGGTCGTCCTGGGGTGGTGTGGGAGCCAGTCTATGGAGCCTGGGAGGAGAAAGCTGGGGTCACCTTGCTCCTCCTGCCCAGTACTGCCCAGTGTTCCCCACTCTGCCCTTCTTCCCTCTGCTCCCCTCCAGCCCCATTCAGCCCCTCCCCTTGCCTGGGGGCCACAGTGTTTTCCTATTTGCTCTCCTGCCTCTGCCCTGGAACACAGTCCACCTGCTCAAATTCTAGTCTGGCCTCTCTCCTTCTTGGCCAGAGTCCAAGATTGAACCTGCTGCCCTCCTCAGGATAGATGCCAGTCTCCTGAGCATGGTGCCCCTTGTCCATCTGCAGCACTCTCCCCCACCATCCAATGTGCACAGTCCCTGCCACATGCTGGGTGCTATTCCAGGGCTGGCGGAGTCATGAGCATGGAGCATGAGACAGACTCCTCAGCACACCAGAGCTGCAGCACCCCAGCCCTCACAGGGGCCTCTGCACATGCTCTGCTGTTCCTGTAGTCTTGTCTGCTGATGCTGTCCCTGCTGCCTGGCCTGCCTTGCCCTCTGTGACTTTGTTCTCCTGAAAAATGGCTCTTCAGCCTTCATGTTGGTTCTCTGTTTTCCCTCTTGCCCGAGTGTCTGTGGGCCATTTGGTGCTCCATTTCCACAGCCACCTCTGCTTCTTCCCCACCCCTGCGTTTATTGTTTCTGCCCCAGCAGCTCTTGGTGGGTAGGGTTGGGGGGATTCTCTATTTTAATCCTACTCTTCCGTGTCCTCCGCTATTATCTTAAGACCAAGCATATACCAGGTGCTCAATGAATGTTTAAACACAAAAGAGGAAACCCAGGCTCAGGAGGTTAGCTGACTTCCTAGGCCCAAGCTTCAAGAGGGTCTCACATTTGGAAGTGTGCCCACTTTCCAACAAGGGGACTGTCCTGTGTATAGTCACTTCCATTGTTTATTCAGACTCACACTTTTCTTTGCTTCTAGACAGTGATTACACTCTCCCAAGGAAAGTTGAAGCTTGGTGAGTGTTCTTGCATGAAGAACCTGACTCTAAATAAAAAAAAAAATACAAAATAGGGCTGGGGATGTGGCTTAGTGGTTGAGTACCTCTGAGTTCAACCCCTCGTACCCCTCAAAAAAGGGATCTGGGATGTGCTCAATGGTAAGGCCCTCGTGGGTAAATCCCCAGAACCCCTACCCCAAATAATAAAATAAAATAAAATAGCTGACCAAATGGCTGTGAGGTGGTATCTCATTGGGTTTGGATTTGCATTTCCCTAATGATTAGACTGTGGAGCATCGTTTTTTTGTGCTTGTTGTACATCTCCTTAGGCATCTATTTTCTTTGGAGAAATTTCTATTCAGGCCCATTTTCAACTTAGTTTTTTTTTTTTTTTTTTTTAGTTGTAGGAGTTTTTTTTTCAATATTTTCTGAATATTAATCCCTTATCAGATATGATTTGCAAATATTTTCTCCCATACTGAATGACCTTTGTACTCACTTAGTACTCTTCTTTGATGTACAAAAGCTTCTCATTTTGATGGTTAATACAAATTTTTTTTTCATTTTGCCTATTCTTCCAAAATTATTGCCAAATTCAAAGTGAATTTGGGGTGAAACTTTCCGCCTCACCCCATTAAAACAATTTTATAAACATCTAAAGCCCTGTTTAAATGTCCTTAGGGCTGTCACGCTTCAGAGCACTCATGAACGCTAAGTTATTCAGGTGAAATTCACCCACCATGATTTAACCATCTTAAGGTGAAAATGTGGCGTCATTCAACACATTCACCTGTGTGTGTCCTGTATTTTTTTGGCACTTTCTGGTTTCCACTCTGGATCATCCACACCGTCATTCCATCTTTATAGTAATCCTGAGCACCTGAGAGCCGCAGACCTACTTCCCTGAGGGCAGAGCGCCTGTGGCCGGCCACTGGGTGTGCAGGTTAGTCAGTCTGAACCAGCTGGGCATCCTGCTCAGTAGGCCCGTGACCTTCCCCTTCTTCTCTGGGTCCCCTTATTTGCATCATCTGCGTCTCCAAGGCTCTTCACTTCTCAATCTGATTGCTGGTTGGCTCCACCTGACATTTCTCCCATTCATGGTTTCTCAAGGATGGGGCACTTGAGAAGTACCTGTAGCATGAGCCATGGGGACTTATTTAAAAGCACAGAGCCTAGAGCCCCTGGGAGGTCATCTAGCCCCCTTCTCTGGTGTTAAGAGGAGGAAAGGGAGGCCTAGAGAAGAGGAACTGTGAAGCCTCACACACAGCTGGAGACTGGCCCTGACACTCCACCCCAACCTCAGTAAGTCATTCCACCCATCAGAGGAAAAGGAACAGCAGAGATTGGCTCCGCTTGAGCCTTACCAGATACCTGTGGCAAGAGCTGTCAATCGAATCCTGACCACACCCTGCAGGGTTTCAGCAAAAAGGAAACAGAGGCTTGAGCTGTTGAGGGCACCTATCTCACAGGTAATGAGCAGGAGCCAAGGGTTTGATGCCTTCCAGAGTGCGGTCCATGCCTCCAACAGGTACCTGTGAGCCCCTGTCTTGCACACTGGGCAGTCCAAGGTGAGGACTCAGGCCCTGCCCTATGCAGAGGACATGGTGGAGTCAGACAACTATCAGCAAAGTCCATCCTTTTGTTGAATCAGTAGCTTTAATGACTTATCTTGCTGAGGGGACCCGTCACTGAGCCTAGGTAGTCTCCAGGCTTGTGAGAACCAGCTTAAACTCATACTGGTTAGATTGCTTAGGAGTCAGGCTGTGGTCCTCTGGCCCTGTTCTGCCCAGGGTGAAGGAATTCCCTGGTTTCCAGATCCAGCCCAACTTTCCCTTCAATTTTTTTCTTTAAATGTATACTTAATTTTAGATGGCACAATACCTTTATTTTATGTGGTGCTGAGGATCAAACCCAGTGCCTCACATGTGCTAGGCCAGTGCTCTACAACTGAGCTACAATCCCAGCTCTGCCCTTTGATTTTGACTTGATCATAATCAGTCTCCCGCCCCCCCCCCCGCCCCCATTGCCAGATGTTTGACATTATCATTAAGCATTTATTTTTTTTGTACTGAGGATAGAATCCAGGGGTGCTCCACAACTGAGCCCCATTCCCAGCCCTTTCCACTTTTTGAGACACAGTCTTGCTAAGTTCCTAGACTGGTCTCAAACCTGCCATCCTCCTGCCTCAACCTCTGCAGTAGATGGGTTACAGGCGTGTGCCACCGTGCCTCCGGTTTTTTATTTTGAAAACAGACTTCTAGGTTATTAGAACTAGAAAAGTCCTTTGGATTCATTTCCTCTTGATTTTACAGATAGCAGGACGGAGTCCAGAGTGGGGACGGTCGCCTGGGAGGCAGACTAGGCTTGGGCGCCCTCAGGTCCCGCCGCCCTGGGCTCGCGGACTGCCCCTTCTCTGGGTCCACGGCCCACCAGGGATCAGGTCAGGCTGCAGCTGACCAGGGAAGGGCGCTGCCAGGCCTCAGTCCCCAAGTTCCCACGCCTCCCTCCAGCAGCGCCCATCCAGCTAGGTTCCTGCTGCACGTTTCTCCGGCGGGACACGGCGGCCTCAGGTTACCGCCGCAGTCACTAAGCAGGACCCGTGGTGGCACTCCCTTTCCCCGTCCCTCCCACCCCGCAGCGTGCGCCCCGGGCCTAGAGCCGGAGGGAGCGGCGCCCACGGCCGGGTGACGTGGCGAGGCACCTGGGGACCCGCCCAGCGTCCCCCCGTCCCCGGGTCAGGGGAGGGGCGGGGCCGAAGGGGTGGCCGCTCGCGCTCACGCCGCGCACGCGTTGGACCCGGTTAGGAAGTGACGACGCAGCCCCGCCCAGCGGGCCCGCCCCATCTCGCCGAGGGCCTCGCTCACTCTGAGACCCCGCCCACCACCAAGGCCCCGCCCCGTCCACACGCAGGCCCCGCCTCGTCTCGCTGGGGCCGCTCACTCGTAGACCCCGCCCACCGCTAAAGCCCCACCCCCCGGCCTCGTCCCGCCCACACGCAGGCTTTGCCGTTTCGCCGGCCCGGCTCTCTCTGCAGGCCCCGCCCACCACAAGGCCCCTCCCCGAGGGCCCCGCCCCGTCTCGCCGGCCCCCCCACCGCTCACTCTAGGCCCCGCCCACTTCAACCCCAAGCCCCGCCCCGGCCCCGCCCCGTGGGCGGCCCTCGCGGGGGGGACCGACCCGAGGCGGTGCGGTGGCTCTCTAGGGTGCCGGCGAGCCCCAGCGCCCGAGCTCGGCGCACCCAGCTGGCCGCGGACGGGCCATGGCGGAAGCCAAGCTAAAGCACCTGTCGCTGCCCTCCGGGCTGCTGGAGCTGTGCGCTCTGCTGGGCGCCCCCCAGGAGAGCCTCCGCGTCCTCGAGCAGGTAAGGGGCTGGCGGGGAAACTGAGGCGCAGAGTGGGTCAGATCCGGGCGAGTACCAGGGGGAGCCCAGGCACCGGGGGGCTGGCGCAGGCTTCCGCCAGCTGTGCTCCTGCTGGCCATGTCCCCGCCCGTCCCGCTTCTGCCCCCTTTGGGTCCGGGACTCCCCGCGGGTCCAGCTCTCCTGTGCCCATGAAGTCCACGATGCCTTCGCGAGGCCCCCCGCGCGCTTGCTCAGTGGGCTACAGGGCACCCGAGGCCATGGCGGGTACCGCCGTCTGCCTGGGGCCGAGACCAGCAGCTGTTCGCTAAACATCGCCTAATGGGGGCCCCTTCCCTTACTCTCCCTGGGGACCTTCTCTCTGGGGCAGCCGCTGGCTGGATTTGCACCTAGTGATTGTCATGATGCAAAAGGGTTCGCATTCGTTGGAGCCTTTCTCCGTGTCCTTTAGCCTTCCAGGTCTCTCCTGCCCTCGGGATCCCCCCCACTTGGGGCAAGGTGCTAAGCCTCGGGACCCCCGGAGTTCACCTCTAGTGGACCAACTCCTTGCAATTAGCCGATTTAATGATTTATTTCATTACACAAAGATTTATCATCTCCTAAACAGTGGCTTCTGCAGTAGGCTCAGAATAAAGAGACTTCAAGTTTTAGGTTTCACCAGCAGCTTCAGATACTTTGCCTGTAGTTGTGCAATGGAGCCTAGCTGTTTTTGTCACTTGCAGTAACCAGTAACTCCCCACCATCAGAGTTCCCCCTCCAACCCTAGACCCCTAAGAGTAAATTCAAATCCCCTTCTCCGGGAAACAGCAGTTTTAGAAAATCTTGTTCTAATTTCTTTCCGTGTTCTCACCTTTTCTGGAATCCGGGCTCTGTTTTGAATCTGCCTCTGCCCCTTTTTCTCCTGGCCCAGCATGTCTGTGTCTCCTAGTAGCCCCTTCCCCTCTTTCCAGGAGGGGCATGAGTGATTAAGTGATGGCCAGGAAAAGTGAACCATGTGCTGAGTGGAGGTCACCCAGGAAAAGTTAAGCATTACTAACCTTAACTGGTGAATGTCTGCTAATGTCTCGGTGGTTTCTACTGCTAGGCTTTAGTACAGAGCCCATTTTGACTTGGGTGGAAAGCCTTGTTCTATATGGAGATTATTTCTGCATCTCCTTTCCTTTTTTTTAACTTCTAAATCCCCCACCATGCCAGGGTATCCCTGTTTGATGAGCATGATTGATTCAGTTGTCTCTGCCTTCAGTTTGCCGAGTGGCTTTGCCTCCCCTTCTTAGAACAGGAAGCAACCCGGTTCCACTGTGGTCTCCTTGGCAGGCCATCGTCTTTGCTCCCGAGCCATTACTGCACGTCTCTTGGTGGCTTAGTGTGAGGCATGTCTTCTGAGCACAGGATGAATCAACTGGAATATTTACAGTGGTACTTTCCTGAACAAAACAGGCTGCACCTTCCTCTAGGTCAAGTGAGAGGGCACAGTTGCTACTGTACTCTGATTCTTCTAGGGGATTGGTTAAGAGTGGAAAGAAATCAGTCAAGGGTTAGGGAAAAAAGAGGGAGGAGATGGATAAACTTCTGCGGTAACCCTACTTCTAAATCAACACCAGTGTTACAGTTTACCAATCATATGATTTTATTTAGTTTTTTTTTTTGTAGCAATTCTCTTTTGAACGTCCAAGGTTGTCAAAATAATTTTTAGTTTTACTTCTTAAAAATCACCATTTCTCTGGTTCAGGCATTTATTCACACATGGGAGAACAGAGGCCAGAGGTCTGAGGATATCCAGTTTAAGATTCGGGTATCCTGGTGCCCTTTATGTTTTGTGCCTCAGGTGGGGGTGGGTGTTGGTCTGTTGTGGCAAGGAACTCGGGGTGGGCTGCTTGTGAGGGCTTCCCCTCCACCTGCAGAGGGCTCCCCTTTCTTGGTGCATGGGAGTCCAGAGTGGCCAAGAGAGCTCCAGTGCCTTCTGCAGCACCGGTCACCGGCAGAGCTCTGGGGCATGGAGGTGCGGTTTTGTGGTCTTCTGCAGGCTGCCTGGCCTTCTGTTCCTAGAACAGTGCTCTCCAACAGAACCTGCTGGCGGATGGCCCTGTGCTCTCTGTCCTATGGTAGCCCCTGGCTGGGTGGCTGCCCTTGAAACGTGGCCAGTGCTGCCCCTGGGCTTTGCTTCCCCCAGTTTTGCTTAGTTTAGATTGAGCAGCCGCAGGTGGCCTCTGTCAGCATGGTTCTGGAGCATTTTAACAAGTCTGTTAATTCCTGTTGTTTCATTACTTGTCATTACCAGTCCTGTAGTGACAAGTAATGACTCTGTTTAGTCTGATTTAAAAATAAATCTGTGGCTTGAATGAGTAGGACTGTTATGGTTTTTACTTTGTAGTTAGCTTTTTTAAAAAACCTATTCCCAAGTTTTCAATTCTGAACGTAATAAATATTCATATATTATTTCAGACTTACCAGAAGTGCATATTTGTTGCTCAATTTACATTTTTAAAGGTGTTCCCCATCTGGGATGAGGGGACAAAATGGCTTAAACTAAAATGAGGGCTTCTGAGAGAGGTTTAGTCAGTCAGGGCTTGGGACTTTCTAAGCGGTGGCAGCTGCGAGCCCTGGTGTAGGCTGGCAGGGGTGACAAGGGCCAGTTGGCCTGTGTGCCGCATCCTGAGTCACCTGCGCTCTCTGGGGCTTCCCACCTCCTGGAAGGTGGTCTAACAAGGGACGTGTGCAGCCAGGTTTGGTGAGACTGTGCATTGCTGTTTAATCAGCAGGTGAAGACTGGCGGCCCCCAGCCGCTGCCCAGGGTGGGTGATGCGTTATTGTGCTGTGAGTGGGGAGGGCCGCCACGCTGCAGGGTAGGTAGTCAAGTCCATGACTGTATTATAAAGAAATGTCCTGGGTTTACATCTGGATAGAAAAAATGGAAGGAAGTGTCCTGGGCTGTGCCGAGGGTGTTGCTGGGTGTCCCGGGAGGCCTTCCGCCCTGGTGTTTCCTTTAGTAGTACATTGTTGTTATTTGTGAACAGTGGCACAGTATTGCTTATCCCACCAGGAGAGAGCGGCCTTTGTGTCTGAAACTCTGAGGGAGAAAGATAAAGACGTGTGTACTTCCAGTTAAGGGCTCAGAGCTTGGGTCTCGGTGGGAAAGTTTTCGAGGAGGTTTTGTGCGACCAGAGACGTGCATTTCTTTCATGTGAGGGACTGAGAGACGTTCAGATGATGCAGTGATTCGGGTCTCCCATGTTTGGCCTTTGTTCCTACTAGTGTGTTTTCCCCAAATAGAAACAGATCGTTGGCAGAACCTGAGCGTTGGTGCCTCCCAGGACAAGCGTGCCCCTGCTCCTGGGGTCCTGTGGAATGTTGACTATTGGCTTTCCTTCTGACACTGAGGTCTCCTCACTGCTGGGGACAGTGGGCCCTTCTGGTGTCCCTCAGAAACCCTCCAGTGCCCACTCCCAGCCCTACCGGCCGTCTCCTGTCCTCCCGAATCCTGTGCATCCAGAACTGCGGATGGGGGCTCTCCTGTGTTTAGCCAGCTCCGCACCAGAGCGCTTCCTTGCCTCATGGGATGCATTCTGCCCAAGCTCTGTGGAAGATGGACAGACTGCGTGCTCACCCAGCTCTGTCGTGGGCTGTGTCAGGCCCTGGGTTTGGTAGGAGAGTTGGGTTCTGCCTGCTCTTGGCATTACTTGGGGGGAAAATGGAGAGAATAAAGACACAAACAGATCTCATACCAGCTTGAAATCCTGTAGAATTCAGTCCAAGCACACCTCTCTTACTGATCCCAAGGGACCCGTGGGCAGCGGGGGAGGCTGTGTCTGTCAGAGCCCTCTCCACTGCTCTGTCCAGCTGCCTATGCAGTTGGTGACCAGTGGACCTGGAGCCTGGGACCGTGTTTGGCAGGGGTTTTGCTGCACCGAGCCTCTCTCTGTGTCTGCCCTCTGACCTCCCTCTGCTGGGTGGCTCTGGTGTTCCTGAGGCTTCGCTGCTGGCTCAGCTCTTGACCTACATGGCTGCCCTTGTTCCCTGATCTCGTCTCTCGAGAGGGAAGCTCAGAGGGCCAGGTGACCTGTGCAGGGCAGAGCCGGGTTTTGAACTCAGGTCTTGGGATCCCAGCACCTGGCTCTTAACTTCAGTGCTTGGCAAGGGGGTGGCTTCCATGCTGCACAGCGGCAGCACCCAGCCCCAGGAGGTGCTGTGGCAGGGCCGGGGGGCTCCTGGGGATCTTCAGGGCTCTTTCCTGCCATGAGCCTTGGGTGGGAAGCCACTCCTGCTGAGACCTTTAAAGGACAAGGAGTTGGGGAGGCAGAGACCTGGGAGGAGGACGCTGGGCTGGGAAGGACATCCAAGAGGAGGACGGACTCCGCAGTGACCCCTACTTTCCCTTTTCCAGGCTGCCCAGAGGAGGGGGATCGGAAGCCCTTCTCCCCTTGACCCAGAGGTCCTGTCTGTTTTTGTGCCTCCTTTCCTCAGTAACGAGGACAGTCAGGTGGCCGGTGCCAGCTGCGGCACTCTGGGGAAGGGCAGAAGGCGCTCCTTCAGGAAGAGGAGAGAGAAGCCCAAGATGGAGCACGGGAAGCGGGGCCCGGGGGACCCCAAAGGGCTGGATTCTGCAGACATCAGCATCCCGGGCGGTGTGGACCTCCTCGCCCTGCCCCAGCTGTGCTTCCCAGGTACGGTACCCAGGTGGCAGACGGGTGGCCCAGCGCTGGCTGGCTGCAGCGCGGTGGAGGTCCCCATGCTGAGGACAGTGGGGTGCGCAGCTGAGCCAGTGCCCTGGCTGCTCTGGGTGAGTTCAGGGGGTTCTGTTCTTTCAGTCTGGGGAGGGTTAAAGCTAACAGGAAATTTAGATCCCTGGAAAGCCGGGTCCAGGAAGCGGGGCTGCATCTTGGCCACGGCGAGCTGCGGGGCTGGGGCTTTTCCACGTTGACCTGAAGCACGTCCCAGAGCGCTGGCAGCTGAGCTGAGGGGTGCCGGAGCGTGGGGGGCTCTCACCCAGTGTGTGCGGAGCCCCCTCCGCTTCTCCGGAGCAGGGAACACAGGCGTGCATCCTTCCCTGAGCGCCCCCACTTCTGCCGACAGGAGCTTGTGTTTCTGGGCTTCATTCTTTTCTCTGTGTTGAAGAATTTCAAAATGGTTGTGCCAGACACTCAGACCAAGGGCTTGGCCCCAGTTCCTCTCACAGCTCCTGTCGAGGGCCTCATGCCATTTCCTGGTCACAGGGTTTAACTGGGGAGCAGGTGTGGAGTGGGCTGCTGTGCCCAGAAGCACCCACGGCCTTGGCCTCAGTGGCCCAGAGGTGAACCTCTGACCCTGTGGGCGTTGGCCCCACTATGCGCACACACTGGATCGCTCAGAGCCAGAGCGGCTCTAAAGAAACTGCGGCGGGTCGTGGGGGTGGGGGGTTCAGCCACTAGAGCAGGATGGGGGAGCCTCAAGGTGCCCTGTGGACCACTGGCAGCTGGTGTGTGTCATGCACCTTGAGATTGGTTCATAAGTGGCCCTGGCCTTGCAGTGGACGCACAGGCAGGATGAGTGTCTTTCTTTTCCTCTGCCTGCAGGGGGCGTGTGCGTTGCCTCAGAACCAAAGGAGGACCAGGTGCATTTCCTGGTGCTGACGGACATCTGCGGGAACAGAACCTACGGCGTGGTTGCCCAGTACTATCGGCCCCTGCACGTAGGTGCCCACTCCTTCCTGTGGGTCTTTGTGGTGAAGGACACATGATCATCTTAAAGTGCACAGCGCAGTGACCCAGTGCTCAGGGTACCTGGTGCTCAGGGTACACCGAGCTGAGGGTACCCGGTACTCATGGTACACCGTGCTGAGGGTACCTGGTGCTCAGGGTACCTGGTGCTCAGGGTACACCGTGCTCAGGGTACCCGGTGCTCAGGGTACCTGGTGCTCAGGGTACACCGAGCTGAGGGTACCCGGTACTCATGGTACACCGTGCTGAGGGTACCTGGTGCTCAGGGTACCTGGTGCTCAGGGTACACCGTGCTGAGGGTACCTGGTGCTCAGGGTACCTGGTGCTCAGGGTACACCGTGCTGAGGGTACCTGGTGCTCAGGGTACCTGGTGCTCAGGGTACACCGTGCTGAGGGTACCTGGTGCTCAGGGTACCTGGTGCTCAGGGTACACCGTGCTGAGGGTACCTGGTGCTCAGGGTACCTGGTGCTCAGGGTACACCGTGCTGAGGGTACCTGGTGCTCAGGGTACCTGGTGCTCAGGGTACACCGTGCTGAGGGTACCTGGTGCTCAGGGTACCTGGTGCTCAGGGTACACCGTGCTGAGGGTACCTGGTGCTCAGGATACACCGTGCTCAGTGTACCCGGTGCTCAGGGCACCCTGCGGTCACTGTCTGGTTCCAGACGCTCTCCATCCCCCAGGCCCCTGCCTGCTCAGCCCTCACTGCCCACTTCCCCTCTGCCAGGCCTGGCGCCCCCTCTGCCTTCTGTCTCTCTGGGTGTGTCACATACCAGGAGTCATGAGCCACCAGGGGGCCTGTGTGTCTGGTGTCTCCTGGTGGCAGGATGGCCTTGAGGGCCACCCACACTATGGCCTAGGTCAGTGCCTCATTCCTTTTATCCATTTCCCGGGGTGGTCCTCACTTGTCTGCTGATGGACATGTGTCCTTCCGCCTGCTGAGCAATCTGCCTGGTGTGGTCTTGCGCCTGCCTCGTTCCTGTGTGGGGGTGGCCGGGCCAGGCTCTGCATGGGCATCAGCTGGCCTTGGAAAGCTCGGAGGGCAGCCGCGCTCCTTCATGCTTCCAGGCCCCCGTGCCCAGCAGACCCCCCAGTCCCCCCAGGGCAGGTGGGCTTCTCACCTCACACTTCCGCGGTGAAGGGCCAGCTTGAGTTCTGGAGGTCCCTGCAGTGGACAGGGCTGCCTGGACCCAGCTCCCTGGGCCCCCAGAGGCCAGGGGGGTGCTCCTCTCTGGGTCCCATCACACTTCCACCAAGACTGTGTCCAGGCATCTGGGGCACAAGGTATCATCAGACAGACTCTGCCCCTGTTTGCTCCTGGGCAGTGCTGACGAGAGGAACTTCAGGGTGACCCCTGCCTTTCTCTGACTGCCACAGTGACTACAGCCCCCGTGTGTGAATGGCCAGCCCCAAGCACCTTGTGTGGTTCACTTAATCTTTACCCAATGAGCAAGAGTAGAAATGTTAGCATCAGCCCCACTTTATAGACAAAATGGTGGCACAGACAGGTTAAGTTACTTTCCTGAGGTTACACAGCCATGAGGGTTTGAATGGGGGCCATTCCACCCTAAGGCAGTGGACATTCATTGAATGTTGGTGGATAAACAAATGACGGCTGTCTTCTGGCTTCTTCTTTGCTTAGATATCTTGTAAGTATCTCAAATTAAAGAAGAACGCACCCTGAAGCTATCATCATGTCCCTCCATCCCTACCCAAAATAAAAAATAAAATCCCCAAACAAACCACCCTCGCACACGGCCCAGCTGGTGAGCCCCGATCTTGTGCCACTTGGGTCTCACGGAGAGCAGCTCCTTGGAGGGAGGGGTGCGTGAGCCCCTCCTCTCGCCAGGCTCCCGCACGTGCCCATGCTGCTTCCTGCTGGGCCTTCTGAGCAGGGCCTGGTCCCTGGGGTCCTGCAGTGTGCCAACAGGTGTCCTCATCCTGAGGCCTAGGCTCCTCCAGGGTGGGCACAAGTCTCATCGAGGTGGCCCCAGCCCCTGGGGAGGTTCACCGTCCCCTGAGGGCCCGAGGACATCGGCGTGGGAGGTGACGGTCACCATGGCCGTGCTCTTCCCCTAGGATGAGTATTGCTTCTACAACGGCAAGGCCCACTGGGAGCCGTCCGGGCCGCCCGCCAGCGCTGCCGGCTGCTTCGTGCCCTCTGCGGTGTGCGTGGTCTCCAGGTTCCCCTACTACAACTCCCTCAAGGACTGCCTCTCCTGGTGAGCTGGTTGGCGGCCACCTGGCTGTCCCCTGAACCTGGGGCAGGGGCGTGGCTGGCCCTCGGGGTGGGAAGACGGGTGGGGGACTGGTGGGTGTGGGTTGAAGGTGACCCCAAACTGTGGAAGGGAGTTGATATGGAGGGTTTTATTTTGTGTTTTGAAAGACGGGTCTCAGGAAAGCTCTTTTCCTAGCGATTGGAGGAGACCAGGGGCTGCTCTTTGAGGGGTCTTGTTGCCTTTTAAACTGGCCTTTCAGCTGGACTCTGCACCGTCCTGCTGCTGCTGTTGAGCGGCAAGCCTTAGGACGTGAGGACTTTCCCATAAGTCAGGAGGCGTTTTGCAGGACCTGGCGGATTCCCGTTGTCCAAGGGTGTCATTGGGATGTGGGAGGCCGTGCCCCTGCGTTTGGACCGCGTCAGCCCCCAGGCCCAGGAGTACAGAGCCATTTGCTTGATGAAGTCACACCTTGGAACCTGTGCTGTGACCAAAGCCTGAGCCAGGACAGTCAGCAGAGGCCCCTGTGTCGTGACCACGAAGGGCCATCCGTGGCAGGTCCCTGGCGTCAGACCCTGCGCCTGGACCACAGGCAGTGGCCAGCAGCCACTGAGCAGGAATCTTTTTTTTTGGACACAATATCTATTAATTTATTTTTATGTGGTGCCAGAATCGAACCCAGCGCCTCACGTGTGCGAGGCGAGCGCTCTGCACTGAGCCCCAGCCCAGCCCTGAGCAGGAATCTTAGGGTTCAGATTCACAGAATCCACAGTTTAAGTTCCAGCACTTTCACGTCTTGCTTTCTAAAATATAGCTGGGTTTCGAACAGAGTTCAGAACACAGTCTAGCCCCCTAAAGTCGCCGTCAACATGAAGCACTTCACGGGGCGTGGAACTCATGGCCTCAGTGAGCTGAGCAAGTGCAGGTCATGGGCAGTGAGGCTGGCACCCGGCTGATACCCTGCGTCCTGAAGGCGAGCCCTTCCTCACGGGCTCCAGTGTCGTCTTCTCTGAAGCGGCGTCTGTCTCTCCCAAGTCCTGCCCGTTGATTCCGCCTGCCCTGTGGGAGACTGGCAGCCCTGCCCTCCTGTGGGCATTGAGGCAAACATGTAATGAAAGTTCCTGGCTCTGGGTGGTGGCCCCCGGGCTTGGAGCCAGGCTGCGCAGCTCATGCGGGGACCAGACTCTGGGGCTGTGGCTGGGCGGCTCAATTTGTATTTCAAGTGACCCCTTCCTCTGTCAGCTGTGCCTATGCAAAGGAGCCTCGAGCTGTGCTCTTGGGAGGGAAGCTCTCCTTGTGTGACCAGGGGCAGTTTTTTTTTCCTTTTAAACTTTTTGTTAACACTCTTAGATATTTTACAATAAGTGAAAATGCGGAGGAACAGTGAATTATCTCCAGATCCTGGCGCTGTCCCCGTGAATCTTCATTCTTACTTCAAGTAAAAATAAGAGCACATGGATTTGCTGGGTGTCAGGCAGCTCTCTCACTGCTGAGGATCTGACCAGAGCAACTATGGAGGAGGAGAAGTTTATTTGAGGGCTCAGGGTTTCAGAGGTCCCCCTCCACAGAAGGCCAGCTCCATTCCTCCAGGAGTGAGGTGAGGCCCAAGAAGGTGGCTGAAGAGGGCGGCAGAGGGAAGCCGCTCACACCACGGTGACCAAGAAGCAGAGAGACGCCACTCTCCAAATGCAAATATATACCCCCAAGCCAGGCCTCATTCCCACCTCCTCCAGCCACACCCTGCCATTTCGGTCACCCTGGGAGTGAATCCCTGTCAGAGGATTAATTCACCGATGGGGTTAAGACTCTCACAACCCACTCATTTCTCCTCGAACCTTCTTGCATCGTCTCCCACGTGAGCTTTTGGGGGACACCACAGCTAAACTGTCACACTGTCCACGTAACAGTCTCACTCCAGGGGGATAGATGTCCAGCCCACCCTGGGGAATGCAGGCCGTGGTGTCCTTCCTGAGTCACTAGCCCGCCAGGTGGGACCCCATCAGACACTGTCATCCCACAGCCAGCCCGGGACACTCAGTGGTGGCCTCCCTGCCTCATGTGGTTCCCAGCCAGGGTCATCCTCCCTCCCGGTCAGACCGTCTTCTTCAGGACAGGTTGTCCCTGATGTGGGCCCATGTGGAACACCACCCGTGTCCTCACAAACGTCTGTCCAGTGAATGACTGAGGCAAACAAGAAGGCCCACGGATCTGTCCAGGGGAACATTTGTCAGACGACGCGCCCCCCGAGTGCCCAGCCTCCTGCCTGGTGTTGTGTCCCTCATCTGTGCTGTCACCTGCATACCTGCGGCGGCTGCATCCACAGGGGAAGGGCTGGGGCCGAGGCTCAGCGGTAGAGCGCTCGCCCAGCACACGCAAGGCCCTGGGTTCAATCCTCAGCACCACATAAAAATAAATAAAGTAAATGTATTGTGTCCAACTACAGCTAAAAGATAGATGTTAAACGTGTTTGGGGAGGAGTGTCGCCCTGAACGTATGAGGACGCCCCGTCTCAGTCCCAGACCAGTGGACGCCCGACATTCCCGGGGTCAGGTTTGGGAGTGAGCTACGAGGACAGAGGGCACGGAGGCCTGGGCTCTCTGCAGGTGTGTCCTTGTCTATAAGGACCTGGGCCTCTGCAGGGCTCTTGGATGAGGCCTCTCGGATACCAGCAATTGTACTTTTACACGTGAAGTTCTAAAGGTCAGCCTTTCGGCAAATGTGCACGCATACAGCGTGACCCCCACTGTGACCGACAGGAGTCTTCTCACTCCCCAAAAGTTGACGTGGCCTCTGTGGTCAGAACCTAGTCCCTCTGCCCCAGGTGACCACTTGCCTGTTGTCTACACATGTTCGTGTAAATATATGAGATCGATACATACTCATACGTATGTGGGTTGCCTTACCACCGAGCCACACCCCAGCCCTTTTTATTTTTCATTTTGAGACGGGGTCTTGCTGAGGGTCTCACTAAGTTGCTGAGGCTGGCCTTGTACTTGTAATCCTCCTGCCTCGGCCTCTCGAGACACTGGGATCACATGTGTGTGCCCCCATGCCTGGAGGCTCATGGTTTTGGAATCACATTCTTAAATAAAGTTAGAATGCATTTTGGAAACAAGTGTTCTGAAGCACTTTCTTTCAAAGTGCTGTTGGTTCTTTATTTCTTACTGATGTGTAACATTCATGCAGAAAAATACACAATTCCAACTGTTTTTCACAAATTGAGCACAACCCATGTTCCCAGCACAGAGCAAGAACCAGAGCATGGTAAGGCCTGCCCCCGAGCCCGTACAAGGCAGCCCCACCCCCCCATAACTTGGGGAAGCTCTGGAATTGCCCAGGACACCCTGAAGGAGACCGCTGATTGGAAAAGCCGAGGATGACAGCCACTTGGTTTCTGTTTTTCAGCTTGTTGACTCATCTGAAGCTCTGTAAGGATTTTGAAGTTGACAATCACATAAAAGATTTTGCTGCAAGACTGTCCCTGATTCCTACTCCACCACCTGGACCACTCCATTTGGCAAGTTGAATCTGGAATTTAATTACGTTTTTTTCTTGGCAAACAGTGAAATTGATATGCTGCAGATGGCCCGAGTGTCTAGACTGTTCTCAGGTTTCTGCTGCGTTTCCCGTGCGGGCATGCAGTCCTTCTAGAGTGTTCTCTGTGCCTTCTCCAAGGTTGGAAGGGGAATGTTGGCCAGCGCCTCAGGAGCACAGCTGGTCAGGTGTCCTGGGGAACCGCAGTGCTCACCTGTTGGCTCACTTCTTGCTGTGCAGAAAATAGACACCCCGGCCTATCACTAGAAGAATTCACATAAATTAGCCGTTCTCCTTTTGTTTATTTGTCTTAAACAATGAGTATGGTGTTTGGTGGTGTGTTCTCCTGTCTGATAACTAGTTTGATGTTGGTTGTTCTTGGAAGTGCCACTGGACCATTGAATTAATAGACGAACGTTTCCCACGCCGGTTCTGTTTGGGGAAGTGTCGCGGGCTGCCCCGCAGCGCAGGGCCTTTGGGTGAGGTCAGGCTGGGAAGTGGAGAAGGCCCACGTTCCCCTTTTGTTGAGTAACAACAAACCGCTGAGCTAGAGGAGGGCCCTGTGACTCCACATTTTCCACACCTACCTCCTGTGCTTCCTTTTTTTCTTTTTGACACCTATTGAGCATCTTGAATGTTTAGTGCATATCAAGTTGAGTTTGACTTTATTAGTCCCTTCTAGAAGATCATACATACACATCTTGCTCCTGTACTTTAAAAAAAATTATCATAGCTATTAAAAAAATGAATTTTTCTTATCAGGGAGACATGCAATCCTGACTTAAGATATGTGGTTTTTTTTTTTTTGTTTTGTGTTTTTTTTTTTTTTTTGGTACCAGGGTTTGAACTCAGGGGCACTCACCCACTGAGCCCCATCCCCAGCCCTATTTGTATTTTATTTAGAGACAGGGTCTCACTGAGTTGCTGAGCACCTCGCTGTTGCTGAGGCTGCTTTGAACTCGCCATCCTCCTGCCTCAGCCTCCCGAGCTGCTGGGATGACGGCGTGTGTCTGGTTAAAATGTGTTTTTAATATTACTCCAGACCGAGCCATCTGCGGGTGGAAGGTCTGGCCGGTGCATTCCAGCGCAGGTGCTGAGCAGGTGTCCTCCCTCCCCCTGGGCCCACAGGGCAGAACAGCTTCATTCTGTGGTGCAGGCTGAGGACCCCCTTATCTGAAGGGCAGGGCTGAAGCATCTTAGAGCTGACTGTTTCATGAGGGGTCTTGTGGATGGGACCCCTCTGAGCGTGGATCCACGTGTGTCTTGGGCACTGCACACACCTGGCCCAGGTGTTTTCACGCCGTGTTTTTGGTGTGCCCGGGGTTGGCTGCAGCCTGTCCCACCTGTGGTGTCACACCAGTGCTCAGAAAGTTCCGGGCTTCGGAGGGCTTTGGACCTGGATGGTGGTCTGCTGTAGGTGGAGTGCTCTGGCTCAGTCGTGGGGTCCTGTGAGCTCAGCGGTGCTGGGTGAGGTCTGGAGCGGTGACGGTGGCCTGTCGCCTGCTGTGCCTTGGAGCTCAGCAGCATCCGCCTGGTGTCCACAGAGTGTCCGTGTTGTGGCCTTGGTCTGTTGTGTCTGCGATGCGCTCCCCACTGTGCCAGCGGCAGGACAGTGCTCAATCCTCCTTGTGTCCTCTTGTCCAGCTGCCACTCATGCCCAGCGGGCCACCTTTGATGCTCACTTGCCCTTTGGCCACGCCCCTGCCAGCACCACCTGCCAGCCAGCCGGTCCCCGTCTGTGATGTGGGAAGCACTGGTCTGCCCGCTTCCCCTCATCCCGACCCTGCATCTCACCCTCTGCGCTGGGTGCCGACACCTGGTGCTGGAGATGCGTCTGTCTTCCCCACAGCAGTGAAGCCCCTTCCGGAGGGGTCACACCTCCTCCTCTCGAGGCCTCCCGCCCCCACAGGGATTTTACACTCAGAGAGCATTCTGTGAAGGGAAGCGTTATTTCTAAATAATGTCACTTAGAAAAGCAAAAGACTTTCTTAAATTTTTGGAATCACAAGTCTTTAGGAGTCTTTTAAAGTCTTTAGGAGACTTTAAGTCTTTAGGAGACTATTAATTGGAAGATGCTGAGAATACATAAGAGGCACAAGAACAGCTCATACCCAAGATGCCCGACAAGCTGGGTTCAGAGTTTGTGCGCAGCGGAGCTGAGTTTTGGGTTTTGGTTTATCTCTGTCTTGGCAGGGGCCAGGTTGTGATTGACAGCTGAAGGGAGCTCGCTGACTTAGAAAAGGTCCTGAGGACTTGTTTGTGTGAGCCTCAGGGCACTGGTGAGGGCCTGTGGACCAGTGTGTTATTCTGTGACATACTTGGCGTGGTGACTCGAGTCTTCCAAAGTGGTTTCTAACTCAGGTGTTTTCTACACCAAAATGGTGCACTTCAGCCTTGCCAGGAGCCACCGTCTGAACCTGCTGTGGTCCTTGGCCATCACAGGTGTTCAACATGAAGCCCCTGCACGTCGTGTTCCCCTCCCGAGCGGACCCCCAGAGCCCCGTCATCGACTTGGACCTTCACCTGCCCTTGCTGTGCTTCTCACCTGAGAAGGTGCTGCAGGTAGGTGGCTCAGGCACCTCTGCCAGGTGGCATCATGGCATCAAAAGTGTTGCTTGCCAGAGGTGGTGAGAAGCCAGTCACAGCCGAGGGCCGGCTGCTCCTGGCGTCCGTCCGTCTGCTCAGAGCCAGCTTCCCAGGGGCATGTGTCTGCAGACAGTGCTTTCCGTGGGATCTCTGGTCTCCTTGGTTTGGGCAGCGGACAGGAGATCGGGAGAGGCCTGGACTGTGTCTGCCTGGTGGCGGTGCACGGCTGTCTCAGGTGTTCTGAGCCCGTCAAGAGCGTAGACGGACCTGACTCTCCCCCAGATCCTGACCTGCATCTTGACGGAGCAGCGGATCGTGTTCTTCTCCTCCAACTGGGCTCTGCTGACGCTCATCGCCGAGTGCTTCATGGTCTACCTGCACCCTCTGCAGTGGCAGCACACCTTTGTGCCCATCCTGTCGGCTCAGATGCTGGATTTTATCATGGCACCTACGTCCTTTCTCATGGGCTGCCACCTGGACCACTTTGAAGAAGTCAGCAAGGTCAGGTATAGGGGTCCGATTTGGAGCGTGAGGTTCTTGGGCGTCCCCCGAGGGAGTCCTGGGAAGTTGCATCTGGTGGTGTCTTGTGCTTGGGGTGCACAGGCCTGGGTTCAGTCCCAGCCTCAGGAAAGGGAAAGCATGAACAATGGAGGACACAGGAGGGCGCTCTGGGGGGGGGGAGCCAGCATGCTGAGGCTCCTGTGCTGCGGGCCACACGAGACCGTTGTGCACCTTCCTGTGTGTAGCCACCGTGCGCTCCCCCTCAGCCTGTGAGCACCACAGCCCCAGGGGCTTCCCCTCCCGTAGGTCCAGCTGCCCCGCGGGCCCCAGTGAGGGGACCCAATTTCAAGCCTCGCCTCCCCCACTCCACACCCTCGGGAAAGTTCCTTGCTTTGCCGAGCCTCAGTTTCCTCCTCTGAGTGGGGCAGGACACGTCCTGTGAGCAGGGTTCAGAGCTGAGGCAGACCCCAGCGCTGGCTGGGGCTGCACGTGCAGCTCCTGGTCACCATGACGGACTTCCTGGCTAGTTTAAACCCTGCCTTTGTGTCCACTGGTCCCGCGGACCCTCTTCCTGGAAGAACGCACGGCGGTGTGGTGTGCTGTCTGTTCTGTGACCCTTGGGGTGCCCCGAGCCTCCTCTCCTGGTCAGGAGGCCGTGGTGAGCTTCCTTGCTGTGGGGCGGGGTCCAGGGAAGCCGGGGGACGGCGCCTGCCCACGGGGGAGCTGGTCACTGCATGCTGACTGCAGAGGGAGCCTTCCAGTGGTGAGCCGTGGTAGATGGTGGGGACGCTGCGCAGATGCCAGCAGGCAGCAGTTGTGTGCCGCAAAGGCCACCTGGTTCACATCCACAGGCCAGTTGCTCATCCTCATGGAGTGTCATGCAGCCTTCGTTGTCTGTTCAGATGGCTCACCACCTGCCAAGAGGCCCACGAGGCTCCCCCACTGCCTCCCTCCTGCCCTGGCAGTGCCCTGTGTGGCTGGCCTGCTGTCCGGGCGTCCTGTGGGTCCTGGCCTCCTTCACTCAGTGTTCCTCCAGGACTCATCCTTGTCGTGGCCTCCGCAGCACTGTGTTCTTGGTGTTGAGGAGGGTCCCTTGTGCTGTGTCTGCTAGCGCTGATGGACAGCTTCCAGGCAGAGGGCACTTGCTGGGCGTCTGCGTGGCGCCTGCTGCTGGGACGTGGTAGATGGGGAGAGCACTGCTGTGTCGCAGGCATAGGTTCTGTCGAATGCCAGCTTTGCTGCCCCTGGGCCCGTTCCCAGGAGTGGGCATGCCCTGTGGAGGACAGTGGTGTGAGCCGGGTGGGCGCAGCTGCCCCGGGTGCGTTCCCACAGCGAGCAGAAGGTTCCGGGTTCTCTTCCCGTCTTTTGGATCCTGGCCCTCCTGGGGGAACAGGCAGCCCGTGGTGGTTAGGCATGTGTCCACAGGGCTGGCGGCAGGCTCTCTGCAGGCCCTTGGGGTGCGTCCTGGCAGGCAGTCGTACGGGGTAGGTCTGCATCTGACTTTTTGTCCAGGAAACTGTGCAAGGTTGCTGTTCCTGGCATCGTCCAGAGGCTGCCGTCAGCCTGTCCCCTGTCCACCTCGTTCCTGGGGGCTAAAGCAAATCTCTGCCCCCAGGCGCTTCCCCAAGGTGAAGGAGCACTGGTCCCTGTGTTCATGCCAACACCTGTGAGTCACGGGGAAGACACGTGGTAGGAAGAGACCAGTTAGAGGGGGAGAAACGGAACCATGTCACTGGTGGCCCTGGTGGAGGAGAGCAGCCGGGCCAGGCTCGGAAGGTTAGGTTGTGCTTCTGTTTTAGTCACTGGGAAAGTCCCTCTTGTTCCTGCTCTGGAGGAGGGACACTGCTTGGCACCTACGTGGTGCTCTGGCCATCAGGCGTGCGGGAGCACAGTGGCAGCAGCTCCTCTGGGTGTGTTTCGGGCCCTCCCCCCACAGGCTCCTCAGGAGGGAGCTGGAGTGACCCACAAGCACCCTGTTTCCTGAGCACGCACACCCCTCGCCACACCGCCAGCACCCCGGGCAACGCCCCCACCCTGGTCTTAAGTCCAGAGGACGCTGGTGTTTGCACATATTTCCTGTGCCACCTGGGCAGAGGCAGGCCCAGACTGAAAGGCACGCCACCTCCAAAGAGCTCAGGCGTCACATTCTGGGACGAGACTCTCAGATCTCTGGCGCGGTTCACATAATTTGTGCATTTTGTCACAGATAAGACTCTACAAGTAACCTCTGTACATGTCTGGGTGTGTCACTCAGCCCAGGACCCTGCCTGTGGTCCGGCTGGCACTCAGGGTGGGGCTGTGCTCCTGGAGGTCTGGAATGTTCCCCAGGACTCCATGCAGAAGCACGTGCAGGGTCTGTACTGGGGCCCAGAGGGAAGCCATGTGGTCCTCATGTTGTGGGGCACTCAGTGTGGCGGAGAAGGGGTTGTGACCACACTGCAGCCCAGCTGAGCCTGGAGGCACTGTGCAAAGTGACATTGCCACTCCTGAGGACACTGTGTGTCCGTGTGTCTGGAGCCCTTTGAGTAGCCAGAGGTGGAGCAGTAGACAGGGCCTTGGAGTGCGGGGTCGACGGGAGGCAGGATGGGGAGCTGTGTTGGCGGGTTGCGGGGCATCAGTCTGGGAGAGCGAGCAAGCCCTGGGGATGGACGGTGGTGGTGCCAGGACCCTGGCGTGATGCGCACTGTGGGACTGCGCTCCTGAGGACGGGTGTCTACGGGGAGCACGGCCGGCAGACCCAGGCACTGCGCGGCTCTTGGCACCGCCACCTGCTCCCAGGGTAGTGGAGGTTGTGCCTGTGTCCACAGGGTCGTCCAGAGGACCCGTCCCAGCAAATGCAAACTGTGTTGGTGTGTGTAAAAAGGAGCACACAGATTAAAAGACCCTGTGTTCCTTCTAGGAAGCTGACGGCTTAGTTCTGATAGATATTGATCACGGGAGCGTCACCTGCTCCAAGTCCTCTGAGTGTGACGTGGACATTCCCGACATCCCTCTCCTGGCGGCACAGACGTTTGTTCAGAGGTAACAGGAAACAGCATGTGTGTGAGAACATCTTTGACACATTACGTACTTGCTACTTTGAGTATCTTTTCCAGTTTTATATTGCTGACAGATGTTTTATATATTTAGAGTTTGGAAATTATTTATAAGTATTTTAAAAATACAAATGGTTTGTCTTTATTCTAATCTTGTCTAAATACTAATTACAGCCCAACAGTGATGGGACAGTCACATCCCCTGCAAAGCACTCCACCCCTCTCTGTACTGTGTCTCAGGTCCTATCTGTGCCTAACTCTAACCCTAACTTCTAACCCTAACCCTAACCCCCTAACCCTAACCCCCTAATCCTAACTCCTAACCCTAACCCCTAACCCTAGCCCTAACCCCTAACCCTAACCCTAACCCCTAACCCTAGCCCTAACCCCTAACCCTATCACTAACCCCTAACCCCCAACCCTAACCCCTAACTCCTAATCCCTAACCCTAGCCCTAACTCTAACCCTAACCCTAACCCCTAACCCTAGCCCTAACCCTAACCCTAACCCCCTAACCCCTAACTCTTAACCCTAACCCCTAACCCTAAACACTAACCCTAACCCCTAACCCTAGCTCTAATCCTAACCCCTAACCCTAACCCCAACACTAACCCCTAACCCTAACCCCTAACCCTAATCCCTAACCCTAGCCCTAACTCT
Organism: Urocitellus parryii; assembly: GCF_045843805.1. Lineage (NCBI taxonomy): Eukaryota > Metazoa > Chordata > Mammalia > Rodentia > Sciuridae > Urocitellus > Urocitellus parryii. Next base: position 2,908,743 of record NC_135537.1, on the reverse strand, counting down.
AACCCTAACCCTAACCCCTAACCCTAGCCCTAACCCTAACCCTAACCCCCTAACCCCTAACTCTTAACCCTAACCCCTAACCCTAAACACTAACCCTAACCCCAACCCTAACCCCTAACCCTAGCTCTAATCCTAACCCCTAACCCTAACCCCAACACTAACCCCTAACCCTAACCCCTAACCCTAATCCCTAACCCCTAGCCCTAACCCCTAACACTAACCCCTAACCCTAACCCTAACCCCTAACCCTAACCCCTAACCCTACCACTAACCCCTAACCTAACTCCAACCCTAACCCCAACCCTAACTCCAACCCTAACCCCAACCCTAACCCTAACCCCAACCCTAACCCCATGCTGGAGATCCTGCTTGGTCCATTCGGTCATGAATACTGGAACCAGGCAGGATCTGTGTGCTAGTGACAGACAGTGTGGGCCTCGGCCCCCTGATAGCATCCACTGAATGCGGAGGGTCAGCGTCCAGTGCTCCTGAACACCTTCCCCTTGGGGGCTTCATACAAGGGCGGCAGGAGACATACTGCTTCCAGACCTATGGGCTGTGGAGGTGGCCCTGAGGGTGTGGGGACGTGAGTGAGACGGCAGCTGCTCTCTGGCCTTGTGGCAAGTAGCTGGGCTGTCCTGGGGTCTGCTGCAGCTGAGCTGTGGCTGTGTCTAGGACACTGGGGACCCACCGGCTTTCTGCCATTTTTGGGGGGATCAGGGGACAGGGGCTGAGCTAGGAGCAGGACAGAGGTGCCTCTACCTGGGAGCTGGACGCCCTTTCTGCCTGGAGGGTGTCTCAGAGTCCAGGTGGAGCCTTCTTAACCCAGACGCTTGAGATCTGAGCTGTTTCCAAGTCCTCCTCTGACCTCACGTGACGGGTCACAGTCAAAACACAGTTTCACTGAAAATATTGTCAACATACCCTCAGTCCATGAGCAAGGTGCATATGAAACATAAATAAGTGTCCTGTTTGGACCTCGTCTCATCCCAGTGTATCTCGTGATGTTCATGCAAATATTCCAACTCTGAAACTTGTGGGCCAAAGCACTTTCGCCTCGTGCTGGGGATCAACCTAGGCCTCAGGCGTGCTGGGCCGTGCCTACCTCTGAGCTGCATCCCCAGCACACGTGCGCTGGATCAGGGACACTTGATCTGTGCTGACCACACCTCTGTTACCACTGCTGCCGTCTTAAGCAACAAGGAGTCTTGCCCCCCAAGACCGGGAGCTTGGCCATTTGCCCTCCAGCTGTGTGGCTGGGGCTGCCTGAGTGGCTGTTCTCCCTTGGGAATGAACCCGCCCCCACTCCACAGGGACCTGGAAGGCAACACTTGCCCATTTACTTTCTGATAAGCAGGCGCTGCTCCCCTGACCTTGCCAGGTCTTAGAACCTCTCAGGAGTGTGCTTGGCCAGGATCCTGCCCACGTCGGCATTGCTGCATTCCTGCGAAGGGTGGTTTAGAAGCGTGAACTGACTGGAGCGCACTGGGATGCCCGTGCTCCGAGCCTCACAGCCTGTAGCCAGGCTGCAGTGGGGTCTCCTCACGGGGTCCCATATGGGGAGTGCATCCACTGGTAAGGAGGGAATGAGGGCCGGTGGCCCCTCTTCCAGTCCCCCAGAAACCCTGGGCGCCGCACTTCATCATGGCCTCTTGGCGGCCACCAGCCCCTCCTAGGCAAGGATGGGGAACCTGCTCGGCGCGTGGATGGCAGGGAAGGATGCGTCCTGGGGAGGCAGCCCTGGGCCTTTTTCCCCGGGTGCAGGTGGGCTTGCAGCAGGAAGTAGGGGGCACAGGCGCCCCCTGTGGCAGTGTGAGGCTCCTCCTGGATGCCCTGGCGTTGCCTTCCTGCCCGGCTGCCTGTCTGTTCTGCTAGGTGAAGTCTAGGTTGATGCCCAGGAGCAGCAACATTGCAGGGCGGTCACCTGATATCTGATGGGTCAGACTGGCCAGGGATGGACAGCTGCCTCGGGGGCAGCTTCTTGGCTCAGTGGGAGTGAGCCCAAAGCCACACCCAGTCCTGCACCAGGCCTCCTGGCCCCTCGGACCTGGCTTTGCAGCCTGGCCCCAGGCCGGAGCCATGCAGGGCCAGCAAACCCACTGGCCAACAGAGGCCCCGGGCAGTTGAGAGCCCTTCCCTGGCGCCCCTCCTGTTCCTGTGCTTGAGTCTCACCTCTCATCTTGCAGGTTCACGATCCTCTCGTGGGGTCACTCTGCCCCTCTAACCTGCTCTGAGGCCGGCCCATCATGACTGGCATCTCTCCGCTCCTCCTGTTTGTGGTGCTTTTATGCGTTTCTTCCCACGTGAAGCTCTGTGCAGGCAGGGTTTGCTGTGGTTGGCGCTCAGAGCCATGCCTGGCACACAGTAGGTGCTCCAGGGGTCTCTGCCAAACACGTCTGTGCTGGCTGTTGATTTTACATGTTTAAAACCACAGACATTCTGGTTGATGGCCAAAGACCTCTCAATACAGCCCAGAGTGGTGTTGGGAGGGCCAGGACCCGTGTTTAATGGCGGCTTGGGGTAGACAGAGTAACTGAGTCCCTACCCTCAGTGAAGACCTGAAGATGAGCCGGTGGCCCTTCCTTGGTGGTCCAAGAGAGGTGACGGGGAGTGCTGGGTGCAGGCACAGGGCCACTGGAGCTGCCTGGTAGGGAGGCTGAGAGGAGCCACGGGGGCCGTGCCTGTGCCTGCTGTGGCCCTGCCCGGCCTGTCAGGGGCAGCCCAACAGGAAGCCCTGTCCTGTGGTGTCCTGAAATGGGCGGGCCCTGCGGGGCAGTGCCTGGGATGTGAAGGAGCAGGCTGGGATTCAGATGCGGGGTCAGAGCCGGGGCTTGGTGTGGTGGTGCTCGGAGGTGAATGCTCTCCTGGGCTCTGTGTTTTTGGTGATCTGCCCGCCCCCAGAGGTTTTGCCAGGCACTCCCAACGTCTGACGTGTCCCTCTGCCTGGTGACAGTTGTTGGCTCAGCCGTGCAGCCGTGTCTGCTTCCTCCCAGGGTCCAGAACCTCCGGCTGCACCCCGAGCTGCACCTGGCCCACCTGGGCTCCAGCACAGACCTGAACGAGGCCCGAGCCCGCAGGCGAGCCTGGCAGCAGACACTCAACTGCCAGATCCAGCACAGCGCCCTGCAGCTGCTCGTGGGCATCTTCAGGTATCTAGCGGCTGTTTCTAGCACCTGGGAGAGGGTAGCCATCCGGCCTTGGACCTCCTGGTGACTGCGGCCCCAGAGCCCAGGCACTGAGGTCACTTGGCAGGTGTGAGATGATGCTCTGTGATCATCACCATGCGAGGGCTAGGCGGCTGGTGTTGTCCTCCAGTCCTGCCTGGCCCTGTTTGTCCATCTCCCCTGTCAGTGGCCCCGCGGAGGGCTGTCTCAGAGGTGTCCCCAGGGAGGTGGAGCCTGGTCCCACTGCTGGGAGAGCGGGTCGTGTGCTGGCCCAGGGCTGCCTGGGACGCCTGCACCGGGGAGGAGGGGCAGGTGGGCATTTCCATCACACTGTGAACCAGTGATGCCATCTGCAGGGCGTCTCTGGGCTGGAGGGCCTGGGATCTGGCCCTGGGGCCTTCTCTCCCACATCTCGTAGTTCCCACCGCAGACGCCCCCGCCTGCTCTTGCTCCCTCGCATTTCTCTGCAGCTGGCCAAGTGGACGAGGAGCGAGGGTGGGGGCTCGGCTTGCCCTCTCCGACCTGGCGGGGCCGTTGAGGACTGGGGACTCTGGGGCTTCCTGGGCCGGCCTTCCTGCCCCTCCTCCCCCGCCCCGCCCGTCCTCCGGCTGCTTCTCCCTGAGGAGCGAGGGTGCCCACCGCTGGCTGGCGGGAGGGGCGGTGGGGCCACCGACTTGCCGTTCCCTGATTACTTCAAAACCCAACCTGTCGTGGCCTTGTTCTGTACCTGTCTCTACTTACTGGAGCCAGAGACTGGTCAGGAGGGACTGTCACGGGCAGGCTGCGTTGTCTCTGCTCCCAGGGCCGCAGTAGCCAGGCCCTGGTTCTGCCCTTCTGCTCTGGGGGACGAAATGTTCTGTGGTGGCGGTGGTTGTCTTCTCTAAACCCACGAGATTGATGATTTGATAAAGAAGCAAAACTGCGACCAGAGAGGGTGAAGCCTGAGTCCCCCACCCTGAGCCCGGCTGCTCCTGTCGCCCACCACCCGTCCCCTGGGCCCAGCCACGGTTCCCTGTGGGTCTTTCCTCCCTGCTGCTCAGGGTGTGAGAACCCAGGAGGTCGCTACAAAGACCCACGCCACAAGAGCATGGGGGAGGCGGGGAAGGACACCGGGCAGAGGAGAGAGTGCCCAGAGTACTCAGGGAGGGGGACATGGGCAGGTGCTGGCGTGGCCCGGGAGGCCGTCCGTCCTGTTTGTGGAAGGCGGGCAGAGGGTGGGGACACCTGCCGGGACGTGGCTGGTGGCCAGCACTGGCCGAGGTGGCTGCTGGTGCCTTCCCGACTGGCTGTCCCCCAGGCTTCGCTGCAGCTGGGAGCAGTCGCGTCTGGCCCCACGCCGTGTGCACGCTCCCTCTCGGGCTTTCGCCAACCTCTCGGAAGAGCAGTTTTCAAAGTGTGATTCTTGGCCACCTGCTGCTGAAAGCACTTGTTCCCACGTGGGGACGAAGGCAGCAGGCTGTCCTGGTCTTTGTCAGGGAGGTGAAGAACCACGTGAATTACGAACACAGGGTGTTCAACAGCGACGAGTTCCTCAAGACAAGGGCCGCAGGGGAGCAGCACTTCTATAAGCAGGTGAGCCGCGTGGAGCAGGCCTGCGGGCCGTCCTTCCTGCTTTACTTTTCTGTTTTTAAACATTCTTCAGAATGGATGTTTTTCAAGGTGTTAATATTTCATGGAGTGTGTTGGGTTTTCTAAAAGGTTTTTTTCGGTATGGTTCCTTTTTGATGGTACTGGGGATTTAACCAAGAGTCGCTTAACCACGGAGCCACCTCCCCAGCCCTTTTTACTTTTTAAGACAGAGGCTTGCTGAGTTGCTTAGGGCCCTGCCAAGTTGCTGAGGCTGGCTTTGAACTTACAGTCCTCCTGCCTCAGCCTCGTGAGCTGCTAGGGCTGCAGGTGTGCCCTACCACACCCAGCTCGGCATGGTTCCTTCCGATCCTGACGTTTTGCTCAGCTTTCAGAATATATTTTACATATGAGGATATACCCATTTTCAGTGTAGGTTTGGTGGACCGTGACAGATGTGCACACCTGTGTGACCACATCCTCAATCTGCAGGCCACACCCAGTCCGGTGCCCCTTCCCCGCCACCTGCCCCTCCCCAGGTCCTGGGCAGCCTCCTTGCTGACCCTGGGGGAGCTCTGGCTTTGGATACTGCTGTGCCACTGTGCACCAGCTGAGCGCTGCCGGCCCCACCTGGCTTTGGAGGAGCGAGAAGTAAGCTGGGGATCGTGGAGACGCGGGTGACACCGCGGAGAAGCCCAGCGCACACTGCCCCTCTGAACGCCACGGCCCGTCTCCTGGCGCAGCCGCAGTCCCTGCTGCTCTCTGCTCTTCCCGCTCCTGTGCTTTCCCAGTCTGCTCTGCTTTACGTGTGCCCTGGCCTCTTCTGCGCCTGTGCAGGCCGTGTGGCTTACGGCAGCTGTACTGGCACGTGTAGGGGCCACTGTCACCTGCCCTCTCTTTCCCCTGCTGCTCAGGGTGTGAGAACCAACCAGGAGCATGGGGGAGGTGAAGAGGGACACGGGCTCCCAGGAGAGAGTGCCCAGAGTGCCCAGCTCCGGGCCTGCTGCGCGGAGGTGCCTGCCTTGGCTGCACACTGGCCGTCTCTGCTGAGCTCTCGGCCCCCCTTGTGCTCTGCTCCGAGGCCTTCCTGGTGTCCTGTGCTCTCATGGCGAACTTGTGCCACTCAGCTGCAGGCTGGGCTACCAGGGCTGTGTCCAGGTCCTCAACTGGCCAGGAGTGCACACCCTGGCCCTGCTGTGTGGCCTGTTTCCTGTGTTTTCTGCCAACATTTTGCAGCTCAGGTCACCTGCTTTCCCTTTCTGGTCCTCAGGACTCCAGTGTGGATCTGGGCCCCTTTCCCTCCTTTTCTGGCCAGGGCTCGGGGAGGCTGTGGACCTTCTAGCATCTTCCTCTAGGCCTCTTGCGCACATGTCACGGTCAGTGGAGAGCAGGTGTCCAGGTGGCAGCAAAGGCCCCGATGTTGGAGGGTCCCCTGCAAAGTGAGAATCCCACAGGTGTCAGCTCCTGAGCCAGGAGGAGGAGCCTGATGGTAGCAGGTGTGGCAGGCAGTGTGTGTGATGGGGGCGCGGGGCTGGGGGACCGAGGCCCGGCCACTCACAGACGCCGCGGCACGGCTGTAGCAGTGGCCAGGCGGACTGGCCTTTGTGTTTCATGGTTTCTGGGTGCAGAGTGGCTGCTTACTTCAGAGGGGCAGGCGAGGAACTGAGGACGTGCTGGGCACAGGAAGGCCTGGGCAGCTCCCTGTTCCAGGGACTTCGGTCTGGAGGAGCCTGTGCTGGACAGGTCCTGGTCCAGGGCTGCAGGCTCCAGGTGGAGGGAGCAGATCCCAAGGCCCTTATGGGTGCCCTGTCTCGTCTGCCTCAGGTCTTGGACACCTACATGTTCCACTCTTTTCTAAAAGCTCGGCTCAACAGAACGATGGACGCCTTTGCTCAGATGGACCTCGACACCCAGTCTGAGGAGGACAGGTGCCTCATCCCTGCGTGGACACGGCTCTCTGGGCCTCCGAGTGCTAGGGTGGCATGGCTTCCTTGGGACAGACAGGGGATAGGTTCACTGGGAAGAGTCTGCGTTTGGAAACCCACCCTTTCCATGTCACAGTGTCCCTGGCCCAGTGCTCTGAGCCCGTCGGGCAGCAGCGCCCGGGTCTGCCTGTGCCGCTGCCCGCGGGCCTCTCCCCTCCCCTTCCTCAGAGCCTGTTCTCTTCATGTTCTGTCCATTCCTGCTGTTTCCTTGATCTTGAACATGCATCAGCTGTGGGCGCTGCCCTCGCCCCTGACTGTGGGCCCTCCCGGGGCCAGATTCTGGTCACAGGCTGTCCCACACCGTCACTGCACAGGAAGAAGGGCCTGTTCCTCAATCCTTACTGCGTCTGTAAAGCCAAGCCTCGCTTTCCCCCCAGAATAAGCGGGATGCTCGTCAGCCCAAGGAGACCGACGGTGCAGAAGATGGCCTCGCGGAGGACCTCGCCCCTGGACATCACCCACAGGCGCATGGTGGTCAGCATGCCTGACCTGCAGGATATCACCCTGCCTGAGCCGCTGCCCAGAAACTTGTCTCTGCGGATATCAGACACCACAAGCTGCAGAAGCAGCAGCGGCCCAGGTGGGGACCCCGCCCTCCCTGCGCCCCGCCTTCTCGCCTTGCCGGCCGGTCGTTGAGCAGATGAGGTCCACCTCCTGGGGAAGGGGAAGGGTCTTTTGGACTCTGGAGTCCAGCACAATCATCTGAGTCCTCTCGGAGGGTCTGCTTTGCCAGCCACATCTATTGTGAAACATCCTCCAGAGCCCCTGCCAGGGTGGCGTGCAGCTGGGTGTTGTCCACACGTGTCCACAGTGTGCGTTGCGTGTGCGCGAGGGCATGTGTGAGTGTGTGTCACATGCACTGTCTGATGGGAGACAATGCCTGTTGGGCCCCTGGTGCCCAAGTACCAGGCATTTTCTAGGGACTGGGGTAAAGGACTGGCATCCCTGCCCATGCAGCGGGCAGTCCAGGGATGGTCCTGGAGACAAGGACAAGGACAGACACATGGTTTCAAGGTCAGGGTAAGAGCAGCAGGGCTGGGCAGCGGCCTGGCCTGATGCGTTGTGTGCAGTGCAGGTGGGTGGGGAGATGGAGCTGTGCCTGGGGGACCGCTCCCCAGCAGAGGGACCGCGGAGCCTGCTCGGGGTCGTGAAGGTGAGCGTGCACGGCCGCGCAGCCTGGCGGTCCCTGGCACGCAGAGTGCAAGGGCAGCCTGGTGTGCACAGCTCGGCTCTAATTCCCACAGAGCTGTAGGAGTGCGTCACATACGATGCCACTCTTCACCCTCAGGTCCCTCCCCATGCTTCGGCAGGACGGAACCTCTGCTGGGCACAGTGTGGGAAGCCTGTCAGGGTCGGGCACCACCACTGCCCAGTGGGACCCTGGGGGCCTAGCTTGGGCCACGCCAGCAGGAGCCCCACAGTGCCTTGTGATTAGTGTGCGGAAGCCCAGGAAGCTGCACACGCAGCGCCCTGCTGTGGCTCCCTGGGGTTGGTGTGGCCGAGGCACAGCATGTGAGGGAAGGGAGCACTGCCCTTCAGTGCTGAGCCTGGCAGCCAGCATGGGCATCTGAAGGCAGACTGCTGGGGGTGCCACTCAGCAGAGGGGCCGGCCTGTCCTGGCAAGGTGGCCTCTTGCCTCCTCCAGGTCCCCAGCCTGCCTGAGCTGCCCGGAGAAGAGGAGCCTGGGGTCTGGTCATGTTGGACCAGATGAACTTGGCATGAGGTGCAGCTGGTGGCCGTGTCCCCGGCACAGGAACCTGAGCTGCAGGGCCTCACCCCCCCCGGGCAGTGGGATCACAGTGCTCACTCCCAGAACTGTTCCTGTCACGGAAACGGTCCTGAGAAGGCTGGACCTGGGGCTGGGCGCTGGGCGGGCCTGTGTGAGCCCGAGTCCAGCCCCAGCACTAGGCCAGGCCGACCTGACACACCTTGAGTCCAGCCAGCGTTTCCAGCTGGCTCCGCAGTTGGGCGGTCAGTTGTCCATAGTGCCAGCTGCTGCTGTCCCTGGGCGCCCTGCAAGCAAGGCGAGGGGCCCTTGTGGGGGCGCGTGCTTCACTCTGTGGCCCTGGGCCGCGTGCTCTCGGGACAGGTCTGGGTGACTCTTGTTTTCCCTTGGTCCTTAGTTCTGAACGTGGCCCCTAAGTCCACGTACACCTTCAAGATCCCAGAGGTGCACTTCCCGCTGGTGAGCCAGTGCGTGCAGGCCTACCACAGCGACTTGGTCAGCCTGCTGAGCAAGGCCATGAGCCTCCTGGCCCCCGACAACTCCCTGCTCCTGGCCAGATACTTCTACCTGCGAGGCCTTGTCCAGCTCATGCGGGGGCAGCTGCTGAGTGCCCTCTCGGATTTCCAGAACCTCTACAGGACGGACATACGGATCTTCCCAGACGCCCTCGTCAAGGGCATGGTGGAGTCCATGTCGGTCCCTGAGCGCACCCAGGCCGAGCAGACGCCCGAGCTGAAGAGACTGATCACCCAGGTGCTGGACAAGCCGGGCGAGGCCCCCAAGGTGGACGACCCCGTGAAGCACTTCGAGCTGCCCAAGAAGCACATGCAGCTGGGCGACTTTGTGAAGAGGGTGCAGGAGTCTGGGATCGTGAAGGACACCAGTGTCATACACCGGCTGTTCGACGCACTGACCGTGGGTAAGGGGACCTCGAAGCATCCGTGCAGGTGGCTGCATCGGCCCCTCTTAGCTGTGGGTTCTGCACCCACAGGTCCAACCAAGTACAGGTTGAAGGGTTAAAGGAGCTGCGTCTGCGGGGCACAGGCCACCTGAACGGTGCAGGGCTGGCCGGAGCCCGCGGGTAGCCTCAGGTGTCAGAGTGACCCCGGGACTGGGTCTGTGGGTGGGTGTGGCAGGCACCTTGCCACGGCCTGTCTCGCGTGGGCAACTGTGGACTGGTTTGGGCAGGAGGTCCTGGATCCCCACCAAGACCAAGGGGGACTGGACTTAAGGACAGCAGGGGACAGTCAAAAAGGCACCCGCCTGTGGCAGGTGAGAGCCGCAGGGTGACGGCGCACCCTGTGCTGGGCACATGCCAGGTGGGCAGGTCGGCGATGCCCAGGCCGTGTTCCTCTTGCTCCATCTCGCCCTGGCCCTGCCTCCTGGGAGGCCCTTGGTGGTGGGAGGACACGGGCAGCTTCCCCACACTCCCTCGTCCCAGACTGGGGCCTGTTGGCTACACAGCGGTGACTGTTGTACTGTGTCACACATAGCAGCGCCGGGACACAGTAGCAGACACAAGGCACCCCAGATTTGGGCGTGTCTTGCTGCCCGTTTCCTGCAGGGCCTCGCTTCTGAGGTCTGGGTGGGCCCCTGTGTGCTCCCTGGCTCCCCTACCCCAGGAGCACTGTCCCCATCTGAGACCCGAGCTCTCCTTTGTTTGGTTCCTTGACCACAGACTGTGCGTGGAGCACTTGCACGCCCGTGTGGGTGTGCGCTGTCCAGGAGTCGCTCCGGCCGCCCCCGCGGCTCAGGCCTCCCTGTGCTGGCCCTCGTCTTTCACTGCTAGCCGTGGGGCTTGGGAGGAAGCGGGCTGTCTGCATGTTGCCCTGGCAGGCGTCCAGTGGCACACACTGGACCACACTGACCCCAAGTGTCCTGTGGGTTGTTTCCTCTTAGACGTGTGCCCAGAAGCCTGTGCACCCCGTCCTGTGGGTTGGGGTGTGAGGGCCGGCACCCTGGCTGCGTGCTGCCCTGGCCTCCTGAGGGATGCCTGCCCTAGGTGATGCCGTCACCTCCTGGCAGCGAGGGCTTGTCGGGGTCACCGGTGTTGCCCACGGTGCGTGAGATGGCCATGTAGGTGCGGCTCGTCCGCTCAGCTGCTGACCCACCCTCTGGTTCTTTTCGTGTTCTCTGCCTCGTGTGTGGGCCTTTCTTCCCCTGCAGATGCGCAGCTGCCCTCCGTGCTCTGGAGAGGGTCTCCCTGCTGCGGGCGGGCTGGGCAGCGTGCCCTCCTGGTGACGGAACCTTGTCCTGGCACCTCTGCAGGAAGGGCCAGCTGCTCGGGTGCTCTCCCAGTGGCCAAGCAACTGGACTGCCCAGTGGTCAGCGTAGTGCCCACAAGGCCAAGTGGGCGATACAGCAGCCCTCCAGGGGCAGTGCTCCGCCGGGCACCCCGCAGGGTCTGTCCTGGGGTGTCTGCGGCTTTCTCCCCGCAGGGGCCCAGCACGCCTGGGCTCCACCACCTGCAGCGGTCTCCCTGGAAGACGTCACCTGCACGGGCGCAGGGCTCCCTGGCCACTCCTCCCTGAGCAGCGCAGTGGGCAGGTGACCTGCAGAGTCCCACGGCCAGGCAGTGGTGTGGGGGGCTTCGTCCTCGTGGGGGGACATGGGGTCCTGGAGCCCACCCCACCATGGGAGGGTGGCTCTGGTCCCTTCAGGTGCTGTGTCCTGGGGAGACTGAGGAAGGCCACCCTGGCCGGGTCTCCCCAGGGAACCGTGTGACAGGAGGGAGGTGTGCAGTTGGTGGTCAGCTGCCCGGGGTGTGGCAGGCAGGGGAGGTGGACACAGCAGCGTGTGGAGGAGGACAGGAGGGGTGTGGGGCTCTGCTGGGGCTTCACGGGGTCCCAGAGGCCCTGGGTTTGGCTGGTGGAGGCCTGAACAGAAGCTGTAGGACCTGCCTGGTGACTGTCCCCAGCCACGGGCTCCAGGTGACGGCTCCTCCCTTCGTGTCTGCAGGGCCGGGCTCCTCCCTCCCTGGCATGGCCCCGTTGCCAGTTACAGGTGGCTGGACCCTGGCGGGAGAAGGAGGCCTGCCTGTCCCTCAGGCATCTCCACCTCTTCCCCATGGGCAGCATCGGCAGGTCCTGTGGCCACCCAGCTGCTGGGACCTGGAAGGGTGTTCTGCAGCAGGTGTGGGCTGCCTGTGGCACAGGTGGGTGGTGTCGAGGAGGGCACTGGCAGGCCTGGGTAAGGACCAGGAGCCTCAGTGGCCCTGTCCCCTGGCCTGTTGGCGTCGTGTATGTTGCCGATTGGGTGGTTCCTCGGGTTCTGCGTCCAGGAGCCTGACGCCCCCGGGTGGCGCCGCATGGAGGGGGCTGCAGCCAGGAGCTGGGCTGCAGACGGCCCGCGCCAGAGCCAGTGCCCCGCCTGGGCAGCCCCGCAGGGGAGGCAGGCCTGGCTCTGACCTGACTTCTCCTGTGCCCGCGTCACACGTTTTCCTGGTACAGCTCCACCCTGGCCGCTGGCTCTCCTGGACACCGTGGGCTGCCTTCGGTTGCCTGTGCCTGACTGAGGGCTGGGGCTGGCTTGGGAGGGGCTGCTGTCTGCACGCCGCTGGAGGAGCTGGGGTGCGGCACCGTGTGACGGGAGGGAGATGTGCAGTTGGTATTTTTGTGCAAAATTGAGACACAAGGAATGTCATTGTGCCTGCATGTGTGCATGCAGTGACCGTGCCTCTGACCATGGCTGGGATGACACGTTGGCTGTGGACTGGGCTAGATGTGTGTGGTGGGCGTCTCGTGTGGGCACAGGGGCTGTGGATGTGCCCCGCAGTAGCTGCAGGAATGCCTAGTGCATGCCCAGCAGAACTGGCCTGTGCCCAGGGCCAGGTGGGCACCCTGGCCCTGGGCACAGGCCAGTTCTGCTGAAGTGCTGGCGGTGGGTTGCAGTGAGGGGGGCTTCAGGGTCCTTGTCCTTGCTTCTCCTGCCCGGTGGGGCACGTCTGAGGCCCCGCCAATGTCTGCCTGTGTGAGAGTGCTCTTGGGTTTCGGTGACATGGCCCTGCCTGCGAGGGCTGGGGTGCAGCGCCCCGCCCAGGCTCCCCGGCTCCGGCCCCTGCAACTTGCTTCCCTGGTAGTGGCTTTGCCTTTCGCTGCGCTTCCCTCTCTTCCCGGCTTCTTGGGCTTTTCCTTGCTACTGCTCCACCTCGAGGCCTGCGTGGCGTCTGGGGGAGCAATAGGCGCTCCTGACGAACCCGTCCCTCAGCCCCGCCCGGGAAGTCAGCCTGGGCTGCCCGGCCTTGTTCACGGAGTTCCTGAGGTGGAAGGGGGCTCTGGCCAGCGAGGGGCCGGTTGGCCTGCCAGGTCCTGTCCACAGGTGCACCTGGCACCCTTGTACTTGGTCTTTGGTGACTGCAGATGCCTGTATCTGAATTGTTTCTGTTTGGATTTAGTGATTTTAAAACTTAAAAAGAAAATAATGTTCAATCTTTGTAAACCACCCAAAAAATAGGGAAGGGAACACAGTAGCCCACAATGGCGCCCCCTGGTGGAGATCCCGCAGAATCAGCCTCTGCCGCCTGCCTGGGCTGCAGCCGTCCCTATCTGGAGGCAAGATGAGTCCCTTCCTGAACCTGTTACAGCCCCACCCTGGTCACGGCCGTCCAGTAATTGCTGTGGCGAAGGCTCAGTTGTCCTGACACTGCGGGGACGAGTGCAGACAGCCATCACCTTGTGGATTGGAGCAGGGACCGAGTCCAGCTGGGACTTGGCTCTGGGCCTCTGGCCAGGCTGGGGATGGGTGGATCCACCCACTCAGGTGACGGTCCTCAGGCCCGCTGTGCCAGCGAGGGTCTTTCCTCTCCATGCCTCCCTTTCCTGGGTTGTGCGAGAGCCTGATGGTGGTGCCACCTCGGGCGGTGGTGAGGACCAGACGGGCCCTCTGCGAGCTTGGAGCGTGGCTTGCCGTGTTCCGTGTGGCGGGATGCATGGGTGCCGAGGGTGGTATGCGTGCCGCTTGGCGGCCGCCTGGCCAGGGTGATCTGCTTCCAGGGAGGCTGCGTGTGGGGTGTTTTCCTGGAGGGAGGGATGAGCAGGAGTGCCCTGGTCTGGGCATGCGCAGTGGTGACAGCCTGGGTGACGGTCTGCCTGTGGGGACGCGGTGGTAGGACTGGAATGTGGGCATGGGAGGGAGTTGGATCCTGGAGAACTGGGGCCTGGTGAAGCATAGCACGCAGCCTGCCGTGTTTGAACCAGGAGGTCGGCTCCCACTTGCCTTCAGAGAAGTGATTCTGGGCCCCAGAGGGGGCAGCTGCCGGGCAGGAGCATCAGGGAGTGTCTCCCTGGGCAGGACTGAGTGGGGCCGTGTGAGCCAGAGGACAGAGAGGTGCAGGGTGCATGGCCAAGGCAGGCCCAACTGTACAGGTGCAGGTACAGGGACTAAGTCCAGTATTCATAGAGCCGAGCAGGAGGGGATCCTGTCTCCCTTCTATAAGTAAAGGACTACCTTCCCTCCCTGCAGAACCCAGGTGATGGTGGCAGCTGACAGGGGTCTGTCTCTGACCCTAGAAAGGTGACTGCATTGGCTAAGGTGATCTTGGTTGAAACAGTTGGGTATGTTATTTGTGCACAACCAAGGAGCACCAAGGCAGGACTGGTTTCAGGCAAGGCTTGATCCAGTGGCATAGGAGTGTCACCAGGGATCTGACCTCCTCAGTTTTGTTCGTGGATGATCTCCCATCATGACCCCAGATGGTTGTCCCCAGGTCTACCAGTAACCAAGTCTTTGCATCATAAGAAAAGAGAGTGTCCTGGACGCAATATTCCCACCCAAAGTTTCGTGGCTGGAAAGGACAGATGGGCTCCCTGGACACCTGGCCACCAGCAGCTAAGTCCTGAGCTTCCATCCAGGGCTACCTGCTCACTGTCGCCACCTGCTGTCTGATCTGAGTAGTGCACTGTTTCTTAAGGTCATTTCTTTTCTTATAAAAGGACATCAGAAACAAATCGACCCAGAAACATTCAGAGACTTCTACAACTGCTGGAAGGAGACAGAAGCAGAGGCCCAAGAGGTCAGTCTGCCTTTGCTGGTGATGGAGCGTCTGGATAAGAACGAGTGTGTCTACAAGCTGTCCAGCTCCGTCAAGACCAGCCGCGGCGTCGGCAAGATTGCCATGACCCAGAAGCGCCTGTTCCTGCTAACAGAAGGGAGGCCGGGCTACGTGGACATCTCCACCTTCCGGGACATAGAGGTCAGTGAGCCCACCCGCCAGTTCCAGAATCTAGCCGGTCAGCAGGGAGTGTGGCCGGAGCCATGCCCACTCGCCCAGCTGAGCTGAGCGTTGGTGCAGACCCTCCGCGCGCGGCCCCTGGTCTGCCTCAGTTTGCCCATCTGCCAGAGGGAATGACGGGGTGGGTGCCTTCCTGGCAGGGTCATGGGGAGGATGGACCAGGCGTGTGTGTGAGCAGCGTGTTGACCATGGCCAGCTCTGATGCCGCTGCCTTGTGCTTGGGAGGCTCCAGGTGAGAGGCAGACTGGCCTTCTCGCTGCAGACCCTAGAGGCATAGGAACTACTTCCTTAAAGGGAAACTGACCTGGCCAGCCCCCGTGAGCCACCGTTCCTCACTTTACCTTAATATTTTATTTTATTATCATTATTATTACTTTGGTACCAGGGATTGAACCCAGGGGTGCATAACCACTGAGCCACCTCCCCAACCCTTTTTTATATTTTATTTTGAGACAGGGTCTTGCTGAATTGCTTAGGACCTCATTGGGTTGCTGAGGCTGGCTTTGAACTTGTGATCCTCCGGCCTCAGCCTCCCGAGCCCTGGGATTGTGGTTGTAGGCGTGTGCCCAGCACGTACCTCACATTTTCTCATCAGGCCACCTGGCTCTTGTTGCTTCTTGAATGAGCGGTTCCACGTGTGTTTTAGCGTAGTCATTTGCACTGCTGAGGAAGCTGAACTGTGCTCCTGCTTCATCCTGTGCCTTGCTCTATTCGTCTCCTCAACTGGGAGGCCTGTTGGCTTTGTTAATGTGACACATGACGGTGGCCACGGGGAGGCATTGAGGCTAGTGGCAGCTGAGGTCCGGAGACCTCAGGACGAGAGCTCGGGGCTGTGTTGAGCAGGCTGTCCGAGCCCCGTGCGAGCCCCGTGCAGGCCCCGTGCAGGCCCTGTGCGAGCCCCGCTGACAGATGGCCTGGGGTCCCTGCCGGGGCGCTGTGCTGCATTCCAGAGCTCTCTCTGCCCTCCCCCTCAGCCCCAGTGCCCCTTGGTCCGTGGCTTGACACGAGGCTTCCGCTTTCTCTGCCTCTGCAGGAAGTCAGAAGCACCACGTCCACCTTTTTCCTTCTGAGGATACCCACTTTAAAAATCAAAATGGCGTCCAGGAAGGAAGTGTTTGAAGCTAACCTGAAGTCGGAGTGCGACCTCTGGCACCTGATGGTGAAGGAGATGTGGGCTGGGAAGAAGCTGGCCGAGGAGCACAAGGTCCGAGACTGGGGGTCTCCACTCTGTGGCTGACGGGTGTGCCCGCCAGCGCTTAGGGCCGGGGTGAGGCCTGGCCCTCCTGGTGGAGGGAGGGAGGCCCTGAAGCTGTGGTGGTCTGGACCCAGCTGGAGGCTCACGGCCTGTGGGAAGGCTGCAGGGCACAGGTGGCCGGACACCATGCCTCCTCGTTTCCCTCCATGCCCCCACTGTTCTGGCGACATCCCAGCAAGTGGAGGGACAGGGCTGGGCTGTGCTGACCTCCTGCCCTCTGGGGTCTGAGGTAGGTGTTCTGGGCACACGCTGCTCTGAGTGGCTCTAACGTCACAGGATCTGGGAGTTGATGGGTGGCACTGGAATCCTTCCAGAGGTTATTGATATCCTAGGGATTTTGGCACTTTATTGATCACCCCGGATGACAAGCTGAAGGACACAGGGAGAGGAGGAAGCAGGTGGCGGGCCCGTGGTGTCAGTATCGTCTACATGCCAAAATGAGGCAGGAAACCCCATTTAAAAAGGGGCCGAGATGGGAAAGGAGCTCACACAAAAGCAACAGTTCCTAAGGTCCCAGAGGGAGGCAGGCTCAGGACAGGCCACCACTGACGGGGGCTCCCAGTCGCACAGTGGGAGGGTGGTCCTTTGTACCAGGCCAGTGTTCCGTGGTGTCTGGACAAGCCACTGACTTCACCCGCTGCTTATTTACCTGAACCAGTGCCATCTGGCTACAGCCGCGGGCGGGTGGGCTGCTGGGCAGTTTGGCTTGAGCGCAGCCACCCTGTGTGCTCACTGAGGTCCGCGACACGTCTGTGCCCTGGGCCCGCCACAGAGGAGGAGCAGCCTGCGGCCTGGGCTCCTCACGGCAAGGCTTGGGGGGACGCTGCCGGCTCCCCGTGTAACCGTCAACGTTTGTCTTAAAAATTGCACCCCATAAACCCAAACTCCTCGTCCACTGACCGCGGCCATGGGCTGTGGGCGTGCCTGGGGACGCGCTGCTCCTCCTGCGGCCGCCTTGGGGACCTCTGTGGCTCTTCCTGCATTGAAATGCACCCGTTTCCACCCCAGGACCCCCAGTACATCCAGCAAGCACTGACCAACGTCCTGCTGATGGATGCCGTCGTGGGCACACTGCGGTCACCTGGTGCCATCTACGCAGCCTCCAAGCTGTCCTACTTTGATAAGATGAAGAGCGAAAGTAAGAGCAGCTGGCCGGGCACCGTCTGCGTCTGGGGCGTGTCGAGGTGTGTCAGATGACTCTGGCCGTCCCCTGGCTTCCTGGCCTGTTGGCCTCCTCCTGACCCTGCCTCTCCTCCGGTGGCCGCCTTGGCTCCCGGTCCCAGCGGGGTGCCTGGCTGCTGAAGCAGGCTGGAAATCCAAGGACGGCCACTGAGTGGTGTGGTGCCTCTGGACGCCAGGGACAGGCCTGGTGGGCTTGGGCCCTCTGCCGGGGCCACCTGCGTGGGCAGGCTGTTCCTGCCTGGCCCTCGCTCCCAGGCCGCACAGCTGGGCCCGGCTTGAGCTGCCTTCCGGAAGATGGTTCTCAGTCCGGGTGCCCACGGGTGAAGTGCCCACCATTTCAGTGCTGGCCCCTGTTTTGTTCCCATCTTATGTGATCTCTGGGGCCAGCTGTCTCGGGGTGTGCACGAGAGGTGGGAATGTCGAGGACACTTGTTACCATCGACACCGGAATCAGGCCAACAGCACAAGACTGGTTTCTGTGCTAGCGGGTGGCGGCATGTTGCCTGGGGCCCTTGGGGTTGTGGGCAGTGGTTTTCTGAGATAGAGTCCGTGTGTTGTCCTGTAAAGCGGACGCTCAGTGGTTCTGGAGGGTTCCAAGGGGTATGCCATGGCCTCTGGTGAGAGGGACCAGAGCCCGTGGGAGTCCTGGCCGACTGCCCGTCTGTCGCCTCTGGTGGGTGGGATCCGGTGCTTCTGTTTCGTCTGTTTGAATTGGGACGATAATATCAGCGTTGTCAGTCTGTGAGGCTTGACACAATAAGGCCAGAGGGCAGCTGGGCAGGTACCAGAGGACAGCCGCCCAGACTGTGGTGCCCACGTGATCAGTGGGTAACTGCGGCCAGGAAGTCCCCTGAAGTCACTGAAGCTGCCCTGTGACAAGGAGACGGTGCCTGGTACTCACGGTCGGGGCAGGACCCCGTTACAGCACGTGGTGCCAGCAGCCCGGATGGAGGCAGCTTTGTCTGGAGACGGGGGTTTTCTGCAGAAGGGGGTGTCTGCTCCTCCATGGGCCAGTGGCTTCTAACTGGGGCGGCTCTGTACCCCCTCCCTGGGGAGAGGCCTCGGCAGTGCCGAGAGACATCGAGGGTGTGTGTGGGGTGCTGCTGGCGTCTGGGGGGCACGGCCAGGGACACAGGTCAGCCCGCAGCAGGGACGCCAGCCTGCATCGTCATTCTGGGGCTGAGAGACTGCTCTTGAGCTAGTTTCCTTGGTGGCTGCAGCTCGGGGCTGTTCTGTTACTGAGGGATGTTTCAAGTGCCCTCTCTGCTCAGCAGCAGCTTCGGGCTGGGAAGGGGGCGCTCCCCACGGCCATGCTGCCGCACATAGGCTACCCCGAGAAGGGCCTGACGCTGCTCTCCTTGGCCGGGCTGCAGGGACGCCACCTGTGTCCTTGTGGCAGTGAACTGACTCCAGGTTTTGTCCTCAGTGCCCACGGCGTTCCCCATGACGACCGCGGAGACCCTGAAACACAAGATCAGCCCTTGGGTGGGGGAGACGGCGCCGCAGGCGGTGGACGTGCTGCTCTACACTCCAGGTGAGGGCTGTCCGTCGGGCTGCTCTTTCACAGCTCATGGGCCAAGTTAGGGTTTGGGTGCGAGGTCACCCCGAAGCCAGAGGCTGCAGACCCGTGGGAAGCGGCACAGGGCAGGGGCTTGGGGGGTGAGCCCTCAAGAGGCAAAGGCCGTGCCCAGGCTCACCCGTCCCAGCGTGTTTGTCCCCTGCCCTCCAGAGCAGGTGCAGGGCACTGGCTCCCACCGGCTCACGTGGGTCGCTGGGAGTCACTGAGGCTGCCCTGTGACAAGGAGACTGGGCCTGGTACTTGGGTCGGGGCTGGCGGGCAGGAGTTGCCCTGCCCTTCCCTCCCCGCCTCCTGTTTGGTGCCTTTCTGCACATGACTTTCTGGCTCTCTAAGAGCTGCATTTGGATGGTCGGAGGGAGAACGTGGTGCACCCCGACTCCAAGCACCAGCAGGGGCCCTCCTTGGGCTGTGGTTGCACATCAGAGCACTGGGCTCTGGATGGCGGAGGACAGCAGCAGGGGCCACGCCGAGAGCAGGTGGTGGCAGGTGGGGCCGCTGGCTTCAGGCAGGAGGAACTTTCAGTTTGTTGTCAGTTCTTTGCTCCAGAAGGACTTAACAGGAGCACCACAGAACACTCCCGCGTGGCCTCACGGATCCGTTGATTGACGATGGGCGCACGTTCTGGGGCGGTGGCCGCGTGCTCTCCCGGGGTAGGGCCGCGTGTCGGGAGCAGCAGCAAAGCAGGGGGTGGTGGGGAATGAGCAGAGCAGAGCCCAGCGCGTGCCTTGGACCCGGACTACGTGGCTGCTGACCGTGGTGCTCACTGGCTCTGGCTCCATGGCCACGGCGCCTGGACTGAGGGCTGTTTTCAGATCCAGGGCCCTTTCCCTTAAATTACAACTGACCAGCCTCTGGGCGTCTTGCCCCTGTGGGACGGTGGTGTGGAGGGGCCGGGGCCTGCCAGAGGGGAGTCCTGGTAACCCTGGCTCTCGGTGGACTCCCAGGGTTGCCAAGCCAGCCACGGACCAGTGCAGTAGACACCCCGAAGGTGTGGCTCCTCCTAATGGTGACAGGCAGTGCTTGGGAGGGGGGTGGGCAAGGACGAATCCTGACCCCCTCTCCCCACGCTCAGTTCCAGGGGACTGAAATCTAGACTTGAAGGGCATTTTAGCAACAAGAAATTAGAGCAAGCGGACCTGCGCACCAGGCCCTGCAGAAGGGGCCTCTATCCCAGGGCAGCCCATGGCCCCTGGGCCTAAAAAGCCCTGACCCTGGGGCAGGTTGGTGGATTTGGCCACGGTGCAGTAAAGGGGTTTGAAGGTCCTGCAGGATTCACAGGGGATGTCTGCTGGGCCACAGTAGACGGGAGGAGGAACAGCACCAGTTGTGGTGGGCAGAGTGGCCAGGGGCTCGGGCCTCAGCCTCATTAATGGTTAGGGAAATGTGAAAGCAGGCCACATGTGGTGTGCCTGTGGCCCCTGCCCCTGGGGGCCCCAGACAGGAGGTCTTGAGACCAGCCCGGGTAACGTAGAGAACCATCTTGAAAACAAAACCCCGAAACTTTTACTTCTTTAGAGTGGCCAAAATTAAAAGGCCACCACTGAGCGTCAGGGAGATGGGGGACCCTCCTACGCCTTGGTTGGCATGGCACTTGGTGGCTCCTGCCTAGGCCTCTCCAGCTGACCCCTGCTTTCTGTGTCCAGTGCTCACCAGCCCCTCCTGCTGTCCCCTGCTCTGGAACTGTGGCTATCTAGAGGCCCTGACGCACCTGCCTGGTGCCACGCAGGGCACCTGCCCCGGGTGCTCTGTCTGTGTGGTTCTCGGCAGCCAGTCTGCGCCCAGGGGCAGGCGTGTGGCCTCCTTGCCTGGTGGTGCCTGGGACCCCCTCACGTCTCTGCCACTGATTTCCTCTTCAGGGCATCTTGACCCAGCAGAGAAGGCAGAGGACGCCCGCCCCAAGCTGTGGTGTGCCCTGAGTGGGGGCAAGGTGACCGTGTTCGATGCCTCCTCCTGGACTGTCCACCAGCACTGCTTTAAAGTGGGCACCTCCAAAGTGGTGAGCAGGTGGGGGCCCTCAGGTTCAGATGGGCCCAGAGCTTCTCCCCAGCTTTGGGAAACAGTCTCGTCTTTGCTGGGGTCTGAATGCGGCCTGCCCCTCCCACCACTATGGCACGCTCATGGCGGGGGCAGCTCCGTGCCACCCAGGTGTGCCGGGCCCAGGGTCACAGAACCCCTGTGGTATTTTCTATGATTCTGGTGATGCCTGGTGAGGGGCAGTGGGTGCCCTCCAGGGTGTCCAACCACCCTGCGTCCTAGCCAGCAGAGGCCAGGCCTGTCCTGGGTGCTTGGTCCTTTTGTTCCTTTGAGTCTGAATGAAGTTGAGGGTTTTATAACCAGAATGGCTGGGAGTTTCTTGGCCTGGTCATGGGGTGGCCTCCTGTGGACCCAGCAGCTTGAGGGTGCCCCTAAGCCTGCACGGGTCCTCCGTCTCTTCAGGCGCTTGGCAGTCCTTCCCTGTCCTCAGACCCCCATTGCTGGAGGACTGTGCCTTCTGGCCAGTCTGGGGGTGTGAGAAGCACCTCCCGTTGAGCTGTTTGCATTTTTCCGGTCGCTCGTGACCGTCTTTCTCTGTCTTGCCTGCCCTCACCTTGACTGGGGGGTCTCACCGTGTTACCCAGGCTGCCCTTGAGCTCCTGGGCTCCAGACACCCCCCACCCCCTCCCCGTCTGTGCCTTCTGAGCAGCTGGGACTCCAGGCCCACCGTGGCTGGCTTCTGAGGACCCTTCGAAGATTCACAGCTGCGGCCTCTCTGGAGTCCCAGCCTCTGTCCAGTCTGTGCTGCTCTCCCCTTGCTGGCTGCCAGGTGGTTTGGTGCCCTGTACTCCCACTGTGCAGGGGCTGTCACCCTGTCCAGGAGAAGCCACCATTCCAAGGGACCCTGCAGGGAGATGCCCTGCCCTGTGCCTCACACAGCACAACCCGCTGGGCTCACATGTAACGTGAAGAGGACGTTCCAGCGAAGCATCAGAGCTGCTTAGGGTCCATTTTGGTGGTTGCATCTTATCTAAAAATAACAGGACGCTCATGGCGTGAGCAGAAAATGAGTTTTCACACTGTTCCAGTGGGTGCTTTCAAAGCCAAAAACCCTGTGACTGCAGCCCGGGCACCCAGTGCCTGGGATCAGGCCGTCCAGGTACCTGGATGTCAGACTCGGCAGCGCGCAGGGGAGGGAGAGGCCATGAAACTGCTTCCCGAACCCTTCCCATAGTCCGCAGGTCTCAGTGGAAGGGTGGGAGGGTCTGAGTTACCAGAAGTGAAAATGTGTGCATCTGATCACACTCAGAACTGGACAGAAGCAGAAAGAGAAACTGAGGGGACCGTCCTCGTTCTGAGTTGAGAGCCCCCCAGGGCCTGTTTAATAAGATCCCAATGACAGTAAGCCCCAAAGGCTGCCTTGGTCGCAGTCCCCGCCGCCCTCCAATTAGTCCTGGGAAACGAGTGCGCGTCTGTGTCTGGGAGCCCAGTGGGGCAGCGGCCACCAGTTCCCGTCATGCCTCTCGCCCCGTTAGAGCTGCATGGTGATGGCGGAGCAGAGCCAGGTGTGGATTGGCTGCGAGGACTCCGTCATCTACATCATCAACACCCACAGCATGTCCTGCAACAAGCAGCTCACGGACCACCGCTCCGCTGTCACGGGCTTGGCTGTGCAGGATGGGAAGAAGCCCAGGTACGGTGGCTCTGTAGGGTCAGGGGTGCCAGTGTGAAGGGTGCTGGGCTCAGAGCAACGCGGGTCCAGAGGAGAGGTGGGCAGCGACCCTGCTCGTGGGCACAGAGGAAGGCGCTGACCCTCGGTGACCAGCCCGGGCAGGCGTGGCGAAGGGATGAGCTTTCTCATTGTTACACTGAAACCTGTATTTGAGAGATCCCCCGAGCTTTCCCTGTTGTCTTCTTTAAAACTGTCATGGTTAAGTCAGCTCCCACAAAGCCACCTGCTGGCCAGCAGCCTGTAGCCTGCCCAGGCCTGGCAGGGTCTCTGTTCCTGCTGGGCCAGTGACCTCACTTTGACTTGGATAAGGCCCTGCCTCCATGTCAGGTCCCGTTCTGAGGTCCTGGGGTGAGAACCCAGGTTGTGTCACTCACTGTATGTTCCCATTACCTGAGGGCAGGCTCTGGTTCTGCTCACCACGTGTGTCCTGTGGTGAGGATAGGGCCTGGCACAGCACTGCCCGGGTCAGGGGCTCACCTGGAAGACAAACAGGCTGGCTAGGGCAGGACCAGGGGTGGCGCTGGCCAGTCCGCCTCCCTGCAGCTGCAGTGCAGGCCCTCTGCGGCCCCTCTGGGCTGGGCGGCCCTTGGTGGGCCTTGTTTCAGTCCATGGTCTTGCTGTGGCTCTGCCCAGCACTGCCCAGGACAGCCTCGGTGCGACTGGGTGCCCCGACAGCCTGCTCCTGCCCCGGACGGCCGGGCGGCACTCGCCTTCCGTGTAATGGATGCCTAATGGCGACTTGGTTCTCCTGGGGCTGAAGGCCTGGGGCCCAGGGGCCCTGTTCAGTGTGTGCACGTGCCTTTGATCCCTCCAGCGAGGTCTTCTCCTGCAGCCTGGACGGGACAGTCCTGGCGTGGAACGTGAGCACGCTGCAGGTGACCAGCCGGTTCCAGCTGCCAAGCGGAGGTCTCACGTCCATCAGTCTACACAGTGGCCATCTGTGGTGCTGTAAGTCCTCCAAACCACCCTGACCCTGCGCTCAGAGCCCGTTTCCCTCTGCCTCGGGCAACCTCCAGGCACTCTCTGTCACTCTTCCCTGCTGGCTGTGCCCAAGCCCCTGCCGCCCTGTTGTGCCAGCCACGCCCGCCTCCCTGTGCTCTTGCTACACATGCTCTGGGGTGAACCTGGCCCAGGTGTCCCTGAGTCCCCTCTGCCCCATCACCCTCCACAGCCACCTCCTGGGCCACCCCTGCCACTCCCAGCACATCCCTGGGACCTGAGCATCCTCAAGGCCAAGCCAGGCTCTTTGCGGGTGACAGGAGGCATAGCCTCTGCCTGGTGGCTCATGTTGCCCTGGGGGGACATCCAGGACACAGATGTTGCCTGTGGCTGAAGGCCTCCCTGTGGGCGTGGCCAGGCAGGGCGTGTGGCTGTCCCCAGTTCTTTTACATTGAAGCGTATTTTAGTATAGCGAGATGCACAGGACCCTCCACACCCCCCTCAGTCTCTGCAGGGGATCGGTTTCAGGAGCCCCAGGGCTGCTCACGGCCTTCGTCCTGGGGCGTGCACCCTCCTGGTGCTTTACGTCACCTCTGGGCCACTTACCTACCTGGCATGACAGTGTCACGAAAGGCTAAGAAAGGTTAAGGCAGCTGCAGGAGGCTGCTCCCAGAGCAGGCAGAGTGGGGGCCAGAGTCAGAGTCTCTGTGGTGGGCAGGGGTTTTAACCAGCCAGTTCCCCAGAGCCGTCAGGCAGGGCTCTAGAAGACGCCAGTTCTGGAATGTCAGTTGGAGGTGTGACCTTGGAGTGAGGTGTGCGTCACTGTCAGGGGCAGGAAAAGCAGCCCTCTGCTGAAGCCCAGGACAGAACCAGACATTTTCTGACGAGTGACCAGGTGACAGGATGCTGCCGCGTTTAGTCGGGGGGTTCCTTTTATGGGTCTTAGATGAGGGGCTTGCATCTGATGAGGCTGATAAACTCCCAAGTGTGAGCTGGGTGTGGTGGCACATCCTGTAAACCCAGTGACTTGGGAGGCTGAGGCAGGAGGATTGCAAGTTCAAGGCCAGCAACTTAGTGATACTGTATCAAAAAATAAAAAAGAGCTGGGGATGTAGCTCAGTGGTGAAGTGCCCTGGTTCAGTCCCTGAACCAAAACAGAAAATAGCCAACCAAACCACCCCCACCACCACCTGCATTCTGGTGTTCCTGAGGGGCTGGGATGTCCTCAGGCTCCTGATTTCGTCTGATCAGTTGGCAGGAATCACTTGTTTACTGCCTGGTTCTTTGTGTCCGTGCTGGGCAGATGGCGGTCGCTTACTTGCACAGACCAGGTGCAGAGTCACCTCCTGGCAAGCTTCTGTTCTGTAGTATGGAGTAGCTTGGGGCAGGCACAGTCCAAGAACATCTGTGGTACACACCATGGAGGGACTCAGAGCAGGGTTCAGACAGAAAGAAGAGGGGCCAGGGGCACCCAGCAGTGACCCACTCTGCTCCTCTCAGGCCCCAGCGCAGGCTGAGGATAAGCCTTCCACACGTGGGCCTTTGGGAAATTCCAGGCCCAGCTGCAGCGGTTGGGAAGGTCCCTCTGCGTGCTGTTGGCTGTGAGCCTCCTGGTGATGTTCACTTCAGTTCTCGAGTCTCCATTTGGTTTTTGTTTGGAGGACTCCATTTCTCTCCTGACTTCCTTGTGCCCTCACCTGGCCTTGTCCCTGTGTGCTGGGCCCACCCTGGGACGATCATACACCAGTGACGTTCTGAGCCCTACCCCCTGTTCTCTGCTCTCTGGGTCTGTACGGTGGGGGTGGGCGGTGAAGCTCCTGCAGTGGTTGGGAGCTGGTCCCTGCCACTCTGGCCTCCTGTGGCCCTGCCCCACACTCCCACTGGCCCCATAGCACTTGTTAGGTCAGGTAGGTGACAGCACCCGGCCAGGGCTTCCTGGAGGGTGCGGTGCTTGTTGGGCAGCAGCAGAGGCAGCTCCCAACCAGGCTTAGAGGGGGGAGAGGAGAGCCCTGTGAGTCCCAGGGCCCACTCGTCAGGTGAGGCTGGCAGCTAGAGGGGAATGCAGTGCAGCGTCCCCATGGTGTAAAGCCATCGGCATCTCTCCAGCTCCTGGGACCCGCTGTCTCCCAGCACCCGTGTACCCAGGCCTCTTTGTTTGTGAGCGGGATGCTACCCGAGAGCCAGGCTTGTCCTCCTGCCCTCCGGCCTGCACTGTTCACACGGGACACTGGCGTGCCAGGGGGCAGGGGACAACGCAGTGGCTCCGCCAGGTCAACTCCAGCCTGACCAGGCCGGCTTTGCACCGCCTCCTGGGCTGGTTTTGATGGCTTGGAGCTGGCAGAGAGGCAGACACTGCTGGCCTGCAGGTAGGCCCCTTACCTGCAGGGTGACAGACCGAGGGTTGTGCTGGCGCTGCGCACAGGGAAGCTGGGTGTCACTGAGTGGGGCTAGGACCCGCTTTGGCTTCTGGAGAGGGAAATCCCCAAACACCAGAGGCCCGAGGTGCCCAATCCGCCCTGCCTTCTTCTGCCCCACTGCCCACGCCGAGAGGCCCCTGGCAAGCTCGGGCCCAGGGCCCCCGTGGAGCAGCGGTGGGCGGGCTCACGCTCCGCGTCACAGGGACACTCGCTGCCCCGACCCTTCCAGCCCACCATGTGTCACCCGCCACTCCTCACCAAGCTCTCCTCCTGCAGGCACAGGTGACAGCATCGTGGTGCTGACCCTGCAGGGCACCTTCTGCCGGGAGCTGAGGATGGACGAGACCCCGAGTGACACACGCACCTCTTTCGTGGGCTTCCAGCTCTTCCACGAGGTACCGGGGAGCAGCCAGCTGCCCGCTGCAGGGGCGGGGCTGCCTTGGCCACGGGCCCACGGTGGTTTCTGTCCAGCAGGAGCAGCTCTGGGCGGCCCGTGTGGGTCACAGTGAGGTCTACGTCTGGAGCTTGAAGGACCTGGCCCGGCCGCCGCAGAGGGTGCCCCTTCAGGACTGCTCCCAGATCCACTGCCTGCTGCTGGTGAAGAGGCAGGTGAGCCGCCGCCTTTCCTCAGGGGTCCTCCCTGCAGTGGGGCTGGTGGAGGACGATAAGCCTTCCACACGTGGGCCTTTGGGAAGTTCCAGGCCCAGCTGCAGCGGTTGGCTGTGAGCCTCCTGGTGATGTTCACTTCAGTTCTCGAGTCTCCATGCTTCTTAGAAGCTGGACGTCCCAGAACCGCATTCTGGGTGGCTTCAGCCGCTCACTAGACCTCTGCCCTCAGGCCTGAGTGGGTTGAGGGTGAGGGCACGAAAGCGCTTAGCAAGTGTCAAGTCCACAGTGTGTTTGACCACGGTCACATGGTCCCTGTGGTCCCTGGGCTGGGAGGCCTGAGAAGAGGGCTCCAGAGGCCACAGAGGGCTGTGGCCCCCGGCTCTGTCCTGTAGGTACATCAGGTGGCCTGTCCAAGAGGGACTCAGCTTCGGGGTGCAGAACCCAGGACTGGGCCATGCCCACGCCCTCGAGGCTCTTGGATCCTGGCTGACATGCCTCCCGTTTCTCCCTGCAGATCTGGGTGGGCGGCAGGGGACTGTCACAGGGGAAACTCAAGGGGAAAATCTACGTGATCGATGGACAGCGGAAGACAGTGGAAAAGGAGCTGGTGGCACACGCGGACACCGTGAGGACGCTGTGCTCTGCCGAGGACAGATACGTGCTGAGCGGGTCTGGCGGGGAGGAGGGCAAGATCGCCATCTGGCAGGTGGAATGAAGGCGAAGGGCCTGCTGGCCGCCCTGGGTGGGGACAGCACCTTCTGCAGCCTTCCCCTCCGCAGGAGCCTGAGGGGCAGGGGTGCCAGTGACGGGGCCCTGGCCCTGTACGTCTCTGGACGGTCCGTGTGGGTGCTTGCTCAGGCCGGCCGCCACATCTCCTTTCCCACCACCTCTGCCAGAGGTGTCCTGTGCCGTCTGCAGAGTTCCAGAACCCACGCCCAGGGGACAGCACTGGGCCCAGAGCCGACCAGGCTGGCCTCTCCTTCGCCTCCCTCATCCACTCCAGGAGTCACGTGGGCATCACAGGGGGTGTGGCGGGCACGTGGAGGAGCGCCAAGGGCTGCGGCCTCCATGACTGCTCGTTCTGGGGAGGCTCTGGGGATTTTAGGAGCCCAGGCTGTCCCGCCACAGCAGGTGGCTGGGGCTGCCCGAGGGGCGGGGCAGCGCTGTGATCTGCTGTCCAGACTGGTGGAATAGCTGGGACAAGCTGCTGCTGCTTTCCTTGTTAAGTAAAATTTCTATAATGAAGAGACCCAGAGACTCTGTTTCACCACAGACCTCGGCAGGTCTGGGTGGGGAGCCCGTGGCCCTGCCTGGGTGCAGAACCACTTACCAGTCCTGCCTTCTCAGGCCACTGTGGGCCTCCTACGCAGGCTGTGGACTGACGTGCCGGCGAGGCTGCACCACCCGAGAGGAGCTGTAGATAGTCCAATGCTCGCAAGGAGGTCTGTGTATATCTTCATGCTGCAATTGAGACTTCACTCCTGAAATAGAACGTTCTGTAAAGAAGGTTTGGGCCTTGTTGCTGGACACAGAGGGAACATTTGTCCACTGGCACACTTGTGGCTTGTGGCCATCCATGGGCTCAGTCATGGGGTCACCTGGACACTGTCAGGTTTTTGGGACTTAGCTGGACACATGCTAATCTTGCTCGCCAAGGGCTGCTCAGGGTGTCTGTGGGCCCCTGGACCAGGGCCATGCTTTGGCAGCACCCGGGTGCCACGTGAACACCAGCCCCTAGAAGTGGCTGGATCTACGTTTTGAAAGGCCTGCATCACTGGACAGCATGTCCCCTAAGTGTGGTTTTGCATAGCCACCAGCTTTTCAGTGTCCTGGAACGTGGCACAGAGAAGGGCACAGAGTTGCACCCTGCTTGTCTGTGTTTCGGGGGTGCTCCCGACATCTGCAAGGCGGGGCTGACAGCAGAGGCCAGAGGTTGAGCTCTGCCTTTGTAAACACGTGCGAATGTCCAGGGAGAGTCTGTCAGGAATACAGTAATGACTGTTTAATACCAAGCCACGTGTAGCCAGGTGTCTTCAGTGTGAATAATAAATTCTTTATTTAGTAATTGCTAATGTCCAGTTGATTTTAGCCATCATCAACTGGAAGAGGTCTCCAGGCAGCGTAGGACCATTTTGAACTTGCTCTTGACTCATGCCAAGCACCAGATAAGTTATCTCCCTGCAGGTGATAATTTCCAGGATTGTGTATGATGGTGATTGGGTTTGAAACAACCAGTGCAGAACCACAGGCTTTTACGAGGTGGTCATTTATGTAAGAGGGAGTGGTGAGCACCGGAGTCGAGGGGCAGTGGGCTACAGTGAGTGGCCGCTGCGCTTATGTAAACAGTCCTTGCAGAGCGCTGGCTGGGATGGAAAGGGCACCTTGATGCCATCAGGATCCACCAGGAACTGCTCAGAGGTTCCACCTGGGCTGCTTTGCTGGGCTCTCATGAAAATATATAAAAACATACAAAACCGAGAAAGCTCCTGCAGAGGGTTGAATGACATCAAAGGTATGTCCACATCCTGACTTGACTTGGAGAAAGGGTCTTTGTGGATGAAATGATGATCTCAAATGTGGACAACTGGCCTGAGGAGGGGGGGACAGGGGCACACAGGGAGAGGCCTGCGTAGGTGGAGCAGAGGATACAGATGCAGCCAAGCCAGCCCACAGCCGTGGGGGCTTAGAGGGGCAGGACGGCTCATCCCCAGAGCCCCCAGAGCCCCCCATGCCTGGATTTCACTCTGCAGCCTACAGAACTAGGAAGTCCCCCAGGTGGTGGTCACTGGTTATGCAGCTGCAGGACACTCACTCCCAGGGCTGTTGTGGAGCATTTGCTCTGGGCAGGGCTTGCCAGGCTTTTCAAATGCACTATCGTGCCTGGTGCTCAGAACACTTACCACATGGAGGAACACTGTCCCCACGGGATCTGTCAGGGCCCCCTGGCCCCAGCACTGACAGCAAGGCTGCAGGGAGCACCTGCTCCTCATTTCCCTGGAGTCGATGGTTCTTCAGGGGCTCAGGGCTGGTCTGGCTCTGACGGGGTGGAGGGGGGTCCTATCAGCCAGTCTCCTGGCTCTTAGTGGGTGGGAGACGGGTGGTCCAGAGTGTCAGTAGCCCCTGCCTCTTAGCCTGGGGCAGGGAGGGAAAGAAAAGGGAAAACAGCGGACAACACCAAGAGTTCATTCTGTAAAGAATGACAAACTATCAAGATTGCTCAAGGGAAGGAAAAACAGTGTCATATTACATGATTTTAAGCTTTACTAAAAACGACAGGAATTGAGACACCGTAGGATTTGACCTGATGGCAAATGCACCCACAGACAGAGTGCAGGGTCTAGCACAGTCCGCAGTCAACTGACTTTCAGGAAGAAAAAGTCGATTCAGCGAAAAACCTGCTCAGCCCACAGCGCCGCCCCGGCTGGACAGCGAAGAGAGGACGACGCTGAAGAGCAGCTCAACCCTCTCCTCACATGAAAACTCAGTAACAAAACTTAACTCAAGGAGGTTCACAGATCTGAATGTAGAACTAGAAGTTCTAGAAAGTAGCCTAGGAGAATGTTTTTGCAACCTAGTGCAGACAGAGATTTTTTTAGAGAACACAGGAAAAGAAATGTGAAATCAAAAGAAAAAATAGAACCGCTCACCTGGCTGGCAAAAGCAGCCAGACACAAAACAGGTGGCACTTACCGGGCTGGTTGGGTTCATGGCTGTCTGGGTGGCAGTGAACTGGCTGCAGTCCAGGGAGTCCTGGGCAGTGGGGCGTCAGTTTCTCAGGTGCCATTTGTCAAAACTCACAGAACTGCTGACTGCATACCTGCTGGTTTTACTGTGTGTGAAGTAACGTGGTTAAAGCACAAGACCCTGACCAGCAGTGTGGGGCTAAGCGCTGGTCATGCAGGGTGTCAGCCAAACCCAAACGCTGCACAGTGCAGAACTGGAGTGTCCGCTTTTTGTAAAATAAAAACTTCTTTTTAACATTATTTTACATGCAAAGATGTAAAGGTTGGGCAGCTCGGGGTGGGGGGGGGGGTTGGGGTGCCATTTTCTACATGATTGACTGCTCCTTGCCCCACGGTGGCCAGTTTGTCCCCTCTGAGCTCAGGTAGCACACCCGTGGACCTCTGGGTGTGCTACTCAGGTGGCCCCAAGTTGGGGCGCGAGATGTGCTGTGGAGGAGGCCCCCTCCCGGTGTCGCCCCAGTCACATGTGTCCACAGCTCCCTGCTGCAGGGGGAACACCGGGTCTTGGGGACAAACGAGCTCGGTCCTGCCATGTGGGTTCCCTGCAGAGAAACTCGCCCATGAGGTGCGGGGGCTGCAGCCTTCCCAATACTTGGCCTCATGTCCCTCGGTGACCTCACCCTACCCAGCTGTGCTGAGGGGCTCTTGCCTGCATTCCCCACCATCGCCCCTGCCTCACCCCTGGCCAGCAGGTGGGTGCATTCTGGCTCAAATCCCACCAGCTGGGACTAGCCTCCTATTTCCCCTGCTGCCAACTGGCTGTGACATTGACAACCCTCTTGGGTGGAATGCCATAAGACCCAGATGGTGTTTTCTGCCCCAGGATCCTGCGTGCATTAGGGACGACCAAGGGTCACCAGACCCGGGGGGGCAGTCTGCAACTTCCCAGCCCCTCCTCCACCGGAACAGCCCGGCCAGGCTGCGGAGCTGGGGCTCTCAGTGCAGCAGAAGCAGGGTTGGGGAACTCAGAGGTGGGCCCAGGTCTGTAGCTGGGGGAGCCTCAGGGAAATGGAGACCTTCCTTGTGCCCACCCCTACCTTCAACCGTGGGAGCAGCCCTCCTCCCTGCTCCTCAGGCCCAAGGAGGGCAGAGGGCAGCCATGGGGAAGTGACAGAGAAACCCACATGGGCGGCTCAGAGGGAAGGAAGGTCTATTCAGAGGAACAGAGGAAGGGGTGGCGCTGACCTCTGCACAGGCTCCTCTGCAGGAGGTCAGTGCTGCAGCCCCATGCGTGCAACAAGTGGCTGCAGAGAACCAGGAAGCCCAGGCTCTGCGGAGAACAGACACACACAGGAGAAGAAACTAAGTCATGTGTGACATTACTCTTCTTTATAATCCCTCTTCTCATAAAACATGACATCATGTGTTTAACACACACTTAAACCGTTGCTAAAATCAGCAAGAGCTATTACAGTGTTCCAACTTAATAAGTTGATTTAAAAAGTTGTCCTGTGGCCAGTTCACAATGGAACCAAATAGCTTTGTTCCGAGGTGCTTGGGAGTTTCTCTGGTACCAGGCATTTCAGACAAACGGACCATCCAGTCTCAGTCCAGTGCACACAGTGACTGCCCCGTCAGCTCCAGGGAGGGCAGTAGAAGCCACCAGAGGAGGGCATCAGGCTCTCCTAGAGGTCTGAAGATGGGCAGGCCAAGGGGCTGCTCAGGCTGGGGCTCTGGCCAGGATGGTGATGCCAGCTTCATGTGAGGTGGTGACCAGTGCTACTTAGGCTGGGCCCAACACACCACCTGAGCCAGGACCAGTTCACCTGGAACTGAACAGACAACACTCCCAGGTGGTGCTGGGCAGTGCCCAGGAGTTCTTGGAAGCAGGCCAACCTGACAGGCCGGTGGGGCCCAGCTGGACACAGGCTGGACACTGGCAGAGGGGCGCAAGTCTCAGAAGCGGCTTGATGGATGTACAAAGACAGACAAGGCTGTTCTGGTGGCAACTCACACACCTAGTCTTGGTGGCTAAGGTAGGCAGACGCTCAGGGAGATGGAGCAGCCTGGGGACAAGTCAGGGTGCCTCCTTCCTGAGCCTGGCCAGTTCCAGCTCCAACAGCCAAGCAGGAGTCACTTTGCTGCTGCACACGCCCCCAGAGAGCAGCGGGAATCAGAGTACTCTTCAGCCGTGCGACCAGTACCACAGGCCACAGAGGGACGGGCACTGGAGGAGGGGACTCAGCTCTGGGCATCGGAGCAGTTGCTGCGCTGCCTCTCCTACCCAGAGCCTTGCAGAAAGACCGAGCCCAGCTGGAAGCTACTGGCGATCTGCAGAGGGCGTAGCTGTCCTGCCTAACCCAGGAACATGACTAGACACAGTGCCTTCCCCAGGCCTGGCCCTTGCTGGGGCCCCAAAGCTCTAAAGCCAGTGGGCAATGTCACCTCAGCTAAGACCCCTGCATTAGGCTAAGAGAAGGAGAACACCACGCCCACCGCCAGCTCCATAGCTACCAGGGCGTGTCAGAGCCATTCTGCCAACAGAGGGGGCCAGCTGGAGGCTGGCAGGGGCAGCCCACGCCTCTTCCCCCTCCTACCAGCCTGCGCTCCTGCAGAGGGAACTTTCCCACGTGTAAGAACCATCTTGCCAAAAGATAAGATACTCAGTTGGCTCTTTACAGCACATAAAAACACCCATCAGACCAAGGCCACCCTACCCAGGGAGCCAACAGTGCTCAGCCACTGAAACCCCACGCAACCCTCACATGGCACTCGGGGGCACAGCCAGGGGCCTACCCGGCCCAAACCTGAGGGTGCTGCAGGCTCACTCCACATTGTGTCCTCAGCTCTGCCAGGGTCCCGTAGGCCCAAGTCTTTCAAGTTAAGAGGCCACAGATGGGGTGCCTGTGGGACTTGGCTCTCCCACCTCTCCCCTGCCGCTGTGACCTGAGGTGTGGACGGCGCATGAGCGCCAGGCCAGCGTGTCCTCTGAAGCAGCAGGCACAGCCAGCCTGCCCTTCTCCTTGGCTCTTAAGACCCAGGCTCCAATGCCCACAGCCTCAGGCTGGTCGGACTGCAGTCAACTCATCCCACAGGAGGGCCTAAGGGTCCTGTGCCCAGACCAGACCCACGCCCAGAGATCAGGGATCTGGGTCACCCACGTCTACCTACCAGGGGAAACCGGAACTGACTCCACCAGTGACCCTAGGAACTAAGTACACTGACCAGACTCACAGGAACAGACTTTGGTTGCAAATATCTAAAGGGCTATAGCTCTGGAGCTCCAGCAGGTGTGAGCCAACTGGTGTCACCTATGAGCGGACACTGGCTTCCTTTCTGGTATCTCACAGTGGCTCTGATGAGGCCTGTATGGGAACACAGACGTCTTCGGTTGTCAATTGAGATCACAGTCCAGTCAAGGCCAAGGTCAGAGGGCCAACATGGCAGGTGGTGGCCCCAAGCTTCCACCCGCACACCTTGGCCAGGCAGAGCTGCAGGTGAACCACCTTCAGGTGGCACAGGTGACAGGGGCACAGTGCATGGCTTCCGATTAGACCCCAGGCTGCGCCTGGCTGTTCCACTTCTTGGTTCAGACCAGCCCCTGCCCGTCCAGCTTTCTCTGGCCCCCATTTCCTAGTCACTAGGTGGGGAAGGACCAGCGGCAGCCAACAGCCAAGGTGGGATCTCAGGGAGGACCTGCTACAAGCTCTGAGCACTAAAGAGAATCAGGCTGCACAGGAGGGCCCCACCAAGGATGCTCAGCCGAGGAGGAGCCCAGGAGTGCCCGTCACCCTGAGAGGGACAAAGCGCCCAGTAGGTAGGGCTTGGCTGGTGGGAGGGCTAACGATATGCCAGCGGCGCTGTCAGTAGTTGAGACCTTCCCCATCCAAGCACAAGATTCCCAAGGCCATTCTCAAGAGTTGGCTCGTACAGAAACCATCCGGGCTGGAAGCCTGTCCTCAGCTGGTGGAACGCGCCCTTACGCCCTGAGTACACACCTCATAAACAGGCACCAAACTGTTTCTTGTACACAAAACATAAAAGCTACAAAGTGCCACCAGTGGCAGGAGACATGGCAAGAGCAGTGGCCTGCTATGGACATTAAACAGCCATTCCTTAAGTACACAGAAAATTCAAGTAATTTATTTAAAAACTGCTTAGCTTCATCTTGAAATATATATATATATGTATAAATATGTGTATATATATGCTTTAGAATGATCATATTGCAGCATGATTCTCATGCATCTTAAAGTACTTTATTTAAAAAACAACTCGTGGCAACACGAGCATTACAAGGTCTGGCTCTGTCTGGGTGGCTGCGGGGCTGCCCTCCTCCTCCTGACCTCAGTGAGCTTAGACCGACCGTTTCAAACAAGTGGACACGGCTGAGTTTTTCATAGAGATTGTGGTTGAAAACACTCCAGCCACCGCAGCGTTTGGTGACTGTTCTTCCCCACAGCTTGAGTTTTGCTGATTCGCTGAAACCAGGAATACCACACCGAGCGGGGGCCTTGAGAAACACACTCGCTGACCCAGGAAGAGACACTTGTTTCTCTCTGCACTGGTTCCACGTCCAGTGACGAGCGTCCCGTGACGAGCGGGTAAGCAGCAAAGAAGCCGCGAGAGTTCAGATGAGCTCCAGCAGGGAGTCCGACAGCAGGTGGGCCAAGGCCACCACCCACACACGCGAGGTAGTCTGGCCAGGGCTCCCAGCACATGGCAGAGGGGACAGAGGGCCCTGGGACTGACGATGGGAGCAGCCTGCAGGCGGCGGGCCTGGGAGGGCATGCCGGGGTCTGGACGCAGACACACACAGGTGCCAGCTGATCTGACATGGCCGCTCTGCCAGCAGCCACCACTGGGCCTCCCAGCTCGGGTGTGTGGCTGCCAGAGCGGGCAGTTGTCCCAGCCCAGGCTCACCCCAGGCTCGATTCGTCAGACTCTCTGAGGACGAGATGAGACGCTGTTCTTCTAAGAAAACCACAGTTGTGAAGGAGAAAAATAAACTTTAAAAAATGCTCATAAAGAAAAATACTCTCCAACAGCTGGAGCACCAACAAAATGTGACAAGACCCGATGGACATCCACACCTGAGCGCCAGTGAGGGTCGTCTGGTGTACGTCCCCGTCACCAGCTGCACTGTGATTTTCTGACACAGTATGACAAGATATGTCAAGGACGTCAGAGTTTCTGCATTTTCAATTATAATTTTAGAAATGCAATATCTTTTCTTCTAAATTGCTTATTGGCTATATTGTTTTACAATTTAAAAACATGCAGAATAATATACCTGCAGAATAAAAGGTGAAATTAAAAGATCTTTTTCAATTAAAAAAAAAAAGATTTCAAATGATTTTTTTTTTTTAATTGTGGAAAAAGTAATTAGTGTGATATCTTTGCCTGAAGAGCTCAAACCTACCCCTACAACTACGGAATTTCGACTGTTCTGAGAAGGACCTCTGCTTGCGCTGGCCTGGAAGCCCCAGTGAGGACAGGGCCCAGCAGCCCCTGCCCACGGTCTCCCACACGGAATATGCCAATGGAGTGCTCAGACCATAGACTCGGTCTCCACCAGCCCCTGCAGGCCCTCCTTCCGCGACAGCTTCAGGACAGTGGGCTTCTCACTGCTCCCGCGGCCTTCACCTTCCAGGGCAGGCTGGGAGGACAGAACTTTCTGCTCATCCTTGGCCTCCTCCGACACCTCAGGATAGATCACCAGGAACGTGGCCGTCAGGAAGCCCAGGAAAGAGCCCACAGAGGCCACCATTGGGATGACACGCACAGTTCCCACGGCATCCACCACACCCCCGAGGGCGGACGCCACCAGGATCTGGGAGATGTAGACCTGGCAGGAGAGGATGGCGCAGTCGATGCCAAACCCACGCTTCGAGTTCCCAGGACTGTGGTGAACGTACTAGAAGAGAAGAGAATTCAGAGTGAGGGGTTCCGGGGAAGGGAGACCTGCCGGGGTTTCAGAGGTGTGACCCTGCTGAGGGGTCTGCACACAGCCCTGCCTTCCTCTCAGCTTCCAGGCAGCTGCTCCTGCCTGGGCCTCCCGCACCCCAGCTCTGACTCCGCACCACGCAGACAGGAGACGGGGGATGTTCTTGCTCCCTGGAGGGGAGAGGTGAGGAAGCAGCTTTGTCAGCCCCATCCATCAGAATACAGGCTCCCTGGGGCCCAGCCTCTAGTCCCAAGGAAGGTCAGCAGGGCTGACTCTGCCCACTCAGGGGGTCTCCAGTGAGGGCTGGAGGGCAGGGGCTCCGAGTCCATGCCAATGCTTCCCACAGCGTTCTGAATGCACTGACACTTAGATCATACTAACAGGACACGGGGCTTCATCTGTTTCCTAAGACACAAGTGAACCCTGGTGCATAGACACTTGTGGTCACACTAAGTGACCACATATTCTGATGGAGGCAAAGCAACCTTGATGTGTGTGTACCATGACTACAGAGGGAGGTTCCAATGTACCTTTCACAGAGTTAGTGGACACAGGACGGAAAGGAGCAGAAGAGCTCAACACACTCAGGGCACTAAGCACAGGACACACTTTCTTTCCAAGAGCATAAAGAATGTTTATAAACATTTGTGACACACTGGGCCACAAGGGGGGGCCCAATTAATTTTAGGGGCTGAAGTCATGTAAGATTGTCTTCTGACCTTGAGGAATTACACTAGAAACTGGAAAATCCACCATATGTCAGAAATTCATCAACATACTTTAAAATAATTCATGGTTCAAAACAGAAATCATCACAAAAATTAGAAAATCTTTTAAGTGATTGAAACTCAATGAATTACAACTTCCCAGAGTGTAGCTCAAGCTGTGAGTAGAGGAAAATTAGTACCCTTAAGTGCAAATACTCAGCTAGAATCAAAGAAAGAAATTAGAAGATAGCAAATTAAATTTTAAAAAATAACAGAAAGCAAAAGACCCGTAAAGAGCAGAAACAGATACAAAGTGAACACGTACCACAGAGGACCGAGGGTCCAAAAAGCTCCTGGAAACAGACTCCACTGATTCCCAGACAATATCAAAAATGGTAACGATGCTACTGCAGTACATTGTAAGGAAATATTCTGAACAATTTAATGTAAATATATTGGAAATTTCGGATGCAATGGATGAATTTCCAGAAAACCCTGACTTCTGTAGTGAGACGTGAGCACTCCTGGCTAGAGTTTGAACAAGAAAACAATGACGGCACTTGTACCCAGCCTCACGTTGGAGGTACTAGTCGTGACTAGAAGGCAAGGAAAAGAAAGAAAACATACCACGGTTAGAAAGGAAGAACTAAAACTCTCATTACACACAGCTAATGTGGTTTTGTATGCAGAAAATCAAGAGAATTCATAACAGAATAACATATTTGTGCACAGGAGGGCTTGGCTCTGCCATGTTATCAATCGGTCCCAGGCGGATGCATACGGGTAAAGGCGTACTCAAAAGCTCAGAGTGGATGAAAAACAAATGGTTAAGAGAAGCCAAGACACTTCTGAAGAGCCAGAGTCGCTTCCCTCAAGCCAGCATGGCACCTGTCCCAGGAGAGGAAGATGACTGGCCAGCACCCAGCCACCTGCGGGAGGACACACGGCTGTCTCCTTTGTCCCCACCTCAAGCCAGCCACAGGATCAGATGGGGCATGAAAGACCGTGAAGGCATAGGGAGGGGTGCTCACTACTGCAGTATCTCAAACAGCTCCAAACCGGAAGAACCCAAGTGCCAATCAGGGGGCGTATCAGAGCCCATCAGGGCACGGGGATTAAGAGCACGCAGAGCTGCTGGCAATGCACTTGTCACAAGAAGGAGGTGAAAGAAAGAGGCCAGATGGGAGAGGACAGTGCTAGAGGTCAGGATCACGGTCACCTTCAGAGTGAGGGCAAGGAGGCCAGGGATTCTGGCTTGGATTAGATGCATCTATGCAGCTACTCAGTAAATCCACTTTGCTTGGACCACTGTACAAGACACTGGGAGTAAGCACAGTTGAGGCTCAGGCAGGAGAAACGAGCACCTCCTTTCCCCTCAGAGGTGTACAGTGCTGGACAGTCATGGTCCGCACCCATGCCCAGGTGTATGATGAACTCTGTACTAGGGCAGATGACTATGCTTGATGGGTCTTTCAAGCAGGGCAGGGAGTGACCCTCCAGGGAGCACTTCCAGAAGCCTCTTGGCAAGACTGGCCTACAGTGCTGGAGGGATCCTGTGGCCAGAGACTGACCAGGGCAGGCAGCAGCTGAAGGCTTCTGGGAGTGGAGATGGACAGCATAGTCTGGGATGGGGATGTCCCTGGCTGGAGTGTGGCTCCCTAGGCCTCCTTTTTGCCACCCCTACCCCAGCACCCTGGGGATGGACGTACCTCCTTGACTTCATGGTAGTGTCCCAGCAGGGCATAGGGGCAATAGGAGATGCTCATGGAGACAATGCCCATGGTGCTGATGGTGACCATGGCCACATAGACATTGGGGAACATGGCCATCACAGCTGTGCCTGCAGAGAAGCCCAGTGTCCCCAGCACGTAGATGACCTTGATGCTCAGGTCGTAGTTGTCCAGGTACTTCTGTAGCAAGGCTGCAGAGAGGGACCACAGGGACAGGGATGAGCTCATCGCTCCTGTCCTGTCTCCTCCAACATGGCTTCCTCCAGCTGAAATGGGGTCTGGGGTACAGGTACTGCCTGCTCCTGAATGCATCTGCAGTCTTGGATCTGCCTGGCCCCCCGTGGCTCTGGCACCTCAGCAAGGCCAGCAGCTGGCCCTTCCGACAGCTCTGGGCCTCCCTGACCTGCCAGAACACTCTCGCTCGCCTGACCCAGCACTACTTTGTTCTCCTGACGTGGGCAGCCCAGGTCGTCGTCTCAGGACCTTGCCTTGCACCACCCATCCTGACCTGGTGGCTTAGATGACACCTCCTCCAGGAGGTGCCTCCCAAGCTCCTGAGAATTCCTCTACCAGAGCAGCGGCAACAGCTGAGTCACAGCTGCTCCAGTGCCTGGCTGACCTCGTGGCATTTACCTTAGCCACCCAAGTCCACTCAAGGCTGGTGTAAAGCTGGCCTCCTCCCCAGGGTTTAGACAGTATGGGTAGGCAAGGGGACCCTGACCATGATCATGTCTAGTCCCAGAGGTTGAGCTGAGCATGCTGCTCCTGGGGTGGGTGCCTGTCACCCCACCCTATCCATCAGGATAAAGCTGTGCCTGTAGGTAGAGGCCTCATGCTCATGACAGCCTGGACCCTGCTCCTCCTGCTGAGCCCTGGGCAGGAACCGGCAGGACCCAGGACAGCCCAGACAGAGGTGCGGTCCATATGGACAGCATTGTGGGACAGCACAGACAGCCTCCACAGGCTCTCAGAGACATCCCTTCCTAGCACAGCCAAGAGCAGCTATTCCCACAGCTTCTCACCTGCCCAGACAGAAGTCAGTGTCCCACAGACACCTGAGCCTTATGAGATACGGGATCCCCTCATCTGACTGCCGAGAACTCTCTAGGGCTACAGCTTACCTGAACTGGACACCTCTCACCTGAGCAAATAGCACCGGTAGCAGCGTAAATGACCAAGCCCCAGCAGCCCATCTTCACCCCAGCGTTGTAGGCGTGCCAGGCAGTTGAGTTGGAGGCGTCCTGTTCGGAAGGAGACTGGGTAAGCAGGGCATAGGCTGCGTGCTCAGGACAAAGGGGTGATTCTGCATTTCAACTGTGGCTGACTGTATTTCAGGAGGTGAGAAACACTCCAGCAAGGAAGGGCCCTCCCTGGTCCACAGGAGGTAAGAAGCGCTCCAAGCAAGAAGGGGGCCCTCCCTGGTCCAGTCTTCAGTGGGTCAGTGGTTTCGGGTCCCTCCTTGCCACATCTGACTCTGTAGCTCAGAAACCCAGGGGTGACCCTGCCCTCTTTAAGCCCCAGGTTAGACCTGAAGAGGAGTGGACATGTGGGCCTGGTGTGTGTTGATCTCTGAGGCCCTCCTGACCAGGTAGCAAACACAACACAGGGTGTGCCCTACTGGTACCACAGGGGCTGGAAGAACCGCCAGCACAGCTGGCATGAGTGACGCCAGATGGTCACCTGAACTGCCAGGTTGGGTGAGCTTGGCACAGGGCGGCAGACAGCTGAAGACAGCCTCACTTGGGCTTCTCAAAGTGCGCCTTCCTGGTGGAGTGCCAGGCGGGCATGACGGCTCCCGGGGCCCCATGGTGACCTGCTTCAGGCTTGCACAGCGCCTGGTCCACGTGGACGGGGCAGTGAGGGCAGGCTTGGCAGAGGCCCTATTTTCATTCTCAGCGTGCCACACTTCCTCCCCACCACCCCACGCTCCCAGCCGCCTGCCCAGGTGCTCACCTTGGGGTCCCCTTTGAAGATGACCTGGCCCATGAAGTCGGTGTAGAAGACGGCTTCAGCGATGACAGAGAACCAGGTGAGCAGGTGGCAGAGGCACAGCCGCTTCAGCTCCTTGGGCATTTTGAGCATGGACAGCCACAGCAGGCGCACGGTGGTCTCACTCTCGCCCTCCTCGCTCTCTGTGTCCCCGCTGGAGGTGGTGGCCCCGCTCTGGTTCCGGTGCCGACAGCGCTGCCGCTGCCTCTGCTGCAGGTCGTACAGGTCGCTCATGCTGCGGGACGGCTTGATGAGCACCACGGCATTGGCCCGCCGGTAGCGGTAGCAGTGGGACCCGACCTTGCCGTAGTAGGAGAAGGTGCTGGAGGCCTGCCTGCGGAATGCATGCCTCCGCCGCCTCATGGAGCCAGATGTGGCCGAGGGCTTCATGCCTACCCTCACGTAGCCAAGGGGGTCCCTGGGCGGAGAGCCACTTCCGTTTGGGACTTTAACTTCATTCAAGTGATTATCAAGCAAGGTCTCGTCCTCCTTGGCCGTTTCCCTGAGG
The DNA here is from genome assembly GCF_045843805.1 of Urocitellus parryii. Classification (NCBI taxonomy): domain Eukaryota; kingdom Metazoa; phylum Chordata; class Mammalia; order Rodentia; family Sciuridae; genus Urocitellus; species Urocitellus parryii. The sequence continues at coordinate 2,867,822 of NC_135537.1, read as the reverse complement.
AACGTGGACAGGCGGGGCAGTGTGGCCTTCAGTAGCTCCTGGCTGGTGCTCCGGGGGGTGTTGGGGCAGGAGGTGTCATGGAAGATGGAGGGCTCGATGTCGTGCAGGAAGAGCAGCTCAGGCTCCATGTCCAGGGCAGCATCCGGCACGTGCAGCACAGAGTCACTCTTACTGCGCACCAGGTCCACGTCCAGGTAGTCCAGGGGGAGCTCGTGCTCCGACTGCACCTCGTCTGGGAACAGGGGGCTGCCGTCTTGTGCAAGGCCAGAGGTGGGGGCCAGGGCACCACTGAGCCTGGTGCTGGGCAGGGCGGCCTCCTCCGAGCTGCGGTCCTGCTGTGGGCAGTACTGCTCCTCCTCGATACTGAAGACATGCAGGGCCACTGACACCGTGAAGACGATGGCAGCGAAGAAGAAAAGCACCTGGTTCTGTGTCCGGAACCAGCTGCCCAGGAAGGTCTGCGTCCAGTCCAGCCCGCCCAGCACATAGCCAATGGCCCCGCCGAGGCCTGGTGGGGAGAGCAGGGGTGAGCCAGTGACCACTGCGGCCCCCATCCCCAGGCCCACCCTGAGTGAGTCAGGACACAGGGGCTGGGATGGAGTACAAGATGGTAGTGGGGGCCAGGAGGGAGGGGACAAAACAGGGGACCCTGACTGTGGAACTGAGGACTAGGGTCTCACAAATCCCTGCTTAATTAACTAAATGCAAACTACTCCCAGATCTGACATGGCCATAGGCTCAGGGTCCTCTACTGGATGCGTGTTGAACTGCCTGGCGGAGGGCAGAGATCAGCATGGGGCCTGCCCATCTGCCCTGTGAGCACGTCACCCCAGGCAGGACTGGCCTGACACTCTGTCCCCATTCCTGCCTCTTCATCCTGCTAGGGCTGCACACAGGGCAGCAGAAGCCCACCCCGTCCCGGAACCCTGGCAGATGACTGAGGGAGGCCGGTCTGCCCCAGGCAAGGCGTTACCAGCAGAGAAGGCATGGATGTTGAGGGCCATATCCTGTTCCTCGCTGTCCACCACATCCAGCAGGTAGGCGCGGATGGGCCCTTCGGTCGCATCAGCGCTGAAATCCAGGACCACCACTCCCAGCACTGTGAGAACGATGCCGATGGGCTGCCGGGTGGGGACATCACCAAGGGCCAGACCTGGACAGAGAATGGGAGGGGGTGATCAGACTGCAATACCTGCCCCGTTGGACTGGGGAGCTAGCAGTCCCCTGCAGGGAGGCGGCTGGCACAGTGGGACCTCTCCAGAGCAAGAGCCTCGTTCTTTGGCAGACCCTTGGGAAAGAAACGAGCTGCTTCTTCCCGCCGTGTGGCATGTGGGGAGATTCTTCCAAAAGGCTCCGGGCCCTGTGCTTGAGCAGGAAGGGGAGCAGGCCGGGCTCACTGGACCATTGCTAAGGGTGGCCTCCTGCTGGGAGTGCCAGCTAGTGCCAGCTAAGCACTGCCATTTCAGCTTCTGTGAGAAAAGCATCTCCTTGCCCTTCTCAACAAGAACTGATACCGAAGGCCAGCCTCCAGGCCGCCTGTGGCCCCGGAAGGCCAGCCCCCAGGGCCAGCCCATGGGCTGGAAGACCTCTGACGCATGCTGAGAGGGCCCCTTGGGCTTTCTGCCTGCTGCCTGTACCAGCCTGGCCCTGGAGGGTGCAGCCAAGAGGGACCCAAGTGGCCACGCACCCTGGTCCCAGTCCTATGGAGATAGCGTGAGCCTGCAGGAAGCTCCTCAGGGGTCTACCCTGACCCAGACATCAAACTGCCCTCCTGTCCCCGATGCCTGACCAGCCAAACTGGGCCTCATGTTCCCATGAAAAAAGCACACCCTCCTGTATGAGGATCAGAGGGCATGGGGTGGGATTGAAGCCTGGGGCCCAGGACTGGCCCCACAGCACTGTTCGGCCAAATCTGGACAAATTGGTCCATAGGAGGCACAGAAAACGGGGTTTCTGCCAGGAAGCACCCCACTGGCCTCAGACTGCAAACAGTGACAGCACCCAGGTTGAGGGCTGGAGCTTCTGGGCTGGCTGTGTTTGGCTATATGTGATGGGGCTGTACCCCAGACATGGCCCAGGAAAGCCACCCAGCTATCGGAGGACCTCCCTGCTCATGGGAAAGGGGAGGCTAAGCCCAGAGCCAGCAACAGGCATGGGAGGCAAGCGGCCCCAGGGCATCTGTACCGGGCCTGGGCTGGCTGGAGGACGCTAGGCTCAGGAGGTGGGCAGGACCAAGCCCACAGTCCCACCTGCAGCCAGGCCCATTGAGTCAGTAGCCCTCCTGCACCAAGGTTCCTGGCCCCGCACCCAACCTCAGGCGAGTCCTTCTCTCCTTGGGCGTGCACAGGCACCTCCACCTCAGGATGTGCGGGGAGCTCACTACCCCATTTGACAAATGCCCTCAAGGCAAACACACTTTCCCACACATAGTTGCTTTGATTAAAAACAAAACCACCACCAGTAAAAACAGCACGTGAGAGCCTGAAACAAAAAACAAGTATCAGACCAGCTCTGGACGCTTTCAACACCAACTCTGAGAAAAGGAGAACAAAAAGAGAAGAGATAATTACTGAAATAAGCTGGAAACAGGACGTGGTGTCAGATACGCATGAAAAACAAACAGTCGGTGGGCAGGAAGCCTTTCCCTGTGAGCAGGTTCCTCCAGCTTTCCCACAAGGCGGCTCCAGCAGCCGCCTGGGCCTGGCCACCGCCAGGGGGCCAGAGTGAAGTCCCCGGTCTGCACAGGGTGCGCAGCAGCACTCACCTATGGCAGAGCCGTTGAGGAACAGCGCCACGCCCACGAGGACGCCCACGCAGAGTGCCAGGATGAAGGGCCGGCGGCGGCCCCAGCTCAGGGTGCAGCGGTCGCTGGCAGAGCCGATGAGCGGCGTGAAGAGCAGGCCGAGGACGGGGCTCAGGAACCAGGTGAGACTGTAGTACTGCTCCGGGAGCCCTGGGGGAACACGTGGTGTGAAGCGGGCATGTGCCCACGTGCAAGGTTCCTAGGGCACACCTCCTCCTGAGGGAGGCCAGGCGAGCCAGGGGCCTTGGTGTGGGTGACCAGGCCCACCTGCTGCATACAGTACCAGGGCAGCACACACTGGGCGCAGCTGTGTGGTCCGGCTATGCGTGCCACAGGTGCTGGGGCAGCATGGCCTGGGCAGACGCTCCAAGCTGCTGGTGCTGCCAAGTGCCAGAGGGCTGATGAAGGCCCTTGGGGCACCAGAGGTGGCACCACGGTAGGCACAGACTCTGGCTTCTCCCTGAGGGGCACACGAGGGGGACACATGGGCTGCCACTGGCCACACTACCCCGACCACCCTTAACGATGCTCACGTTAGGAATCCTCTCTCCAAAATAGCTCTTGACCAAACCTATTTAGAGTGAGGCTAAAAACTCAGAGAATGGGAAACACATCACCCCCACAGACTGTCACAGCTTCATGACAAGTGTCGAGTCCAAATTGCATCCCTGTGCTCAGCACCTCCCTGCTTCTCTCGATGGGTCCTGCACCCCTGGTGCAGGCCTCCAAATAGCTGGGGTACCCTCTAGCACCCCATTGGCTCTCACGTTCATGCCAAAAAGAAGCACTCACCTGTCACTGTTCAAACTCCTGGTGGGGGGGTGGGACACCTGTTCAGGAGGCCCCACACCCACTTCCTGCCCTGCCTGCAGCATCGCCCACCCTGAGCACAGGGTGCACTTTGGAACACCTGAGACACCATATGCACTGCCGACAGGCTGTGGCTCCCTGGAGATCTGTGACAGCTCACCTGCAGCCCTCTCCCCTCCCAGCCTGGAGCCAAATGACACCCACAGAGAAAAAGGCTTGCTGACCCAAACCATACAGAGATGCTGGCCAGGGAGTGTCAGTCTGCCCTGTGCAGAAGTCACCTCTCTGCTCAGCCTCCAATAGCCTCAATTCCTTTTCTAAGACTCCTACTCTGTCCCTGCCATGCTGCTCAGGGACCCATTAACCAAACTCTGATCCTGTCTTGGGCTGTGGCTGGCCAAGCCCTCAGTGCAAATCCTCGGGTGCACTCCACTTCGAGGCCTTGCAGTGTGGTCTGTTACCAAGTCCCTTCTGAGACCAGGTTTTCCACAAATCAGACCTTTCCCAGTGAGACTGAAGTGCCACCTAAGGGACCCTGTGGCTCCATCAACCTGGACACACACACACCTGGCACATCAGTGTGCAAGTTACAGCAGACGCATTTGTTTGATGCTGGTCCAGCTGCAGGGGATGAGCAGACATGAGGGGGACCTGTTGCATGTCCCCCTGGGTAACAGCAGCAGGCCTGGTGCTGGGCCTGGCCTAGGCAGCCTCCAGCCCCCAGGCCACCACATGGGCTGAGAAGCCGGCCGTGGAGAGATGTCATATGACTGTGCTGCTCAGGGTGGCTGACAGGGTTGGGAGGCCACACCATTCAGCCAAGGGAAGAGGAGTGGACAGGGGAACTGGGCTGTGGGCGAGGCAGGAGCGGGTACCTGAGCCCATGGAGGGTGGGGCTGTGGGGTCGCAGTCTTCAGAGGGGGACACAGGCAGTCCGGCAGGTGCTCTCTCCCAGCAGGTTGACAGAGCAGGCTTTGAAGGAACAGTCCTGCCGAGCCTGTGTGCCCCACACGCTTGCCCCCACATCAGGGCAGCTTGCTCAAGTCAGGGCTGTGCCTGGGCCCGAGGAACACACTGCTCCTCCTCACACTTGTAGGTGTGTGTGGCTGGTAGGAGGCTGCCCAGGGCAGGGGCAGGGGCAGGGCTCCAGCGTGGGCTCTTCAGGGCCCAGGTGTCGGTCATCACTTGTGCTATCTGCAGGAGCTCACAGGCGCACCCCAGGCTCAGCTCCTCCTCGAGAGCTATGGCTAGCAGATTCTGCCATCTATTTTTGTGTGGCCTTCCAGTTAAGAATGGATGTTACATTTTACCAAGTTGAAAAGATCAAAGTAAACTATTTCCTGACATAAAAAGCTATGAGATTCAAAATCTGGAGTCCCCAGGTTAGATGCTGCAGTTTGCTGCCAGCCCGTCGGCTCCCCAGCTGCACTCTGTCTGGAGGCCCTTCACCTGAAGGTGACAGCCACCCCGCCGAGGCACCCCTCTGCCAGCTGGGTCTTCACCAGTCCCCCTCTCACGGCACTTTTTAAATACACGGTATATAAATGGCTCTTATTTTTCTATGCATCTTTGTTGGCATATTCAGTTTACTTACACTTAACGTAATTATGATTAGGTTGGAGTTAGGTCTACCATTTGCTATTTGCTTTCTGTCTGACCCCCCTTGTTTCTTTGCTTCTCTGTTCCTATTTTCTTTTGATTAACTGAATATCTAGGCAAATCCCAATATTCTGTAGCCTTCAGTGGTAGGTACTTTCAGTGATCACTACAGATATTATCTATCAAACACTTACAGCCCACTCAGTGAACATGATAATACATAACACAGACCCCACCATATGCTTTTGCTTTTACCAGTTGTATCTATTCTAAAGGAATCCAGAAGAAACAATCGTATATACCTACACATTTCACCATTTGCAGGACAATTCCTTCCTTCTTGAAAGATCTGTTTCTTTGTACCTGAAGACGCTTCTTTGGTTTATTTGGCATTCCTTAAAAAGCATCTGCTGATGCTTTTTTTTCAGATTTGGACTCTGAAATCTCCTATTGCATTTTTATTCTTGAATATTTCTGCTGGATACAGAGTCTGGGCTCCAACCCTCTTCACTGAGAACCCTGAGGAGGGTTCCCAGTGGTGCAGCTCCACTGTGTCATTCAAGGAGGCTGTGCCCTGCTCACCATGCGCAGGGCTGCTCTCCAGAGCCTCCTGCTGTTGCTGCTTCTCAGCAGTGTGGCTCTCATGGGTCTAGGGAAGAGGTGCTTGACACGTACCGTGCTCGGGCTCGCCCGCTGGACTTCACAAATCTGTAGATTTACAACTCTTACAATGTTGTGATGATCTGTTCTCTATTTCTTCTATTCTACGACTCCAATTATAGACTATCATACGTGGTTATATGCATACAACACACAGACTGACTCTTTGATACTGTCCCCGTTTCCTCAGGCTCTCTTCATCTCTCTTTACGATCTTTATTCTCTGTCCTTTGCTGTGGATGATCTCTACTGAGGAATCTTTAGGTCTCCTGTCTCCAATCTGCTCTTAATCCTACTGGTTAACTTTCAATTCGGATGTAGTATTTTTTGGTTCTCGAGTTTGTCAGTTTCCCCTCTTACACTTGTTTCTGTGCTAGAACTCTACATCACGAGCGTGTTTCCCTTCATGTAACAACCAGTCACGTGGGCCTCCTGACAATCCCAATCTGATCCTCCCCTGGGGTCAGTTTCCCCTGCTGCCTTTTCTCTAGAGTAAAGGGACATTTCTTTTTTATTTTTTCAGTCCTTTTTCTTTGTGCCTAGAAATACTGTGGGGCTGGGGACATAGCTCAGTTGGTAGAGTGCTTGCCTTGCATGTACAAGGCCCTGGGTTCAATCCCCAGCATCACACAAAAAAAAAAAAAAAAAAAAGGAAAAAGAAATGCTGAATTGTGCCCTAGACATTGCGAACAGTGTGTCACGAAGACTTCATACTCTTGTTATGTTCCTTCCAGGACTATCGATATTTCTGCTGTACACAATTACCCGAGCTGGACTCAAACTTCAGAGCTCTGTTCTCCCCGCAGAGTGAGACGGCAGAACTCCGTGCAGTTCTACCAGCTGCAGCTACGCAGCCTGAGATCTGGCTATGAATGTGCACAGGCCATTCAGGAAGCAAACAGAGCCACAAGCAGTGTACATGCGAGGCTTGGGTCCCTCCCTGCGTCTTTGGTTCCGTGAGACAGGAAGAGGGCTGGCAGCTGCCATGTCTTCGCCACCCTGTGGCATGACTAAGGAATTTTCAGTTCAAGTTGGAGAGAGACAGAGAGACAGACAGACACACAGGTCAGCCCATACCATTCCCTTCTTCCAATTGCCCCTCCTCTTCCAGGTTCTGGCCCTCTGTTGTGACTCTACTGCCTTTGGGGAGTCTTTCTTTACATCCTGTCCACAATCAGCGCCCGTTACCTGTGGGAGGGCTACTGCAGGTGCTTCTCTGTGACCTCTGGCTGCCTGACCCTTGGCAGCCATTATTGGCCTCATGGACTCTGTGTCGTGACCATCTGCCTTCTGCCCTGCTTTGTCACACTGCAAGCTGCAGAGAGAGGCAACCAACATGTCCTGTTCCCTTAAACCAAACTGTGTCATGCAGCAACTACCAGCTCTCTCTGCATGCCACGCTGCCCTGACCTTCTGACTCAGGGTAACTGGTAAGTGGCCAGCAGGTAGGGTGAACTGCAGTCACTGACACAGGCCAGAAGGGAGACTGGTGGCAGGGACAGCTCTCCATGACCTACCGATGGTGATGATCTTGTGACAGGATTTACAGAGCCTGGTCACATGTTACTGTGTTCTCACAATCACTACTGAGGCTTACATTACGGTTCCTGCTTTTCTGGTGAGGAGAGGAAGGCTCAGAGAGGTGACCTGCTGACATAGTGACAGTCCAATGAATGGCCTGACAAAGATAATCCGCCAGCACCCACGATCCCAACACCCCTTGTCAGCTCTGCGTGGGTGCAGCCACTTGAGGGCCAGCAGCAGCACCAGGACTGGTTCGAATCTCGAGCTGGGGTCTGGAGACAGGTCTGTTACCTCCTCTGTTACACCTGGGCCAACTGGCCAACCTGGCAGCTTTGCTACTAGCGGGTCTCAGGGCTGGAAGCCTAGGCTCAGGAAGTGGCTGGGAAGGTAGGTGTTAAGGCAGAAGGAGGGCAAGCTGGCACCAGGAGGATGGGCGTAGACACATGCCACTCATCCCCTTCCCACTGAACACTCTCCATGTAAGAATAGAGATACACCAGGCTCCCTGGCAGAAGCTCCAGCCAACTTCAGCCTCTCAGGTTGAGGTCAGTAGGGTGGAGGGAGACCACCAGGCCTCATACCTGGAGAAGTGAGCTACATGCCTCTGTAGGGCCATGGTCAGCCATGAACACTCTTGGACCAAGCATGGACACGCACAGGGCCTAGCCACAGGGGACTGTCCATAACTCATCCTCTTGAGTGTGTGCAAGGCCCCGTGTCAGCTGGACTCATGCAGAAGCCCCACTATAAGGACAGGCAGAGGGAACCTGCCCATTGAGCCCCACAGAAAATGTCTGGGGGTTGTCATTAGACCCCACAGAGCCTCGGGTCGACTGCCCCACGTTCCTCTCCTCAGAGACTCTTTCACTGCAGGCCAACGGGTCGGCTCAGGAAGTGGTGGGAGTCGCGGCATGAGGGACAGACACCCTGTGCTCTGCTGAATAGCTGCAGCTGCTTTTCAAAGCTGCAACCACAGGAAGTCAGGGAGACTGAGGCACAGAGGCCATGGCTTAGCACCCACTCAACCTAACACCCTGGCGGGGGTCAGATGCAGCCTCCCCAGGGCCAGTGGCACTGTTCTCAGTCCACCCACAGGCTGCACCCCAAGGCTGCTCTCCAGAGGCTATCCCCAAGGGCAAGAGGGTGCTGGGGCGAGCCTGCTCTGTGGGTGTGTGCTTCTCTGGGCAGAGCCCTGCACTGACCTGCAGCTCTGGCTGGGAGGGATGCGGGTGGCTCTAGGCACAGAGTTCTCAGATGGGAGCTGGGAAAGCCCACCACTCTTCTGAAAATAGGGCTGAAACTAGAGAGTATTTTATGATTGGGCAGCAGTGGCCAGGGATCAGGGAGGCAAAAGGAGATTGCAGGTGTGGGCCAAAGCTCCACGCCCCCAGGGAGAATGCTCCCAGTCACCAGCTACATCCGGCCTGGTACTGATGGCTCCAGGGGATGCACAGACCCACTGGGCACCAGCCTGCCTTCTCCAGCTCACAGCAAGCCTGATGCCTGAGGGGCAAAAAGAGATGGCCTTGGGGAAAACCACCTGCCAGGCTCTCAGCTCCCTGTTCCTACCCCACCTGCTCACCCGGCCAGCCATTACTGACTGCCGTGGCCTTGAGCCTTTGGGCAGAGTCCTCGCAGGCTCACCAGCTCACCTGGGCCCCAGAGGAGGTAGAGGTCCCTGGGTGGCCTGCTCAGGCCACCCCTCTCCTCCTGTCCTCAGCCACCCTCCCCTCCCCTCCTCACATGCCCCCATCTGTGTCTCTGGCTTGGTGCTTTGCTCTGCTGAGCAGCATGTGCTGGCACCTCCACCTGGGGGCTGCTTCCCTCTCTCTCAGTCCTGACCCCCACAGTCACCCTGCCCTGCCCTGCCCTGCCCTGTCAACCAAGCTCTCTTGTCAGGCCACCAACCCAGGAGGGCCTCCTCAAGGCCAGAGCTGCTGAAGACCCATGCTCAGAGCCTTTGGCAGCTCCTCCTGGCCTGATGTTATAAATTACTTTAACACACAAGGTGGAGGGCCCAGATTAGATCTTCCCAAGCCTTGTGTCCTCAGAGCCTGGTCAGACGCAGCAGCTTAGGGGCTTCTCCTGTCCACCCTTCCCCTGCCCCTTGGGCACCCAGTCTACTTGGAACAGCATCACGGTATTGAGACAACAGGCCCTGGGCAGGTCTGCTCCAGCAGAGGTCACACCAAGCCTACTGGGCATGAAGACACCTGCTGAGGCACCAGCTCCCAGTGATCGGGGACACACTTTGCTTCCCTTCAGTGGATACAACACTGCTTGGTGGCAGGCTCAGCCCACTGCTGCAATCCCACCATGTTGGAGGATGGTTTATGGAGGAGCTGGAGACCAGCCTGGGCAAATGAGACCCCATCTCAAAATCAAATCAGCCAGGTGCCGCAGCGCATGCCTGTCGTCTCAGCAACTTGGGAGGCTTCAGTAGGAGGACTGCAGATGAGCGAGATCCTGTCTCAAAATTAAATGAAAAGGGCCAGGGATTTGCTCAGTGGTAGAGTGCTTGCCTAGCAAGTGGGAGGCCCTGGGTTCTATCCCAAGCACTGCACAAAACAAACACACCCAACTACGGGCAGCCAACCAACCCCTTGGGCATACAGGTGCTACTTAATCTGCTTGAGCCTATCACAGACAAGGTGTCTAGAAGAGGAGACCAAAGCAGGGATCACAGTACCGCCAACCATGTGGCCTGGTTCCCTAAGCACGTGTGGCCCCCCACCCTGAATGGACCTCACCTCCCTAGCAGCCCACTAGCTCCTGAGGGCTGGCCACGCAGCCAATTCCTCTGTGCTCAGCAACGCTGACTGACAACAGTGTGGGGTCGAGCCATGCCAATCCGACCCCCAACTCTCCTCCCCGGAAGGAGTGTGATGCCTGAGATGAGAGCTCTTTACCATGGCATCAGACACAGGTTACTGGACACCTATGGGTGGGCTTGTGGTCTCCCAGGTGTTGCCTTGGGGTAAGTAAGACACTACCAAAGCCTAAAAACCATGGCTGGGTGAGGCAGGCCGCTGGCACAGCCAGGGCTCTGGCAGGAAGGCTGAAGGACCTGGGTAGCACAGGCTGGAAGAGGGGTTGAGCCCAGGCCCACAGAGCAGCAGGGGCGGCCTCTCCCTTCTCCCAACTCCCCTGGAAGTTCTTTCCAGGCTGCCAAGGGTCAGACCAGCAGGAAATGAGGGCCTCTGCTCCAAAGCTACCTGCCACTGAGCTAACAAGTCCCAGGAATGGGACAGAGCCCACAGAGCTGGCCAAGTGACAGGGTGACAGCTCTCTTTTGTTTCACACGTTGGCAAGAAAAATAAACACTTCCCATCACATCTCCAAGGCAGCCCTGGATGAGCGAGCCCCCTGCACCTGCCGCAGGCTGAGATGCCCCAGGGCCCAGGTTGAGACACCCCAGCACCCCCCTGGGCCGCCCCCGGGCCGTCCCCACCCCCCCTGCAGGCTGAGATGCCCCAGACAGGCAGTTCCCAGCAAAGCGCCGCACACAACTCCGGTCCCTAGTAAATAACTCTTGTTTTTTCCAGGCAAAAGCTGAACAACAATGGTGGGACCCGGAAGGCTCCCCGTTCACAGGAAACACTCACTGTGTCACTGCGCGTCGGTGGGCTGTATGAGGTCACTGCGACGCTCGGGTCACGTGGGGCGACTTCTATTCACAAGGGCACTTTTGATAAACTGGTGCTTTTGAGGGGGAGGGGGCTGGGAAAGTGGCCTATAAATGTTAACAAAAGGTCTGGGATGGGAATAGGAACTCACGCTCTTTCACTCAATAGCCAAAGCCTGCCATGTCCAGATATGCTTGTATTCTCAGACAAAAATTCACGATAGCAGCCTCGTGAGAACCGGTCCTCCATGGGAACGGCTCTGCATCCTCGAGTGACCTCAGGCCTGCCACTCAGTGGAGAAGCCAAGCCCCAGTCAGGCTGCCAGGGGTGCAGCCCACCCCTTACCAGGCCCGGAACCCAGGATGATGGGTGACGGGGCCTTGTCGGGTAGGGGCCCTGCCGTGGGGAAGGGACACCTCCAGCTGTGGGGGAGCACAGGGCTGCAAGGAGTGCTCTGGAGAGGGGTCAGAGTGGAGGAGGGACACCCAGGTGGTGTCCCCCAGCCCCATTTCAAACACTGCATTCCCAGAGACGGGAGGGGCAGGACTGCTGCCAGGCTCTTTTGTAAGTCACCTCTGTATCCCTGCCTGCCACCCACCAAGCCTTCCTAGAGGTCTACAATTCTCAGAGTCCTATGGGACCAAGGGCCAGGGTGAGGGGGGGCCCTGGATTGCCCCCCTGGGCTTTCCTAGGAGTGGAGTAGCTAAATCTTAGGATGAGCGACCAGAAGCCCCAGGGCCAGGGAGGCGACCCCATCACATCACTCTACCTTATTCTAGATTCCCTGGGAGCAATGAGCAAGGGTGACATGGAGAGTGGCCCAGGGGACAGTGGGCCCAGTCTTATGAGGCCAAAAAGGTCAGAAGGTGGAATCCTGGGACCCCCGGTACCTCCCCAGGTCTGCTCCCTGCGGGGGTGGAATGGTCCAGAATGGTCCTTCCTGTGATAAAGTAAACTTCTAGCTGCTCTTGCCAGCCAGTGCTGGGTGTGGCTCTAGGCCTAGCCCACGCCGAGGGCTTCCCAGCGACTCTGCAAGGCCGTTGCTCCTGTTTTTGAACCATGAGGAAACTCAATAGTCCAACTAGGTTGGATGCACCTAGCCAGTGCTGCCCCCCAGAAGCTGGGGTCACCCTACCTGCTCCTCTGCCATTTCAGCTGGCCCGCCCAGCTTACAGGGGTCTTTATGGACTGGCAAGTTGGGATGTGAGGTGCTCTCTGACTCTTAATAGCTGCCCATCTCACAACTCTTTAAAACAGATGTTCTGGGGCTGGGGACGTAGTGCAGTGGTAATGCACTTGTCTAGAATGTGCAAGGCCTTGGGTTTAATTCCCAGCACTGAAAAAAAAAAACCAAGTAGAACAGGTGTTTTGTCCTGTGTAAGCCATCACATGGCACTTGGTTTAGGACTCCTGAAGCTTCCCCAGAGTACATCATGCACACACGGCATACCCGGCAGCCTAAACCCAGGGTCCACACGGCCATACCCCACTGCCTCTAACAAGCAAGACTTGGGCCTCAGAGAAGGGAAAGGTCCTCAAATTTAGTATGCACAGAACCCATCTCTTGCCCTCCTGTGGGGTCCCTGAGTCAGAGAAAAGACCCCATCATCCATCCACTTCTGCTGGCAAGACCCTAGGGTCACCCAGCAATCCCAGCCCACAGCCTATGCAGTGCCAGATGCCACAGGCCTCCTGGCCACATGTACCAGCCTGGCACTTAGCTTCTGTCAGCTCCTCTTGCCCACAGGGCTTAGCTCATGCGCTGCCTCTGTCCCCAGCTCTCTGCCTTTCCCCTCCCACGTGCCCTAAAACAGCTGTGATGTCATGAGTTCTACTTAAGCACCATGGCTTCCAACTGGTGTTCCCTTCCTCCCTCGTCCCACCACCTCCCAGCCCTACCTGGCAGCCAGTGATCTCAAACCTCACAGGAGGTCTGTACCCTGCACAAACTGCCGGCCCGGGACAGTCCAGCCTCCTGCCCAAGGCTGCAAGGCCTTGCCCCGGCTGCTGGCTGGCCAGTCCTCCAGCCCTCTTCCCTCCTAACTGCCCCAGCCGATGGGACCCACCTCCTATTCCCCGGAAACATGGGGCTCCCATCCAGCTCAGAATCTCAGCCCCCCCCCCCACCGCGGCAGGTGGCTCCACTGTGCTCCCACATTCCTGCTCTTGCGCCACCCACCATCCCCACTCATGGTGCCTGTGCATCTGCTTCCTCACTGCCCAAGTGCAAGCTCCAAGACGGCATGGCCTTATCCACTGTCTCGAGGTTCCCAGGCAGCACCTGTTAAGCAAGAATGCCAGATACACACCAGAGGCTCCCAGGGCCTTGCCACACCCACGGCATGTGGGAGATGGGCCTGAAGACCGACTGCTAAAGAGTTCTAGAGCAGCTGCCAGACCAGAGATATGCCAGGACCTCCCACAACAGGCTGCAAGCCACAGAGGCCTCGGGCTCCACGGCAGACCCGAGCTGAGCCCACTTTGCAGCTGAGGGACCCAGGGAGCAGACCGGACATCCTGTCACCTGGCAAAGAGGGGGCACACTAAAAAAGGCAGACGCACAGAGGATTAAAGAAAGCAGAAACCCTAGCTCAGTGCCTCGCATGAGGAACGCCGTGTATCTGGAGTCCCTCTGTACTTTCGAGGCCCCAGTACTGCAACAAATTCCACAGAGGCCAAGGTCGACACGCTGGAGGAGTCCACTAGCTCCTGGTCTACAGAGAACAGTGAAAGCCCGTCCTGGGTGAGCGTTCACCCACAGCTCACTTCACAGCAGAGTTCCCTAAGAACTTAGGAGGAGGACCAGGTGTGGGAGGGGAGCTACTCACAAGCCAAAGCTGGTGGACACAACCCTGAGCAATTAGGCCATCCAAGAAGCACCCAACCCCTTCTTCAGCAAGGAAGAGGACACACAGGACACAGTTCCCAGACCCCGGCCTCATCCCCAAGGCTCCAAAATGCCTGGGTGGACCCTACAAACCCACAGCAGTCCCTGCACCCCACACACCTGTGTGAGAGGGAAGGGTTCCTTTAGCAAGGATCAGGGTTCAGGCCTGCACGGGTGTCCAATTTGATGCTCTTTCCTGTGAAACCAGCTGCCTTAAGTCTCTTGTGTATTCAGGTAGCAAAACTGGCAAATTCACCTCCTGGGGACAGCAATGCCACAGGGACCCATATGTCACACATAGAACAGGGATGCCATGGAGAGAGGTGTCCCAAAGAAGTCTGACCCACGACCCCTGTGGAGGGACTCAGACAGGGCACCCGAGGGCTCCTACCAGGGCCGGTGCTGTGCTGGCTGTAAGGCATTCCCATGACCTTGGGGAGCCTTGCTTTCTTCTCTGTCACTTGGGGAAGTGCCCGATTTCCAAGGACCAAGTCACACGAGGAGTCTGACACATAGGAACTCCCCAACAATGCTGGTGTGAGAGTTCCTCATCACACTTGCCACTGGGGAAACAGATAAAGGGCCCTGGGACAGGCACAGGGACTCACCGGGAGCAGGAAGGAGCTGCTGCACCAGGCGACATTGGGGATGGTGAGATGTGGGTGGGGTGTGGGGAGCTGAGACAAAGAAGGAGCTATCAGATGGCAGAGGACCAGGCAGGAGGCAGGAGAGGCCTCCCTGTCAGCCTCACCCCGTGTCTGCCTCACTAGAATTCTGAGGCACTCCTGCTAGCCAAGGGCCCAGGGCTGGCATCCATGGCCTGGTGATGAGGAAGAGGGCATCAGGGGAGGCAGAACAGGAACAGTGTGAAGAGAGTCAGGACCTTTGCAGGTGGTATCAGCACCAGGAAGGAAGTGCAGCCAACTCTACCTGTGTCACCCCCCGGGAGCACAGGTCTGGTTCACTGGGCTTAGAGTGTCACAGGCCACTCTGCACATGAACCCTGTTCATGGCACATAGTTGGGATCCATGGCCATGCAGGGGATGCATTAGTGGGCTCTGTGACCAGCAGCTGTGGTCCCAAGGACCCATGGGAAGGCAACGGGAACAGCCTGGGGGTGACTCTTGTTTCTCCCTGAGGTTTGAGCCAAGACTTCTCAGCTTTCTGTCTAGGTTCCTAGAAGTACTTCCAGCCCTCCTCAAAGATGACCTTTCCTTTCCCATGCCTGAGGCCTAGGGCCAACTAGACAGGCAGGGACCTGAGGTAGCTTGATGAGAAGAAGGGCACAGGTGTGCTTCTTGAGGGACGAGCAGACTGGTGGAGGGGAGCCGTGGGTCCAACACAGGGCCAGCAGAGCGAAAGTGGCTGTGTCAGGCCAGGGCACTACCCTGGTACCCCAGGCAGCAGGAACGCCTCAAAAATTTCTGGTCCATCAGATGCAGGGCAGGGCGGGGCATAATGCTAACAAGGCCTACTGGGAGGGCTCAGAATACTGGGATCAGAGGACCTACCAAGTCACCAAAGATCAGGTGCCAGGTAACATGGATCAAAGACCCTAGAACAGCTATAAGAAGCCACTCCTGGAGGGCAGCCAGCTACCCTGAGCTGGGCAGCAAGCTGGGCAGCACTCAGGGCAATAGCAGGAGGCCAAGAGTGGAGATTCACATCCAGAATGATCAGGCCACCTGGCTTCTTTGGAGCAAGACTCCCTGGTGCACAGGAACAGGCCTGAGGACCAAGGAGGGTCCTCCCTCAGCAGACAGGCCAGCACCCAGCTGCAACCTGCAGAGTCCAGTGCAAGATGGAAATGGTGCAGGAAATCAGACCCCCACCTGGATGCTCTGGCAATGAGAATTGATTTTAGTTTGCAAACCTGTTGGCTTGCTGAGACCAGGGACTGGCATGCAAGGGCAAATGGCCTGAGCATCTGAAAATTGCAGTTTGCTCACAGAGGACCAGCTCTTCTTCCCTCCGTGGGAGCTGGACAACAGTGCTGGGTAACCAGCAGCCACATGGGGCTGAGGGCAAAGGGCAGCAGCAGGACAGCAGGTGCCAGGCACTAGGCCAGGGTCTCCACTCACCCTGCCCCGCCTTGCAGATGGCATGTCCAGGTGAGCTTTAAAGAGAGGGGGGCTGAGCTTCCAGAAGATTCTGTCACGGCCAAGGTCACATAGCTACTAGGGATGGAGCACGTAGGAACCCAAATCTGCCCTCCACACTTGGGTTCTGGGAATCTCCCTAATCTGTGTTCCAACTCTGGGGGTATAGGGCTTCGCATCCATGACGAGGACAAGAACACAGCAAATGCGTCTTTTACCCCAAGATGTTGCCATTTGAAGAGGGACAGGCCAGAAACCCAGGCACCATGCTTGCACAGTGTTGTATATAGTTCTGACTCCAACAAGTGGCCAGAAACCTCCAGGGGTGCTTGGTGCCGTCTTCACATGACAAGGCCAAGTGTGGCCTCCACAACAAGGGCACGGACACTCTACTGGCCGCAGGGTCTCCTCCACAGTGCCATGGACCCAGTGGTGTAAACACCCCCCGGGGCCGACTTCAACCACCGAGGGTGTCACCGAGCAAGGAGCTGAGGAGGGTGGCAGCCAGAGTTCCATTGACAGGATGCAGCAGATGACCTTGCCATGGGCACGGGCAAAGGCTGCTGATCAGGAAGCAGGGAATCCTTACCACCTTTGTTGCTAACACAATTCAAACTGGTGAACACGTAATTTAGTTTTTAATAACAGATATGTCAGCAACCACCCAAAGGGCTGCCTCTGGCCAGCTGGTACCAGCCAGTTCCAACTCAGAGCAGGGTGAGGGAGCTGGAAATCCCAGGATTCAGAGATTACACCTTGCCCTTCCACAAGGAGTTTCTGAGGTAGCTTGAGAATGCTTTTGAATTGGAACTAGCAAGGGAGTGGAAATTAGGAGGACTAAATTCTTATTAATGGCTGCTGTTGCAGTTCACCCCCAGCCTCATCTGCCTCCATGGCACCTCTGCTCCCAGGCACCCCCACTCCTGCCTTCTTGCTCTCTGGGTGCAGGGCCTCAGCAGGGAGGGGCTGTGGGTCCGCTGATGGGTGAAGCTGTCCTGCAAGGTTGTGCAGGCCCCTGAAGGAGCAGGCACTGTAGTCTGGACTCTCACCAGCGCTGTGAGAACTGCAACCTTGGAGCTGCTGAGACCACGGTGGACAGCCTCGGCACGGGGCTGCGGTGTCAGGTCTGTTGGGGTTCTCTCCCGGTGGGGGCCTGATGTGCCCAGCATGGTCAGGAGCATGGGAAGCCGGCCTGGTGGCCCTGTGAGAGGCAGCGGCTGGTAGAAAAGCTCATATTCTCACTTTTCACCCACTGGCTGGGGCCCCAGGCAGGTCACTTTCCCTTCAGCTTTGATTCTGACCTCTGAGAGGCCGCCTCGTCTTGTCGCAGCTTTGTAGGCCTGAAAGGGCCAGTGTGCAAAGTGGCCTTGAGACCTGCTCCCTGCCCCATCCTGACACTCAGCTCTGGGTGCTGCTTGAGTCCTTCCACCCGAATGGGGTCTTGGGTGTTCTAGCGGCACATGCCCCCACACAGGGTTCCAGAGGTGGGCAGGAAGTGCCGGCCTGTCAGTTCCGTCCGCAAATGGACAGCTTGCTCTAGGTCATTCTCCCGCCTCAGGGCCAGGATCCTCACCCCGCACAAATGTGGCAGTGGTCTGAGAAGACCTATCAGCCAGCCCACACACTGCCAGACCATCTCCCTGAGAACCAGCCCCGATGACCACAGGCCTCTCCCCAGGGCTCAGCTTGCTTCCAGCATGGTGGTATCTCCTGGGTGTGAACTCACCTCCTAAGAGCACTTCACCCCAGGCTTCTGCTCACCACTGGGCAGGCTGTCCCTGGAGGGGCATGCCCCTGCCGGTTTGCCCTCCAGGGGGACAGGGTGTGCCTGGCAGCCAGCAGCTGCTTCCTAACAGGCTCTCAAAATGCATGCTGCAAAAGGAAACTGACTCCTCAGCTCCGAGTTAGTCACTGCTGCCCAGTTTCCAGAGAAGGTCACATGCCAGGGACAGAGATGCAAGTGACCCACATACAGAGCCGCAGCTGGGCCTGTGCAAGGTCAACACACTGTGAAGTATTCTGACCCACAGCAGCACTGCTGAAAACAATCCATGCAAAACTAACTCCACTCAGAAGCCCCTGCTTCATGTAGAAGTGACAGTTAAAACGTCCGAGCTGCACAGAGGCCCCACTTGCAGAGCATGAGCTGCAGGCTGCAGCAGAATCACACCTGGCTGTCACACCCTAGCAAGGACACAGGAGAAGACAGGACGTCTGCAGTTGTGAGAAAACTGGGCACAGAGGCCCCCTGGAACCTGGTGA
The DNA here is from genome assembly GCF_045843805.1 of Urocitellus parryii. Taxonomy (NCBI): domain Eukaryota; kingdom Metazoa; phylum Chordata; class Mammalia; order Rodentia; family Sciuridae; genus Urocitellus; species Urocitellus parryii. Next base: position 2,849,551 of record NC_135537.1, on the reverse strand, counting down.
GGACTTCTGAGGATGCCAAGTCGGTGCCTACTGAGCTAGGCAGTACGCCTGGCAGAGCGCGGGCAGGGTTCCGGAAGAGGAAGAGAGCAGCACTGCCCCCAGCTGCTGCCAGGTAAAACACAGTCCTCTGAAGATGGGCTGCCTTCCTCACTGGCATGTTTCCAGACGATACTGAAAAGTGCAGGTGTGTGACCCTCAAGAGTGTTTAAGCAAGAAACAACAATGTGAGATTTACATAACTCTTTTTTCTGCAGTGCTAGGGATCAAACCCAGGGCCTCAAGTGCATTAGGCAAGAGCTCCTCTACCAAGCCACATCCCCAGACTAAAAGTGAGATTTTTAATTAAAATTCACCATCATCTAGGAAGTACTTCCCTGGTAGACACATTCTTTGCTGGTTGGTTTTAAGAGTAAAGACAACACTTATTTTGAAATTTATAGTGTAGAAGAATACAGTTCTCCATGAAGCTAACTCTGCTTTTAGACACTAAACATCATACAGTAATTCCCTTGAGCAACGGCTCACCCTTCCCAGAGAGTCGCTCTCCTGTTTGTGAGTGGCACTGAACACCTGGACCCACAGGCCTCTGCGTGGCTCCACTGGTCTCCCGTCTTGTCCTGTCCTTTCAACACATGCCCATGATGTTCTGCTAAAATCTAACTTATTTTTGGATTTTACTGGAGTTTAAAGATCATTTTCTGCAGGAATAACTGATAAGATCTTTTGTCTTTCCTAAGCCAGAGTACAGAGGGCTCAAGTTGTCACTGTATTCTGACATTCACCATGACCCAGAAGCTCAGAAACTGCTGCAGGACAAGGTGGCCTACTGCTGAGGCTCGCCCAACTCTGGAGCCCTGCCAGTCTCAGGCTGCTCCCCTGCCCAGTGCCCTCCCTGCTGTGCTGCCTCCTCACCTTGCTCCACTGCTGGCCAACAGGCCTCTGCAGCTGGAGACACACGCCCACTGCCCGTGCCCTCTTTCGGTGCTGAGCCGGCTTCCCCATCCTGAACCTGCTGCACCCCCTGCTCTCCTTAGGAAGTCCTTCCCACTCCCCCACCCCACACACACTGGGAGGGCCCAGGGCAAAGACCAAAGACCACAACCTTTGTCCCAAGCCTGGCAGAGCACCTAGCACATGGTGGACACTCACTGGCTAGGGACCTAAGTGGACAGTCTCACCTGAGGCCTCCCCATCTGAACTGTGACACAAACCCTCAGGCCCTTTGTACCTCCCCAAATTCACTGCCCAGGTGACAAAGCCCGGTGTCCAGGTGAGCCCCAGGTTTCCAGGTGCATGTCACCTCCAGTGCCAGGCCTGGTGCCCAGAACTCGAGGCAGGTGCTTGGTAGGAATCAGATATAAGAATAATATACACATTTAACTCCTTGGGAAAAACAATTGCAGTGAACATTTCATTGTTCATAAACACAATGATGAAAGGCAAGGAAATGCAGACTTCCCAGCCCAAACAAAGCCCCCAGCACAAGAGACTTCTCAGCCCTGTGGTCAAAATCCAGGAGACTCGCCACGCCCAGACCCCACGCTGGGATGTCCTCTGGTGGGTTTTAACTGACTCTGGATGTGGCGAGGCCTGCGCAGTTGGGTTTCACACAAGGACTCCCATGCGGCCATACACGTCCCCCAGCCCCCTTCCCTGGACTGGTGTGGGCTGTGCTGTGGTCCCTTCGGGCTCTCCATCCAACCATTACTGGAATTCCATGGTTCACCCATTTCCCCACGTCTCATGGTGATAAACTACGTAAGATTTACCACTTGAACCATTTTAAGTGTAAGGTCCAGTGGCTTAATTACACTACCTGACTGTCACCGTCGTCCACCCTGCCACTCCTTCCTCTTCCTGAACTGCAAATCCGCCCCTTCAGACACCAACCAATTCCCCGGTCCTTGGCACCCACCAGTTCACCTCCTGCCTCTGAGGTGACCCCTCTAGGGACCTCACTCAATGGCATCCTGTGGTATCTGTCCCTCTGTGAGCGGCTCGTCTCACTGAGCACAACATCCTCACGTTCCAAGCTTGTCCAACTGTGGCCGTTCACCTCCTCCTCAGCAGCGCTGGCCCACTGCCCTCCTGCCTCCTGGAAGCTGAGGCACAGGCAGACGCAGACTCAGCCCCAGCATCAGCCACAGGAAGGGCTGCAGGTCGTGTGTCCCTCACTCAGCCGCAGGCGTCCCCAAGTGTCTGCCTAGCACCTCCCCAGACCAGGCGCAGGCGCAGGCTCTGTGCTGTGTGCTCCAGCCCTGGCCACAGTTCCAGGGGACCAGTGGGGGCAGAGCAGGCGGCCAGTCTGGGGGGCTGCAGACAAGCAAGCACACTAGTCGAGGCCCAGGTGGGTGCCACAAGGCACCCACTGTGAGGTGTCCTGGGCTTCCACAGTGCCATTTCCAGCCCTGCAGAGGTGGCCGTCTGAGGGAGGGAGCACTGCCAGGCAGAGGCACACCAAGCAGGTCTCCACCACCTGAATGCTGGCACTTCTGGGCTGTCATGTTTGCCGGGACAAAGTGAAGCAGGACAGGGGTGCCTCTTAGGGGAGCTAAGATGGGGTCTTCCACTATGCTGCCCATGCGGGTCTTGAGGTCCTGGGCTCAAGTGACCCCCTTGTTCACCCTCCCAAGTAGAGCTATAGGCGCACACTCGGCTAAAACACCTGCAGTGTTTTAGCTGCACCCATCCCGCAGGCCTCGTGCACTAGGAGCACTGTACTCCACACCTGAGCTACACCCCAGCCCTGGTTTCTCAAAGAAGGAAAACGCAACCCAGGGGCATGTTGCCTCTGGAGCCCCTCCAGCCAGCTGCTGCCTTTGTTTCCAAGAGCCATGCTGGGAACTCTAAGAAAGTGTCAGTGCCTCTGAGCTGCAGGAGTGCTTTACTGAAATACCTGCACCCCACAGCAAGGGGCTACAATGTTGTCATGCCAACCCACCAGCTCCCCAGATCAAAACATGCACACATGCATGATCAAAAACCACAGACATGCCAGGTGTGGTGGTGCACGTCTACAATCCCAGTGGCTCAAGAGGCTGAGGCAGGAGGATCGCAAGTTCAAAGCCAGCCTCAGCAACTTAGCAAGGCCCTAAGCAATTCAGAGAGACCCTGTCTCAACATAAAATAGGAAAAGGGCTGGGGATATGGCTCAGTGATTAAGTGCCCCTGGGTTCAATCCCTGATATGAATTTAAAAAAAAAAAAAGACATCTGGGCACCCTTGCAAATAGGCACCACCCACGTGCAAGCACACCTGTCACCAGTGGCATTTCCACTCATGGTGGGAAGGCAAGCTTCTCGACTCCTGCCAAGGGTCACTGTCCCTGGATTCCAACACAAGGCCACCAGTCAGCTGCACAGGAAAGCAGTGCTCTGGAGACAGTGTGCAGAGTCCCTACAGTGGGGTGGGCCGGGCCTGGACCTGGGAGGCATCTGCCTGCAGGTGACTCTTGCAAGGCAGCCTCAGAGGTCCTGCCCTCCACACCCTGGCAGTGGAGAAGGCACCAGCACTGGGGCATCTGCTGTGAGGTGGCTTTTAAGGGGCAAGCATTACCAGGGAGGGAAGGCAAGCTCTCAACCACAGCAGACCGCACCTCGAAGCTCCGACTCACAAGAGGCCACCAGGAAAAGTGCAGACGCTTAAGACCAAGTGGTTGTTTACAAAAAGAACATAAGCTCTGGCCATCAGACCTGCCTCCTCACGACAGGCTCATCTGGCTTTCCCCCATAAACAACCCCCAGACATGACTGCTCACCCCTGGATGCTACCCCAGGATTTGGCTGAGGAGGGAACAGGTAGGATCCCACACTAATGCCATTCTCATTCATGAGTCAGCCCCTAGAGACGGAAACCAAAGACGCCCTTTTGCTCTGTTATCTGATTTTTCTCTTTCCCTGGAGTATACTTCCTGAGCCAAGAGGGAAACAATAAACGGAGGGGAGCCTGGACTTTTCCTTCCCAAGGGAAAGGACTACATGGGAACAAAACGGAGGAGGGCTCCCCAAAAGGCCACGTGTGACTCAGCACCCAGGCCGGCTCTCCAGAACAGGCCTTCCCGGTTGCTCCCGGCGCCTGCTCCTGCCCACCTCCCAGAGCGCCTGCCACAGACTGCAGTCCTGCTCCAAGCTGGAGATGTCAGGTGCACCGCCGGCTTGTTACTGAGTGAGGGTCTTCATGGCAGGTGTCCCTCCCCCCAGTGGGGGGGGGCAGGGACAGGTGTGCTGGGAGAACCACTCAGGCTCTGTAGGGTTCTCCATGTCAGGCAAGGGTCTTACCACCCCCACCCATCTTGTGGTCTTATCATCACAAACAACTTTGGCACTAATAAGACCAAAACCAAAACACAGGATTTTAGGTGAATCTCTGATGGGCTCTATCCAAATCTTTTGAGCCTGGAACTAAGAATGCATGCATTTTTAAAAGTCTCTTCCAAAACAGTTAAAGCATTCAGTAAACGGTGTGGAAATCCTGTATGTCCTACATGTGGCATCTCAAACTGGCCAGGAAGCTCTGAAGGCAGTTGCAACAGCACAAAGCATAGTAGCCAGGGTGGCCCGGGCCAGTGCACATGACAGCAGGCCTCGAGGGAGCTGGCAGGCTTTCTGCTCTGACTCCACCTGTTGCACATGCTCTCCAAGAGCCACACAGATGCTGCCTCACAGGGGATCTGTGTAGCAGGCAGGCAACACAGGGGACAGGAACCTGGTGCCTGGGAGACAGGAGTGACAGACTTCACTGTCTACCTGAGTGCAACTTCCGCACTCTGCATCGGATGTTAAATGCTATTGATTTAAAGTAGTAGACTGGTGTTCTTAGAACAGCTCCCCACCAGGGAGGGCTGGGGAACTGTGGGTGGGTCTACTCCTAAGGCCAGACCACATCCTGTGCAAACAGGGACAGTGGATTGGCCCTCCTGTATAGACTTCCTGTCGGCCAAGTCCCAGGTGTGCAGGACTGGGACAGGAGGGGCCGGCTCTGCTCCCAGCTGGCCACACTCCCTACATACCTACCTCCTCATCAAGGATCCCCCGCCCCCCACCTAGAAACTTGGCAGCAGCCTCTCCAGCACCAGGCCCAGCACTGTAGCTAGGCCAAACCACTTTCAGGAAAGGGGCAGGTCATCTGGAACCCAGAGAGCTGGATCCAGGTGCCTACCTGGCCCAGTCAAATGCTGACGAAGACCTCCCTGTTGAGCACACACAGTGTGGTGTTCGGGAGTGCTGGGGAGAGGCAAGTTCCCATCCTGTCTCAGGATCAGAGAAAGGAAGGGTAGGCCTCTTCTAGGTGTCAGGTACCTGCTCAGACTCCCTCTAGAAGACCAGACAGGCAGACTATATCTTCCCCAAAGTTTGGAAATGCAGAATCCCACCAAGTCCAGGGTCCAGCACATGTGCACAGTGCTAAGAATCAGAGAGGAGGACCTGTAACCAAAAATAAAAATCCACAGCCTCCAACTTCACTGTGGAAGAAAACAGGCAAAAACCTGAATAACTAAGAGTACCAGCAGACTCTAAGGGCCAGGGTTCTCCTGGAGCACCAGCTCCCAGGAGGAAGTCAAGAAGCAAAACCGCATCGACACTGGAATTACTGACTTCTTAACTTCTCAAGCCCAGATGTCCAACAGGCCAACCCAATGTCCTCTACACCAGGAAGGTCTGGCTCCTGCTTCTGATGGTCTACAGCAGTTTCCTACAAGAACACTCAGAACAAGGAAGAAAGCTGTAGTTAACAATGCAGGCTCCTGTATCAAAAGTGAAAACACGGTGCTCTTCCATTATCAGGGCCTGGGAACAGATGGGGCTGGGTACAAGAACCCGGGGCTCTCATGAGAACAAATGTTCCTTGGTGGTCGCCTACTTGGGCTCACAGTAGGGTGAGAAGTGTGCACTGATGTCAAGCTGAAAGCACCCTGGACAAGTCCTTGGCCCAGTCTCGTTAGGTGGCCAAGAGTGCTTGGCACCCCTGCCCTCACGCCTGCTGCTGCAGAGCTACTGGAAGCTGTGGTGGGCTCGCCTCCCCTGCGCTCAGCACAGTGCAGCTGCTGTGTAACGGGCCACACCTGATCAGTCCTCAAGGGTTCTGCTCAGCTGGGTGGTTCTGGCTCAGGGGCCCTGGAGAGCTGCACTTAAGGAGGTGGCCCTGGCTGTGGCCACCTCCATGCTCATCTGGGAAGGTCACCATCATGACAAGCGCAGGCAGGGCTTGGGTTCTCACAGGCTTCCAGACACAGAGCTGCAGGCCCTCGCTAACTGGGCTCCTCCTTGTTTCTTGCCCCCCAGGTCTCTCTAAGAAGGTCACTTGGTCCATCAAAATGTGCAGGCCAAGAAGGCCACAGTGTCTCCTGGCAGGATGGAAGTTGCAGTCTTCTGTAACTTAACCACAAAGTGGTTGCATCCCCCAACATTGCCATATTCTGTTGGTTAGCAAAAATTTACTCGAGGAGAGGGAACTAGAAGAGGTCACAAAAAAGCAGGAGGTAAAGACCAGGGGCCATCTCTATCTCAGGGGCCTCCTGGAGTCCATCCATGCTCCTCCCTGGCCCTGCTCTGTGACCCCAGTCTTGAGTGCCCTCTAACATGTACAAGGCCCTGGGTTCAATCCCTGAGTCGGGGGGAACCTAAAAATCAGTCTGACCCTGACCTTGAGAAGCTAGAAATGGTCAAATGGCAGGGGGAAAAAATCAAAATTAAAATCTGAGCTTTTGTGAAGACCAATAAAATTAATAAACCTTTAACCAGACTTATCAAAACAAGAGATAATGCAAACTACCAATATCAGAGAAGAGGGAACATCATTACAGATCTCATAAACTTTACAAGCTACCAGAGAATAGATGAAAGTCATTTCCATTCCTCTATGTAGTGATGAACCATCAGAAGTTGAAATTAAAACAGTGTTCACAACAGCATTAGTCATGCTCAGGGATAAACTTAAAAAGCAGGATAGATATACACATTGTAAGCCACAAAGCACCCCAAGGAGAAGCCAGACCGTAGAGGTACACAGAGGACACCCATTTTCAAAGACTGCAGGACTCGCCATGTGTCGATTCCCCTACGCTGACTGACGGGTTCGACTGGGTCCCAATGGAAACCCAGGAAGCTCTTCTGGAGGGATGGGCGGATGGCATCACAGCTCCCGTGGGAACGGGAGGTCCCAAGATGCCCAGAGGGAGCTGTCAAAGGCCAGGGCGGGTCTCCTCCCAACCCCAAGCTGCAGCGCAGAGCCCGCTGGCTCTGGCTCTGGCACCAGGCACGGACACAGGGGGGCTCTCTTGTGAGAGGGCAGTCAGAGCCAACGCAGGGGAGGACCGCGGGAACCGGTGTGTCTGCCATGGCTGGATCCCACTCGCCCGAGGGAGGGGGAGTCCTCAGTGCTCATTGCGAAAAAGTGAATTCGTGGGAGAGTTCAAACTGCAAAACATCTAGAAGGAGAAGCTGAGAGAAAACCATGACCTTGGGCCAGGCAAAGATTTCTTAGTTTAAAAAGAACAATAAAGGGAAAGAATTAATATGCCAGATCTCATCAAAATCAAAAAGTGCTTTTTGAAAGACACCAGGAAAAAAATGAAAAGGCGAGCCCCAGCCTGAGGCAGACCTCGCAGAGCTGCAACTGCTGCAGGGCTCCTGTGCAGGAGCTAGGAGAGGACAACCCCCAGCAGACCCTCGCTGGAGGCCACCAGGATGACACAGGAGCACCACCCACAGGGGGATGCCAAGGGAACCACAGGAAATGGGGTTCCTGACAGAGGGCCAGCACCGAGGGCTGCGAGGGTGGGGTAGCCAGCACTGTGGTGGCCACCCTGCAGCAGACTCAGTCAAGACCAAGGGACTGTCCACTCAAGAGAGAAATTGTCCCCAAATCCCGAAATAAACAACCCCTAAGGTGTGAGATGTCCAAGAAGTTGTGGTTCGGGGTTTAAGCCCTAATGCACAGACCCTGCACCGAGAAGACCTGGGAGGGAACATTTGCTCATCGAATCCAGTCATTTTCTCAGTAGTTGGTGTGGCTACAACTGAAGGACGCACCACTTTCTAAACCAGCATGAAGCTCCCAGGATTTCCTTGCTGCAAGTCCCTATACACCAAAGGGGCTTCAGTGTCTGATAGGCCAGGCTGCAACCCATCTACTCCCTCCCTGGGACCAGCCTCAAAGGTGGGCTTCCAGCCCTGAACACACCAAAGCCCATCTTTCCTCAGGCCTAGGGGCCTGTTGCCCTGGTCCCCTCTCCTGTGGAGAAATCAGCAACCCCACCACCAAAGAGGGTCTGCGTTTCATTCCCTGGGGGCTTTTGATACCAGGAACTGAACCCAGGTGTGCTTAACCACTGAACCACAACCTCAGCCCCTTCTATATTTTATTTTGGGACAGGGTCTAAGTTGCTTAGGGCCTTGAAGTTGCTGAGGCAGGCCTTGAACTTGAGCTCTCCTGCTTCGCCCCCACCCCTCCGCCCCACCAGTCACTGGGAGTAAGGCATGTGAGGTTACACCCAGCTCCCTCGGGGCATTTTTACAGTGATGCTGTGGACAGCTTGCTACACAAAGTCAGAGGTGGTGTCCTGTCCACCCCAGTGCCTTAGCATGGCAACACCCAAGGGATGAGAAAGGAAATGAAGAGTCATCACAGGTCACGCTCCGCAACTCCCAGGACCTCCTGCCGCACGCCTGTGGGCTGGCTGGCCTGCTCCACACAGGGCCAACGGGGCGGTGCACTGACCCAGGGGTCACGGCAGAACACTGCACTGACAGATGGGGCGGGGCAGCGGTAAGGAGCCCCATGGCACCTCAGGCTGCTCTCACACAGGGGGACAGAAACCTGGGTCAAGCCCAATGACACTGGGGCTGCCACTTGCAAGGGGAGGAGCTGCACATCTTCCCACTGCACTGCACTTCAGACCTGCGCTTGTCACATACAGCGGGGCGGAGGCGGTTCTCGCAGAGCACCAGACTCGTGGTGAGAAACTCCCTCAAGTGACTGACCTGTACACATGTGGCCTCGGGCGTGTGGGGTCACAGAGCAGAGCTCGGGCCTCTACAGTCTTGTCCTCACCCAGCCCTCTCAGGAGGCCAAGGAGTATGAAATTAGAGATTCAGACCTTCCTGGGACCAGGAGGAAAACCCAAAGTTCTGACATAACTTCTGGAGCCCAAGACTCCCCAGGGGCATCTGTAGGGGACACCTGCTCTTTCCACTGTGCCAGCGTCCCTCTGTGAACCACAGCACTTCTGGAAACAACTGCTCTTGGCACTGGAAGTCTACCCTGATCCCCACGCCAGGCACTGCTGTGAGCACGCACCCTATCCCCGCGGGGTCAGTCTGCGCTTCCCCACTTCAGAGGTGAGGAGCCCGAGCGCGACAGAACCCCGGCTTGCAGGGGAGCCCACTGCCCTCCGCACTCAGCCTGCTCCAGACACTACCTGCGGCTCTGACAAAGCACAGGGGCCCACGCCCCACCTCCAGCCAAGCTTCAAACAGGAGAAAGCCCTGAGGGCAGGCCAAGGGGGAGAGGGCAGGATGTGTGTCAGGACTCCACCACTGGTGGCAGGGTCACAGCTGTGCTGGACGCCAAGCCCACAGGCAGGAGCAGCACTTACCAATCTGCAATAGGACAGGCGTGACCAGCGCCGTTTCCATGGCATAACAGAACTCCCTGCCAAACATCACCGCCCCATGCATCACCCACAGGCGCAGGGGGATCCTGTCTATGGACCCCTCGCTGAGGGTCTCCTCGTGGTTCTCAACCTCGGGGTCTCCAGGCTTCTGCAGGTCTGGCAGGGGCACGGGCAGCTCCTGGACTTGCATGGACTCGGAGTCGGCATTCTGCGGGGCCATTTTCATCACCACCAGATGAAGCGTCAGTGTGTGCTCCACCTACATGGACGAGACGAAGCTCTGCGGGCAGAGGGAGACGCCTCCCGGGGCTCAGGTGCGCTCTGCAGGCAGGCCGCGCTCACACCCCGCTCTGCAGGCACAGGGCTCTCCCTCACAGTGGCACATGGCTCGCTGGCTCACTGCGAGCGAGGGCTAAAAATCCATAAGTGCCACTCAGTTAATACCAGTGTCATCGTCATTGCTGAGGAGGCGCTGCGGTCACTTCTCCTGCCACAGAGAGGTGGGAAGGCGACACACACTGGCAGTCCTCTGTGAATCCCCATCGAGTGGCTCGAGGCTCTGCAAGAGGAGAGAGGACGGCCAGTCAGGAGAGTCGGGTGGGCTGTCTGTGCCACCTACCCCCGCCCACCTGCACCTCCAAGGTGTCCCCCAGGCCCCACCAGCCCTGGCTGCAGAGCGTATCTGTGCTGTAACACCATCTGCTCATGGGAGCTCCATGCTGGGGGTGGACAAAGATGGGCAAATAAGGGAAGCGGGGTCACAGGAGGCCAGCAGACAGAAAAAGGCCAAATGCCAATACCGTGGCCTCTGTGTCCTGTGGGAGGCGCTGGCAGTGACCCCTGTGGCCCGCCAGTACAGCGACGGGGCAGAGAGGCACAGGGGAGGCACAGGGGAGCCAGGGTGGCAGCTGAGGGAACTGCAGAGGGATTCTATGCGGGCAGAGGAGGGCAGAGGCAGCAGGGAGGATGGAAAGCAGGCTGGGCAGAGGGAGGACTCGCCTGCTCCACCCAAAGGGGGTCTAGATCTCTCCTGAGCCTGGGCTGGCCTGCACCCATTCAGCTGTGTGGGCAGTGGTCCTTGACCCGCCCAGATCACAAGACCAAGGATCATCAATGACAGTTACAGACCCTCTCTCAAGAAATGACACACCAAGTGCCAAACCTTCTGTACCTTCCGGGCATGCAGGACCAGGACTCCCTGCAGCCCCAGCTCTGAAGTCTCCTCCACCCCTCTCCTGTGACCAGCTTGTGAGGTAGGATCTTCCTAGGGACAACTGGTTACAGCCAGGCACTGCCAAATGACCAACAGGACAGTGCCCTGCAGATGCTTCAGCAGGGCAAGGCCAGCTGCCCCCATCAGGCAAGGTCAGCAAGCACGGCACCCCGTGTTCCTCTGGAGGGGCCTTCAGATGTGGGTTCCCTCTGGAGTGCACTAGAGGAAGGGCCTAAAGTCACACCCGACAGTGGGCCCACTTGATGTTAAGACAGTTTTGTAGTTTGATACTTTACTGCTTATGAGATGCGTATTTCTAGTAATATCTCATTACCGAAATATGACTCAGCCAGCCTCCCCTTCTCCTGGGGACGGGGTGCGAGCAGGGTGGGGCGGCAGGGTACCCTGGGGTTCCCAGGGACTCGGCATTGCCTCTTCCCACCCCCTTTCTTACTGCACTGAAATCTGAACCCCAGCAAGTGGCCTGCACCCCCGATTCCTCCTCATCCTCACCCTGACAAACTTCACTAGGCTCCTTTCCGTCACTCAGCCAATCTTACACCAAAATAGGGGCAGCGACTTAACTGCCATCCCCCATCAGAAGAGGGCTGGCTCTCAGGAGTGGAGCAGCTGGGCTGCGGCAGGAAGGGCAGCCTGATCATCAGGACCACGACCCCTCCACCCTGCCCGGCGGCCCAGTCCCACTGCCTGCCGACCTGTTCTTAGAAGCTCGTCCTGACACAGCTGCAGCCCCACAGGGTCTCAACTACACATGTGGTCTTCTGAGAGGAGGCGGCCTTCCCGGTCGGGAACCCTGATCTCTAGGGCTCCCCCCGGGTCCGGGTCCAGGTCCTAGTGGCAAAGGGAAGGAACCGTCCTGCAGAGCAGCACCTCTCACTGCAGCCATCCTTCACTGCTGCACCCTGGGGCTGCCCGCACCCAGGAACCGGGCTCTGCCACTCACCTTCGGCTCAAGTCACCTCCAGGGTCACCCCTCCTTACAATGGACGGCCCCTGCCTCGCACAAAGGGCTCCCATAGCTGCTGTGCTTTGCCAGGCAGTGAGAAGCCCCCGCCCCTGGACTCGGCCCCATGGCTGCCCCCGGCTTTCCCAGCCCTCCTTGTGCACTGCGGGCCGCACGGCCAGAGTCAGTGAGATCTAGTGAAGGGAGGGCGAGGGGGTGGTGGTTGAGGAGAGCTAGCCGCCCCACCCCCATCTGGAAGAGCTCCTCATGCGTGGTGTGGGTGCCTGTCCCGCACCCAGGAGGAGGAGGATGGGTGCCAGCCGGCCCAAGGTGTCCTGCAGGAGCACCCATGTGCTGCGGGGGACTTAGGCCGGGCAGGACACAGGCTCAGCAGCTGGTGGCTATAATCGCACTTGCTTAGCACCGGGGCCTCCCCAGTGTCTCCTGGTGGCCAGCCTGGTGTCACCACACCATCTGCTTGAATGTGGGTTCCCAGCCCTTTGAGATGTCTCTCCTGTCACACAGCAAGTTTCCGTCCCCCAGCGAGCCATCTCCCGGGCCAGTGTCCCTGCGTGGGGCAGGGTGGCCTGGAGCACACTCAGCCTGGGCAGAGCCGTTCCACCCCTGCTGCTTTTCCCAGCACTCTCCCAACTGCTCTTCCACATGTGTTTCCCAGCACTTTATGAGCATATGAACTTTTAAGAGCAGCCTAATGAACTCTGGGGGAAAAGATTTTGTTGGCATTTTTATGGAGATTCCAGTCATTTTCTAAACCAGCAGGGAGCACGGCAGCTTCCCGCTGGGCCGTCCTCTGCTGTGCCCAGCACTGGGCAGGAGAGCCCAGCACTCGCCCCGCAGGCTCTGCGCATCCGCATGGCCAGGGCAGAGAGATCTCCAGCCCTCCGCTTCCCAGCTGCTCAGTCCACACACACAAAGACTAGCAGGTACTGTCCCTTCACTGAGGGCCTGCATCCCTGCCCATCTGACTGGGGCTACTGATGTTTAGGTTCTAATTTCATCATCAAATGTGCATTCTCTGAGAATGGACAAAAAGAAAGAGGAAATCCATTTACCACAGCTCTCACCATCACCAGAGCATGGGCGCCCCTCACTCTCGGGGTGCGTTCCCACTTCCTCACTGAGGACGCTGCTGGTCTCATCCAACTGACCTGAACTTCCTACAGCCCTCATCTGGAGACTTGACAAGGCCCGCGAGGCATACAGAAGGGATGACTGGGGCACAACAGGGCAGCGGCCGCCACTGCAGGACAACCAGTGGGGCAGTGTGACCAGCTCACTGTCCATGAACATGTGGCCACAGCCCGCGCAGCTGACCCCTCTCAAGAGGCTCAGAGACACCATACAGCACTGGTGTCTCTGAGATCCCAAAAAACACTAGGATGCTCCCTTTCAGGGCGGGGCCAGAGGAGAATAGCCAAGCCATGGTGTGATGGCTCTGCCCCCTCGGCAGCTCCCGGCCTCCTCCAGTCGCCCAGAAGGCCAAGTTCAAGAGTCAGCTGTGGCCTCTCCAGGCATCCTCCCTGCATGAGACAGATCTTCCTCAGCACCGAGGGAAGCATTCCCCTGGAACCCACTGCCGCGACTGCCCTGTGCTCAGGGACAGCAGCTTTGCTGGGACCTGCAGATGCACTCAGACAGCAATTGTTCCAATCAACAACTTCCTCTATTGTCCTGCTCTTATAATCTACAGACACGGATGCCAAGCACGTGACTTCCCAGTGTGCTGGGGGAAGGCCACTGTGTACCGAGCCCAAGAAAAGCCAACCGGACAGTGTATCTGCACAGCACCCCATGCTCGGCTCAAGTTTTAGGTGGACGCCATCACTGCAATTCTTGACAAGCAGCATGGATGTGGCAGTCATACTTGCTTGAAGGTGGTCCCACCAGCTCTGATGCCTCGCATCGGGCTGAGGATACCAATGCTCACAGACATAGACAGCCAGCTGCCCATCATTCTATCATTCAGAGACAGGCACAAGATGGGGTGTGCCACCCTTGGAAAGCCCACAGGGACCACAGAGGCTCCTGGACTTAGGACAGCACATCATCTCCAAATACCTATCTTAGTGGAAACCTCACTAACCTACTGGTCCCGGCTCTGCAGCACACAAAGGGTACGTGCTCTCTGGTCGTCACAGGACTGCCCAGAGTGGACAGCAGCATCTTACCAGGTCACTAGCCTGGAAGAGATCAAAACTCAAAGTTTGAAATGTGATTTCTACCTTGCCTGCCACTTCCTCATGTCACAAAGTCAGAAGACGGTCACACAGACCTGTCCTAAGTTGGGGATAGCTGTCCTGTTTTCCGTTAGAAAAGCTGTCAGCTGCTCCCTGACGACCCAGCTAATGTGCGCTAGTCAGCTAGTCCTCTCGTCCATGCACATGGTTGTGGGCAGGAGCAGTGTGGGGACAGCATGGAAGCCAGGGACCAGGACGCTGGCAGTGTGTAAGGAGGAAGCCAAGGTAGTGTGCAGCCCAGCGGGGTGCCTGCCCAGCACACTCAGGGCCCACGTTCAATCCACAGAACTGCAAAATAGCAGCAGCACCAATAAAATTAGAAAAAGAAAACCAGCTTTTGGATCAAGAGCATAAAAAACATGAAATCGGATCAAGCAACTTCAAAGCACCTTGGCAGGATTGAAACCAGCCGATGGCAGTTCTGCTTACAGCAGTACTTCCTGAATGGCACTTCAGAAACTCCACTGACCCCAACGCAAAGTCAGCATTGCCCCCACAGAATGAGAGCACAGCCACAGGCTAGGAGGAAGTATCTGCAGAAGACACATCTGATAAAATATCATCTAAAATACACAAGTGGCTATTAAAGTCAAACAATAGGAAAAGGACTTGATTTAAAGTAGGTCAAAGACCTCAAGAGGCAGCTCACAAAAGGGACATTGCAGATATGCAAACCATACAGGGACCACTCCACATCAGTTTCACCAGGGACAGACAGACAAAGCAGACAGGCCACCACACAGCACTGGGAGTGGCCCAAACCCAGAATGCGAGCCCCACTGGGAGCTGGGGAGGGCCTGGGCCTGCAGGCCCCCACTGACTGCAGGGAGTGCAAAATGGTCTGGCTGCTCCAAACACAACCTGACCAAGGCTGGTTCTGTTTTTGTTTTTTTGTTTTTTTTTTTTGAATGGAATATCCTCTAACAGTGCAATCAAGATCTGGGTTCCTTGGACTTACCCAAAGGAGGTGAAAACTAGTGTCCAAAAACTGGCACCAAAGGTTTACAGTGGCTACATTTATAGGTGCCAACACCTGGAAGCAACCCAGGTGTCCTTTAAAGGTGACAAATTATGGCCCATCCCAACAATGGAATATTATTCAGCACTGAAAAGAGATGCGTTCTTGAGCACTGAAGTCATGTGGGCCCCTCAGATGCTAAGTGAAAGGAGCCACCGGATGAAAGAAATGTACTTTGTTTACAGCAGGTCAACGGGAGCCAGGTTACAGAGGGGACTGTTGGACAGGAGGAGCAGTGTCTAGGGCAGGGAAAACATTCTGGTGCGCCAAAGGGAGATGCATATCATGGCACCTTTGTCCAAACCCACAGAAAACACAACACCACAGGCAGCGGTCACTCTGGTGACACTGTGGTGTCAGGAGGCCCCTCTGGTGGGCTATACGCAGCTGAGAGCAATAGGCATAAAGACACTCTGTGTAGTCCTCTGAATTCTACTACAAATTTGAAACTGCTCTGTAAAGTGCAGGATTTAAAAAATAATCAGTGTTTTGTCCTTATATTTAAACAAATAAGTAACATGCTCTAGACAAGAAAGGACTCAGGACACTCACTGGTGTCACACGGTTGGGAAAGCTTTTCTCAAACTGGCTCACATGTGTGCTGATCCCGTCCTGGTGTTGTGTGTCACCTGCAGGGACTCTGACTGGCCCCTCAGGCTGCACAACATACCTCTGGTCTAAGGCGTTCAACCGAGGCGCAGGACTTTGTGGCCTCTGCAAAACTCGGCTAGTCACCCTGTGAGTCTGAATCAGAGGGGTGTTTCTGCACCGCAGGCTCCTGGGCTCCACCCCAGCCCCACACACCAGGCTGCCCACCTGCTGCTGGAGCAGGGGCGAGGCAAGGGGTCACTCATCTGTGTACACACTTGTGCCTGTGAGCCTGTCTCCATACCTGTCTGTGAACGTGCATGCTTGTGTCTGAGCATCTCTATCTATGTGTATAAATTACTCTTGAGCATTACGAAATGGAATTGAGGAAACCTGGAAAGAGTCCCCAGGGCGTGAGGGGATCAAAACATTGTCACACTGTACACAATCAGTCATTAAGGTTTCCTCAGTGAATCAGTATCCCAGCAACAGAGGAGCCGCCCAGCCGTGGACTCAGTCAGACCACAGCCTCACCAGGGTCCTGCTGGAGGCCAACCCAGTCTTCCCAGACCCTGGGGTCCTCCGGTCCTCCACACAGCCTGTGCCTGCACTCTTCCTTCCACCCGCCAGCCCAGAAGCATGTGCAGTACCTGCCCAGATCAGGCAGGCACCACATGGTCAAAAAAACAAAACAAAAAAATAATTCAGAAGCACTGAAGGCAGAGGACCTGACTAACCCCTCACCACTCCATTAAAAAAAGAAAACCAAATTTTAGAAATGTCTCTCTTTTAGTGAGAAGGAGGAGAAAAAGGGCTCCAAGAAGACCCACCCCACTTCCAGCCAGGAAGCAAAGGCCAGTGTGACCTGCCACCAAGCAGCAGAGACTGCTCTTCTAGTTCCAAGCTGGGACACTGGCACACTGCAGCAAGAGTGCGTTTCCAAGACACACACACACACCAGGCCTGCTGAGCCCCTCTGGAAGTGCACCACACGCTGCACCTCATGGACTGCACAGCCACCTGTTGTTCCTCAGAAAACTGCCACCCAGACCGTCCCATGCCCCACCCACCCACTGGGCATGACCCAGCTGCGTCTGCAGCTACCACCACCTGGCAGACCTTGGCAATCCACTCACCTAGGCTGGGCCTGCTTCCTCAGCGGTAAACTGCAGATACCAAAGGGTGCTTCCTCTAGTCCAGGGGCTTCCTGCTCCCCCCATGACAACAGGGGGCCACTCCTGTATAATCTGTGATGTACGGTCACCCCGCCCATTGCAAATCATGACCCAGCAGCTGGCAGAGAGCAATACCTGCCAAACAGATCCAACAGACCTGCAACCAGCACACAATGCCAGCACTGCCTGCAGACACCAGAAAGGTGCCCCCGGCCTGACAGCCACTCATCAGTGGAGACACTCAGCCTTTCTGAGCCCAGCACACAGGGCTTACCGTAGTTAAGAGGGCAAGAGAATCCACAAGGAACAGAGCCCAGGGGATGAGCCCTGAGGCTCCCCCACAGCAAGAGGCTGTCAGAGTCCTGCAAGCCTCAGGCTGTCCACTCCAACGGCCTCTGTTTTCACGGCTGGCACTTCCATTTCTGGAAGCCACTTTTCCACCTACAAAGGAAAACATCAGGATGGCCAACAGAGCTCCAGGGTGCAACTGGGATCCCCAGGGCTCCTGGGGCAGGATATCAGTTGCAGACTTGTCCAGACACCCAAGAAAGTGGCGCACAACTAGACCAGAGCTCTAGTGCCCCTGGAGGGCTGATGGGGTGACTCGGTGGGAGCCAACTGCAAGCATTGTCTAAGGAGCAAGAAGACGGGTGCCAGTGGTAGCTCAGCCTCTCCAACAGATGCCACCCACCCAGGGCAGCAGCCACAACGGGGCTGCCCGAGCATCCACAGCTCATCAGCAGCCTCCTCAACCCGCTAGGGGCACACGCAGAGACACCTGAGAAAACGGCCAGCACCTCTCCACTTCTGATTTCCCAGGTCTTCCTGGTCTCAAAAGCAGGGAATCCATTCTCACTGGTTGCCCTAGGACACTAGAGCCCATTGCTGACTCGCCAGCCCATTCCTGGGCCTGGCACAGTGGCAGGCTGCCTCCCAGCCCCTCCGCTCCTCCCATCAGGGCCATCTGGGGCTCCACCGGAGGATCCGAACTGGCCTGATGGCTTGCCCTTCACCCTAAGAGCCTGTCCTCAATATTGTCACCTGGGCAACCCCTTAAAAAGCCAATTAGACACACCACTCCCTGCCCCAACTCCCCCTTAGTCTAGGCTGGTCCCAAAGTCCCCCTAAAGGGCCACCTGTTCTCTGGCCATCACTCTGCTCTCCCCGTGTTGCAGGGTCCACCTCAGCCCCTGCACCTGCTGACTTCTGACTGCTCCCTCAGCAGCCCTTTCTCATGGGCCACGCAGACTACCTGGCCACACAGCCTCCAGGCAGAGCAACCTCCTGGCTGAGAGGACCCCGTCAGATCAACAGCAGGCCCAACGGCAAGCTTCCAGGGAGACAGGCAAACTGATGACATGAGGTCAAATTCCAAACTTCCACCTCTTAAAACCACAATAAAATCCACTTAGAATCAGAAATCTCTACACTACTAAGACAACTGCCACCCAAACATCAAGGGAACAAAAAAGCACCCAACAAAAATAAAAAGCCCAGGACGAAAGTTCACTTATGAGAAAATGACCTGAACCAGGGACAGGCATCCCCAAAGAAAACTGTCCCCCAACATTTAGCCTTCTTACCACAGTTCTTTACAGCCTCCTTGATCTGCCCAATCAGCCGAGTAGGTTTTCTAATTAAAAAGCAGTGAGGGGTTCTTCTCTCCTTTTCTTTCTAAATGTTCCTAGCACTGATTTGCTGATTTGAGCCACTGGAGTCAGAAAGAAGCTTTGGCTGCCATGGAAACAGCAGCAAACGTTTAAACTGCGCAGCTCCTGGAATCCCGGCTGGCTCAGGAAACCAAGCTGCAGCATGGATCCAAAATGCCAAACGAGCATCTCAGCCAGGAGTCCCGAGGGAGATGAGCGAGTGTTTCTCTGAATCACTGCTCGCCTCATCTAGCAGCAGACCCAGGGCAAGCAGGCAGGCAGCCTCGGCCACCCATCACACAGAGAGGCCAGAGCCAGCCACCTCCGGCCTGCAGGATGACCAAGCGGGGTGGAAATGAAGCAAGAATCCCTCGCGCTGCACACATACAGTCCAGACCTGACCGAGGACATGGGCACAGCTGAGGAAACAGCCCCAAGGACAGCCAGGACGTGAGGGGCTCGTGAGTGGTGCTCGTTCCTGCCATGACTCACTGACTCAGGCATCCTAAGATCCTGCAGGCATCCTAAGGCCACGATGGACGCAGGGCTTCAAGAAGTGAGAGCTGGGACTAAGCCATCCACTGGCACAGAACCACAGAGCTCACAGGGTCAGACAAACACCAGGCACAGGTCGGGCTGGCAAAGCACGCCTGTCATCTCAGCGACTTGAGGCTCAGGCAGGAGAATCCCTGCTGAGAGCCACAGCCGAGTCTGTATGGCCCCTGGCATTTTGCCAACAGTATTGATTGACAGGCAAGGCGTTAATATCCGCCTCTGCCGCTACTTTTGAGTTCTAGCGCTAATTTTGAGTTCTCGCGCTATTTTTAGTTCTCACGGGGATTCCCCGGGAGTTCCCATTGGTTGGCGAAGGGCAGGAGGAGGGTTTTCCCGGGGAGATATTTCCGGCTGGGGGTTCCTGGAGGAGCCTCGTGGCTTTTCGGGAGGATTCCCCAGGAGCGTGTGTGAGGTTTTTTCTTGCAGTAGAAAAAATAAAATTTGTTCCTGCTTTAGTGGCTCGTGATTTGTGCCCAGCCAGACTGTGGCATTTGGTGGCCCGTACGGGGAACGTCTGAAGCTTCGGGGTAAGTGAAATTGCTTACCCCTAAGGGAAGGCAAGAGAATGGGTGACCATTTTAAAAAACAATATGTTCTTGCTTTGATTTGTTTTGGTTTTGTTTCAAGCTGCCTATCCCTAGAATTTTCTCAGGCAGACTGGGAAAAATGGTTGGCTCAAGGTTTGAAGTTGTTTGCCCCTGAGGAAGAGATAGAAATAGACCACAAATGCACATGTCCAGAAAATAGGAAAATTGATACAACGATTTTTTGTTCCATTTTTGTTTCATTCTGTTTCGGTCTTGTTTTGTGTTATCTTTTTGGGTTGCGTTATCTTTGTAACAGATTAGAAATTAGTAAAAAACAAACTGAAAGAGTGTTAAATAAATTGTTAGAGGTTCAAACCATGGAGAAAGACAATTTAGATCAAGCAAAAGAGAAGGTCTCTCAAGCTAGTCAGACAGAGGAAGAAAATTTAAAGGAAGAAAGCTTAGAGGAGAAACAGCTATCAGGGGGGAAGCAACAACAGGAGGCTGCTACTAACACCGATCTATCACCAGAGGGCGTAATTCAGCCAACAGCTCCACCTATGGAGATAGCTGAGCGGCCCTCAACCCCCTCAACCCCCGTAGTTGATAGATGGGATCCTGAGACAGGACCTCAAAGATTAGCATGCCCTGTACTTGAGCAGGCAGGAGGGCAGCGAATTCACCGTGAGTTAGAGTTCAAAACAGTGAAGCAATTAAAGGAGGCTGTAACAACCTATGGTCCTCATGCACCCTTCACTGTAAGCATGGTCGAATCCATTACTAACTTGGACATGACTCCAGCAGATTGGGCTAGCATGTGTAGATCTGTGCTAAATGGAGGACAATATTTGTTATGGAAGGTTGCCAATGAGGAATTTTGCAGGGAGACAGCTAGACGAAATGCAGCAGCCGGTTACCCTCAAAGAAGTCTAGAGATGTTGCTAGGAAAAGGACCTTATGAGGGTCAGCGGCAACAAATTCAATATGATCCTGCTGTATATGCACAGATTGCTGCAGACGCAGTTAGGGCATGGAAGACTTTACAAGGACATGGAGATTTACAAGGTCAGCTATCTAAGGTAATACAGAGACCTAATGAACCTTACGCTGACTTTGTAGATAGGCTTATTCAAACAGCCTCCAAAATTTTTGGTGACACAGAACAAGCAATGCCATTTATAAAACAACTGGCTTATGACCAAGCAAATCGTTGCTGCAGAGAGGTCATTAGACCATGGAAACATGAAGATTTAAACACATATATTAAATTATGTAGAGACATTAATGAACAAGGACAAGTCTTGGCAGCAGTACAACAGGCTTTAGATGCCAGGCCAAAAACATGCTACAATTGTGAACAAACAGGACATTTTAAAAGGAGTTGCCCCATAGGAGGAAGGTATAACAAAGTTAGGTATCAAAGGAATAGAACACCAGATATTTGCCCACGATGCCGTAGAGGGAGACACTGGGCTAATGAATGCCGTTCTCAAACCACCATAGAGGGTACTCCATTATCAAAAAATGGACAAGGACCAGGTGGTTACCCACGATATCGTGGAGAAAGGCATCAGGCTCCATTGCCAAAAAACGGACAGGGGGGCCCAATGCTCCGGGGCCCACGACCACAAATGTACGGGGCACTGGAGGAACCCAGAAAAACCATGGAGGAACCCAGCAACCCCATCAGGGTAGTACCCAGGACACATTATCCATCCGATCTCTCATCAGACGAACCAGAGGGAGCGCAGGGTTGGACATCTGCGCCTCCGCCAGAGCAGTACTAACTCCAGAGATGGGAGTTCAAATCATTCCCACAGGAGTAAAAGGACCTCTTCCCAAAGGAACAGTAGGCTTATTGTTAGGACGTAGTTCTTCTACGCTAAAAGGACTTATGATAAGTCCCGGGGTAATTGATCCCGATTATGAAGGTGAAATAAAAATTATAGCTAGTTCTCCAAAGGGTATATCAGTAATTTCACCAGGAGATAGAATAGCACAGTTATTAATAATATCCAGCCTACATGATAAATTTTCCAGTACTACTATGGAAAGAGGTTCCAGGGGTTTAGGCTCCACAGGTGTAGATTGGGCTATGCTGTCTTTGAATTTAGATTCTCGCCCAATGCTAAAACTAAATATTCAAGGACATGAATTTAATGGGCTACTGGATACAGGTGCAGACCTTAGCATCATATCTCGTCAAGAATGGCCAAAACATTGGCCATTACAACAAGCCACTCAAACGCTTCGAGGCCTAGGAGTGGCAACTAATCCCCATAGAAGTGCAATGGTCTTAGATTGGAAGGATCCTGAAGGATGTGAAGGAACTATACAGCCATATGTATTGGATCATCTTCCCGTAAATTTATGGGGACGAGATGTCTTAGATCAATTAGGTTTGACATTAACAAATAATATCAATCAAAATGCACCCACTATTATGGCTAGACAAGGTTTTAGGAAAGGAAAAAGATTAGAAAAACAAGAACAAGGTATAGCAGCACCAATACAAATAGATCAAAGAATAAATAGACATGGACTGGGTTTTCAGAAGGGGTCACTGAGGCAATAAAAATCACTTGGAAATCAGATAGACCGGTATGGGTTTCTCAGTGGCCCCTGACTAAAGAAAAGATACAAGCAGCCCATGACCTGGTCAAACAACAATTAGCAGAGGGACATATACAACCTTCTGTATCTCCCTATAATACTCCCATTTTTGTCATTAAAAAGAAATCTGGTAAATGGAGATTATTACAAGATTTAAGAGCCATTAATAATGAGATGGTTATTATGGGACCTGCTCAATCAGGGATTCCTCAATTGTCTGCTTTACCAAAAACCTGGTATGTTTTAGCTATAGATATTAAAGATTGTTTCTTTTCAATTCCAATTCATCCTGAGGATAGTCCACATTTTGCATTTACTATCCCTGCACTGAATCATGAAGGTCCTGATCAGAGATATGAATGGAAAGTGCTCCCTCAAGGGATGGCTAACTGCCCAACTATGTGTCAAATTTATGTTAATAAAGCAATCCAGCCACTTAGAAATCAAAATCCTGAACTACAAATATTTCACTATATGGATGATGTATTGTTAGCACACAAAGATAAAAACACATTGTTGGAATGTTATGCCACACTTACAAATTTGTTAAAAAATTATAATCTAGAGATAGCAATAGATAAAGTACAATTAAATTTTCCAATTAATTATTTAGGAGTTCTATTATCCTCAACCATGGTCCGTCCACCTAAAATTCAAATACGAGTAGATCAACTCAAATCACTTAATGACTTTCAAAAGTTGTTGGGAGATATAAATTGGATAAGGCCTTATCTAGGCATACCAACAGGAGAGTTGGGACCTTTATTTGATATCCTAAAAGGTCCATCAGATCCAAATTCACCCCGCATATTAACTCCTGAAGCAAGAAAGGCATTAAAAATTATTGAAACATATATGGAAAATATGCATTTGGACAGAATTGATATAAGTTTGCCTTTATTATTCATTGTAATACCAACAAAAAATATTCCTACAGGAGTATTTTGGCAAGAAGGTCCATTATTGTGGATACATTTATCTTACTCTCCTAACACTATTCTTACTAGGTATCCTGAGGCTGTAGGACAATTAATACTGAAAGGAATAAAAGCAGCAAAGGGAGTGTTTGGAATTTCTCCCAATAAAATTATTACTCCATATACTATGGAGCAAATTGATGAGTTAGCTAATGAGTTAAATACATGGGCAATAATCATGTGTAAATCAAATGTTTCATTTGATAATCATTTACCATCTAATCCTTTGTTGTCTTTTTGGTCTAAGCATCCTGTAGTTTTTCCTAAAATGACAAGAAAAACACCTATCGTGAATGCTCCAAATATATTCACTGATGGGTCTAATAATGGTACAGCAGCAGTAGTTACCCCTGATCAAACTTTTACATTTTTAGTTCCCAAACAATCAGCTCAAAAGGTAGAGCTCAATGCAGTTTTACAAGCTTTTGTGATGTTTAAAGATTCTGTATTTAATTTATTTTCTGATAGTCAGTATATAGTTAATGCTATAATATCCCTTGAAGATGCTGGTAGGATTTCCCCTTCCTCTACTGTTTTCTCTTTGTTTTCCACTATACAAAGTCTAATCTGGGATAGAAAAGATCCATTCTTTATAGGACATATCAGGGCACATACAGGATTGCCTGGAGCCCTTAGTTTGGGCAATGATTTAGCAGATAAAACTACACATGATATACATATTTTTTCTACTGTAGAAGAAGCTACAAATTTTCATAAAAGGTTTCACGTTAATGCTAATACTTTACAAAAGCGTTTTAAAATAACTAAGGAACAAGCCAGGCATATAATAAAACAATGCCAAAATTGTGTGACCTTTTTACCACAAGTTAATCTTGGAGTCAATCCTAGAGGACTGATACCTAACCATATTTGGCAGATGGACGTCACACACTTGCCAGAATTTGGAAAATTAAAATATTTACATGTTACAGTTGATACTTCTTCCGGATTTTTGATGGGCTCCCTTCATGCCGGAGAAAAAACTAAAGATGTTATAGCTCATTGCTTACAAAATTTTGCCACTGTGGGTGTTCCTAAACAGTTAAAAACTGATAATGGTCCTGGTTACACTTCTAACTCTTTTAAACAATTTTGCTCATCTTTTGGTATTACTCATATAACAGGAATCCCATACAATCCACAGGGACAAGGCATAGTTGAAAGAGCTCATCAAACTATTAAAACGTACTTATTAAAGCAAAAAGAGGGAATTGGAAAGGGGTATATATCCCCCAAAGATAAACTTAAAATAACCCTTTTTACTCTAAACTTTCTAAATTTGGATTCATCAGGACTTAGTGCTGCGGAAAGACATATGTATCCGAAAAATGTACATAAGCCTAAGGTACTTTGGAAAGATATTCTAACAGGACAATGGAAAGGTCCCGACCCAGTTATTGTCTGGAGTCGGGGTTCCGTTTGTGTGTTCCCACAGGGAGAACAGCAGCCGATTTGGATTCCAGAGAGGTTAACCAAAACAATTTCTACAGAAAAAGAAGATGATTTGACTGAAATCCATAACAGCTGATATCCAGAGCTCCAGCTTGGCTATTCTTACATCTGCGACAGTGATTAACCACGGTGCCTTTTTTCAATATCTATTTTATTATTGCATTTTTCCCACATCATAAAGTTCTATTTTATTTTTTGAGCTCATACAAACCTAGGTTAATGTTTTTCTGATCAGTTTTGTTTTTTGACTGTGTTTTATTTTTTGACTGTGGAGTTTCTAAACATTGCAATGGAGATTTCACCTAGGTAAAGCTACAAGGCCTTTATTATTGTCTTATATGTTGTATGTTATGTGCGCACACTTCTGTTTTGTGTTGTATGTCTGTATGTGTGTATGTCCATATATCTTATATGAGGAGCGCTCATGAATAAATGGATCCGAATTTTTTTTTTATTCACGTGATTTTAATGGTTTAATTTAGATTGGGTAAACAGCTGTTGAAAATTGTTTTAATATGTGAACAAATAAGGGGGTTAACAGATCTGTTTGTTTGCTTTCACCTTTCCTTCTCATTATATTTAATAATTCTGTTCAGGATAATGTAAATTGTTCAAAAAATTGTTTTCTTAATGCCTGTTGGAATGTTACATAATTTTTTTCCTAGCATCATTGCCAGAATTCCTATCTTCATCCCAGTGCCGGTGAAGACAAAGATAAAACCAAACTACAGCTTCTTCGGTAGCTATCAACAAACTGTATAAACTGATGCATCAGTGAATAATAACTCAACAAGTAATGCTCAATCAAGGAGTAGATTTACTTTGGGAAGAAATGGACATATTGACAGATTCCTCTACTTTGAACTGCTTGCAGAACTTGCCTGGACTATGTATCACTTGTATGCATTGTGAACTATCTGTTGGTGCAGCGAATTGTGGTAATGCTGGCATCTTTGCTGATGGTGTCACCGGTGGTACAATTTTTCAAAGGAGCCCTCAATTGGCTTGGTGTCATGGCATTTTTCATCCTCCTCCCTTCTACTAGTGATGGTCTAAAATTTGGGGGCCAACAGAGGTGAGGCAAAGAACCTCACCCCCCCATTGGCACCAAGGACAAGTTTGGGGGCCAACAGAGGTGAGGCAAAGAACCTCACCCCCCCACTGGTGCAAAGGCCTATCCACAAGTATGGCTGTATGCTGGACCGGTAGTCAGTGACGGGTATGATCCGATTGCAGTGGTACCAACCTAAGACAGGAGGCTGACGCCTAGAGGTCAGTTCATCCGATGACGGGTAAGGACCATATGTTGAATTGGACTACCTAACAGGCACGGTCCCTAAGCCACATTACTTGTTGTTTATTTAAACAGAAGGGGGGAGATGCTGAGAGCCACAGCCGAGTCTGTATGGCCCCTGGCATTTTGCCAACAGTATTGATTGACAGGCAAGGCGTTAATATCCGCCTCTGCCGCTACTTTTGAGTTCTAGCGCTAATTTTGAGTTCTCGCGCTATTTTTAGTTCTCACGGGGATTCCCCGGGAGTTCCCATTGGTTGGCGAAGGGCAGGAGGAGGGTTTTCCCGGGGAGATATTTCCGGCTGGGGGTTCCTGGAGGAGCCTCGTGGCTTTTCGGGAGGATTCCCCAGGAGCGTGTGTGAGGTTTTTTCTTGCAGTAGAAAAAATAAAATTTGTTCCTGCTTTAGTGGCTCGTGATTTGTGCCCAGCCAGACTGCGGCAAATCCCAAGATCTAGGCCAGCCTCAGCAAGTTAGTGAGACCCTGTACCAAAATAAAATATAAAAGACTGGGGGTGCAGCTCAGAGGTAGAGCACCCCTGGGTTAAGTGCCCAGAGTGCAAAGAAAGAGAAGAGGAAACCCACGAAGCACTGGCCTTCTTTTTTTTTTTAATATTTATTTTTTAGTTTTAGGTGGACACAACATCTTTATTTTATTTTTATGTGGTGTTGAGGATCGAACCCAGTGCCCTGCGCATGCCAGGCGATCACGCTCCCGCTTGAGCCACATCCCCAGCCCAGCACTGACATTCTTAAAGAGAAGCACGGGGCGTACAGCAGCACCCCTTCCCACAGGAACCACTCCAAGGCCCCCAGGGACGCTGACACTGTGGCCTTAAAGCCAGCACTGGTCCTTTCTCCTGCAGGTGCATGCAGGCTCAGCTGCCACCTGGGCCGCGGCCTCAACTGTTGCAGTCTGAGGCGCATCGGGCAACTCACACCCTTTCCTCCACCACGACTCCCTGGGGAGGCCACTCTTCCTGTGAAGGACAGCAGAGGACTCTGACCTCTCCACTTAAAGGAAGTGCTCTCTGGCTTCTCCAGTGCCACCGCTCTATGCCCAGGGGCCACCATGAAGTAAGACGAGGCTCACCCTCACCACCAGCACTGGATATGTGCAGCCATCTGGCGACTGCCCGCAGGCAGTGGCACTCGGGTCCCAGGTGGGAGGGAGGGACGTACAAGACTCCTCTACACTCAGACGGGCGCACAACTTAGAAATCTATGAGCTGTATCTTTCTGGAACCTTCTCATTTATATTTCAGACCTTGGTTGATGGCAGACAACTAAAATAGTGGGACATGGGACACTACTTTTTCTTCGACAACTGTTAAAAAAAAAAAAAAACTAGTTGTCATTTTAAGCCAAGTTTAGAAGACAATTTACATGGGCTGTAGCCCGAGGTCCCATTTGTTTTCGTCCTTCCTATGACCAAAGTGATGGGCTGGAACCACGAGCCTTCCTGCATGGCGCTCCCAGAGCACCAAGGACTTTATCTAAAGCCACAGGGCTGAGTCACCATAGTGCCACCCACCAGGAGAGGGTGCTGCAGAGACCATTCCCCAGTCTCAGCGCCTCCTCAAGTGGCAGCCTTCTCAGGGCCCTGGCGCTAACCTCCACGAGCAGGCAGAGGGGGAGAACTGGACAGCCCCTGCTTCCTCCTCCTCCTGGTCCCCACTCAGGGAAGCAGCTGGGACGGGGGACACCTCCCACAGAAGAGGTGGCCTGGCCTTCCTTCACTGCATAAATTAGACCCAAACCTACCACTATCTCCCCACCTCTGTAGAGAAGGAGTCCCCCAATCTGGTACCCCCCATTTTCTGTGATGAGGAAACCCAGTCAGGTATTTAATGACCCCAAAGCTCTGGGGAGAGCTGGCTTTTCAGGACCAAGCAAGCACCTTCTGGAACTGTGGACTGCTCTTGCCCACACCAGCTCAGCCTCCTGGACCACCACAGCAGCTTCCTGTGCTGGGCAGCCCCATGGCATGGCTCCTGCCCAGTGTGTGAGGCCTGGTGCAACCCCCAGCACGGAGAGAACACCAGCTCCCTCCCCGGACTGCAGCCTGCTCAGGGTACACAGAAGCTCAGCACACTCCACCCCCAGGAAGCCCGGCGGGCTGGGTGTGGCTCGGTGACACGTGAGGCCTTGGGTTCCATCCTCAGGCCCACAAAAAAAGAGAGAAATCTCAAGCATCCAGAAGAAACTGGCTAAAGAGTGGCATGTCCATAAAGAAAGCCACACTGTACAACAGTTGACAGGAAACACCTGATAGTAAGTGTAAAAAGCAGGCCATAAATCAAGTGCGCATCATGACCACATTAGAAGCTTTAAAAGATGGATACACAAATTTCTGTGTGGTTCATTCATACTTAGGTTCTTTGTGC
The DNA here is from genome assembly GCF_045843805.1 of Urocitellus parryii. NCBI lineage: Eukaryota > Metazoa > Chordata > Mammalia > Rodentia > Sciuridae > Urocitellus > Urocitellus parryii. The sequence continues at coordinate 2,821,270 of NC_135537.1, read as the reverse complement.
TTCTATATGACCTAAACTTTAATCAAAAACAAGTAAGTATGGGCTGGGGCTGTAGCTCAGTGGTGGAGCACTTGCCTAGCACAAGTGAGGCACTGGGTTCGATCCTCAGCACCACATAAAAATAAATTAACAAATAAAGATACTGTGTGACCATCTACAACTAAAAAAATATATTTTTTTAAAATAAGTAAACTGGGTTGGGACTGTGGCTCAGCGGTGGGACACTCGCCTGGCATGTGTGGGGCCCTGGGTTCGATTCTCAGCACCATATAAAAATAAATGAATAGAATAAAGGTATAGAAAATAAACGAATAAGTAGAATAAGTAAATTACCTTTAAAAATATAGCTCAGTGTGGTGAACATGCCTGTAATTCCATCAACTCAGGAGGCTGAGGCAGGAGGTCTGCAAGTTTGAGGCCAGCCTCAGCAACTTAGCAAGATCCTATCTCCAAATGAAAATAAAAAGGGCTGGGGATATGGCTCAGAAATGAAGCATCCCCAAGTTCAATCCCCAGGAATTAAAAACAAATAAAAACATAGATATGACACTGTTTCGGGGTAGCCAGCCCGTCCCACAGAGGACTGCATTGGGAGGCCGGCAGCAGCCCAAGAGGTAGGTTGGGAAGGTCTGTAAAGATGCCTGTGGACTGAGCTATTGGGGGATCCACACCATTCAGTTGCTGCAGACATGAAAGACTCAACCAGTGGACACCCAGCAGCCTGATGGGGACGCCCCAAGGCCCTGCAGGGACGACAGTGGGCTCCACTGGATCAACCATCTCTGGGTGCAGGGGCCAGTACTTCACTGGGACACTCCTCCTGGACCTGTAGCTCAGACTGTCCTTCTTGCCTGCCTCCCCCACGGTGAGGGTGAGCCTCCGGCCCTGCCAACGCAGGCTCAGGGCTATTCCATATGCCCTGCGCGATGGGTATCCATGGCCTAGTCCAGCCCACAGGACACTGGCCCGCTAGGGATAGGACCAGCCATAGGCTTCTCTTTTCTCTAGAATGAGATGAGATAGAGGGTCGTGGGCCCAGGCCCCAGGCCCCAGGCAGGTCAGTGTGGGATCAGGCAGCTCCACCCCTTGTCTGGGTGATCGATAGCTTCCTTCCTGCCTGAGGTCCCACTGGCACTGGGCTCCCCAGCCAAAGGCCCGTTGTGGTTTCTCAGCTGAAGACAACAACAAGCACCTTCCCACTGGTAATTCTCCAGGTGCCATCACCCCAGGCCTCAGCACTGCCCTGCAGCATCAGATCAGACCCTGGGCACCAGCACCAGGCTGCCTCCCAACAGGCCAAGAACAGCCAGGAACCAACTTGGGAACCAAAGGGGCAAGGTTCCCCAGCCACCTGAGTTGCAGAGGGGCGCAGGCACTGGGACAGGGTGACTCACATGTGCCTAGAGCAACCCGGTGTGCCAGGAATGCAGGCCACACACCTCAAACCACACATGCCGACGATGCCGCTTCCGCTCCCATGCTGGGGACTAGCCACCACTGTCAGATCCTCCACATACGGAAGCCCCATATGGATTCAAATCAATCAAGGACTGGATGTCACTACAATCGTGGGCTCCAGGCCAGATCCACCTCGAAGACCAGCCGCTGGCTTCTGTCCCCTGTGTGAGAACCTCACCACTAAGCACCAGACTCAGGTTCATGAAACTGAAGCCCAAGAGGCTTGGAATCCAGAAAGCCAGGAGGGTCGAGCTGCGCGGTGCAGTGGGGTCCCTAGGGCGCAGCTACGACTTACTATGTCCTGGAGACACATGCTGTGATCCCAGCGAACCAGCCTCAGCAACTTAGTGAGACCCTGTCTCAAAGTAAAATAATAAAAAGGCCCGAGGTGTGGCTCAGCGCCAGACCCCCAGGGTCCAAGACCGAACCAAGTCACACCAGACACATGTGCTGGCACAAACAAGCAAACCAGTCAGGGTTTTCCTCCTCAGGAAACAGGGCAACTCCCTTAAAAGCTGCAGCTCTCAGGTGCAGCACCCCCCCCCCCCACGTCAGCAAGCTCAGGAGGCCTTCCACACACGCCATCTGGGCAGCAAGAGTAAAGCCACACCCCTCCCCTGCCCCATGGGCACTTAGCGCACCTCCCAACAGCCATCTTTTCAACACACACCAGCCAGGGTGCAGCCCAGGGACAGACCCTTGCCTAGCATGTATAGCCCTGGGTTCTGTCCCCAACACTACACAGGCAGGAAAAAGAAAAACTTCAAACAGACTGTGAAACCCACAGGGACATGGGCATGGCACCTGGTGGGGGTTGGGGGGACAGCAGACTGCCTCCTGGCCTAGCGCTGGCCACACCCAGGGGGCAGGAGCCAGGCTGAGGGGGAAGGAGAACTGCAAGCCAGCAAGAAAGCAGAGTCATCTGACCAAAGAGGAAGTCCCAGGGCTGCTTACCAACACAGCCAGCACCACTGCCAGTGAGCAGCAGGGTCCTGAAGGACAGCAGGCGGCTGCTGCTCCAGCCTCAGCTCAGTCCCCAGGGCACACTGCACAGGGCTGTGGAAGGGACTCCAGCCTGCAGAGCAGCCACCTGGACCCTTCCTGTCCACAAAAGGCCAGCCAGCCAGGCCTAAGCCTCACCCTGGCTACTCTGGCTCCTGGGTGAAGCTGGGGGCTCAGCTGGGCTCCACCTCAGACCTGCCTTCTCTGCTCTCAGCTCACACCTGTCCTGACACCACGACTCGCCTCCCTCACCCACCTGTTCTCTCTCTCTCTCTCTCTCTCTCTCTCTCACACACACACACACACACACACACACAAGGAAGGCGGGTGAGTGCCAAGCCCTGCTCCACCCCTGCCTCCCTCCCATCTGCACACCAAGCAGCCCAGGACCGTGGCCTGGCCAAGGCAGAGGCTCTGGAGAAGAGGCAGAGGGGCTCCTTTCATCGGGAAGGAAAGACGTTTTTAAAGGAGTAATTTCCGAGCCCCTCACAGTGGCACCTGCCTGTGATCCCAGCAACTTGGGGGGCTGAGGCAGGAAGAACTCACAAGTTCAAGGTCAGCCTCAGCAACTTATTGAGACCCTGTCTCCAAGTAAAATAAAAGGGCTGAGGTGTGGCTCAGTGCCAGACCACCCCTGGGTCCAACCTGGTACCAGTGGAGGGAGGGGCAGTTCTGTACTGCTTTCCTTCAGAGCAGCATCTCCCAGGGCACTGGCACATGCCACCTACCTGGCCTCCCTGATCTGGACAATCACTGTTCTTTGGAACTTGCCTGAGCAAGTGGTCTGAGGACCAGTTTCCCCTCAGAAAAAGGCACCTCCAGCTTTAAAGTGATGTTCATAAAAAGTAGAGGGCTCCAGTACCAAATTCTGCACTTCCACAAAGCAGCCTGCCAATCACACAAGCAGCAACACCTGCTGACCACAGGGCCTGGGCTGCAGGCCCCACCCAGCACACGCCCCACGCCTGCTCCGGCAAAGGGAACCCACAGGGGTAAAGCAGCCTGCACAAGAAAGCTCCAAACAATCCATCTGTTGGCAAGAACTAACAGGCTGCAAGTTCGAACACAATCTGCCATTGTAACAGTGCCTCAGTTTATCAATGTAACAATGACTCTCTTTCAGAGATTAATGAAGTCCCTGCAAATGCTTGGCACCCCAGCATTGTTAAGATACTCTGCAGGATAAATATTAGCTTGGGACTTGCCTACATGAGATGCGAAAGCTGCCAAAGCAGCCCTTCTAGAGGGAAGCAGTGCAGCAGGCTGCAGGGGAGCAGAGTGCCTGGCCCGGCTGGCTTCAGACCTTGCTGGGCTGTCTGCCCTGCGGGTCCTCAGCATCCTGCAGTGAGGCTAGGACGCCAAGACCCCTGCCCCCACAAGCCCCTGCCCAAGGGCAGCTACAGCTCTGTCTCCTGAGTCCAGCCCACAACAAACAAACAGTAGGAAAGGAGTTAATTAAAAGGAGGTATTTTAAGATGCTTACTGGGATGAAAGGGAACAAGGGGGCATTAAGGCTTAACTCTGACTTCAACTTAGGTTTCTTGAAAGACACGTAAACTGAAGCTAGTCAATCCCTAAAAAACAAATACCAAATGTCTTCTTTGATATAATGAGAGCAACTATGAACAGAGAGGGAGGAAGAGCAGGAAGAAAAGATTAACATTAAACAGAGACATGAGATGGGAGGGAAAGGGAGAGAAAAGGGAAATTGCATGGAAATGGAGGGAGACCCTCATTGCTATACAAAATTACATATAAGAGGTTGTGAGGGGAATGGGAAAATAAACAAGGAGAGAAATGAATTACAGTAGATGGGGTAGAGAGAGAAGATGGGAGGGGAGGGGGGATAGTAGGGGATAGGAAAGGTAGCAGAATACAACAATTACTAATTGGGCATTATGTAAAATTGTGGATGTGTAACCGACGTGATTCTGCAATCTGCATTTGGGGTAAAATTGGGAGTTCATAACCCACTTGAATCTAATGTATGAAATATGATATGTCAAGAGCTTTGTAATGTTGTGAACAACCAATAAAAATTAAAAAAAGAAAAAAAATAATGGACAAATATGCCTTCAGTACCTCAAATAATGCTGTTTTGTAATTGGAACCATGCATTTAGTATATAATGCATAATTAAAGGAAACTATTTCTGTAAAAAAAAAAAAAAAAAAAGACACGTAAACTGCCTGGGTGACCAACAGAAGCATGGCCATGGAGCATGCCAACAGAGGGCCCTGGGACCCCAACATCGTCAGCTGGAGCCCAGACCACAAAGAGCCAGGCTGTCCATTGCCGGCCTCACCCAGGGAATGCCAACAGCCTGAACAGGCAGCATGGCACAGGTGACCTGAATACTTGTCAACAGGCCACTGGCCCCATCAGCGCTGGGAGCAGCAGCAGCAGTTCTCCTGAGCCAGGCAGCTGGGCAGAGGGGACCTCCGAGCACAAGCTTGTCTCTCAGGAAAGACGGGCTGCACCACACCACTGTCTTCTTCACGTCCTACAGCACAGTGCTCCTGGGCCTCTAGCAGTGACTGTGGAACACACAAGAACTCGGGGTGCAGAGGTGTCCCCTCCAACAGCTACAGCCAGGCCCTGCCCCTGCTCATAGGCTCCCAGGGCAGAGCTGCAGCCGCTACACCTGGAGATTCAGCAGATGGTCAGTTAGGTGAGTCAGACGCCACCCACCTCCTGTCACAGTGTGCAGACACAAGCACTGAGCCCAGAGAGCACTCAACTACAGAGAACAGCTTAGCTGAAACTGGAATTTTTCTTTGAATAGCTCAAAAGAATAAACTAATAGTGATAATATCATTAGTTTGACAAGAATTTCTACCCAAAGTTGTACTAAAAGGGATGCATTCCTAGAGTGGTAACTGGAAATTATAGGTTAGCAAGTGCTGCTGGCCAGTCCTCGGGAATGAAGCGCAGGGGAGGATGAGGACAGCCAAGAGTCAGCCTCCCTGCAGCCCCGTGCAGCCCTGTGCAGCCCTGCTCCAACTGGCTTGAGGCAGGGCAGGGACCTGTTGGCTTGGAAGGGCCGAGGGCCAGCATGTAGAGGGGCCCAGGGCCAGCAGGTAGAGGACCCCTGGCTCCTGATGACAAGCTGACTTTCGGGGTGGTTCTACCTCCAGCAGACCTGTGGCTGGAACTGGAAGCACCAGCCCTCCCAGAACCTCTCAGAAGCGGCAGTCTGATTTTATCTGTCACTCACTAAGCTTTCTGCGTAAACTATCTACAAAAATACCAAGTTGCTACAAAAATACCAAGTCTGAGCACTGCATGCACAGTGGCAAGAAGGCTGGCGCCCTCGTCCTCAGGGAGAGAGGGACGCCTGAACTCCAGAGCTGCTTCACCCGACACACTCAGCACAACACGGCAAACACCCAGCACAACACCGCCCATCTTCTCCTTGCTATGTACTCTTCTCCTGCTCCCACCCCAAACATCCATTCCTCATGGTTCCCATCCAGGCCACACATAATGGATGTCCCCAGTGTCCCCTGGAGGCAGCAAGATCGGTCTGGGCAACACTGGGCGCCTGCTGTGTTTCTCTGAGCATCAGGCCGGGCTCCACAGTTCTTGCTTATCTGTGCACCTAGTGGTGGGACCCGTCAAATGGGACCTGAATCAGAGAACAGGCCTCATGCATGGTCCACCAGGGGAGACAGCCAGCAGAGGAGCCCCGCATGGTGCCCCTCACAGACCCACAAGCAGAGCTTCAGGCCAGAGTCCTGCCCGTGGCCCACCACCAGGGAGAAAAGCTGTTCGGGGCCAAGCCTGCAGGTCTAAGAAGGCACCCATAAGCCACCCCAGCTGCCTCTGGGACTTCTGTTACTCTACAGCTTACCATGTGCAAAATCTGTCCTGTCCTGCTTCTCCTATCCCACAACCTCAACAGCACGCAATACCCTAGTCCTGAGCCACCAGGCAGACCTGTGGAGCACAGTGCAGTGGTGGGAGCCCAGGCCAACACCCATGGACATCGGGAAGCCTGTGCTGGCCAGGTCAGGGAGGGCACTTCCTGCAAGGTCTAGCAGCAGCGTCCTAGCCTCCTGCACTGGTGCTGTCTCTGTGTCTCCTCCCCAGTATCCCCAGGGCCCTTGATAGGCAGGAGGAGACAGCTGGAAGGAAGACACGGGCACTTCTGACATTGCATCCTTGGGTGTCTCAACTTCCCCAGAAGTTCTAGGCATCCACAACAACTCTGACCCTGCCCCTAGACAGTCCCAGGAGCCATGAACACCAAGGATGCCCAAGGGGCTGTGGAAGGGCAGCTTTCTGTCACCCAAGGGCAGAGCTTCAGGGACTGCCCTGCAGCCACTGCTGAGCAGCATGAAGGCACAGAAGAGCTGTGACACCGGCCCTGGACACCTGCCACTGGGCTCCAGAACCAATCATACATACTAAGCACTTCCCCTGAGCACGTGCCACTTGGATCCACAAAGCCAGAGATGGTGTTTAATGAGGATCTTAACAGCAGTTACAAGACAGTAAGAGCAGAATAAGCACTGAGCTCCCTCCAAAACCCCATGGCGATGGCCTACCCGTGGACTGAGCACACCCAGATCCCGCATCTGCAGGTCAGTAAGCAGAACCAGAGGTCTGTGTGAGAGGAGGAGCCGCAGAGAGTACTCGGCCAGGAGCCGAGGCAGGCCAGCCGCCTGAAGGCCCACAGCTCCTCTGGCTGGCTCAGCTGGAGAGAGAGGAGAGCGGCTGGTGGCACACTCTGGCCATCTCAGGATGGAAAGTTGGCTGGGCTGGCAAGGACGTCTGGTGTCTATAAAAATGTCCCTCCTGGGAGACTGCTAGAAACAGACACTGGGAGATACTTTCATTCTTTTCCTTATTTGCCACTCTGAAAAATAAGCTGTTCTTCCTACTCTGAAAGGAAAGGGGTTGGAACCTTCCACAGCAAACAGCAACCCAAGAAACAGGATTGCCAGGCCCAAGATATTTCTAGTGTGGCAAGCGGCCCCAGTGACTCTACTCTGTTTACTTGGTGAAAGAGAAACCCTCTTGGGGGATTAAACACCTAATCCCACACCCAGGCAGCCCCGTCTGTCGGAGTCCTAGGGAGAAGAGCTCATGCGGAGGGCATCTGCCCTGCCGGCCCCACACGCTCCTGCTTCCGCCAGGCCTGTGGGTGAGGGCAACTGTTGGGTCCAGCCGTGGCTCCAGGTCCACAGGGGTCATGCTTTGGATCTGGACTGTACCCCAAAGGCTCAAGTGCTGAAGGCTTGGTCCCCAGTCCAGAAGTGTTCAGAAGGAAGGCTAGGTGGAGGAAGAGATCACCGGAGGCTGTGTCCTGGAAGGTTCCTTCTGGTCCGTGGCCCCTTTCTCTCTAGTCTCAGCTGCCATAAGCAGACGCTGTTCTACACCACGCCCTTCCACCATGATGCTGGGCGCCTCATCGCCAGCCTACAGTACCAACGCCATGGACTGAGACTTTTATGACACTGTGAGCCACAATAAGGCCTTTCTCCTATAACTAGTTCTTCTCAGGTTTTCATCACAGTGACCAAAACCTGACTAACAATTGTGGCTGCAGAGCTGCCCTGCACATCCCTGGAGCCCAGACCGCCAGCGACCAGCAAGAAGGCAGTCGGTAAGAACAACGGGCTGGCAAGGGCAGAGCCCCTGGGGCTACAGATGGAGCTCAGGGCCTGCATCTTAGGGCAGGCCCCTCCTGGCCTTGCCTCACCTTCTCAGGCTGCCTTATTTTGTGGGTAAGAGGAGGGCTCCTGCCTCCACTGCAGGGTTATCACCCTGACCTCTGAACATCCACTGAAGCAACAATGTCACACCCCATCTTGGCAGGCCGTGCCTGGCTCCGGTACTCAGAGGCCTGTAGTCACCACATGCAGCCCAGCCGCCTCGGGCCAAGGCTCTCCGCCATGGCGGTGCTAAAATACAGGCGGAGAGCTTCGTCTCCTCCCCAGCACACACGTTCCACCTCACCAAATACTGTCAGTCCCCACCTCACACAGATGGGCTAGGCCCTTGCCCCTAGGCCAGAGTGTGTCCCATGTGTCCATAGCAGATGCATGACCCTGGCTCAGCTGAGCATCCAGAGAACACCGTGACCTCTGCATGCCACTCCCCTCTGTCATTTCCCAGGGTGGGCACCCCAGTCAGATCAGCCCTGCTCAGGAGGCCAGGACAGTGGACAAGATGGAAAGACTTGCTGTGGTGGGAAGCTCCAGAGAGCCTGGGAGCCAGCTTACAGATAGCAAAAAGGAGGACGGGCCTCCCTGTGGGCTGCCCAAGGGCCTGCTTGAAAACCAGGGAAGGCGTTCCCACTCCGGAATCCCTAGAGGGTAAAAGGTGGGTTCCAGCAAGGACTCCCAAGAGCCCAAGTGCCACAGCCCTCAGGAGCCCCCACCACGTCAGCAGGATGAAGCTCACAGCTCCCCTTCTGCCCCAGCTCCTGCTGAAGTGGGGATGGACAAAGAGCAGAGACTGGTTGCACTCCATGTCACATGCCACCTTGGGGCACAGCACACTCCAACCGGGGATTCTTCAAGACTGAGAGTCAGCCTCACCTGCAACCATTAAGAACTGACCAAGGACAGCAAGGCAAGCCCAGGAGCCTGTAAACATGCCTTACCTTTAACACAGCCGCAAAGAGGCTCCCCTACCTGGATCCCTTCCACAACAGGGTGAGTACAAACAGAAGGGTTTACCTCAAAAGTGAGCACCTCCCACGCAGCACACACTGCAAGCACCTTCACTGGCTCCTGGGCCCTGCCCTCGGCAGCGTGGCCCCTTGACTTCCAGAGCCCCTAGGAATGGAAAGGGGCCAGCTCTGCTGCTGCTCCCGTCCTGCAGTCCATCCCCCAACACCACTGCCTTCGACCTCACCCCCTTCCCGGGAAGTTCTATTCTAGACCGGGGAAAAACAGAGGTAGCCCAAGCCCGCTTAACCTTGCAATAAAGCTCCCTGATGGTGCAGCTCACTGGTAGAGCACTTGCCTACAGGTATCAAGCCCTGGGTTCCTCCCAAGTGCAAGGAGAAAGAAAAAAAAAGAGAGAAGCCAAACAAATTAACAGTTCAACCTCAGCTGGAAGGTCCTCCAGTGGGCCCCAGCTTTCCACCTGCAGCCTGCCCCTGCCACTGAACACTGAGAAACAGCAGCGAGCAGAAATCTCAGGCCAGCTACCACTGTGACCTTGACTGGGTCATGTTACCTCTCAGGTCTAAGTTAAATGACAAGGTGCAAGCAGAGTGGCTGCTCTGAAAGCCTGTGCCACACACCTGGGCAGGAGAAGGCCTGCAGGACAGGCAGGAGGCCCACAAGACAGCTATAAACTCGACACAACTCTTTCTGCAAAAGACTAATTTTAACAGGTAGAAAACATAACCACAACTAAGAAAACCTTCCCGGCAGACGCTAATTCATGGCACTATGACTCAGCTGCCCTGATGACTGACAGGTGAGCTCAACCTGGGGAGAAAAAGGCCCTTTCCAGGAGGAAATCCCTGCCCAGGGCAGAGAGCAGACCTGCCCCTCCCCAGGTCCCTGTTAACCCTCCACCTCCTGCAGGGAACACTCCCAGCAGGGATGTTGGTCCTGTGGCCAAAGAGTCATTGAGCACGCAATTAAGGACAGTAAACTACAGATGTGAAAATTACTTATGTATTTGGGGCATTTTGAAAGTCTAGCAAGAAAAAAACTGAGGCTATGAAAGGTGAGATGTGTCTTTTGCCTATCCCCCTCTCCAAGGGCTGCCACCACTGCAGCAGCTCCTTGCTGGGCCAAAAAGGATACTCAGCCGGGACCCTGGCACACAGACCAGTGGTCAGGCAGAGCTGCTGGCCTCTTCAGATCCTGCTGCTGCCTGCAAGCAGACCTGGGAAGGCAGAGTGGGGGCGGCTCCCAGGGCACGAGCGCCCCAGGCCCTCTGAGCCCTTGCCATTTCAACCCTCCAAACCCTCTTCCAGCTGGTCTCCTGCAATGCTCTGCAGAGCCTGGACCCAGCATGCGCAGAGGAGGACCAGGTGCACTCCGGAGGCCTGCCAGGATCACCTGCTCTACCCCGCACCAGCCTGAGCAGGCAGAAATGTGCCTCCCAGCCTGCTCGCCTTTACTAGCAGTGGCCTCCTCTGCGCCAGGTGACCCTGGGCCTGACTGGCTACTTCTTCCTGATGGGATGTGAGTCCCGAAGTTCGAAATGTTCAGCTGCGCCCTTTTTGTTCATCAAGGCTTTGTTCAACAGTGAATCCAGAAGTGAGCTCAGCTTACCCCCAAATCCCTCACCACTCTGCCACGCCTCCTCATGCCTTCCTGGGTAGTCAGAGCGTTGTATCTGCATAGAGTCTGCCTCTTCAACTGCTCCGTGTGGGTGTTCAGCATTTGTAACTAAAACTTGGGAAAGCACTTCCTATGAACCCATTTCCACGCTAAAAACTGGATATCTACTAACTCACAGCAATCTGGAGCAGGTAATCCCATTATCAGCTCCATTTTACAGACAAAGAAACTGAGGCATGGAAGACCATGTCATTTGCCCAGAGATGTGAGATTAGAACCCAGGCAGTCTGGCCGTCTCCCTCTGGTCCAAGCCATCTGCACCGTCCCAGTGATGGCCTGAGCCTCCCTGTGGAGAGACAATGCAGCGGGTGGCCTGTGCATTCCTACAGAGAACCCCTAAACTGACACCTAGGGACATGCTTCACAGAAGCCACTTACAGCCTAGGCGAGGAACCCACTGAGCACCCCAGTGTCCTGAAGGGCACACAGGTGGCCTGGGTATTTCGCTCTCTAGCAGCAGCACCTGTGGGTCTCTCCTCATCAGGTGTGGAATGGGCCAAATGGTTCTCAAGCTCGTCTGGAAAAGCCCGTGGGAAGGAGGAGGGGCAGGCTGAGGTTTCGGAGAGGTGGTGAGAAAAGCACACAGGGGCAGCAGCCCCAGAGAGAGGAGGAAATCCAAGCAGACGGCACGCTCACACAGAAGGCTGGAAGGGAGGCAGGAGGCGGCCCTCACCAGCTCCCTGCATGAGAGGAGAGACTTGGGGCAAAAATGTCTGCACAGAAAAGCCATCACTCTGGAGAGAAGGCCCTGAAGAAAGAAGTCTCCAGAAGAAAGAAGAAGCCCCAGGAGAAAGGATACCTGTCACCCTGAGCAGTCACAAACAAACTGGGATCAGTGTTCCCAGCACCTCTGCTTTCCCTGCACTGGGCGGAAACCCTCAGGAAATGGCTGCCTGACTCTAACTCCCGCCCAGAACTAGACCAGCAAGCCGGCAGCAAGGAGGCGACTCGCAACACTGCGCCCACATGCTCATTCACATGCTGCCGGTGGGGACAGGGGTTTGGGCTGGGCCTTTTACCTGGGCCTGCTTTGCCAGGCCTGTGGCCCGCGTACAGCATGCAGCACTGTTTTGGGCCCAAGACTGAGATGCCTGGCTTTGGCCTTCCTCAGCATGCAGTGTGCTCAGCCTGGACAGCAGTTCTGCCCCTGGGGTACCCACCTATTCGCAAGGTGCCACCCAAAGGCAGGAAGAGGAGGGGGCAGGCTAGAAGCCCCATGTGGGCACACTTTTCTGTAGGAATCTTTGTCCACACAAGCAGGACAGGCAGCTAGGCACAATGAGAGCTAATAGGCTACCTCCAGGTGCTGGTCCTTGGCACGGGTGGGGACCAGGTTAGGAAGGGCCCACCATTCCCAAGAGGGAAGGCAGAAGGCAAGGGGCTGGTCCCAAGAGGAGTGAGCAGAGGGCAGCACACTGGCACTGGATGCTGGAGCCTTGGGATGCGAATGGCCTTCTAAGGCAGCTTCAGGGAGGGGTGGGCAGAGGCCAGAGCAGAGGGGCTGAGGCGAGGGAAGGAGGAGGCAGGCCGCGCTCACACTTCTGAAGGACAGAGCAGAGCAGCCGCTGGAGGGAGCTGTGCTTACAGCTGAAACTGCTGGGTTTTTTCTTTTCATGGAAGAGATGAAACCCTGGGCTAATGGAAACCTCCATATGAAACAGCCCTACTTCAGCCCCTCTAAGAGCAGCAGACATTCATCTGGAGTGAGGTCTAGGAGGACAAGGATGCTATTCAGATGGTGGCTTACCATTCAGACAAGGACTCTGACTGCAGAGCTGCAGATGGCAACTGTCCATACCAGAGACCAAAGGCTTGCAGAGGTGACTTATGAGTGTGAATCTGGTTCTCCTGGGCTTATAAGAGCAACCACATGCAAGAGACTCTGGGTGTCCCCTGCAAAGGGGGTTTCCTGGGAAACTGATGGTCAATGCTGGAAAGAGCTGCAGCTCTGGGTCCTACAGCCCAGCCCAGAAAGAGCCATGGTCAAGCTGTGCCAGGGACCCTCCACTCCTGCATGCCTGCAGGCCCAAAACACAGGGCTCCCAGGTGACTCCAGACCACAGTCCTTGATGAAACACAGCAAAAGTGAACCACTGTAGATCAAAAAACCCTGATAGCCAGCCAGCCTCAAAGAACACAGATAACACCACGCCAGACATAACATGTATGATTATATGGGTGCATCGCGCATATATTACAACTTGCAGTATATTACATAAATATTTGCATCTTCTAAATAAATACATGCACTAATACATGATCTACACCTTCTATGGTAACATAACATCCCACTATGTGTAAGAGAATATATATAATCAGCATGTTTCTACATCCACAGATCCAAACAACTGCAGATGGAAAATATTCAGAAAGGGCTGGGGTTGTGGCTCAGTGGTAGAGTGTTTGCCTAGCATGCACGAGGCACTGGGTTCGATCCTCAGCACCACATAAATGTAAAATAAAGATACTGTGTCCACCTAAAACTAAAAAATAATTTTTTAAAAAAGAAAATATTCAGAAAACACCCTACATCTATAGTGAACATAAATGAAGTTTTTTCTTCTTGTTATTCCCTAAACAATATAGTATAACAACTCTTTTCAAAGCATTCACGTTGTATTAGGGTTATAAGCAATCTACAGATGACTTCAGGTACAGAGGCTGCATGCAAACACCAGCGCTGTTCACCAGGGACTGGCCATCCTGGACTTTGGTATGGGCCAGGGTCCTGGAAGCAATTTCCCAAGGATAAAATGGGACAACTGCAATTTTTTAGGTCCTGGCACACGGTGCACTACTGTGCACATCTGGGAGTGGGATTAAGCACACATGCAGATGCAAAGATTGAACTGCAGATAGAAAATAGAAGAGCCCTCTCCCAGGGCTCTTCCATGCTGGCAGGAAGGTCCCACCGGGCCCCCCAGGCTGCAGTTCCGGACCTGGCCTCCCACCTGCCAGTCCCTGACTGCCAACTCCCATCTCCACCAAATGTCCGACGTCACCCTGCTTAGCTCTTCTGGACAACCCTGTCTCTCTGCTGTGTTCACTGCTGATGTTAAATCCCTGACGTTTCCCCCAATGCTACATTGCCACAGCACTCCGGCAGTGACTAGGGATGGCATCTGACCACACAACCAGCAGATGCGCGAGTGCCCGGCAGGGGCTTAGTCCTGTGGCCACAGTCACCTTTAACCTTGGTCTACATGCGGCACCAGCCAGGGCAGCCTGCCTCAGGGCTGATCTCTACAGGGCCGGGAGCAGAGGGCCTAACCAGCAGCATCTGCCTCAGCAGCAGTGCAACACAGCACAACGCAGTTCTCAGGACCACTGGTCATCACCCTCCTGGATGCAGAGATGAGCAGTGGCCCACCCTGTGCATGGGAGCAAGCAGAATTCTCCCTGGCTGGGTATTAGGGGACCTGCAAATGTCACCTAAGTTACACAAAAAATTATGTCAATTTGTGTTGTCAGAGAGGCACACATCTTTCACCAGATTCAAAAGCATTTATGGCCCAGGAAACATTAAAACTGTCCCAGTCTAGAGACAGGGGGAAGGGGATAGCCACTTGGTCTCTCAACTGGCTAAAGGAGTTTTCTTTGTGATGTGGTTATTACATAATCTTTTTGTAATTTTTTTAAAAGTAGGTCCTCCCTTTTGTTTCCTTTAGGACTTGGTTGAGCAATTTTAGTTCATACAAAAAAAAAAAAAAGGCAGAAGAAACAAAGAAAAATACAAAACTAGCACATGCCTGTAGCCCCACACTTTGGAGACTGAGGCAGGAGGATTGCTTGAACCGAGGAATTTGAGGCCAGCCTTGACTGTTGACTGTGAAACCGTGTCACAAAGGGGAGCAGGAGAGGAAAATAGAAAGGTACTCTAAGTTAGGGAAAACTGTAAGGACCAGCCCAGATCACAGGAGCCAGAACCTTCTGCAGCTACCACACATACACTGGATGACATCAGACAGCAACAGTCAAACTACATTTTCTAGAACTGATCCCAGAGACATGGACCAAAATATGAACAACTACAAATAAAACAACTGCCACCCTGTCAGATAAAGCCAATCAGGGAGGCAGGCAGGGGTGTGGAGTGTTCCCTGGGTGAACCTACCCTGCTTGGGGGTGGGTGGCATGCTCTGGACAACCCACACATGGCATCAGCTCCCATGCTTTGAGAGGAAACTCCACATAGACCCCCCGTTAGCAAATGCTGGCGTCCCCCCAGATGAGGCGAGCACCTAGCCTGCATGCTCCTTCCCTGCTTGGTGCTCAGAGCCTGCCACACCTGCCCACCAGGTGCACAGGGCCAGGCAGACCACTCAAGTTCTCAGCGCACAGAAACCTGACGTAAACAAAAGCTCTCCCCACCGAATGCTCTCAGGGCCCCACAGCTTCAATTCAGGTGGTGCATGCCCAGGAGGCACAAGGAACCCTAAAACCTCCCCTAAAACTTCTCACCCTGCTCTGAGTTGGGATTTCTCAGCTACGCTGCCAAGGCAGACCCCTTCTGCCCCCACCCGGCAGGACCCCACCGATACCATAAACACATAGCCAGCAGCTCCCTCCAGAAAGGGACCTGGGGCAGGAAGCTGCAGGGCAGGGAGCCTCAGGTCCCTGGAGGTCCCATCTCCACTAACCTCCTCCGGGGAAGACCCACCCTTTCCTACAGCCTCTCTTCCTTAGGTGGCTTTGGTACCTGCTCCCTCTCCATGCCCATGGACCAAGGGTTGAAGCTCCCTGCTGTGGCCATCATCCCCACCCCTTCCCCTTCCTGTGGACCTTCCATTAACTCCCCTCCTCTCCCCTCCTTGCAGGTGGCATCTGCTTTCTGGCACCAGAACCTGAGTGATACAGCAACAAACAGCTGCCCAGAGGCACACACAAAGGTCTCCAGGCGGCCCTGAAGCTCAATGGGGACACCAGATACATGGTGTTCCACAGGAGCATCAAGCAGCAGCGAACCTACCAATCTATCTGTTGGAAAAGAAGGGGCTTGATGATCCATGGAGGGTGGGAAAGCGCACCCTAACATGGGGAAGAAGAGCTGCGAGGTGCAGTCTCTGGCTGCAGCAGGGCCCAAGGCTGGGAGGCCAGCAACCCTTCCAGGCAAGTGGGTGGCAGGGGCAAGTCCACTTCAGCCCACTTCACTTCACCCAGCACGTTGCCCTGGCTGTATCATGCCTATTTTACAGCTGGGGCCCTGGGACTCACAGAGCTGAGTAGCACAGCCAGAGTCCCAGACCACTGGAAGGAGGGATGCATGTCCAGTTGCTGCAGACCTAGAGCCCCGTAAACACTGGTGGTCCTGGCCCACGGTGTGAGGCCAATATTCCCAGGGCCACGGTTTGCCAGGAAGATAAAAAGGAGAGCTTTCATCTAAAAAATGAGCATAACTGCTCGTTGGAAGACTGCCTTTATGTTTAAATACTATCACAAACTCTAGGTGCCTGGCGGCATCGGGCACTGCAGATCCTCCCTGGCTCCCCTGGGCAGGACGCCCAACACAAAGCACCTGGTCTACAGCACCCAGGAGGTCCAGAAAGCTGGGATCACGTGGGCTCAGCCAAGCAGCCCTACTCCCAGTCTCTTCTCCTGAGAGACAGTACTGGCAGCAGTAGGGGCAAGGGAGTCCTGGCCACTGCACCTCCCAGGTGGAAGCACAGGGCAGATGGCCTGGGACAGGCTGCAACAGTTTTCTGGGGCTTTTCCTAGCACTAGACATTTCACAGGATGGAATGAAAGAAAAACTATCTGTCAAAGATAAAAGCCCTCAGACCCAAGCTGCACCCAGAGGTTCACAACGTTAAAGCAGCCCCTTGGATGGCTGCAGGGTGCCCCTTGAGCACAGCCCAGCAGGGAGGTGAAAGTCTCTCGGAGACAGCAGCACTTGTGGGATCTATCCCATCTCTTCTGCATCTCCTTGGTCCAGAGACGGGATCCCTGCCCCTCTTGGCATGACAGCCCAGGGGGCCAGCCCCTGACCAGGCCACCATCCAGGCCTGGCCCTGAGGACACCTGCCAGTCAGGCTTGCTTCTTCCCTGGCCACTTAGAAAAACCAACAGACGGTGGGGCTGGGGTTGTGGCTCAGTGGTAGAGCACTAGCCTAGCACGTGCAAGGCCCTGGGTTCGATCCTCAGCATCACATAAAAATAAATAAATAAAATAAAGGTATTGTGTCCAACTAAGAACAGAGCAGGGAGGAAGAGCAGGAGAAAAAGATTACCATTAAACAGAGACATGAGGAGGGAGGGAAAGGGAGAGAAAAGGGAAATTGCATGGAAATGGAGGGAGACCCTCATTGTTATACAAAATTACATATAAGAGGTTGTGAGGGGAATGGGAAAATAAACGAGGAAAGAAATGAATTACAGTAGATGGGGTAGAGAGAGAAGATGGGAGGGGAGGGGGGATAGTAGAGGATAGGAAAGGTAGCAGAATACAACAGTTACTAATATGGCATTATGTAAAAATGTGGATGTGTAACCGATGTGATTCTGCAATCTGTATTTGGGGTAAAAATGGGAGTTCATAACCCACTTGAATCTAATGTATGAAATATGATATGTTAAGAGCATTATAATGTTTTGAACAACCAATAAAACAAAATAAAAAAATAAAAATAAAAAATAAATATTAAAGAAAAACCACCAACAGACGGACTGGGATTGTAACTCAGTGGTAGAGCGCTCGCCTAGCACGCGTGAGGCACTGGGTTCAATCCTCAGCGCCACATACAAATAAATAGATACATAAAAAATAAAGGTACTATGTCCAAAAAACATCTTAAGAAGATTCTTTAAAAAAAAAGGTACTGTGTCCATTTATAATTAAATAAATATACACACATGAAACCAATGGAGACACGCCAAGGCCACTCCAGTTCCATCTTCCCAGATGGCATCTGCTGCACCCACTATCCTGAGTGTGTCTTACGGCAGGGACAGCCAGCCAGGGGGTGGAGTCCCAGCAAGTTACTCCAGGGCTCTGAGCCTCAGCTTACACTTCCACAAAATGCAGATATCACTGCTTCCACATGCGGGAGCAGATCCAGAAGTCAGTTCTGAACCACCTGGCCCTGCAGACAGCCTGCTCGGGCACACCTCTGAGTGCCTGAGGAGATGCACAGCGACTCCCTTGGGGCAGGAGACCAGCGATGACTTCAAGGTGTGCCACCTCTGCACAGCGCAACGGGTTCTAGTGGTGGGGAAGGCTACCAGCACTAGCAGCAGCTGAGCCGTGGTCTGAGCATGTGTCTCCTCAAATTCACATGCTGCCTCCCAGGCTGTGGTGTTTGTTAGGAGGTGGTAACCTTAGGTGGCCAGCCCATGTGGGCAGGGCCTCTGAGAAAGAGGTCATGCCCTCATGAAGAGGTGGAGCAGCTACAGCCCCTCCACCATGGGAGGAGCCTGACTGTGTCCCAAGGACCTCCAGCACTGCAGGAGGTACATCCCTGCTTCTCCACGCCCAGGCCCATACTGCTCCAGGGCCAGCACACTGCTCCAGGAGCAGACCCGGCTCACAGAGGACACAGCTGGGTGACCGGTCCTTCACTGTGTAATGAACTTGGCGTTTTAGGAGTATCATCATCACAGCTGGCCCCTCCCCTGAGTCATTAAGGTCAAATGCATGCAGACACTGACAAAAAGGGTTCAGGGACATGGCTAGATGCAGGAACGTCCCACCTGGCAGCAGTGCAGGCAGATGCTATGTGGGGAAGGCAGGCCTGGGATCCCAGTCCAAGCCCAAAGACCCCCCAAGCCACAGGAGAACTGGGCGGGGGGGGGGGGGAGGCCCAGGCAGACGGAGAGCTGGGGAGACCATGAGGAAATCCACATTAAACGCTGTAAAGCTACCTTCCAAACCACATGGTGACCAGGCAGAAAGCTTGGCCTACATTTACTTGGCTTCCAGTCTCCCACGGGCCACAGAACTGAAGCAAGACCTATCTCAGCTGGACAGCCACAGCCAGCACCGCCCACAGGAGCCTTATCTGCAGGCACCCCCCTGCGGCAGCCTCCAGCCAGCCGCCAGGCCTGACAAGGACGCCGATCGACCAGGGACCTCAGGAGCAGAGGCCCTCTTCTCACCCTGCTCCATACCGGTGGGCTGCCACGGCGACTCACACACTCCAGACGTTTCCCATTTTGTTTACTTACTTTCTTATTGTTTCTGTGTGCTGGAGATGGACCAGGTGCACACGTGCCAAGCTCCGCCCCAGGAGGCACCCAGCCCTGGACCACACACCACCGCACCCCTTGTGTGAAAAGGTACCGATGCTTTCCACACAGTCAGCATTAAAGAGGAAACATGTGTGCGAAGGCTACACACATGCTCCACACACCTAGCCACCCACTGTCCACATGCAGAGAGCACACTGCCCATGAGGCTCCCATGCTGGGCAGGGGGCCAAGCCCCCCAGGCAGCTCCCTGACTGGCCTGACTCTGGGTACACGGCCAGCCCGTTCCCACAGGCCTCCATATTCACATCTTCCCACAGCTACTGTCTCTTAAAG
Organism: Urocitellus parryii; assembly: GCF_045843805.1. Classification (NCBI taxonomy): domain Eukaryota; kingdom Metazoa; phylum Chordata; class Mammalia; order Rodentia; family Sciuridae; genus Urocitellus; species Urocitellus parryii. The sequence continues at coordinate 2,801,975 of NC_135537.1, read as the reverse complement.
TTCAAGACAAGCAATACATCAACAGAGCCACTGATGCTAGGCCATGGCGTGTGGACGCCATTATCACACCATGCTCAGTGCTTTCAGCTACATCTGCAAACGTCCATGACAAACTTTGGTTCTTTAGGACTGACTGTGTTTAGGACTGACTGTGATCAGCAGACTCCTTAGCATCTACACCCAGAAGCTTCGTTTGGAGTGGCTCACCTGGTGAGCATCTTTGGAAAAGAATGGACCACCAACGGCCCAGCACTTCCAAAGCTATAGCCTCACCTAGCAAGTGACAGTCACAGGCTGAACTAGGCACCCAACAAAGCCAAGCAAGATGACTGGCCAGCATGACAGACAAGGCTAGGAATTCAACCAAGTGGTACTTCAAGACCAACGGCGCCAACACAAGGGATGAGTCAGTTGCTGGGGTCCTTTTCCTGCCACTCTCCTGGCTGGGGAAGTGTGGTGTGGGGATGCAGGCCTGGTGCCACAGCTTCCAGGGCCAGCACCCTCCTGGCACCAACAGTGAGGTGGCATATGAAGAAGAATGGCACGTCCCTGTTGCTCTGTGCAGAAAACAAGCAGCATTCTTAAGCAGGGGCAGCGTGAGAGCCGGGAGCCAGGCAACACCTGGGCAGGCTCTGCTCACCCTCTACCACGCAGCTTTGGCAGGTTGCTCACCCTCCCCCCATGGGCTCTGTCAGGGAGAGGGGGCCCAGTGCTCAGTGTGGCCCAGGGCTGAGTCAGTGGTTGTCACTGCTATTCCTTAAGGGTCTACTAAATGTTAGGAACAAACACCCTGTGCTCCCCAGTGACCATGCAGAAGGTGGAGCTGTAGGCGCCAGTTGGCTTCTGGGTCAAGGTCTCTAAGCCACGGTGGTCCTGCCAGCTGTGGTGGCCCTGCACTCCTTCATGGTCACGCTGGGCACTGTACTGTTCCCATTGAAGGAGAGGCACAGGCCTTCCCCATCTTTTTAGGAATTAAAAACATTTCAGACATCTGGATAACTCAATGCTGGGCTAAAAATGCTATACACAGTGCTAAGCTACCCTTCAGCTTATGCAGGGGACACTAGTCCCCCGAGGGACAGGGAACCGGGCAGCATGCTCTCCCCGTGCTCTCCACCCAGCCACCAGGAAGGGCGTCTCAGGGAAAAGGCCAATAACAGCCACTCTAGCATTCCTGCAGCACACCTGGCTGGGAGAAGATGCGCACAGGAGAGAAGCCCCAGGTGAGCATGGGGGATTCTAGAAACAACCCAACTCGCTGGACCTGCTCTCCTTCGTTCGGCACAGAGCACTTCTCAGTGTTCAAGAGCCTGAAACCTTAATTTCAGTACAGAAATCCCAAATGCCAAGAAGATGTGAGCACTGGCAGCGTGAGAGAGGAGGCCGAGGAGGAGCCAACTTCCAGGCCTGCTCACTTGTTCTTGGGGTGGTGGGGACTATCTCACCCAGCCTCTTCTTTGCTGCTTGGATACACCACAGGGTTCCCAGAACAAGGTCTGGAGCCAACTGCTCTCTTCACTGGCCCCCAGAACCAGGCGCTGGCCTACAGTCCCAGGGTGTGGTGACCTCCCCAAACACTGAAGCGTTCCTCAGTGGGCCCCTGAGGGGGAACAGAAGAGTGGCCAAACCCCAGAGCAGCCTGCACCCTGCCTGCAGTCACAGGCCCGCCCTAGGTCATGAACTATGCACAGTGTCAAGCCCCAGGGCTGAGTCCATGGTGTTCTGTTTCTACATGTGAAGGTAATTTGTTGTTGTCATTTAATTACTAAACTTATTCTCATACCAAATATCAGTTGGCTCTTAGGCTAAAAATAATAAATGGCTCTGCTCTGGCAGCATTTCCAGATCTGAGCAAGCCCTCGGGGCTCCCCACACCAACCCCGTCCCAGGCTTTGGAAGGGGGCCACCTTCCAACCCCCAGCCAATCTCCTCTTCATCAGCACCCCCAGCCCACCAAAAGGCCCTGACCCCAGGAACACTCAGATGGCCCTAGGCAGAGAAGACACATTGACCCTGAGGGACCAAGAGCAGATAGGGCACTGGATTCCTGCCAGGCAAAGCCTGAGGAGCCCAGACCCAGCCACCTCAGTCTTTTCTGCTTCTAACACATCTTTCTGGCAAATTAAAATTTAACTCAAGGCACAATTCCAAAGGCTTACATTTTAACTCAACCAAATAAAAATGCAACTCCATTAACCAAGCCATGCATGTTCAGGAAATTCATCATTTCACCCTTTAGCACACTGCATTTAGACAGCATGCAGCTAAATACTAAGGTTCAAAACGGAGCAGCTCTGTGTCACAAGCCGACATGGTACAGGGCTTCACCCTGCACCAAGCACAGTAATACCCAGCACACCCGCAGGCTGCACTTGAGGGTGTGTCAACACAGACCACCGGGGAACTCCATAAGATCCTGAGTCTCCACAAACTGCTTCCTAAAACTGAGAAACAGCCCTGGTGGAAGCCGAAGTACCCTCCTGCGGGCCCTACCACCATGCAACCACCTCCATTCTCCCCTTTCCCCACCTGGGCAAGGGGAGGTGTTCTTCACCGGGACTCAGCAGCAGAGCTGTACCTGGCACCAGGGCAGTCAGAAATTGCCCTAGTTCAGGCACCTTACAAGGACCCCCATCTAGCTCTTTGAGAACCCCTTCTTTTTATTTTTTGCATTCAATAACTACTTAGGAAGATCTATGACATTTTCGCTTCTGTGACCAATTCTGTATCGATAACTACAATGGGTACAGTGGCAAACGGCTATAATCCCAGGGACTAGGGGGCTGAGGTAAGAGGATCGCAAGCTCCAGCAATTTAACGAGACTCTGACTTTAAATAAAATTAAAAAGGCTGGGGATGTAGCTCAGTGGTAGAGCACTCCTGGGTTCCATCCCCGTAATGGGGTGGGGGATCACAAAGAGAAACACATTGTTCTGGATTGGGTTAATGGCCTGAGGATTAAAGGGATGTTTTAAATTGTGATTTACATGTACTTTTGTCACAGAAAAAGAAAGAAGAATGCCCACTGAAAAGACTTTCAAGTTTAAAGGCACATTGCATTAGATAAGATTCCAAGAGGAACATAGAGCAAACATACAAGTTTAGGGACAAAAAAGAAAGATGCAATTCTCATGCTGTTTTAGAGGCAGCCAGTGGTGGGTGCGGAATCATCAGGGCACCTACTTTATTTCTAAAACCAGCAGCACACTGACCTACTCATTTTAAAAGCCTTCCAGATTCTAGAAACAACACCTTTTACAGCTATTTAAAATTATGAGAAAAATATTGACATATGTCCATAGTTCTTCAAAGTTATTTTATTTAACTCATGAGCAGAAAGCCCTGCTTCAACGCGACCTGACACTAACACAGTCCTAACTTAATCCATGACCACTGATCAGAAAGTGGCCTTCTACCAGCTCCTGGCTGGCTAGCCCTTCCCCTGTGCCCAGCACACTTCTAAAAAGTGGCTTCACCTCCACTGCAGAGCCTTCAAACCCCTCCCCTCAAAAAAAAAAAAAAAAAAAAAAAAGCCATGCTCACTGGCTTGGGAGGCAGACTTCAACCCCCAGCACCAAAACAACACAACCAAACAAAAATCAATGCAAAAATACTCCCTTCCCACTCCAAACTCACACTCCTTAAGATTAACACATTTCCCCAGAGTGATAACTCTATCATGGGTGATGGACAGGTGAAGAGGACTTATTACACCTGAGTGACTGCTTAAAGCTGCGAGTAAGGTGTGAGTGCAGGGACCGCTGCACCTGCGCCAAAGGGTGCAGACTCTGAGGGTCTGCTAGTCAGTCTCACTCAAGAGCTCCCTTTCCTTCTGCCAACCAATGCAGTGGTCCGAGGACAGGCAGAAGCCCAGGAGAGACCATAAACTACAGCAATCCACTCGCCGCGAGCAGCAGACTGGGGGTGGGAGGGGCGACTCCAGCATGGTAAATTAAGCACCCTGGGCTTGGTTCAGGAATGTGGCTTCCTCACGCTGCCAGCAAAATCCTTCAACAGGTTTAGGGGATGAAAACACCAAGACCTCGGTCTGAACAATGCCTCCCCGACCTGGGCTTCCCGCCAAGCAGAGGTGGGAGGGCACGGTGGCCGTCCTTTGTGACTTGAGACAGTTTCACAAACCCCTTGGGGTAGTGAGGATCCCTGGGTCCCGCTTGGGAACAGATGGCACCCTCTCATTCCTGCACTGGGGGCAAAATGCCCAGCACAAAGCACACCTTCCTTGGAGCCCCAAAGGCTCTGGGAGTGAACCTGAGTTTTGGAGCCCTCACTGCACAGGAAGGTGGCCTTGAGGACGACATGCAAGAGAATGTGGTTTTTTTGAAAAAGAAAAATCCTGCTTTCTCACCCAAGGGCCCAGAGCCAAAGGGAACTCCACCTCCCTCAAGAAAACAGTAATGTGCCTAACTGGAGATAGGAGCTCAACAGGTGACCCACCCGACTGCAGGCCTGTGGGCATTGGCATCCAGGGCTTCCACAGGACTCCTGGGAATGCACATTTTAGATGGAAAAATCTATTAGGAGGAGGGCACCAAAAGACTCACAGCAAGAGGGCTTTGCTGCAACCCCCAAGCCCAAGCACACTTTAATCTTCCTAAAACGCCTCTTTGTAAGTTCCCTGCCAAGACAGCCACCTCACCAACACTATCAGGCCTCCCCTGAAGGTTTCTCACCCCACCTCCACCCAAGTGGGCAGGGGCTGGAAGTGCCTATGGCACAGCCTGGTCAAGTTTCTCTCTTGGCTCTGGGCAGAGCCCAGTCCCTTCCCCGGGCATGCAGGTCTCACAGTTCTCTGAAAAATGTGCCTCATTTCAAAGAGGCTCGGAATTTGATACCAAAAAAAAAAAAAGGCCACTTGAAGCACATTTTGAAAGTTCCACATTTAAAAAGATCCTTGTTCATTGATTTTGGTGGGGCACTTACGCTAATCTAAACAAGGGGACCTTGTTTAGGAGCCAGTGGGGGAGGTGCGGAACTCTGGCCCTCTGCAGACTCGTGCTCCTGGGGTCCTCTTACCCCCCCCCCATATGGCTGCTCTTCATCTGTGGTGCTTGTTCCTCTGCTGTACTGTCACTCAGCACAGCTAAAATGTTCCCTATCCCCTGGCCTAAAGTCAAAGCACCCTTCTAATGTGTTTCACTAAGTATACCTTAAACAGAACTATGATGTGATAAGAACATGGAAAACCACAGGAGGCAAGTGTGGAGCCACATCCTCGCCCATCCTTAACAGGAACACGGGCTTCCAGCACATTCCAGCTCCACAAATTACAGACACAGCTCTGCCAGGGGTGTTCCCAAGAAGGGCACTGGCAATTTGAGGTTGTCTGCCACCTACAGTGTTCACCAGTAGCCCTCACTCCATGCCAGGCCGTGGGGCTGTCACAAACCACTCTTGCTAGCTACCCAAAGCTGGAATTCAGGGCCCTCAACATGAGCAAGAGAGGGCACAGGCAGAGGGCAATGCCACAATTGGAAAATGATAGCAGCAGCAGCAGCCCCAACCCCAACGCTGCCCCTCGTCTGTCCTCATCTGTGTTCAGACAGCAGAGATGAAATCAATTCAACACCAGGCAACCTAAGCATCAGCTTGAACGCCTTCCCAAGCTTCTCTCCTCCAGCGGGCACGGGGGAGCTGCCACTGCCGCAGCCCTCTCCTCCCCTGCAGATCTGCAGGGCGGATGGAGGCGGGGATCTCCTGCTCCCTGAAGGGGGCAGACTCAGGTTTACAGGCCCCTCCCCCACTCCCTCTTCCCCAATCAGCAAAGTTAGGAGGGTGTTACAAGCTACAAGCCACCCTGGAGATCACCCAGTCCAATCTGACCTGCTTTCAGGAGGCAAAAAGGGCCAAAGCTGCAGTACACATGGAGGGAAGTGAACAACCCCCATGGCAGCGTCCCCACTCCCAGGGCCCCAGGACACGGGTTCCAGACAGATCCACCTCTGCACACCTAATATGCACTTCAAAGATGTCAAATGATCTACTTTCCTTTTCATAGGCATTCACAAAAACAATTAGACTGAATGGGACTGAAATCCTTGATTTCAGAACGACCCACTTCCCCAGCCTCTCCCCACAGCATCTGATTTCTTATCATGCCTGAATCCCCACCTGGAGCCAGGGGGCTTCAGGCCACAATTGCTGCCCTTCCCCATTCTCACACAGCCTTTGTAAAGTCTCCAGAGCACTCAGACTCCATTGGCTCTTTTAGTATGTTAATTCAGATCCACCAAAAAAGTGAGGAAATCATTCACATTTGTTCAAGGCAGGTGGGTGTTCCTGGTGCTGATGGCCAACCATTCTCACACTTCTTAATAAGTAAAACAATCTTCCAGTTTCTCATTTTCTTACTCTTTCCTACTACGAGAAATAGCCGAGAAAGATTTCTACCTCATCCTACCTGTCTGCCACTGCAGGGAACAAAAGCACAGGACACAGTACTGGGGAGGTCCAGCAATGTTTTGCCCCATTAGTCATAGCCTCTGGACCTACGACAATCACTCAGCTTATACACCCTCCGGGGTCCCTAGGTGCTGGTCTAGAAAACAGCACCCAATAATAAGGAGGTACAAGCCTCCTTCTGCTGGAACTGGATGAGGTGCCAGATTGGGCAGAGGGCCAGTCCCAAGGGCTCAGTCTGTGGATCTGAAGCCACACTTCATCAGGGGCCCAAGGCTCCCTAGAAGACCAAGTGCCCCTTCCCACTCCTTGCTGGTTACACCTTCTAAAATCACTAGAGATAATTAACCAGCAAGCTGTGCTCCTCATATGAACATACCTTCCCAGGAAAAGCCCTCGCAGGACTGTGCTCCTGGGGAGCCCCTGAAGTAGCTCATTTTGGGGACGAATGGGTTAAACTCAAGGGCCAGAAAGAATAGGGGGTGCCAGTGAAAAAAGTGGGTGTTCTTAAGTCCAGAGATACGTGCAGGGGTCTCCACAACAGAGACTCTGAACCTGGAGCATGGACGCTCTGGCCCTTCTTCCAGGGACAAGGTCGGCCTCAGGAAATAAGGGCATCTAGAAGGGACAGTACCGATAACACACAGGGCAGAGCCGCAGCCCAAGGGGCAGGCTCCGAGCCCAGGCGGGACACTAGCATCGCTACAGGGGGCCGAGGAGCGTGGGTGCTGGGAAGAAGAGAGGGTTAGGGAAGGGGTGGGGGACATTTCTGTGGTGGGCACAGAAGCTGAACTCTCAGAAGTTGGGGGGCGCGGCAGGTGGGGAGTCTCACAAGAACGACAGGCGTCAGGCTCCTCTCTGGGCAAAGAACCGGAGCACTGGGGGTGACGGAGATGCTGATGGATGGAAGCGGCGGGTAGATCCAAAAGAGGGTGTACACTGCGGGGTGGGGGCCTGGGATGCTCGAGGAGGCTGCTGGGATGCGGTCGAGGAAGGGCAGGTGCAGTCGGGAAGGAAAGGGGCCAGGCGTGGGGGCGGGGCGTCGGGGGGCCAGCGCCAGGCCAGAGGGGTGCGGATGCCCCTCAGGAGAGGGAGTCGCAGGGCTGGGGCTGGGGGCGGCCACGAGTTCGCGGCCAGGACGCGCAGAAGAGGATGGGGGGTGCGGCAGGTGCCGGCGGCAGGTGCCAGGTGCGGCGGGGCCGGGCGGGCGGGCGCGGCCGCTCACCTGTCTTCTCCGGCCGGGGCCGCGGGGCGGCGGGGCGGCGGGCCGGCCGGGCAGGCGGCGGGCGTTCGGCGCGGGCCCCGGGCGCACTGAGGCGGCGGCGGGGCGTCCGGGAGGCGGCTGCGCCCTCGGCGGCCAGCCGGGGGATCCGTCAGTCAGCGACGCTGGCGCAGAGCGAGCGCTGCGAGGCTGCGGCCGGCGCGCGGGGACAACGCCGCTTTATCGGGTCGGAAACAGCCGCTCCGCGCCGCTTCCGCTGACGCAGCGCCGGCCTGCGCCTCATGACTATGCAGCGGCCGCGGGGGCGGGGCCTGCGCCGCGCGCGCCCATTGGCCGCCTCCGGCGCACGCGGCCCCGCCCTCCTCGGGGCCCCGCCCACGACCTGGAGCCCCGCCCCGCGGGCCTCCTCCGCGTGCGCCCCCAGCTGTGCCCCCTGTCCCCATGTCCAGGCTGCTGGATCCCTGATTCCCCTCCGCGACAAGAGCGTACTCCCTCCCCCTCGGTGGCCGCGGGACTGGGACCCCTGCGCGCGCCCCCTCCACTTTCCCACTCCCCTCGCCTTCCCCCATTTTCCTGCCATAGCCAAGGGGTCAGGGAGCGGAGTCACCATCTCCCCGCCCCCCAGCCACGAGCAAACACCGCCCTCTACCAGTACCGAGACGGGTCGGGCCCCCGCTGTAGGGGTTGCACCTCTTCCTGGGCAGCAAACATTCTCCTTGTAACTTGCCCCCATCCCCAACCCCACCCCTGCAAACTTTCTTCCTTGCTCAGGGCGCTGGCCAGTCCCCTACTGGGACGTCCATCCCACCCCTTCCTCATAGTCTACCCTCTACTACCTTCCTCCAGCCCTGGAGTACTGGGCAGGACGCAGGACTCAAGCCTCCTGTGGGCATGGCCTCCCGCTACAGGACTGACCTTTTGCGGGGCACCAGGGGCGGGGGTGAGGGGCAAAGATCAGGTACTCCCCACGTGTGGAATTTTCATCACCCCCAGGAGGGGACTGTTGGAAAGCCATCAAGACGAAGTTGGAAAGGCAGCTGGACAAATAAACAAAAAGAGAAAAGGATGGGCAAGGTGAGAGAGCCGTGTTTGCATCAGAGCTCTAAGCCTGTGCCAGGGTTTAAGAGGCTTTGGACAAATTACTTCACTCTCAAAGCTTTGGTGTCTTCATCTGAAAATAGAGATGGTAAAGATGCACGTTAACACTTTGGAAGGAATTTAGAAACAAAGTAGCCAATGGAGCCTGCAGAACAGCTAAAATGGGGAAAAAATGACAATACCAAGTGTTGACCTGGAAGCAGAGCAACTGGAACTCTCCTACATTTGCCTATGGGGATGCAAGGCACCCAGCTACCTTGGAAATCTGTTAGGAACCACTTGATTACCAAGCAGTGCCCCTCCTAGAAACACACCTAACTTGGTATTTCTGTTCATAGCAGCACTGTTTATGGTACACCCAAACTGGAATGCACCCTAATGCTCATCAATGATTAAAGGGATACATAAATTGTGGCATATTCACTCAGTGGAATGACAACAGTGAATAACCTATAACTACACACTTGATTCCATTGGATGGCTCTCACGAGTAATGTTGAGCAAAAGTCACATTGCTGGGCATGGTGCTGCTTACCTGTAATCCCAGCTACTTGGGAGACTGAGGCAGGAGGATCACACGATTGAAGCCAACCTTGGCAACTTAGTCAGACCTGTCTCAAAAAACAGAAAGGGTGGGGATATAGCTCAGTGCTTGCCTAATATGTGCTAGGCTCTGGATTCAGTCACCAGCATCCCTTCTCAAAAATGTCAGACATTTTTAAAAAATACAAGTTCCCATGTACATGGGGTAGATGTGTGGGTGGTGTTAGGAGTCAGGACAGTGGTTAGCGTCAAGACAGGGGTGCCAGGGCCAGGAGCAGGTGTGGAGAGTGCAGTGGGGGGCTGACGGTGTCCTGTCTGGATGCTGGTAACACAGTGTGCTCAGTTTGTGACAATTTCTCCAGCTGTGCAGTCAAGATGTGTATGCTCTTCCATGTGTGTGAAACACCTCCATGAAGGACAAGCAGGATGCCAGTGGTGTGTGCATAGGCTTCAGAGCTGCACCTGACAGTTGTGGGTCTCATTGCTAAGTATCTGCCTTCCCTGTTGATTTTAACTCTGGTGGCCAGAGGCAATTCCAGCTGTGCTGCATGCCAACTGTGTGACTTGGGAGCCTTCCTGAACCTCCCTGAGTCCTCATCTGGATGTGAGCATTCTAATAATACCTAATTCACGGTTGTCACAAGGCTTTAATAAAATAATGAAAAAAAAACATGCTTTTTAAAAAGACAGTAAGGAGCACCAAGTAATGATTTAGTAACTTTATGTATTCACTGGTTACTGCATTTGTTGAACCTTTTCCATTTTCATTCAGCAGCAAGCAACTGTGTCAGCATGTGCCTACTATGTCCACACGCTTCCTGGATTTGGGCACTGGAGCTTGCAACACAATTGGTCATTCTCCTTAAGAAACCCATAAGGGAGTCAGAAACTCATGTAGTGGGGGAGTGGCTAACTAGCTGCAGACATGGAGCCCAGTGTAGGATATGACTTGCAGTGGGTGCTTTAGAAATATTTCTTGAAGAATAAATGAATGCATGAAAGTGTGTGTAGAAGTTTTCATGAAGACAGAATTTGGAAAATGCTTTCTAAGGCTGGATGAGGAAACATCCTGTTAATTTACTTCTGTAATTTGGAGTTAGACACAAAGATGAGACAAAGTAGGGTTAGGGAAAAACATGTCGCCACACTTGCATGTGTCCTGCACACATGTGTATGCATGCACATGCAAGAGGACAAGGGCAGGGCCACCCTGACAGCACTCTGTCACAGCCTGGCTAGTGAGGGCCTCATCCCAGCTGCTGCCTCCAAGAAGTGCAGTAAGATGTATCTGTGTCCGTGGCTCTGCTGTCCATTTGTATGTGGAAGCCTGGAAATGAGGTCCTCTCCTGTGAGGAGCGAGCTTGGCACAGAGCGGGCCTCTTGCCCAGGAGTCAAAAAGACCTGGATCTGGCCTGGCCCCAGAGCTGGGCAAGCATGGCCACTACCTGTCCTAGCATGCACCTGTGTACTCACATGGGCTTGCTCAGAAGAGTTCCATGCCTCAGTTCCAAGGGCTGTCACTGTCTTCAAATGCTCAACAGTCTAACAAGCACCCCCACAAACTATGAAGCAGATCCTGCATCCTTGTTTGTAAAGCACACTGACCTCCCTGGTGCTTGGGAGGCACCTGGGCATGACGACTCCATCACTGTCTGAGTCTGTGACTTCATCTCCCACCTCACCTGTAGACTCCTGAGCAGCTCTGTGTTCCTCTCATACCTAGCCCTGTGTGCACACACCATCCCCCGACATGGGTGTCATCCTGCAGATAAAGAAGCTGGGACACAAGAGGCTGTTACCTGCAGCTGCACAGCTGGTAGGTGACAAGCCAGGATTCACAGCTGGGGTGCCTTTGGTCAGGTGCAGGGTGAACAGTATGATGATGAAGGAAGGATGCCCATCTTGTCATCCCTGGACATTATTTCTTTCCTGTTCATCTCTGAATGAAGTGTGGCACTTTGCACTCCACATCCTCCTGCAGTGACCTATCCCAGCTGACTGCAGGTTGGTGGTCATGTGTGAGTGGCTCATAGCTCAGTGTTGGGAGACTCCCGCCTCTGGGTCTTGTGGCAAATCCCCTGGGCAACAGTAGAGGCAGAAGGTATTCTGCAGAACAGATAAAGTGTGCAGGAGAGGAGAGGGAACACTCATTCACATTTACCCATCCCCTGTCCTCAGTCCTCTGCATGCACCAGAAGTAAAGTCCCATTTCCCAGACAAGGAAACTGAGGCTCAGGGAGCAATGCCAGTCTTTCTGCTTGTAGGAAGACTTCAAGCTAAAGGGCGGGAATGGGGCTCCAGAGTGCAGGCTGGAGGGCTGGTGAGATGGCAGGTCTCCGTGTAGTTGACTGGGCGAGGAGTTCTGCATTCTTCCTCCTGGCTCCTTGCCTGGTCACACCAGGGGACCGACTGCCCATGCCACCCTTCTGAGCCCAGCTCTGGACCTTTGCACCTGACATTTCCTCTTCTGGGAGTGTCCTTGTTCCTCTCCTGCCTTGGAAGTGTCTGATAAGCAATAACCTTGGACTTCCCCGCTCCTGGAAAGGGCAGGGGCGGTATGTGTTGAAGCCCTCCTACACCAGGTGGCTCAAGCTTTATGTGCATACACTCATCAACCCAGGCCCTTCCAAACCTTGCTGGATCCTCCAGAGACTGCAGCCTACACAGTGAAGGGACAGTGGCCAGAAAGGGAAGATACTGAGGTAGTGTTCCAGCTGGACACTGGTCAACACCTCTTCTACTAATTTATAAATCTTTTTTAAAAATGTATATTTTTAGTTGTAGGTAGACACAATACCTTTATTTTATTTTTATGTGGTGCTGAGGATGGAACCCAGGGCCTCATGCGTGCCAGGTGAGTGCTCTACAGCTGAGCCACAACCCCAGCCCCCAAACCAGTTTTTTAAGCAAAAAAAAAAAAAAAAAAAAAAAAAACAACAACAACAAAAACCACTTTTAACTGGGAAAGCCCAATGCCAGTTATCATGCTTATTTATGCAGGCTTTTCTGAGCACCTTGCTTTCCAGGCTGCTGTGGGTGCCCTCACAGTGTCCTTCCTTCCTGTTCCTTACCCTCTAAAAGAGCCTTAAGCATGGCTGGGAGAGTGGAGACCCCAAGACTCTTCCCCTTCCTGCTGTGTGACCTGGGGTACCTGGTGGCCATGAGTAAGAGGGACAGGATGTGACCTCCACAGAGGGAGGGGGTTGACTCCTTAAGAGATTTCCAGCAAGGCCAAGCCCCCCAGTCATCCAAATGGGACCTGAGACATACTTGCCCAGGTGTCCTGGGCAGTGAGGGGCTTCAGAGGGGCCCCCAGGTAGAGGCGCGAGTCCGCATCAGGACTTCCAGGTGCTCTAATTGGCTCTAGAGCTTCCTAGAGTCCTAAGACTTCTATGTCCAATGGCTTCTCAGGGTCATCTAGCCTCCCAAGGTCATGTGGCCACTTAGGGACCATATAGCTTGCCATGGTCATAGGTTTGGGGGTCATGTGGCTACCTGGAGTCATACAACTGCCTAGGCTTACACTACGACAGGAGCTATTTGGTTACCTGGTCTAACAGTGACCCAAGGTCCTCTGGCTTCCCAGGTCTCGTGGATGCCTGGGGTGATGTGGCTCCCTATGCAGGTGGGTGTTGTTGCAAGTTCAGGAGGCTCCACGTCCTAGGTGGCCCCCATCTGTCCCTGAGCCTCCGTCTCCACACGTGTGAGGTGGGCAGAATCTGTTTCCAGAGCGTGGAGAAGGGCCCAGAGGCAGATCAATAAATGGCCACAGTGCTGGGAAGGGGCAGTTGTCCAGAACAGGCAGCAGCCATCAGTGGCTCCCAGGAGAGACGGGGGCAGGTTTCCACCAGAGGATAACAAGGCATGCAGGGGATCCCTCAGGCCAACAGAGCGAGGGTGCAGGGCCTGGGATGGGGGGCAGGGCATGTGGGAGGGGAGCTAGGAGAGGCTGGCCTGAGTTGGCAGCGGTGCTCTGCCTATCTGGGTAATGGTTCAAATCCCACAGTTAAACATGTACCACCAACAAGCAGAACAATGGAACAGGGCATCAGTTTTGTCCAGTTGGAGAAGCCTCAGAATCAGGCCGTTTTCCTGAGGGTAAGGGAGCTTTGAAGGGCTTCCGGAGGCCAGAGAGGCTGTGGGGAGGCCGGTGGGTAAGGTGTGGTCGGGGCGCAGCACAGGGCTGCCACGGGCCCTGGTGCGACTCTCACGCTGCACGAAGGAACGATTACAGGCTGCCTCTGTGCTCCCTAAAGATTGCCTGGATCCCTTTCTCCTGGCCCCTCGCTCTCTGGCTGCCCAGCACTGTGTTCAGGTCTGCCTGTCCCTCTCCGGGTAGGTCAGCCTGCTGGCTCCTTAGACGGAGCAGCACTTCCCCCAGGACAGCACCACAGGGGGGCCGGTGTCCACTGAGAGGTCACAACTCCCTAAAGCGGGCACACATACACTCGCACGCACACATACATATGCACACAAGTTTTATTCATGCCACACCATAGTGAGAACACTAACCTCTCAGTTCCTTCCCTGGGGGACAGGCAGGCCCCGGCTCAGGTGTGGTGGCAGGGCTGGCTTCTCAGACATGTGACTCAGAGTCTCACAAGGCCTTGCTTGCAGGAGGGCCCAGCACTTCATCAAATGCTCTGCCAATTCCATTCAACGATTCCTAGTGATTTGTCAACAGAGAGACCCAATTTTCCATTTTGCACCAGGCCTGAAAATCATGTGGTCTGTCCTGGCAGAGGATAAGTCTCTTGGCTTCTGAGGGCCCCAGCTTCTGCATCTGTAAGGTGGGCCAGCGCTCACACTCATCAGACTCAGCCTGTCCAGGACCCTGAATGAGGTGGACACGCCTGGACCAGCCCCCCCCCCCCCCCCCCCCCGATCAAAGCCACCTGGTGGTCACGGCAGCCCTGTGCTGGTGCAGTCAGTCTCCCCTCGGTCTAGAAGACTGGAGATGCAGGCACACAGCGAGAGCAGGCCTGAGGTCGCGAGTGGGCAAGTGGCCGAGCTGGGATGTGCGTCCAGGCTGTCTGCTCTGCTCCTGGGCCACCACCCCACCTACCTTTTTTTGTTTTCATTTTTGGTACCAGGGATTGAACTCAGGGACACTTAGCCACTGAGCTACGTCTCCAGTCCTGTGTGTGTGTTGTCTGTTTATTTAGAGTCAGGGCCTCCCTAAGTTGCTGAGGCTGGCTTTGAACTTGCAACCCTCCTGCCTCAGCCTCCCAAGCCACTGGGATTACAGGCCTGTGCCACATGCCGGGCTGTCCGGTGCCCCACTTCGTGAGGTTGTAGGGTTGCAAGGATCTCCCGGATCATCCAGAGCTGGGGGGAGGGGTGTAGCTCCACATCTCCATCTCACTTGTCCAGATAGGAGAGGAGAGGCCAGGGCCACTGTCCTCCAGCTGGGCACTGGAGCCACAGCCATGAACCAAGTGACCAGGGTGACCTGTAGAGGAGGCCGGGAGCCAACTGCCCACACAAGTGGCAGGGAGGGGCATCTGGCAGGGCTCTCAGAAGGAAGGTGAAGGCAAGTGATGTGTGGGGCCGCCCCACCCACTGGTGTCAACAGGGCAGGGCAGGGCCCCAGGGTGCTCCTCCCTCCCAGGCGTCCCAGCTGCACCACTGTCTTCACCTGTCATCTATCCCCAGACTCCCAACCTCGCCCCAGCTTGGTGGCAACCCTCTCAGCCCTCTGGGCTGGCTCTCCCTCCTCCTGTCTTTGGTCTCCCTCCCTCCTGGGGTGCGCCTCCTCCAGGAAGCCCTCCCAGACCACCCCAGCTGACAGTAATTCCTGCCTCCCCCAGCATGCAGCAAAAAGAAAGACAGGCTTGGCTTTATGTCCCAAATCGTCACGTCAAGAACCATCTACAGTCTGTGAGATGCTTTTCTCACTCACAGCCTCCTTGGAGCCTTAAAGCCTTAAAGGGTTCCGGTGATTTCATCTCCACTCCACAGATGGGGCCCACGGGGCAAGGGAAGGCCCCGGGCTCCTCTGTGGTCTCAACGCACCAAAATCTCATACTGGCTGAGACTCCTCAGGGGCCCAGGGCGGGCCCGTTCCTTCATTCAGGGGGAGCCCCTCCACTCCAGGCTGTCTGTCACAGAGGCTGGGGGAGCAGCAACAAAAACGAACCCGTCATCCCTCTGGGACCCGCATCTGGGTGGGAGACAGACTATGGACCAGGCAGTGGCCACCCAGCACAGAGCCCCCCAGGCCTCTCGGGTCCATCCACCTGCCCTCCGCGGGCTCCCTTCAGCCTTGACCTTCATACAGGATGGGCTCCAGCTGGCTGGTTCGTCCCTGGTCCTGGTGTCCAGGATGGGCCAGGTGCCCAGAACACAGCTACCCAGTGGACAGGGGACTGTGCAGAGGAGAGGATGTTGGGTGCAGCAGCGAGAGGAGCTGGCCACCCCGGGGGCGGGATGGGCGGCACGCCTTGGGAGCAGGCCAGGACGGCTTGCAGCTCGGCTGGCTCACGCACCTGAGTGGCTGCACTCTTGCCTTCAGCCAGAGCATGGCTGGTCCAGGCGGCACCCTGTGGAAACAAAGTCCCCGGCCTCGAGGGGGAGACCTCCAGTAGGGTAATGGCACTAAATACACAAGAGAGAAGAGGGCAGGGAAAGGGCCATTCTTGACCCTAGCAGATGGCTAGCCAAGCCCTGGACCGGCGTAAGAGTCCCCAGAAGGGACCCAGGGAACTTGACATCTTCAAAGTTCCCTCTGACTGCAGCTGGAGAGACCTAGAGGGCAGGCTGTTGGGACGGGGGTCAGTGGAGTGGGCAGAGGCTGGGCTCTTGGCACACACAGAGGCTGCAGGCCAGACTCTCTGGCAGGCTGGTGCGGACCATCATGAACGTGGATAAGCCTCCTCCAGCCCCAGTCTCCTCACCTGTGAAGTGGGCTGCTGTCCCGGCTGCCCAGGATCTGGTGAGAGGAAAGCCAGGGAAGCCGGACGAGGGCCGGTGCTCATCTGCTCAGGGTGTCCTGCAGGGCTCCACCTGTGCTGGGCTCTGCCCTGGGCCCAGGGGACAGGGTTCCCACAGGCTCATAACACAAAGGAGGTGGGAGAAGGCTGCACCCAAAGGTGACGAGGCTGCCGTGACAGGGTGAGGGGGAAGGTGGCTTGGGACCAGGGCAGGAGACCTGCTAGGTGGCTGCCTGGTCAGTCCTGAGGCTGCAGAGCCCAGGAGAAGTGGCCGGGGTGACCGGAGTCCAGGCCAAGAATGACCCACCGCAGAGAGGGCTGACCCCATTCCCGAGGTGGCAGAGCCAGGAGGTCAGTGTTCCATGTGTTTACAGAGCTGCCCCAGCTCCAAGGAGCTCTGAGTGTGTGGGCCATGTTCCCGGGGTCACCCCCTGGACACCAACAGCATGCTGGAGGCGGGGAGGCTGAGCGCAGCTGCCCCGGGGCAACTGGGCAGGGTGAGGGTACAGGCGGCCTGTGCGGGACGCGGCCCAACCCCTTCATCTGCAGCATGGAAAGCTACTCTCCTGCCTCCCTCTGGCTTGGGCAGAGCTGGGGCTGGGGAGGAGATGAGCCCAGGGCCCTCTCCCCCGCCTGCCTGGCGAAGGAGGGGATCGCGGCTCAGCCAGGGAGCAAACAAGGTCAGGGCTCGGTTGGTAAAAGTACCAATGTCAAGCTGAAGGAAGGATCAGGGCTAACATCCAGCCTAGGCAGAGGTTGATGTCTGACCAAGGCCAGGTTTCAGAATGGGAACAAGAACCCAGCTTCGTCTACAAAGATCAGGCTCAGAGGACGTCAAGGTCAGGGCTTACCCGGTGATCAGGCTTGGTGTGTGATCAGGATCAGGGCTGTCGGTGACAAAGGTCAGGGTCAGTGTGTGACTAGGGTCAGGGCTCAATCTGTCACCAGGGTCAGGTCTCAGGGTGTGATCAGGGCAAGGGCTCAGTGTATAAGCAGGATCAGGGATCAGTGTGGCCAGGATCAGGGCTTAGAATGTAAACTTGACTAAGCCCCAGTCTGAGACAAGGGTTAGAGTTCAACCTGTGACTGGGTCAGAACTCTCTGCCGCTAGGACTCGTACTAGTCTGTGAGTGGAATCAGGTCCCTGTGAAGGAGGCTGATATGACAGTGACCACCCTAAGGTGGCCTTGGAGTGGACTGACTGCTTTCTCTTTTGTTTGAGAACTGTCCAGTCCCCACCAGCTATTGTCCTCAAGGACCACTTACTGCCATCCAACCCTCAACCTCCTCCTGTCTCCCAGGCAGCCCCAGAGGGTCTCCTCTGGACACTGCTGGACAGCTCGGAGGTCTGGGGAGGCCAGGGGAGCACTTCTCTTGGGAACTCAGGATGGCTTTCTGGAGAAGACCCTGGCTGTGGACTGGACAGAGTGGGCAGGAGGTGTCCCGCAGAGGGTGCTACTCATGCCAGGGCCAGAGGCTGGCCAGCCAGCACAGGGGTCTCGGGTTGCCGGGAATGTGCTCAGCCCTTGGTGCTGGGGGAGGCCGTGCTTGATGGGCTTGGTCGTCGGGGGTTCTGGCGAGCGGCCTGGGTGGCCCCAGTCAGTTCCCACAAGGTGATGGAATTGCCTTAGCAGCTGATGGGCACTCCCTGCCCAGAGGCCGCCCACCTTGGGTGGGACAAGGCCTCGCAGACAATGGGAAGGAACGAAAGTGCGTGAGGCGGATAAGGAGGACTGGTGCAGGGGGTGGAGGGTGTGGAAAGGAGGGTGGAGGCCAGAGCTGCCAAGCAGGTGAGGGCCAGGAGTGTGCTGGAAGGATCACACTGAGTGGCCTTGAGTGGGCTGGGCATCCAGCTGGGCACTGTCCCCTGGTGGTTGGCTGCACTGGCCAAGTCCCTGCAGCCTGAGCCCCTCTCTGCACCTCTGCTTGAAGGCTGGCCCTCGCCCTCGTCAGGGAGGCCTAGGTTCAGGGCTGGCAGGTGGGCACCCAGAAGGAGGAAGCTGCTTGACCTTGGCCTCCCAGCTCCCCAGACCTCAGCCTCGCCATGCAGCCGGCCCTCTCTGGCCCTCACAGAGCTTCCGGAGTTGTCTTTTCCAACACAGTGGACCAGGCCCTGGCCCTCTTGGCACCTTCTGTTTCTCCTGCCCCTACCTCCTGGTGGCCAGCTCCTCTTCCACAGCCTGCCCCTTCCTCATGTTCCTACCCTGAGACCTCTGCGGCCACAGTGGTCCGAGTTCATCCAGAGCTGGTGGGGACAGAGAGGAGGGAGAACTCTGAGGCCCAACAGGCTAGGGGTCCAGGCTGGCTGGGGGAGGTGTGGGCTCAGGGCAGGGAGTGTGATCCTGGGAACAGAGCAGGTGGCTGGGTCAGGTGGGGCGGGGTCCTTCTGGCCAGGACTGCACCTTTATGGCAGCTCATTCAGCCCCACAGATCCCTTCTGTTGGTACTAGGGCGGTCACGACTCCTCTGCCAGGATGAGAAGATTGAGTCCTGCAGCAGTTCAGGGACAGGTCCCAAGGCACCCAGACAATTGGGCAGAGCCAGAATCCAAACTGCTGACCCTGGGTGGGGAGCTCTGACCCCTGGAGCTGCCAGGACCTCCACTCACAGAGCTGTGCAGGCGAAGGTCGGACGTGGGAAGGACGTCTGAGCTCAGAGGTGGCGGCACGTCTGTGGACTGACCCCCCGCACCTCACGGTCCCGTGGGCCCCTCACCCTGCCTGCACCTGCTCCTGCGGATGTGGCCCTGCCACTCTCACGGACAATGTTGCCTGAGCAGGAGTTATTCCCTCTGGCTGCCATCTACAGGGCACATGCCGTGTGCAAACCCTTTCCTCCTGCTCTTTCCACTTCAGGACCATGTCTGATGCCCACCGCCTGAGAAGGGAAGGAGGTCGGAGCGGTGCAGCGGCCAGGCCACACAGGAGGGGAGGGCAGAGCACTGGCCTCTCTGTTTATTGCCCCAGGCTGTCCTCAAGGCCTGGAATAAGGTCACCCTAGGCCTGCAGGGGTGGGGTGCAGGATGGAACAAGGCCCACCCAGTTCTGGCCTAACCTGCTGGGTTGGTTTGGCCCTGCTGGCACCCCACGCCTTGGGAGCCCGCAGGCTACACCCTCCCCACCCGCTCCAAGAGCAGGGACTTGACTACTGGGCCCAGCAGGACCCCACCATGGGGGTGCAGGCATTGGAGTGCCCTCCACACTCTACAGAGAACACAGGGTTCAAGGAGAGAGGGCTGGACCTCTCAGCTCTGCAGGCAAAGCCTCACGCCCACCAGCCTGCAGAGTGAGGGCAGGTGAGCCCCCTGGCCTGAGGCAGGTGTGCTGGGAGCCCTCTGCACCTGGGCACATCAACAGCAGGAGGCCATGTGCATTTCTCGCAGAAACCCAGGAGGTTCCTGGACTCTGCTCCTCCACTCTGCATGCAGGGTCAGCATAAAAGCTCTGCCCCCAGTTCCCAGGGCACCTGGGGCCTGGCTGTCCCCTGCCCTGATGTGGGACAGGGTCAAAAGGCACAAGGTGTCGTCAGATCCAGACGTTCAAGTCCCCTTTAGCCTCTTTGAGCTGCGACATCAGACAAACTGCTTCTTCTCTCTGTGCCTTCATTTCCTCATGTGGCATTGGCACAGATGGCCGGGAGCATTCGGTTCTCAGATGCCAACGAGAGAGAGACCTGTAGCTGGTGGAGGAGAGGTCCCAGGGCACAAGTCAGGATTTGTGAGTGCACACCCGCACACTGTGCCCTCAGATCTGCAGGTGAACACACAGGTGTGCGTGCACAGGCACTGGCGGCTCTCACGCAGGCTCACACCCACATGTCCATGGGCCCTTCCCCGGCTGTGACCTGCCTCCTGTGGGGGCTCATGGACGCACCACTGCCCCTCTGCTCACAGCACAGGCTCTAGGGTCACCCACGCCCGTTCCCTGGGCTTGGCTTCCTCTTCCTGAGCTCAGGCCTTCTGTTGCCCTGGTCTTCCTGGGAGCCAGTTCAGGACCCAAGGGTTTAACAGAAGCTGTCCAGCTCCGAGCCGAGGCCCCTCCCTCCGGCTGCAGGGGTCCAGAGCCGAGGTCATCTCCCTGTCATTCCCCTCCCTGTGTTCCACCATCTGTGCCTAGCACCCTGGCCCACAGCTTCGGTACCCCAGGGTGAGGGGTCCTCCTGTCCCTCATTCAGGTGACCCAGGACACTCGTCTCACTCCAGAGCTGGTGACCATGCTGGGGTCGTCTGAATAAAGTCTGCTTGTCCTTCAAGGCCCCTTCATAAACAATGAAGCCCTCGGGACTCTCCCGACAGTGGAGAGAGGAGCCGCTGCCATGCCCACGACGCAGGTCCGGACTGTGGGAGTGCAGAGAGGGTGTGGTGAAGTTGTGTACCTGTACCTGGACGTCCTCAACAAAGCAGGCAGGATGGAGGTGGCAGGGATGGGCTACCTGCTCTTCTTCCCCAGACCACGGCACCCTGAGATAGGTGCTCCTTCCAGAAGCTTCTAGATTCCATGGAACTGGCGGGGATTGAGCCTTCTGCCTGGCCTCCCTGCCGCAGCCCTCCAGCGCCCAGGGCTCAGGCTCACCCCCAGCTCTTTGGGCCCAGGGGTTCTGTGGCAGCACATAGCAGGCCCCAGCCCGGGCCTCAACCTGGGGAGAGTGAAGGAAAAGGAGCCGTGCCGCCACCTGACTCCCGGGACTGAAGCCTGCGGCAAGCTCCCTGCAGGGGTTCTCCAGGCACAGAGAGGCTCTTTCCAAAGTCACCTGACTCCTGAGCCCAGCAGAGCCCTGACGACAGACCATCCAACAGACCATCCAACGTGGTTTCTGGCAACTCACTCCCTGCAGAGCCCCTTGGAGTGAGAGCAGCTGTTTAGTGCTGCCACTTACTTGGGGGTCGCCCGTTCCTGCCCCCTTGGGCATTAACCCTCTCCCTCCTCATCACGCCCATTTTACAGATGGGCACCCGAGAGAGATGCCAGCCTGGGTCTCACACCTGGATGGTAGCAAGGCTGAGCCAAGAATGTGCTGGAGAAAAATCTCATCCAGGCCCAAGGGTGGGGTGGCCAGGCTAGGAGATGCCAGGGCTATGCCGGGAGCAGGGCAGGACCTGGAGAAGAAACATCGATACCCCTGTGGGCGCCCACTGCCAATTAGCGGAGGAGGAAGAGGCTGTCGCAAGGGCCTGGATTTTGAAATTCAGCTTTGACAACCGCCCTGTGGAGCTCGGTTCACCCACAGCCTGGACCCACCTCCTCCTGGGGCTCGTCTCCCCAGGCCATGCCGTAGCCCCTGTGCCCTGCACCGCCGGGCCCTCTCCTGAACCCACCAGTCCCTTCGTCTAGGGGGCACCTGTTAGTCTCCCCTCTTGGGGGAGTTGCAGGATGAGCTGTGAACCCCTGTTGACATGTGGGAACCCTGATCCCCAGCACTTCAGAATGTGACCTTATCTGGGGAGTCTTCACAGAGGCGGTCAGGTCACGGGTGGTCGTTGGGTGGCTCTAACCCGCATGGCTGGTCCTCGAGAAAGGGAGGTCTGGGACCTGCGCGCAGCGAGAAGGCTCTGTGACGATGGAGAGGGCTCCGCGAGGCCGGGGACCCTTGGGCAGGTCCAGGCTCCCGACCTCCGACAGGACCCACCCTGCGACACCTTGATTTCTGACTCTGCTCCAGAGCTGTGGGGCCATCCACGTCTGACATTCAAACCAGGTGTGGCTGTCTGCCAGGGCAGCAGCCCCGGCTGACCAAGGCAGGTGGCCGTCCGAGCACTCGGGAAAGTCACCCGGGAGAGCTGGGCCGGCACGGACTCCACAGTGTGACAAGCACCGGGCAACCTCCTCACAACAAAAGCAGCTGCCAAGACCCACGTGAGCAGCCGGGAGAAGCAGGACGCTGAGCCCCGGGCACCACGAAGCCAGTCACACCACCAACGGCGTGGGCTCTTCGGGGACTTCTTCTCCCCTCTCGGTTCCCTGCCAGCCAATGGCACCTACCAGGGCTCTGAACTTCACCTAAGGATGGGGTTGCAAGGTTCTGGAAAGGGCCGGAGAGGAGCCTTTTCCTCTTTGCAGGTTGTGCTGCCCGCGCAGCATGAATGCAGCCTTGGACAACAGGGGATGGAAGGGGCGGTGCTCCAGTAAGACTCCACTCGGGCCCTGAAAGTTGAATTTCACATGATTTTCATGAGCCATGAAATAATCTCCTTTGATTTTTTTCAACTACTTAAAAATATAAAACCGTTCTTGACGCGCAGTCTGCATGAGCAGGAAGGTGTCTGGCCAGGTGTGGCCCATGACTGCGGTGTGCCAGCTCTGCCTGGTGAAGGGGGCCCCTCAGCACCTAGGGGCAACCACCACCATCTGTGCTCAGGTCAAGCCTCTGAAATGCACCAGCTCCAATCAGGAGGGCGGCCGACCTGGGGACCTTCCACACACTCACCCTCCAACCAGCTCTTTCTAAACGTACACCACAGTGAGCACCGTGGCCCTGCCAGATGGCACCTCGGCCCCGGGAAGCAGGTCCTGCCGGCACCAGGTCCACTCTGCAGACATCAAACTAAAGCTCAGAGGTGAGTGGCTCAACCTCTTGGAGCCTGAACAACCCCAGGAGCGGAGCAGGGGATCAGGAGGCACTG
This sequence comes from Urocitellus parryii, assembly GCF_045843805.1. Classification (NCBI taxonomy): domain Eukaryota; kingdom Metazoa; phylum Chordata; class Mammalia; order Rodentia; family Sciuridae; genus Urocitellus; species Urocitellus parryii. The sequence continues at coordinate 2,779,144 of NC_135537.1, read as the reverse complement.
AAGAAGGGGAGGCAGAGGGGGCCCTGGAGCCAGAGGACATCCCCAGACAGGGAGGAACAGGGATTAGCAAGGGTGTTCCCCAGGGAGAGAACAGCTGATCTGAAGGCCCCGAGGTGGGAAGGGAGGTGGCCCGGCTGGGCGGCTGGGCAATGGTGGTGGTGGACGGGGCTGAGTCTCAAAGTACAGAGCATGCTCAGCTGGCTTCCTCCAGGGCAGTGGGAGCCACGGAGGAGCTTGGAGGAGCCTCGTGAGGGAGGGCCGGCTCTGGGTTTAAGACGCTCCTTCTGTTGCCATGTAGACAGCACACTCCAAGAGACGTCTCAGGCCAGCCTCAGGAGTAATTTTAAATTTTCTAGTAGCCACATTTAAAAAGGAAACAGAAATGGGTGCGATTTATTTTAATAACATATTTTACTTAACCCACTACATCCAAAATGTTGTATCAACACACCAGCAATGTCAGAGGCCATGAGTGAGCTATTTTATGTTATTTTTCTCATACTACGTCTCTGACATCCGGGGCCTGGGTGTCACCTCACACCTCTGACTGGCTGTGTTTCAAGTGCTCCGTAGACACTGGTGGCTGCTGCGCCGGGCATGCAGGCACTGGCTTTGGGGGACCGGGTGGAGGCAGGGAGGCCAGCAGTTCTCTTAAGGAGGAAGACTGGACTGGAGTCATGGCAGGTTCTGGCCCCTCCTTCGGGTACTAGTCCAGCTATCACTCAACGTGGAGCCGGGGCCTGGGTCTGTGGAATTCTTCAGAATTCCCCAAGCTGGTTGGTGTCGGCCCTGGGAGGCCTGGGTCCCCGGCCCTCTGAACCAGCCTCCCCACTCCAGACTCATACCAGGCTTCCTGTCTCAGCTAGAGGGTGACCCAGGCCTGACCTGTAGGACTGGCCCAGGCGCTGATCCCAGAAGGCAGGACCCTCCTGGACACGCTCCCAGCAGGCGTTCAGCAGGGGCCTCCCTCGGGAAGCACTTCACACTCTGCTGGGTGCAGCCAGGCGGCCCCGCAGCTGCGCGTGTGAGGGCCTCTAGGGCAGTCCCCTTCACAGCCCCGGGTCGGCCAGGGTGGCCTCCCACGATAGCCAGACTGTCAAAACACACAGCAGAGCTGGGTCAGGAGCACAGTCCCGCCTGAAAGTGCGACCTTTGACACTCTGAGCCCCCCTCGGCTTCCTGTAGCAGTGGGGGTGCTGTGTGCCTCCCCACAGCACCAGGGAGGAAGCCAGTGACCCTGCCGCAGGCCTGGAGGGAGAGCTCTCTGCGGCCACCGGGGAGTCCCCAGCCTGGCTCCCTTTTCTTTTGTGTGGCCTCCTCTGGCCTCGGCTAGACTCTGCTCCTGGGATGTCCACTCTGCCCTGCACTGGAAGGCATGCTCCTGGCTCACCAGTTCCTTCAGGCAGGTACTCAAGGTCCCCCGACTGCCCAGACTGCCTGGCCTCCCTACCCACGGTTTCTCCTCTCACAAATATTTACTGAGCACCTACTATGTGCTGGGCACCCTGGGGGACAGCAGGGAATGAAAGACAAACCCTGGGCCCCTGGAGCTGACAGACGGACATGAGTCATGGCCGAGGAGTGCAAGGTCATGACCACCTTCAGCCAGACATCTGGCTGCACTGGGAGGACAAATAGCAGAGGGCTGGGGTCAGGGAAATGGCCACTGAGAGCCAAAAGAAGTGGGTGGCCTGGGGAGGCGTAGGGAAGAGCAGCCAGGCCAGGGTCCTGTGGTGGGCTCCACCGTGGGCCGTGGTCCTGGCTGAGCTGGGCAGGCCTCGGGGCAAGAGCTGTGCAGGGCTGCTGTGCGCTGGTCCGACTGACTTACCTGCCCCAGGCAGCACTCGCAGGGTGACAGGGCAAGGCCCCACAGGCATCCAGCAGAGGGCAGGGGCAGAGGGGGCCAGTGGGGGGCCCAGAGGCGCTTGGGAAGGGCACGTGTGGAGAGTGACGGGGTGGAGGGCTTACCCCTCGGGTGACCTTTGACACCCTGAGCCCCCGGCAGCTCCCAGGTGATGCTCCCCCTCCCCCCCCCAGGTGATGCCCACCCCCGTCCCCCCCCTGGACTGCACAGATTCACAGGGCAGCACATAGTGGGGCCATAGTGGACCCCAGCCCTGCTCTGGGGAGGTCCAAGAGGAGCCCAGTGTGGCCTGAGCACCCTCCAGCGTCTGCTGACTTGGGGATGCGGGTGGCTCCAGCCACTCCACATGCCTTACTGTTTCCTGTCCGTTAACTGAGAACTGAGTTGGGTGGGCACAGCATGTGACAGGCCCCGCATGGTGCGGGCTGGGGAGGAGCCAACTCCGTGGTGCCCCCGGATGGCAGGATGGGCAGCTGGTGTGGTGACTCTTTGGGCTTGCTCACCGTGAGAAGTCTCAGGAGTCGTGGTCACCCTCCAGCGGGTGCAACGTGGGGCCCAGGCAGAAGCTCGGTGGAAGTAGCCCCTGATGTCCTGTGGCAGGCGAGCACCCACCTTCCCTTCGTCCCTCTCCTCTGCCCTAGCCCTGGGGGAGGAGGGGACCTTGTGCTTCCAACTTCAAGTGTCACTGCCTCCTCTCCTGGTCCCCGCCATCCCACACTAGGGAGAGGAAGTGGAGGAGGACTCCACCCCACTGGAGCGGGGCCGTGGGGGATGCCACCAACTCTGCAGGAGCCGTGTTGGGTGGACAGGCCGGGCTGTGGGGCACTGGACGTTCGGGAAGGGAAGGAGTGACTCCCCTCGGGTGCCTGTGTGGCCAGGCCACTGGCTCTGCCCTCTGAGCCTGTCTCCCAGTTGTGCCTGGGATGGCACCCGCTGCCTGCCTGGGGGCACCTTGGCAAAGCCAGGCCGGCCCCACCTCAGGGCAAGGGCCCTGGGTGCTTGGTCAGGGGCTGTGGTGTCCAGAGCTGGGGAGGGCACGTCAGGGTGCGGGAGGGCGGGAGGGGCGGGAGGGCTGGGGCAACGGATGGGCCCCGGCCACCGCTGCTCCTGTTGTCAGGATCTGGACTCTGCGGAAGTGGGGAACACGGTGCTGTGACCTCTGAGGGCAGCTGGTGCTGGTACCAAGGTGGGGACAGAGGTGGGGAACAGAACAGTCACATCCACCAGGGCTTCCGTCAGGTGAGGACCAAGAGGAAATGAGGGCTCCTGAGGAGCCCCCGAGTGAGGGAGTCCTCTGGTCCTGCAGGAGTGCGCAGTCTCCACAGCCAGCTTCTCGACAGCGGGGGGTGGCCAGGGCCCGAGGGGGCCTTGGGCCTCAGCCCCACCTTCTCACCATGCCCAGAGCCCACGCAAGGCCTCCTGGCTCCCACCCTGTCTCTGAGGTCTCCCAACGTCCAGCTGCTCCACGCTGGTAGTCGCCACCCAACATGAGCACGAGCATTTTGTTTTCTGCATATTTGTTTATGTTGCAAGAACAAAATCCTCTTAGCAGCCCATTTGCAGACAAGAAAAGGGCAGCTCAGAGAAGTGAGACAAACTGCTTAGGGTCAGTCCTGCCTCTATGAAGATGGTGTGGGGGCAGCAGGTCCCCATGAGCAGGCTGAATGAGCCACGTTGGAAGGCACCTGAGATGCAGGTGGGGAGAGAGTCTTCAGTCCTGTATGTGAGCTGGCTGTGTGCCCTTGAGCAACTTTCCTCTCTCTCTGAGCCTCAGTGTCCTCTTATCAAATAGGTACTAAGACACACCAGTATCCAGTAGCTTGGGAGGCTGAGGCAGGAGGATCTTGAGTTCAAAGCCAGCCTCGGCAAAAGTGAGGCTCTTAGCAACTCAGACCTGTCTCTAAATAAAATACAAAATAGGGCTGAGGACGTGGCCCAGTGGTCAAGGGCCCCTGAGTTCAATCCCCTGTACAAAATCCAAACAAAACAAAACATTACGAATTCTGCAGGAAGCCCTGTTGGAGTCTGGAGTCTGCTCACTTGGCTCAACAAAAACTAGGCGCAGGACTTACATGACTCCTAGCCGGGGAAGGGCTGGAGTGCCAGGTGCCTGAGCACCTGCTGGCTGTGCCGGGCCCCTCTAAGTCCGCAGCCCCTGTGCCTGAACGAGGAACGGGTGCCTCCTCTGCGCAGGCGCAGCCCTGGGCTCCTCGGCTTGGTGCCTGTTCTCCTCTGCTGTGCTTTGAATGGGGCTCTCAAGGACCCGCGTGCTGAAGGCCTGGTCCCAGCCCGTGGTGCCTTGGGATGCGGTGGACCCTAGGCAGGGTCTAGTGGAAGGACGTTAGGTCAAGGGGGGTGCTGTTAAAGGGACTTCAGCCCCTCCTCTTCCTCTCTCTGGGCTCCTGAACCCCAAGAGCTGAGCAACTAGTTCCATCCCAAGCTCTCTGCCATGATGCGCTCTGAAACTCTGAGCTTTCTAGGTTGACGATCCCAGGTGTTCTGTTGCAGTGACAGAGCTAACCAACAGCTTCCAGAGACACTCATCCTCAGTTCTCTTTTCTAGGCCCAGAAGGATTTCATTTCTCAATCTCCTGCCTCATCCCTAGCCAGCCCCTTGAACTTGGGCTGGACCACATGACTGGTTTTGACTCATGGTTGTGAGCAGAAGCACATAGACTACTGCCAGGCTGCAGGGGTCAACGCCCACGTGAGACTGTGCTGGGGACCTCCTGTCGCAGGAGAAACCTGGCTCCTCCCGGTCCTGCATAGGATGAGTTGCCCTTCAGGTGGCCTGGACCTGTGGTGGCTTTGCATATGCAAGGAGTAAGCCTCTGTTGCTTTCAATCTCTGAATTTGCAGCCATTTGTCCTGGGGAAGACAGAGGCGACCCTGTGCCAGGAGTATGGATTGGTGAGTTAAACAGGAAGGGTTTTCAGTCCCTACTATTGTCGACAACTTGCACAATTGTTCATGTGACCCTGGCTGTCCAGGTCTTCTAGAACTTGGAGGTCACACAGTCAGGGTAAGGTAGAAACCAGCCCCAGGGCAGATTGCCAACTGCAATGTTCCCCAGGTAGGGTACAGAGGGCAGTGTGCAGTTCGGGCTCACACGGTGAGCTGCTGTGCTGCCTGGGCACCTGGCCTGGCCCCTCTGTGCTCTCCAGCTGCCTGTCTGGCTACGTCTCATCTCTAGACTCCCCTCGCAGGACCAGCCACCGCTGCCCTCACAGTGCTCTGGGTGCTATGTGGACTCTGTCCCTTTTACCTGGGGCAGCCGTCCCTCCCCAGGCCTAGCTGCCCAGGGGTCAGCACTCCGCATGGGCCTGGCCATTCCACAAAGTCCTCTGTGACCGCCGGCTCCTTCCATCACGGCAGCAGGGGAGTGGCGCATTTCTGCTGGCCTGGATGCAGCACCTCCCGGATGTACCTGACGACACGGTTTCACCCCTTCTCACGCAGCTGCAGGGTGGGCGCTTGGCCTGTTGTATGGCACAGGTGGCCCTGTGCTGGTCTCTGCCCGGCGGAGCTGGGGCACCAGGGGCAATGGTGGCTAAGCAGTCAGTAGACTTTTACTGCTAGGCAGTGAATCCCCGGTCAGCACAGCTATGGCGTCCTTGATGGACAGGTCTAGGTTGTGAGGGCCACCGAGGGCCATCACCTGGGAGGATGGGCCCATGGCTATCCCAGGGGAGCCAGCAGGGGAACTGGGGAAGGCAGGAGGTGGCCAGGTGGATGAGGAGCTGGGCCCAGTGCATGTGGCCGGCAGGGCCCAGGGCTGGAGGTGGCAGGGAGCCTCCGGGGAGCAGCAGGACAGCCTGAGGGCCAGTTGTGGACGCCAGCTGTGCCATACGTTTCATGGTAGCTGCTGTGGAAGAGAAGCCTGTCACGTGGAGGGCAGGCCCTGGAATTTAGGGAAAGATCCTGCTATGCCAGGAGCGGCCTGCGCCTGAGCAGGGGGGTTGGAGAGAAGCGGAGGAGGGGCAGGGAGAGCAGGGGCTGGGGAAAGTCCGATTGGTGGCTGTGGATCTGGGGACCAGAGGGGTGACCCCGGGAGAGCCATGGACGGCTGGATTCCAAGGCAGAGGCAGCCCCGCCCTCCCTGGGAAGCCCGTGGGGACCCAGGCAGCCTCCAGTCCTCCTCGTACAGAAGTGCTTTCTGCTCAGGGCGTCTCCTGGCCTCCTGCCTCCGTCTCCTCCTGCACAGCAGGACAAGCAGTGCCCACCCCCAGGAGTGCGAGGACTAGAGGGGTAGGACACCACCTGTCCCCCAGGTGCCACATGTCACATGCCCCTGATCCCCAGGGCCTAAGGCAGATGTGGCTGTGTGTACAGATGTGGAGGAGGAGGCATTGCTGCGTGTCAGCCTCTGTGGGCAAGAGCCAGGCGGGCTTCCTGGAGGAGGAGGTGGGGCAGGGGGGTTTGGATGCGCAGATGGGAAGTGAAGCTGGAGAGATGGAGAAGCCAAGACTTAGGGCAGAAGGCCCTGGGGAAGACGCCCTGGCAGGGGAGAGGGAAAGGGAGGCTGGGAGGACAGTGCAGAGCACCTCCCAGGGGCTCAGATGCAAAGACAGTGTGAGCCAGGCAGGCCCCTGCTGTTGCCCCCCACTGCCATCCCCCAGCCTCCGTGCAGGCCGGGTCTCAGCTCAGCCCTCTCCTCCCAGCCCCACCTGGCCCCAGTGTTCACCATCAGCAGCCTGCAGACACCGTCACCTCACCCTGCTCTGGTCCCAGCTCACTGCCCATCCACAAGGAGCCACCATCCCTTCCCTGCGCCACGAGGCCCCCGTTCCCTCCCAACCATTGCTGTGCCCGCTGCGGCCTCCCAGGGACTGTTGAGGTCTCCTGCCATCCGCTCTGCCTGGCTGACACCTCCAGTGAGACTCCACGGGCATGTGGCTGGGGCTGTGCCCCTTGGGCCTGGGGACCTTTCAGGTCCTGGCAAGTGGTAAGTGCTTGGGAAACACGCTGGGAAGACGGAGCCACCCGGCCTCCTGCCAGCGGCTGGGACAGTTACTCTACCTCCTGCTCCAGGCTCTGCCTAGAGCACACAGCCAGCCCCACACAAGGCTGAACTTCTAGGGAGCGCGTGGACTCTCTTGCACCTGCAGGCCCCAGGGTGGGCCAGCTCCCAGAAAGGGGACACAGCATTGGCATCTTTGAGAGCAGGAGTTGGGGCCAGGAGGTTCAAGAACTGGTTAAGCACTGGTACTGCCTAAACCAAGTCTCCTGGTGGGTAGGGCCAAGGCCCAGCATGTATCCAGGGTTATCCAGGATCAGGGCTAGTGTGTGGCCAGGGCCAGGGCTAAGTGTGTGACCAGGGCCAGGGCTAAGTGTGTGACCAGGGCCAGGGCTAAGTGTGACCAGGGCCAGAGCTAAGTGTGTGACCAGGGCCAGGGCTCAGTGTGTGACCAGAGCTAGGGCTAAGTGTCTGACCAGGGCCAGGGCTCAGTGTGTGACCAGGGCCAGGGCTAAGTGTGTGACCAGGGCCAGGGCTAGTGTGTGACCAGGGCCAGGGCTAAGTGTGTGACCAGGGCCAGGGCTAAGTATGTGACCAGGGCCAGGGCTAGTGTGTGACCAGGGCCAGGGCTCAGTGTATGGCCAGGGCCAGGGCTAAGTGTGTGACCAGGGCCAGGGTTCAGTGTGTGACCAGGGCCAGGACTCAGTGTGTGACCAGGGCCAGGGCTCAGTGTGTGACCAGGACTCAGGCTCAGAGTGTGACGGGATCAGGACGCTATAAGTGGCTGAGATGAGGGCGCTCTCTAAGGCTACCCATCTCTGTCAGTCATCTCCACCTGCTGCATGTTGGACCAGAAGCCAAATCCTGGCCCCTGGTGTACCCTGCTTGGAGAGGCAGAGTCCATTGCACTTTGGGTATCATCCTCTCACCCGTGGTTCTAACCTCCTGTTGGCAAGGTCTGGTAACAGGGATTACAACACAAGTTCTACTCAAACCCTGAGCTTTTCCTACCCTGTCAGCCATCTTGCCCATGTTCCTGACCCCGACTCAGCCTGACCTGAAAATTCTCCAGCTCTCACCCCAGGCCTGCCTCTTGTGCACACACCTGGGCCAGAATGTGGGCAGACCCAGCCGAGCGGCTGTTTGGGGAAGCAGGAAGCTTGTAGGTGTGCACGCATCTGCCCATGTGCACATGAGCACTGAGTGCTGGGGCCAACTCCCGGCAGGGAGACTGGAACTGCTGGTGGGAGGAGGGGTGATGGTCCTTGGCCAAGGAATCCTCAGCCTGGTGCCCAGAAGTGGGCTCAAGGGAGGCAGGAGGCATCCTGGGGTGCACAACCTTTGACTATTGGGCCGGCGTCCCCTTGAACATGTCTGCTCATCACTCTGAGCCTGTTTCCCATCTGTGGCTCTGGCCCAGGGATCTTGTGCAGACGACACAGGCTCAGTGTGAGCTGTGTCCTCACTGTCCACGTCCTGACCCTGTGTCCTGCCTGTTCACCTCTTACAGGAGCCCAGGCTGGCACCTGAGATGTTGGCTCCTTCCTGTAGAAGCCCCTGGTGGCACTTCCTGCCAGGCAGGGGAGCTGGGATGACTACCCTGGCTGGTGCACGTGGCCATGGAGGCCAGGACCAGCTGCCGTGGGAGCTTCAGGTCAGAGGACGCCTCCCAGGTAAGGGGGCGGCCAGCCATCTTGCAGACGAGGGCCCGCTTGAGAGGGGCCAGGTGTGTGGAGAGGGGACAGTGGGTGGAAAGGCCTGGGCTCATGTGGAATGTGCCTGACAGTACCTTGGGGCGGGACCAGGAGGAAAAGCATTGGCAGGCAGCCCCCGCCCCTCCTGTCCGACACCAGCCAGGCAGGGAGGGTCCTGGGTCCTTGTGGCAGGTGACTGACCCCAACAGGGAGCAAGCTGAAGGCAGAGGGGGCCCCAGATTGTTGTAGGGACAGACGAGGCCAGGCACCCAAGACAGCAGGAAACAGTTTTATTTGGCTGCAGCCAGGTTCAGAGGGCACAGCCTTTGCTGTAATCAATCAATCCCCTGAACCCCAAGTTCAGGGAGTTTCAGAGTTTTATACCCAGCGTGTAAGGGGAGGGCCTCAGAAGTCCCCAATCGGCAGAAGTTCACATAAAAGCAGCGTTTTCTTTCTCTGTTTTGGGCAAGTTAACTCTTCAAGGACCACACCTGAGAAGGGGAGAGCTTCTTCTCCCCTTCTTTCCTCCCCCTGCCAGCTGTTACCATGGAGCCCAGTTGGTAACTTATCTTAAAAATGTAGACATCTCTGTGAAGCCCAGCTCAAGGCCAGAGGCCTTGTTTGCACATTTCTTCAAAGTACTATACAGGATACATGTTTGTGAAAAACTAGTAAGGGGGTGTCCAGCACCTGGAGTGCTGGTGTCTTCCCGGCCAGTGGCCAGGTAAAACAGGGCGACATGAAAATAGGAAGTCTGTCTACACTGGACTCTTTTGCAGACTCCTTTGCTGACAGTCCTAGAGCCAGCCATGGTGGAGAGGGCTTTTCTGTGGAGAAAGGGGTGCCACTTCAAGATCACCCTGTGTCACACAACAGAGGAAGCCCAGCATGATGGGGGAAAACGGTGCTGGTGGTCTGGCTCCAGCGCTGCCCAGCCCCAGCCTTGCCCTCCAGACATCCTAGTGACAGGGCCAGGATGCTGGGCTTCTGTGGCCCTCCCAGGAACACGGCTGTTGTGAACAAGGAGGACAGTGCTTTCCCAAGAGCTGGAACACTCTCCCACTGACACGTCTGACCTGGTCCTTGGCCAAGCCCCAGCTCTGAGTCCCTGTTTACGTCCAGGCCTCTCCCGGAGAGCACAGCCGCATCCCTTCCCCCAGGCCTGCCTGGGCAGGGCAGAGGTGAGACCAGACAGAGATACAGAGTCACTGCCAGGCTAGGTGTCCAATTAACACCGCCGCCTGATAACATCGCTTCCCACCGACTCTCCCTCTCTGTCTCCAGGCAGCCCACTGGTTAGTCCACTGGCTGTCTGTAATCGGTGCAGTGGCCTGTCAGCACACCTCCGACGGGAAGGAGCTGCGCTCTGCCCTCTCTTCCTGGTCCCAGCTCCTCTGGAAGCTTCCGGAGCTCCTAACTCACAAGGCACCATATAAAATGTTGGCTAAAAATAACACTGTCCCTCACTTAGGGAGACACTGTGCTGCTGTACACCTTGAACACTCACTGAGAGCAGACCCCAGATACAATGTAAAATTTAAAAAAAATCCAGTTTTCATTCTACAAAATGTTTCAAGAGACTCAGGGGTAACTTGAGGGCGGAATCCCTGAGCTCCAGCTGGGTGGCCTGAGCGGGGTGACCTTCCTCCCACCTCTGTCTCAGGCTAGGCCTTAGGACCGTCAGGGTGGGTGGGCTTCCATCCCCAGCAGGGTGAGGGATCTGTTGTGGGCGGGTTCCAGCCCAGGATGGTGACCCCTGCCCTGACCCCCTCTCGACTGGCAGGCTTCCTCCTGCCCTGACCCTGCTGGGCCCCTGGACTCTGTGGCCTGGATGCATGGGGCCTGTCCTTCCAGCTGGGCAGCCTGCCAGCCCAGGCCCCCCTAGCCAAAGGCCTGTTGGGGAGGGAGGAGGGGCCTGGGGCTGGGGCTTGCTCCACTTCTCTCCTCTGTAGTCCTCCTGTGGGCCTTGGTTTTCTCCTCTCTGAAATGACCGGTTTGGGCCACAGCATCCCTGAACTTGCCTGGCCCGAGGGTCCAGAGGCCTGACCCCGCCACCGGCCTTTCCAGACCAGGACTTACTCTGGCCCTTGAGGTCTCCAGGCCCAGAAGTCTGTACTGAGCCCCCTCCCCATCTGCAGCGGGGGCTGGGGAGGGGTGCAGGGCCACCTGGGGCAGCAGTGCCGGGCTCAGGAGGTCAGGTGAGTGGGAGGACTTGGACCTGTGTGCTCCCATGCTCCCCAGTGCCAGCCTTCCCATCCGTAACCAGGCCCAGGGTCCCTGTCTTCTCTAGGGCTCAGTCAAAAAGGCCGGGGGCACAGTCCTGGGAACTGAGACCCCCCACCAGGAGCTGTGCTGACCCAGGGTCCCAGACTCTGTCCCTGCAGACAGGGCAGCTGGCAGATGGGGACAATTGGCAGTGTGTCAGGCTCATGGGAAGGTCCCCAGGGACTCAGGCCTGTTCCCTGGCCGGCTGGGGGTGATGGTCATTGGCAGGAGCCCCCGATGTTCTCTTCCATGAGTCAGCAGAGATGGGAACATTGATTTATTTGAGTGGCTGGTGAGGTTGAGGCCTTGGAGGACAAGGAAGGTTCCCAAGGCTGTGCCAGGGTGCCAGGGTGGGGGCAGGGGGCTGGTGCTGGGCCCCAGCACTGGGACCGAGAGGGTACCCGCAGTGAAGCCGTCCCGGGGAGCGCCATCTGACAGGGGCGGCCGAGGGGCAAGTGTGGTTCTGGGGGTTTTGCAGAGGGTCGGCAGTGACCAGCAGGGGCCATGAAGTGAAGAATGGGCAGAAGGGACAGAGGTTGGCCTGCAGGGGAGCAGGCAGAGCAGCAGGGAGGGTCTCCAGGTGGGCTGAGTGTGCAAAGCTGGGCGTGGCGGGGAGGTGGCGGCCCTGGTGGGGAGGGGAGCCCCGAGCTGTTGGGGGCTCCAGGGATGGGCTGGGGAGGCTCCAGGGTAGAACGAGTCCTGCCCAGAATGGAAGGGGTAAGCGGGAACCACCAGGTGGCTGGAGCTGCCCTCCACCTGGCCTGCGGCCCCCAGTCCCTGCACGGCATCCGCACAGTGCATCCCAGGCCCATCCTGCCCTCCTGGCTCACCTGGGGAGACACATGGCCAGCAGGCCAAGGGGAGAGAAGAGAGCTGCTGGACGTGGCCCTTCCTTGCAGGGACACTGGGGGCAGCAGAGGGAGTCAAGGCCGAGTCCCCACATTCCTAGCCCAGCTGAGGAGGACAGGAGACAGAATTTCCCTGGAGCTTCCAGAAGGAAGCAGTCCTGCTGGCAGCTGGACCTTGAATTCTGACCGCCAGGACTGGGCGAGGGGTCACAGTGTTGGTGGTCTCTTGTTACAGCGGTCGGAGAAAAGCAGCACAGTCGAGGACCAGGCCCACACTGACCGGAGCCCTGCCAGCTTCGACTGGGGCAGGGCGGGGCAGGCCAATTCCAGGACCCAGTGACAGTCACAGGGACCTGTCACTGGCTTCTGCCCACAGGCACAGCCCACTGAGCTGGCAGGCATGCATGCAGGCTGGCACAGTACCCGTGACGCCCCACACCCAGGCCCTGCCCAGGGCCGGTCTCCAAGGCACCTTCAGCCCAAGTGGTATGCTAGGGGCGCTGTGCAGCGCGGGGTGGAGCTGCGGTCAGTCTCTCGCACACGGGAGGTCTCCCTGGAAGGGTCGGGTGAGTGGGGCCTGCAGGTCACTTTCAGAGCATTTTTAGCCACGATCCCCGTCCCTCTCACACCTGGCCACTCACTGAGGGCTAGGCCTGGGATGGGCTCCAGCGTCTTCCTGGCCACAAGCAGCACTTTCCTTGATCGTCGCCCCTCTGGGGGTGCTGCGATCCTTGTTTCGGGTCAGGATGCTTCATGAGACCTTTTTTTCATTGGGATGAAATCCACGTGGCGCCAAGTTGAGCATTTTAAAGTGGACCTGTCGGTGGCGCTGAGTCCCCGGTGAAGGTGCAGCCATCTCCAAACCCAGTTCCGGAGCACCCACCGGCCCTGGCACCCCCCTGTCTGCCTCTGCCTGTTCCAGGGACCGCCTGCAGGTGGCCCGCCCAGCGCCAGTCCCAGCGCCGGCTTCTTCCACTCGGCCTGGTGTTTTCAGGGTGGGGTCAGAGTCGCTGCTTCTGCGGTTGTAAAACTCTTTTGTCGAGCTGCTGATTGTTCCTGTTGATGCGAATTTGGGCTGTCTCCACTTCTTGGCTGTTGGGAGTGGTCCCCGAAGCCATGGAAGTGTCCAGGAGAAGTGACAGGCTCAGAGCTCCGTGCTTGAAACTACAGTTCCAGCTGTGCTCTTTCCCTACCCCTGGGCCCTGCACAACTGCCCACCCTTGGTTCCAGCACTGTGTCTTGGTGGCTCTGGTCTTCTGGGGTGAGCGGCTCCCCTGGACCAAGCTGGGCTGGGGAGCAGGATGGGCTTCCTGGAGAAAGGGGCCCTTTGCCCTGGGCCTTGCAAGAGGAGCGGGCTGCCTGGGGAGGGTGACCAGAGGCATTGCAAGCTGAATGGCAGTGGGCTGCCTGGAGGGGCGTGGTCCAGGCTGGTCCATGAGCCAGGTGCTGGGGAGGGGTCATCCAGGGACCCCTGTGCGGTCCCTCCAGGCTGCACTACCAGTGAGGTTCTGCAGGCCTTCTTGCAGGGGTTCTACAGCCAGCGGACCCTGCAGCGCCCACCTGCCACGGCTCCTGGACTCTAGGAGACAGGCATGCTGGGACTCAAGGAACTTGTGACGCTGACTGCTGGGCTAGATGTTGCCTCCGACCAACTCCTGCCCACGGCAAGAATCCTCTACTGATGCCCACACACCACGGCTCTGGGCAGAGACAGCCTTGCTTGGCAAAGCTTCGACCTGGGACCTGCTTGCCTGAGCACCGGCCATTCCTCCCCAGCCATCCCCCTTCCTCCTCCTCCTCCTCCTCCTCCTGGGCCTTTCTGCAGCCAGGGGCTCTTCCATGTCCCATAGTCCTCCAGCCCTAGGGGGTACTAGGTGCTCCTTCCTGCCACCTCCGTCTGGTGCCTGGCCACACAGAGGCAGGGCCATGGACACACTGGAGGGCTCCTGGCAGGGGAGCTGAGCGGGTCTAGGGTGGGCATAGGGGCTTTGCAAAAGGGTGAGGGAGGTTGCCCAAGGTGTCCTGGTTTCTTGGTCAGTGAACCTGGCTGGAAGGCAGTGGCCCCGCAGCCGCTCCCCAGGCTGGTCACTCAGGGCTACAGGGGAGATGGCAGTTTTTTGGGTGCGTAGGCCTCAGCTCCCCAGCCTTCTTCCCAGGGGTCAACCCCTCTGGGCCAGTCCTCTGCACGGGGATGGGGCTGAGGGGGATGTGGGAAGCTGGGAGACCCGGCAGAGCCTCGGGCCACGAGGACAGTCACCGCCGGGCGGTATCGTGGGCAGACCCTCTGCAGGGCTGGGTGGTGGGAGCCTGTTGTGCAGGGCTGCTGCGGCCCCTCCCCAGCCATGGAGCCTCGTCCCACTTCATCTGGGGCTGCCTGATCCTCCCCGGGTTCCTGCCTGGACTCATGGAGCCCGGGCGTCCTGGGCAGGTGCTCAGCTGTGTCTGCCCATCACCAGGTCCATGTGGCCTGTCTCGGAAGCAGGATTCTGTGTCTGTCGCATGTGCCCCCTGCCTGCCCCACCAGGGCCAGGAGTGGGGACCATGACAGGGACAGCGGCTCTCCCTGGGAAAGCACAGGCTCTGGCTTGAGAGCCACCATCGTGGACAGAAAAAACCCTGGTTTCCAAACGACATGGAGATCCAACAGGGGACCCGAGCCTCTGCCCAGCACTGCCCACGTCCTCCCCCTTGGGAGGGGCTTTTTATCCTCATGTGCAGACAGGGAAACTGGGGCCCTGCGAGGGGAAGTGGCCGGCCTGAGGGTCTGCTGCCAGCCAGCCTGGACGCGGCCCCTGTGCCTCCCAGGACAGGGCCTGCACCTCATGTCTACCCCGACTGCCCCTCCCCACTCCCCCAGGTGAAACTCCTGCTCATCCCTCAGAGCCCAGGGGACAGTGCTTCCTGTGGAAAGCCCTCCCCAACCCTGGCCGGCAGACGGACCCCAGCGCAGGGCTCTCTGAGGACCTCGCCACACTGCTTCATAGCTGTGGGCTCCTTGAGGGCAGGGGTTGTGCCTCATTCACTGCTGCACACCCCAGTTTCACATCAAGGCCCATAGTAGGTGCTCAGTAAACACCTGCCTCATGTGGTGAGTTGAGATTTCTCCTTCTTCCTGGACTTTTACGACAGCAACTTGAGAAATCAGCATTATTGTGGCCATTGCCCTGATGAGACCGGAGCCCAGAGAGGTGACTCACCTGCTAAATGTCAAACTAGGGGCGGGTCTTGGGATTTGGGTTCCACCCCACAGCCACAGGGGTCTTCCTGGGATGTGCCCCCTACAGCTGCCAGGAGCAACATGGAGAGGCCAGGGCCTGGGGCACCCTTGGTCAGACGTCTGAGCTGGGGACCTGCAGGCTGTCTCCAGGGCTGCGGGCACCTGTGGCTGCTTCTGGTCCCTTCAGAGTGCTCTTGGCAAGCCCTTGACAGAGGTGTCCTTACCTTGGGGGTGCAGGGTAAGGAGCAGCAGAGAAGGAGTGCATGGAAAGTTCTAGGCCGTCACAGTGAAGCGAAGGAAGAGGGGTTTCAGATTCTGGTTTGAAGAATCAGGACTCTGATTGTCTCTATCCCTATGGTCACCTGGGTCCAGCACAGACCTGGGGTGGGGCAGGACGAGGGGCACCCGGGGAACAGTGGCAGTGGATGGGAAGGAGGGGAGAGAGGGCTGGGGGCAGCATGTACCCACAGGAGGTGGGCCTGGCCCTGCTCTGGCAGCTGCCCTGGAGGGTCTCAGGCCCAGTGTCCCCACCACAGGAGTACCCTCTGGATTCTGCAGGAGCTTGGGCACTGGGCAGAGCTGGCTGGGGGGCTGGTGACTGCGCTGCCCAGGCCATACCACCCCTTCAGCTGAGCAGGGCGAGGGCAGCATCATGGCCTAGCAGTCAGGATAGCGTCTGCTGGTCACGTCTCCCTCTGTCCCTGCAGGGGACCCCCTTTGCTTGATCAGAGAGGCCAGAGTCTGCTAAGTGACTCAATGTAGTCACTCTCCCCAGGTGTCTGTCTGTCCATCCATCCACCTGTCTGGTGCTCCCTTGCTGCCTGGCCTCAGGGCAGGTGCCTGCGCTGTGGTGGTGGTGCCAGGCTCTGCCTGTCGGGACATCCCAGCCCTCTGCTGCCCACACAGTGGGCTCCCCTGCCAGGCCGAGTGACTCAGGGCAGACACCTGACCTCTCTGGGCTCACTGATGGTAGAAAAGGCTTCCACCCTGCAAACACCAGTGGCCTCGGGGGCCTCAGCTCCTGCAAAACACCTGCAAACGCAGCCCGTGCTCCTGGGGGGAGGGGGCAGGATCTCAGGCCCTGAGCTGCCCACAGAGCCCGCCATCCCCATGTGCCTGGACACAGGAGGCCTGGCCCCCCACCCGCGGGAGGGCTGGCTCCTGTGGCAGCCCCACTGCCCTGGGGGCTCAGCAGAGCACTGATTGTCCCTGTCCCTCCTGTCTCTATGCAGGGAAAGCAGTGTCTTCCTGCTGGCGATGTGAGCCTGCCAGCCGGGGGTCGCCTCCTGGGCCTCAGCTCCTCCTGGAGGAGGGACCCGGCGAGGCAGCACCCCAAGGCCCAGTGAGCTGACCTGCTGGGTCCCTGTGCCAGCTTTGGATGTGCCACTGCAGCCTGTTGCCTGGCTGGCCCTCACCCTGCCCGCACTCTCAGTTTGTGGAAGGGGCGGTTTTGAGCAGCCTTCATTCCTCAGAGGAGAAACAGGCCCAGAGGGTGCAGACCTACCCTGCTGTCACAGGGCTGGCCGCCCAGGGCTTCCCTGACAGTGGGGGACGGGCCTCTCCTTCCTGGTACAGCCTGCCTGCCTGCCTGGCAGAATGACTGGTGCCACCCCAGGACCCAGGAAGCTCATGCCAGATGGCTCTGACCACGAGCAGAGGACACACTCGTGTCATGGAGCCCTGCTGCCCGCGCACCGTCTTAACACCCATGGGACAGCCCTGCTTCTTTCTCAAAGCCAAACATCTCCCCTCTGCTGCCCCACACCCTCGCCCTTCCCTGTGGCCTGCTCCTTCTCCAGGAGGCCCGCGGAGGCACCTTCAGAAGCAGCTCTCCCCAACCCCACGTTCCAGCCAGGGAAGGGCACCTCGAAGTGGGCGTGTCTGAGGATGGTGAGGCGCAGAGGGCGTGGAGCCCAGGCACCGACCACTCATTGTCCTCTCTGCTGTGTGTGCTGGCCCCTGCACAGGGTGGGCATGCGGTGGAGAGGTCCTCATTCCACCCAGGCTCAGAGGGTAAAGGAGCTTGCCCAGCCTGGGCAAGTAGGAGGAGAGAAGATGCGCTGGTCACTGTGCTCTTCTGCCCCTTCCCAGCCTGCCTAACACCCGGCAGGTGGGCAGATGGATGGAGAAACTGTTCTGAAGTGGCCTAGGACTCCCCTAGCAGTGTCCCGGGGTTGCCTGGTTCTGGGGGCTGGGGGTGGACTGCTGCCTCCATCACCTCTTCCAGGTCAGCAGCGCCACCTGGTGGCCCATGGCTCTGGAGGCCTCCGCACAGCCGTGTGCCCAGTGCAGCAGCCTCAGAGCTGTGGCCAGCCGGCAGGGACTTGCCCAAGGTCATAAGCATCCAGGAACCCAGGAAACCTGCACCCAGCCCAGACAGTGCTCCTGTGTGTGTGAGATTTCAGGGGAGGCCCAGGGGAGTAGGGTGTGCCCCAGGGGGACGAGCACCAGTGGGGCTCCCCATTGTGCTCACCGTGAGTGTGTCTGAGTGTGTGAGTGTGTGTGTGCAGATGTCCTGAGGGGAGAGACCTTAAGCCATATTGTCCACAGTGGTCAGAGGGACTGGAGTGAAGGGGCAGATGATTGCACGTGCTGGGGCTCCTGGGGGCAGCCCTCTGCCCCTAACTAGCTCAGATAATCAAGAGTTATGGGGGGCCAAACCCCAAGACAGACACGTGCACAAACACACAGGTGTACCCCTACACGCAACTCACACACGCAGACACGTCCACACACATACTCACATGCACAGATGCATGCACACACGTGCCACACACGTGTGCTCATGCCCAGGCTCACACACCCAGACACACCAAGATTCTCACAGACACATTCCTACACACAGACCACACGTGTGCATGGCTCCCATGCACACACACCTACACCAGATCACACTCGTGCATGGACTCACACCCATGCACACATACCGACCACACAGTGTGCATGGGCTCCCACAGACACGTAGACTGACGTACACACGAACACACACTCTCCTACTTAGCTCACAGCCTCCTCTTAAGGTAGAGTGAGTCAATTATTCTCCCCGGAAGAAGAGGAAACTGAGGTTCAGGGAAGATTTGTGACTGGCTGGGGTTGGAGAAGCTGCTGTGCATGGGCTCATGTACACTTTTACCTACACTTGCCACCCGACCTGGGCTCTGCTGCTGAGGGCCTGCCCTTGGGTGTGAAGGTCTTGAGGGACCTGGGCCCAGGGTTCTCACCTTGTGCCCACCTCTTTGCTGAGATAAGCAGCAGAATTGTGTGTGGACTGTAAAGTGTGTGGTCTTCACGCTGCTGCTCAGGCGAGGACGGGCCTCCATGGGCACCAGGCAGGCCAGGAGGGTGATGCCCACCCTGTCCTTGGAGCCCCCAGCACAGCAGGCTCTGAGAGCCAGTGCCCACTCTCTTGGGACCTGGGCGCCTGGCAATGCCTGCAGTCCTACCCAGGTGCATACTGGCGCCTTCCCTGACCAGCCACGCTCTGACGTCGTGGAACAGTAGCTGATGTGGCAGCGCCCGACTGGCCCCTGGACTGGCTGTGCCCGGGGGCAGCCCTCGCTGGGAGGCTGGACAGCAGCCTGCACGCCTGGGACTCAGGTGACACTGACCTGCTAGGAATGTACTAGAGCCACAGCCCTGGCTGATGATTCCATGGAGGGCAAGTGACGGTGCACCTGTCCTCTCCCCAGCCGGGGCCCCAGGAGGCCTGGGTGGAGGGAGGGGCGAGAGCCTCGGGGGTTGTAAACACAGAGAGCCCTTCCGTTCAAGTCCTTGCTGCTGATGGGAGTTGGAGGGTCTGAGCGGTGGGCTGTTGGGTGGGCAGAGGGCGTGAGAGGCCCTGGAGGGGCAGAGAGAGAGGGCAGGACCTGATGGGCAGCACTTTGCTCGCCAGGGCTAGGGAGCCTCGCCTCGGCTCCAGATTACAGAGGAGGCAACCGAGGCCCAGAGGGCAGGGGAGCTGTGCTGCAGGCCTCCGCCAACGCCCCACTGGGGTGTCGGAGGCCCCGACTCCTGGGGCACCTGCCAACTGGGTTAGACTCCCAACTCTAGCTGCAAGACGAGGCTGCAGGGTCCTGGGTCGGCGCCTCAGTGAGAGGCAGGGCTGGGCCTGCTGCACAGTCCAGTGGGGGGCGGTGTTGCCCTCAGATCCTTCATCATAAAACGGGCCCTGCTGCCTGGGCAGTGAGGGACACCCGACGTTCCCAGCACCACGGCCTCAAGGGGAGGCCCGGCTGGGTGGGAGCCGGGCCCAGGAGCAAAGACGCCCTGCCCAGTGGGCAGTGAGGGCCAGGAGAAAGAGAGGGCCCTCCTCCATGAGGCCCTCCAGGGGCCCTGCCCTGCACTTGACCACGTGGCTGTGTGGTGGGACCGGAGCCCAACTCTGCCACCAGGCTCCTGGCTCCCAGTGCCAAGGGCTGGCCAGGGCCTGGCCACACCAGGATAGCCCTGAGCCCTCCCAGTCTGGCTTGCCCCTCCTCGCCCTGCACATGAGCATACCCCTCCAAAGCCAGGTGGCCCTGCTGACAGTCTGGGGCCACAGCTTTCTGTGGCTTCTGGGGGGGGGTTAGGTGTGCCCTGACCCTAGAGCCACGCAGGTCTGAGCCAGACTGCTAGCCTGTCCCCTCAAGTGACACTGGGGAGCCTTGAAGAGCTCTTATCATGTCTCTGAGCCTCAGTTTCCTGTGAGCTGGGAGCACAGACCCAGAGGGTGGGTGGGCGTGTGCAGGACTGACCCCAGGGTGGCTTCTCTTCACATGCCACATGGCCTCATCCCACCTCCTGACCCCAGGAGGGGAGTGGGGGGTGAGGAGCCTGGCACACAGAGCCCAGGAGTGTCCTTGAGTACAGGGAGGAGCAGGAGACCCTATGGGAGGGACGGGGCCAGAGTTTGCAGCCAGACCTCCTCTGGGTGTCCAGCTCAGACAGAGCCCTGGCCCCGCCTCAGGCCTCCAGGCCTCCAGGAAGCCAGGGCGGGCGCCTGAGGTGACATTTCCTGCTATTAATGGCGTTTAATCTAAACAGGACCTAATATTTACCTCCAGACGCCTCCGGCCTGGAGGATGCCAGACAGGGAGAGTGATGGGCGGCCTGCTCTTCCCACCGCAGAGCGGCCCTGGGCGGAGGCCAGAGAGGGGCCTGTAGGCTGGCAAGTTGGTCCCGGGGGGCGGAGTGAGCCCTCCAAGCCCCCCCCAGCCTCGGGGCCATATCTGGGAAGGGGGCGATAACCTGGCCTCCCAGGGACATAGGAGGGAGGGCTCAGGCACCTAGTGGGCCTTGGGCGGGTGCCCCCTGTCTCCAGACCACAGCTCTGGTGGTCTGGAGGGACTCTGTGGGGGGTCTGGCCGTCCGCCCACCTTTGCGTCCCCTCCCTGGACTGAGGATGAGGTGGGGGCCCACGGTTCTGCTGGTTCACAGGACGTCAGGTGGACGAGGAGGAGGACACTCAGCCCCGCGCTTGGCACCCCCCACCCCTGCCTGGCAGCCTGGGAGCCGAGTCGTGGGTACTAGGGGATAAACAGCCTTAGCTCAGCACCAGGGCCCCTGGTGAAGGGCTTGTTGACATCAGATATAAATACAGCCACCACTCGGCCCGCTCAGGCTTTTTGGGAATCTGGAGAGGAGGGGCAGGGAGTGGGGGTGCAGGGACCTCATGCCCTGTGGGACCGCAGGCCTGGCCTGACCTGCAGCATCAGGAGGGTGCTGTGGGCCAGGGAAGGCCACAGGTGGACGCCAGGCCCTGTCCTGGCTGCCAGGCTGGGGGAGAGGAGTGGCACAGGCCTGCCTGTGAGTTCTCAGAGGTGGGACCATGGCCCTGGAGGACAGGTGGCCCTCCTCCCAGAAGGCCCTGGCAGTTTGAGAAGCCTTCCAGGCCCAAGGGAATCCAGGTCACAGGGTAAGATTTCAGAGGGGGCACTCGGCTCCTCCATCTCAGGGACCCCTCCTCCTGGAAGAGATTGAAAAATTGCAGTCCCTCCTCCTCCAGGCAGGGGGCAGCGACTGTCAGCCCTTCCCTCTCCAGGGTGAACTAGGGCACCCCTTCCCTCTCCAGTGTGAACTAGGGCACCCCTTCCCTCTCTAGTGTGAACTAGGGCACCCCTTCCCTCTCCAGGGTGAACTAGGACACCCCTTCCCTCTCCAGGGTGAACTAGGGCGCCCCTTCCCTCTCTAGTGTGAACTAGGGCGCCCCTTCCCTCTCTAGTGTGAACTAGGACGCCCCTTCCCTCTCCAGTGTGAACTAGGACACCCCTTCCCTCTCCAGGGTGAACTAGGACACCCCTTCCCTCTCCAGTGTGAACTAGGACACCCCTTCCCTCTCCAGTGTGAACTAGGACACCCCTTCCCTCTCCAGTGTGAACTAGGGCACCCCTTCCCTCTCCAGGGTGAACTAGGGCACCCCTTCCCTCTCCAGGGTGAACTAGGGCACTCCTTCCCTCTCCAGGGTGAACTAGGACACCCCTTCCCTCTCCAGTGTGAACTAGGACGCCCCTTCCCTCTCCAGGGTGAACTAGGGCACCCCTTCCCTCTCCAGTGTGAACTAGGACACCCCTTCCCTCTCCAGTGTGAACTAGGACACCCCTTCCCTCTCCAGGGTGAACTAGGGCACCCCTTCCCTCTCCAGTGTGAACTAGGACACCCCTTCCCTCTCCAGGGTGAACTAGGACACCCCTTCCCTCTCCAGTGTGAACTAGGGCACCCCTTCCCTCTCCAGTGTGAACTAGGGCACCCCTTCCCTCTCCAGGGTGAACTAGGGCACCCCTTCCCTCTCCAGTGTGAACTAGGGTACCCCTTCCCTCTCCAGGGTGAACTAGGGCACCCCTTCCCTCTCCAGTGTGAACTAGGGTGCCCCTTCCCTCTCCAGGGTGAACTAGGGCACGCCTTCCCTCTCCAGTGTGAATTAGGACACCCCTTCCCTCTCCAGTGTGAACTAGGGCACCCCTTCCCTCTCCAGTGTGAAATAGGGCACCCCTTCCCTCTCCAGGGTGAACTAGGGTACCCCTTCCCTCTCCAGTGTGAACTAGGGCACCCCTTCCCTCTCCAGTGTGAACTAGGACACCCCTTCCCTCTCCAGGGTGAACTAAGGCACCCCTTCCCTCTCCAGTGTGAACTAGGACACCCCTTCCCTCTCCAGGGTGAACTAGGGCACCCCTTCCCTCTCCAGTGTGAACTAGGGTACCCCTTCCCTCTCCAGGGTGAACTAGGGCACGCCTTCCCTCTCCAGTGTGAACTAGGACGCCCCTTCCCTCTCCAGGGTGAACTAGGACACCCCTTCCCTCTCCAGGGTGAACTAAGGCACCCCTTCCCTCTCCAGTGTGAACTAGGACACCCCTTCCCTCTCCAGGGTGAACTAGGGCACCCCTTCCCTCTCCAGTGTGAACTAGGGTACCCCTTCCCTCTCCAGGGTGAACTAGGGCACGCCTTCCCTCTCCAGTGTGAACTAGGACGCCCCTTCCCTCTCCAGGGTGAACTAGGACACCCCTTCCCTCTCCAGGGTGAACTAGGAAGCCCCTTCCCTCTCCAGGGTGAACTAGGACACCCCTTCCCTCTCCAGGGTGAACTAGGACACCCCTTCCCTCTCCAGGGTGAACTAGGGCACCCCTTCCCTCTCCAGTGTGAACTAGGACACCCCTTCCCTCTCCAGTGTGAACTAGAACACCCCTTCCCTCTCCAGGGTGAACTAGGGCACCCCTTCCCTCTCCAGGGTGAACTAGGGCACGCCTTCCCTCTCCAGTGTGAACTAGGACACCCCTTCCCTCTCCAGTGTGAACTAGGACACCCCTTCCCTCTCCAGTGTGAACTAGGGCACCCCTTCCCTCTCCAGGGTGAACTAGGGCACCCCTTCCCTCTCCAGGGTGAACTAGGACACCCCTTCCCTCTCCAGTGTGAACTAGGGCACCCCTTCCCTCTCCAGTGTGAACTAGGGCACCCCTTCCCTCTCTAGTGTGAACTAGGACGCCCCTTCCCTCTCCAGGGTGAACTAGGACACCCCTTCCCTCTCTAGTGTGAACTAGGGCACGCCTTCCCTCTCCAGTGTGAACTAGGACGCCCCTTCCCTCTCCAGGGTGAACTAGGACACCCCTTCCCTCTCCAGTGTGAACTAGGGCACCCCTTCCCTCTCTAGTGTGAACTAGGACGCCCCTTCCCTCTCCAGTGTGAACTAGGACACCCCTTCCCTCTCCAGTGTGAACTAGGACACCCCTTCCCTCTCTAGTGTGAACTAGGACGCCCCTTCCCTCTCCAGTGTGAACTAGGACGCCCCTTCCCTCTCCAGGGTGAACTAGGACGCCCCTTCCCTCTCCAGGGTGAACTAGGGCACCCCTTCCCTCTCCAGTGTGAACTAGGGCGCCCCTTCCCTCTCCAGTGTGAACTAGGGCGCCCCTTCCCTCTCCAGTGTGAACTAGGGCGCCCCTTCCCTCTCCAGTGTGAACTAGGACACCCCTTCCCTCTCCAGTGTGAACTAGGGCGCCCCTTCCCTCTCCAGTGTGAACTAGGACGCCCCTTCCCTCTCTAGTGTGAACTAGGACGCCCCTTCCCTCTCCAGTGTGAACTAGGGTACCCCTTCCCTCTCCAGTGTGAACTAGGGCACCCCTTCCCTCTCTAGTGTGAACTAGGATGCCCCTTCCCTCTCCAGTGTGATCTAGGGTACCCCTTCCCTCTCCAGTGTGAACTAGGGCACCCCTTCCCTCTCTAGTGTGAACTAGGATGCCCCTTCCCTCTCCAGTGTGAACTAGGACACCCCTTCCCTCTCCAGTGTGAACTAGGGCGCCCCTTCCCTCTCCAGTGTGAACTAGGACACCCCTTCCCTCTCCAGTGTGAACTAGGGCGCCCCTTCCCTCTCCAGTGTGAACTAGGGCGCCCCTTCCCTCTCCAGTGTGAACTAGGGCACCCCTTCCCTCTCTAGTGTGAACTAGGACGCCCCTTCCCTCTCTAGTGTGAACTAGGACACCCCTTCCCTCTCCAGTGTGAACTAGGGTACCCCTTCCCTCTCTAGTGTGAACTAGGACGCCCCTTCCCTCTCCAGTGTGAACTAGGACACCCCTTCCCTCTCCAGTGTGAACTAGGGCGCCCCTTCCCTCTCCAGTGTGAACTAGGGTACCCCTTCCCTCTCTAGTGTGAACTAGGACACCCCTTCCCTCTCCAGTGTGAACTAGGGCACCCCCTCCCTCTCCAGGGTGAACTAGGGCACCCCTTCCCTCTCCAGTGTGAACTAGGACACCCCTTCCCTCTCCAGGGTGAACTAGGGCACCCCTTCCCTCTCCAGGGTGAACTAGGACACCCCTTCCCTCTCCAGGGTGAACTAGGGCACCCCTTCCCGCTCCAGTGTGAACTAGGGCACCCCTTCCCTCTCCAGGGTGAACTAGGGCACCCCTTCCCTCTCCAGGGTGAACTAGGGCACCCCTTCCCTCTCCAGGGTGAACTAGGACACCCCTTCCCTCTCCAGGGTGAACTAGGGCACCCCTTCCCGCTCCAGTGTGAACTAGGGCACCCCTTCCCTCTCCAGTGTGAACTAGGGCACCCCTTCCCTCTCCAGGGTGAACTAGGGCACCCCTTCCCTCTCCAGTGTGAACTAGGGCACCCCTTCCCTCTCCAGGGTGAACTAGTGCGCCCCTTCCCTCTCCAGGGTGAACTAGGACACCCCTTCCCTCTCCAGTGTGAACTAGGGCACCCCTTCCCTCTCCAGGGTGAACTAGGGCGCCCCTTCCCTCTCCAGTGTGAACTAGGATGCCCCTTCCCTCTCCAGGGTGAACTAGGGCACCCCTTCCCTCTCCAGTGTGAACTAGGGTACCCCTTCCCTCTCCAGTGTGAACTAGGGCACCCCTTCCCTCTCCAGTGTGAACTAGGGCACCCCTTCCCTCTCTAGTGTGAACTAGGGCGCCCCTTCCCTCTCTAGTGTGAACTAGGGCACCCCTTCCCTCTCCAGTGTGAACTAGGGCACCCCTTCCCTCTCCAGTGTGAACTAGGACGCCCCTTCCCTCTCCAGGGTGAACTAGTGCGCCCCTTCCCTCTCCAGTGTGAACTAGGACACCCCTTCCCTCTCCAGGGTGAACTAGGGCACCCCTTCCCTCTCCAGTGTGAACTAGGGCACCCCTTCCCTCTCCAGTGTGAACTAGGACACCCCTTCCCTCTCCAGTGTGAACTAGGACGCCCCTTCCCTCTCCAGGGTGAACTAGGGCACCCCTTCCCTCTCCAGTGTGAACTAGGGCACCCCTTCCCTCTCCAGGGTGAACTAGTGCGCCCCTTCCCTCTCCAGTGTGAACTAGGACACCCCTTCCCTCTCCAGTGTGAACTAGGGCGCCCCTTCCCTCTCCAGGGTGAACTAGGGCACCCCTTCCCTCTCCAGTGTGAACTAGGGCACCCCTTCCCTCTCCAGTGTGAACTAGGGTACCCCTTCCCTCTCCAGGGTGAACTAGGGCACCCCTTCCCTCTCCAGTGTGAATTAGGGCTCTAACCAGACAGGGAACGAGGTGGGGGCCTGGAGGGGCGGGAAAAGGGCAGAGTGGAGAAAGGTGGTGGGGGCCCAATGCTGGCAGAGGAGGGGGCACTTGCTACAAAAGAAGGGGACCACAGCCCACATGTGAAGTCGGGTGCTCTGGTGTGTCCTTGCCCCTCACTGGCCTCCAGGAGGCACCTCGGACCCGCTTTGGCCCCGGCTGTGCCCTGCTGAGCATCCCTCCCCACAGCCGTGCCCAGTGACGTGGTCAGCGCAGGGCAGCGGGGAAGGGAAGCGAGGCTGTCAAGGCCCAGGTCACATGGGGAGCTGGCCTGGCCAGGGCTTGGGGTAACTGGTGGGCAGCTGCTGGGGCTTGGGGGAGTCCCCTGGGATGGGCAAGAGCAGCCCAAGCCCTCGAGGGTCCCTGGCCTGAACAACTGTGCACAGAGGGGTCCTGGGTGAGCCAAGCGGCCCAGGGAGTGCCAGCCGGGGCCCTGCTCCAGGCTTTTCTCCCAGGGAGTGTGCCCGCGGGGACCGCCCTGCCCGGCGGAGCCTCCTGGTCTGGAGGGTGGCTTCAGGTCTTTCCCGGCTGCTGGCCACCTCCTACCTGGGCCAGGCCCTCTTGACTTTTGGAACTCTGGGTCCTGGTGAGCTGTGGGTGCTCTGAGCCCCCTGGGAGCTGGGGTGGGGGCAGTTCCCAGCCAAAGGGCCTGCTCCAGTGAGGGTCAGGGATAGGGTGGCCAGGACAACAAGGACAGTGATGCCCACTGCTTCTTGGGCTCGGGGCCTGGGAGTTGTCCCTGTGAGGGTCACAGCACCCCCTGCTGGGCACGCCTTTGGTGCCAGGGCTCAGGTCCTGCCAGCTAGAGGCTAGGGGTGCTCCCCGCCCCAGCAGCCCATGACTTCCTGGAGCCAGAGGCCCCTGGGCTCCGTGGGGACCACACTGGCCCCCGGCTCCAGGTACTCCCTCTGCAGCCTCCGCAAACCCGTTCCACTGAGCCTCATTCCTAGCTCCTGCCCACACCCTCTCCAGGGCCTGCAGTGGCAACGACACTTGGCCTGGGGCCAAGGTGGGGGCTTTGGCCCCCCTGCCCCACCCCTCTCCCAGCTGCCCAGGCCACAGGGCACCTGAGCACAGAGGACTTTCTCATAGGCAAGGGCCGGACCTGGGCCTGATTCCACCTCACCTGCTTCAGTGGTCCTGGCCAAGTCCCCAGGCAGGGACACCCAGAGCGCCTGTCCTCCTCCACAGCCCCTTCCCATGTACGGCCTGGTCAGGGCCCTGGGAGCTCAGGCAAGGGCAGAAGCATGTGGGAGGTGATTCCAGGGTCCACGGAGCTGATCAGAGATCCAAGCCAGAGAGTGCTTCTCTTGGGTCAAAGGTATGGAGCCCTGGGCTGGGCCAGGGCGGCCAGACTGGTCCTCTGTAGCTCCGGAGGGGAGACCCACCCTGTGGCCTCCAGCCGGCTGGCCTGTGTGCCAGCGGTCATGTCTGGTCCATGGGATGAGGCCTGAGGCCTGCTGTCCTTCCGGGGCAGGAGGGCCTGCTGAGTCTGTTTCTTGGGAGGCTCTGAGCAGTGCCACGGGAGGAGCAGGGCTCTGGGCTCTGGTTCTGTTCCTGCCCTTGCTGTGGTGGCACGCACACCATTCCCTCCAGCACAAGAGGTGGATGAGACGCCCCTCCTGCGCAGGCTCAGGTGCAGACGGGATCTCAAAGCCCTCGGGGGTCACGCTGTCTTCTGTACAGTTTAGGGGGCCTCAGGTGGGGGCCTTACAGAGGTGACCCCCTGTCCTGGCCCAGTGTGCAGCATTTATGTCCCCACATTCCCCTGTCCTTGTGCTGCCACCTGGGTGTGGGCAGGTCTCTTTGGGTTGCTTCTCTAAACCCTCCTGGGAGCCTACAGACCCAGGTGACCTCTGCTCCTTCTCCTGAGGAGCTCCTTCTGCAGACCAGGGGCCCAGTGAGCAGCAGCCCGCCTACCCTCCTGGGTTTTCAGTGGGTGCAGGAGACCCCAGGAAGGCAAGTAACTGGCACTCAGACCACCACACCCATCCGGAGCCCATGCAGACATGGCTGATCAACCGCAGCACAGTGGCCCTAGAATCTCAGTGCGGTGCCCTGGTACCCGTCTGCAGTCCATCTGAACGAGACCAGTTTGCTGCCCCGGCCCAGCAGGTGTCTGGGCTGGCCACCCGGCCAAGCCCTGACCTTTGGCCCCTGGCAGAGTGCTGCTGACCTAAGGCTCAGGCCCATTGGTGAGGGCCTGGGTGAGCGCCCGAGGACCAGCACTGAGAAGGATCTGGGGGCCCGAGCCCTTGGAGCTCTTGTGCATGCTGACCACGTCGCCGCTGCTGGGCTCACACTCTGCTCCGTGCCTGTGGAAGAGGCCACGGACAGTGGCCTGGAAGCCACTGGTGACGAAGCAGTAGACAATGGGGTCCATGCAGCTGTTGAGGCTGCTGAGGGTCACGGCCACGTGGTAGACCACCAGGCTGGTGTGGTGCGGCACGCTGGGCCACAGCGCCACAGCCACCTGGCGGGCGTGGAAGGGCGTGAAGCAGACGAGGAAGATGACGAGCACCGTGAGCAGCAGCTGCATGGCCCGCACACGGCGCTGTCGGCCCTGGCGCAGCAGGCCTGGCCGCGACAGCGCGCACACGATCCGGCCCGTGAACACGCTGATGACCAGCAGCGGCAGCAGGAACTCCAGCACGGTCAGCGCGAACACGCGGCAGCAGGGCCGCCCACCGGCCGTCACCCCCAGCACCGACAAGGTCACGGAGCCAGCGGCCAGCCACACGAAGGCGCACACAGCCCTGGCACAGGCGGGCTGGCGCCAGCGGCGGGAGCCCTCCGGCTGCACGATGGCCAGGTAGCGGTCCACGCAGATGCAGGTGAGGAAGAGGATGGAGCAGTGCATGTTGAGGAAGTAGCCCAGGACGTGCGGGAAGGCGCAGCGCAGGCAGCCCCGCGCACCGTAGAAGACCGCGAAGCGCGTGGGCAGGGACAGGCCCACCAGCAGGTCGGTCACCACCAGGTTGATGGTGTAGATGACCGACGGCGTCTTGGCCCTGGTGCGGCAGCAGAAGACGTACAAGGCCAGCCCGTTGAGCACCAGCCCGGCCAGGAAGATGACCCCGTGCACCACCATCAGCGCCAGCCAGAGGCCGGGGAAGGCCGAGTGCAGCTCCTCGTCCAGCAGGGCGAACAGGTGGAAGAGAGAGGTCTCCGGGACACTGCTGTTGGCCGACACCGTGGCGTTGGGGGCTGCCAAGGCCCAGGGCACTGCTGCAGGCGCAGAGGGCATGGCGGGGGCCCTGGAAGAAGGAGAAGGGGTTACCTGCAGCACCAGCCTGGCAGCCAGCTCTGTTTGAGGCTGGCCCTTGCTTGGTCTGTCCACTCTGTCCCCTCCCCACACCCTTGCCTGGCCCCGCCTGAGACCCTGCTCTCTCCGCACCACTCACACCTGACACTTGCAGTGTGGAGTTTCAGCAAAATGCTAAGGTTTGGGGGACTGTCCTCACTAGACAGGCACAGACACATTCCCCATAGGACTGAGTTCAGGTTGGAGGGGGAAAACAAAGGGAAGATCATGGGGATCAAAATGTGGTTTCAGGGCCTGGTTCCATTCTGGTTCTTCTACTTACCTGCTGTGCATCCTCAGGCAAGTCACTGAACCACCCTGTGCCTTATTTCCTAATCTACGGTATTGGAATTTAGCTGCTGCTGGGAGGATTAACTGAACTGATCTGGATCAAGGGCACAGCAGCCCCTAGCACAGGTGGTGGCTGATAAACTTGTTCTGCTGGGACAGAGCCCTGCCCAAGGGGAGGGCCATGAGCTGCTCCCCCACCCCTGACCCCACACCCACCATCCTCCAGCCACCTGTCTGTCCCCACCTCCACCAGGTCAGCTCCAGGTCAACACCCTGGTCCTTTCCCAAAGGGAATGGGTGCTCAGCAGAGCAGTTGGGCTGAGGGCCAGCTGCTGTCCTCTACGGGCCCTGAGAGCAGGGCCCACTTACCCTGACCACCAGGCTGCTCGCTGGGGTGGAGCCTGGAGCCAGGTCCCAGCAGCCACCGGGAGGGTGTGGGTCTCAGGCACACTGTGCTCTGCGCAGGGGAGGGTGGGCAGGGGCTAGGCCGGAGCCGCCCACTCTGTTTACGTTCCTGCGAGCAGTGTTTAACTGGCCCTGATTTATCCCTTTATTTATAAAGGAAGGGTTAACAGGATCCTGCCCCCACCCCAGGCTGGGCTGACCCTCCAAATAAGGACATTTCTGTCTTTTTCAGGAGAGAGGAGAAGCCTCTGGGGAGAGGCAGGGAGGCGGGGTGGGCACCCAGACATTCTTGGTGCACAGGGTCCCCCTGCGGGGTCAGGAAGACTCTTCCCGATTCCTCCTAGGGGCCATCTGCTGTAAATAGCCTGGGCACTGCCACTCCCAGAGACTGGCTGCGTGGCCTTGGGCAGCAGGCTCCCTCGGTCATTCCATCCTGCTGAAGGGGGGACACTGAGTCCTATGTCCGGGGACGTAGGACAGGGGACTGTGCCCAGCCTAGCAGGGGTGGGTGCAGTGAAGGGACACTGGCTTCCCCAGCGTCAGGTCTGGCAGGCAGGTAGCCCCAGCTCCATCCTTAGCTCAGAGAGGTCGGCACCTGCCTGAGGTCACCCAGCATGCTCTCTGCCTCTGGGAGCCCTGCCCTGGACACCTGCCACCCCAGGCCGCTAGGGAAAGCCAAGTGAAGCCCAGGCCTGTGCCTGCCCTCTGCACCCCCCAGGGGCCAGGTCATCGTGTCCTCTGGGTGGGCTCTATCACCCTTCACAGGCAGGCCATCCCCGATGGGGAGGAGTGGATGGGTCTTCCTCCAGCCCTGGGGGACTCCAGGGCCAGGGGGCCAGGGCGGGGCTCTGAGGGCATGAGGGGCCATGGGGGCTCAGAACCTGGAGGCCCACCCTCTGGGCTTGGCCTCCTGGCAGCAGGGAGAGCCAGAGGTCTTCAGGAAGGAGAGGAACGTCATCTTGGAGGCGGGACCTGAGGCGTCACCAGTGTCAGCAAGGGGACAGTGTTGCAGAGTGGCTTTCCACTCTGTCTGCACTGGCCTGACTCAGTGTCACAACCAAAGACAAATAATAAACATAACCAAATGTCTCCTCTGGGAGCTGGTCCCAGGATGTCGCTGACCACAGGGTCCTGCCCTCCCGGGAATCTCCCCAGGGCCAGCCTTGCGTGCTCACCAGCCACTGTGGTGCTGGGGACAGGGACCAGGGCAGTGGGAACTCTGGGGTCTCCAGAGTCTGGGGGTGGATGGGACCTTCGGAACACCCCAGAGGCCAGACAGGTGAGGAGAGAGGGACTCTCAACCCCGAAGTCTGATCCCTGATCTCACACAGAGCTGAGCCCTGACCTTGGTCACACAACGGTTCTAAAACTGGTTGCACTGAGCCATGATCCCAGCAGCGTGATGAATCTTGATACCGGCCACTCTGAGGCCTGATGTACTGAACCCTGATCCCGGTCACACACTGATCCTCAGTCCCAGTAACGCATTGAGCCTTGGTCCTCGTCATGGCCTGAGACCTGATCCAGGTCACATTCTAAGCCCTGATCTCAGTCCCATACTGAGTCCTGATCCTGGTCACATGCAGATCCCCAATCCCAGTAACAGAAGGAGCCTCGTCCCTGTCATACTCCAGCCCAGGACAGGCAACCGGGTCCACATCACACTGGGAGCCTTAATGCCAGCCACACTCAGCCCTGGTCCTGGCCACAGCCTGCTCCCATCCTGCCCTCCCCTCTTCTCTCGGCTGAGTCTGGCACCTCTCCTGTCCCCGGCCTCCCTTTCCACAGTGACTGATTAAATGGCCACTCTCTGCGCATTGCTCACAACCCTTTTTGTCCTGGAGGACGAGGAACTCAAATGTGTGCTCCAGTCCCCGTTTGCCGTGAAGGTGGCCAGTGACCACTTCAGAGGAAGAAAGTCTAGGCCCTCGGGGGCCGGCTGGCCTTGGCCCACCTGCCCAGGCAGAAGGGGAGGCAGAGGGCCTGGGGGAGATGATCCTTCGCCTGTCCCTTCCTGGAGGGTGCTTTGGGACTGTCCATGGCTGAGCAGCCTCCGTGGCCTGGAAGAGCTGGTCGGAGCCCAGTGGGCAGGGCTGATGTCATGTGCTTGCAGTGCGGGGCCTGGAGCTGGGGCTCTGGGCCTGGGGCCTGCGCCAGGGCTGCGAGACTTCACATAGCACTGGTCCCAGCCTGCTGGGCCTGCCCACACCTGGACACTTCCCTGGGGTGGGCAGAAGAACAGCCCCCTGTGGTCAGAGTCAGACGGGAGAAGAGCCGGGGGACACCATGACCCTTAATGCCACTCCTGATCCTGCCTCGGGGGCCTTCCTGAAGACCTCTCCCAGCTGCCAGGAGGCCAAGCTCAGAGGCTGGGCCTCCAGGTTCTGTTACTGGGATTAGGGATCTGCCTACGACCAGGATCAGGGCTCAGTATGTGACTGAGATTAGACACCAAGGAACTAGAGTCCAGCTCGAGCTTAGACTGCCCCGTCCATGCCTGGGTCCCTCTCTGAAAACGATGTGTCCTTCCTTAGAGTCTCCGAGCCTCTGTTTCCTCATCTGTAAAGTGGGGGTCATTGCACCAACATGACACTGGGCACGGAGTAGGTGCTCAAAATAGGGAAGCGAGGTAATGAGGAGATGAGCTCCACCTGATGGGATGCAGGACCAGGGGCGTGTCCTGCTCCCCTCCTCAGCAGGGCCTGGACTGGACCTGCTGGCAGGAGGGTGGCTTCTCCCAGAGTGACCTTGCCGCCCTCCTCCTGGGCTCCTGGTGCTGCTAACTGCCCTGGCAGCCTGGCAGGCCTCCGGGGCCAGGGCCCTCAGGGCAGTCAGGGCACCCTGCCTGAGGGAGCCACAGTGGCCCACATTCTGCACGCCCTGCCCCTCCAGGCCTCTGCTTCCTCCCTGCACCTGGACACACTCGGTGACCACGGTTAGGACTCGCTCCCAGCTCTCCTCCTGGCTCCTCTCTGGGCCCCAGGAGCCTCTTCCTGCACTCCTCCTCCGGAGTGGTCCCTGCACTGCTGTGTGCCACCCTGCCATCACACCGTGGCATCTGGGGTGAGCAGCCCAGGGCGGGTCTGCCATCTTTCTGAGCCAGCCCCATGGAGGACGGCAGGGTGGGCCGTGCCCACGGTGGCATTCAGTGCCTTTCCTCAGGCTGGCTGTGCCCACCAAAGGGGCAGAGGGGACCTGGTTTGGCTCCGCCTTACCACCCCCAGCCAGCCCAGAAAGGCTGACACCTCCTCCAGGAAGCCCACGGCAGTCGCTGACCACTGGGTCCTGCGAGCGTCAGCTCCCAGCTCCCACTGCTGCGTGGTGACCTCCACCTGTGAGGCCTGGGCCAGGTACTCCACCCTGCGAGCCTCAGTTCCCTCTCCCGTGACTCCGGGGACCCTGTTTGTCGAGTGCATCCAGGAAACCTGGCAGTGACTGGAGGTGCTGGATGGCGGGGGGACGCACCTGTGGACACCCCACCTGGGAGGAAGGCTGAATTCCAGAAAGGGCGCTAGAGGCCCGCCGCCCACAGGTGGGAGAGTGGGACCCCCAGCACTTCTCCTGTGACTCTGGGGATCTCCCAGAGAGGGGAACCTTCCCACCAAGTCATCTGATCCTGTCCCCTCCCCTGGGGCCCACCCCATCCAGCCTGGTGGCCACGACAAAGCCCCACACCCGAACCATGCCCCACTGCCCCTCCCAGCTGCTGCGCGTCTGCTGTGGGCAGGGCGGGCGAGGCCAGGGCTCCTGCTGGACGCCGCCTGGGCATCAGGGGGGGTGTCTCTGTAGCTGCCTCCTTGCTGGGTAGGGAGGGCAGGTCCTGAGTGCTCTCTAGGCCCCTCTCGGGTCCAGCTGTCCCTCCTCTGCCTGCTGCATGTGGGGCTGGGTAAAGAGGTGGCCTGGGCCCCGGAGTCTGCGTGTGGCCTGCAGCTCGTGAGCCAGGGCAGGGAGGGCAGGCGTGGAGAATGGGTGCGGAACCTTCCCACAGAGTGTCCAAGCTCCACTAGGAGAAAGGAGCCCCAGAGAAGGCCGCAGCAGGCCCAGGGTCACCCAGCATGGCACTGGTGGACCTGGGGACCAGACCCAGATTGGGCAGGACCAGACACGGACAGCAGTGATCTGCACATGGCGCCTCTGGGCCAGGAGTGTCCCTGTGGATGCGCTTGTCTGTGTGGGCTTTAGCCTGCCCCCCTCCATGAGTGACACTCATGGTCTTCCATGGCCAGAATAGCCGTTATCAGGGACCGTGTGCTGCAGAACCATCGTCCACCATTTTCACGGGGCTGAGCTTCTGTTTGTTCTACTAAGGGGCAGCCAGGCCCCATCGAGTCCTCCAAAATGGACCACATGACCCCAGTCACCCAGATGGTCTCAGTTGGCTTGGCCAGGGCTTCCCCATCCCAGATTGGAGGGCACCACTCGGCAGAGAGGGCCCCTGGTCCCATCCTGCCCGACGGCCTCAAGGGCCACCAGCAGGGAGCCCCTTCCCCTGGGGTTGTGTCTCTGATGGACTCCCTCATATTCTGGGGCGAGGCACCGGCCATCTGCAGTCCTGCAGGTCCCCAGCCAGTGCCTGCCTGTTACCTGGTTCATTGTTCACCTCTAGCCTGGACAGCGGTGGCTGCAGCAGCCAGACACCCCCATCCCATTGACCCTTTCTCTCTGGGGGACAGGCAATCCATGGTGTGCGCCAGCTTGGCCTCTGCCCACCTCTTCTGCCTGATGACCCTGAGCCTGGCACTCTGGCCTCCACACTGCTGTCCCCTCTGCCTGGGTCACCTGGTACAGGCTCCTGGCACTGACACAGCCCTCCCTGAACCCTCTAACCTCCTGGTGCCCTGGACACTCTCCCTGGGGTATCTAACCCCACAACATGTGGGGTTGATAGGATCCCTTCTAGGCTCCCACTGATGCCTCCTATCATGTCCTCAAGTGGATGTGCTGGTCCCATCTTGGCTCTGCAGAAACGGAGGTAGGGAGGGGTCAAGTCCTGTGTTCAGGGTCACCCAGCCAAGGTAGGGGCTGGGCGTGGGCTTCTGCTGGTGCTCAGCTTGGCTCTGCCTGATTTGGGTTCACTCTGCCCTGCTGTGCAGAGGGGATGGGCAGACGCTGGCCAGGCTGCAGCCAGGGCTGGGACAGGGGACAGCTAGGACGGTGTGTTTGGGAGACATAGACCTGGGCTTGAACCTCAGCACTGTGAGCACGAAGAAGCCCCAGGCACACCCAGCCCCTCCTGACAGAGCACACGGCGGAGGACAGGGGGACAGGGCCGGGAAGTGGCCATTAAGGCAGGACAGCTGAGGAGGGCCTGAGAGCACACTGCTCCAGGGGAGGGCAGAGGTGGGAGCTGGCTTCTGAGCTGGGACCTGTAGGAGGCTTTAGGGTGGGGGGAGCTGCACTGGGCACCCTTCAGGCCCTCGCCACCTCCTGGGGTCCTCCCTGAGCTCCTGAATCCCACACACCTGAGCTGGCCCACCGGGCTGCAGCAGGGCAGCTGCTGAACCAACAAGTGTGATTTGGAAATGACACTGGCCTCGGGACAGACAGACACCACCTTCCCCTTGGTTACCCAAGAGAGAAGGGGTCCCCAGGCTCCCCGTGGAACAAGGTCACAGCTCCTGCCTTTGCTGAGGTCCTGCTTGGCAAGGCACAGAGATGGGTAGTTTCTTGCCCATGGCACAGAGATAGGAGAGGAGAGGCGAAGAGAGCCCCTAGATGACCCAGTATCAAGGACAGAAGGTGGGGACAAGTGGGCAGGTCCAGCCTCCTGCCCTGGGCTGTGCACTGCCACCACCAGCCTTCCGTCCCAGTCCTGCCACAAGCGGCCCAGCAGCTGCTCCATGTCTGCCCCGCCAGGCACCCTGGCTGCTGTCCAGTTCCCATCCCGCCTGCCCCCCTCGGGACCCTGCTCCTGCTGACTTCTCACAGGGCAGCTGCTCCAGGGACAGCAGGCTGGTTAGTGCCAGCTCTGAGGTCCATGCTAGAAGCTGAGCTGCCGAGCCTTCCCTGGACCTCAGTTTCCCCATCCCTCAAAGGGAAGGGGAGGGCCAGAGTGGGAGCTGAGGCCCTGAACCGTGGGATGGTGGGGCTGACTCTGTAGGGGGACCCTGGTGGGGCTGACTCTGCAGGGGGACCCAGGAGACTGTCCCACAAATCCCTCCACCTCAGCCCTGCCCCAGCCCCGGGTGGTGGTGGCTGTGGCCCCAAGAGAGCTCACTGCCTCTGGGATTCCCTGATCCCTTTGTAGGCTCAGCCTCTGGGGCCACCCCACTGCCTTGACAGGTGGAGAGACTGAGTCCCAGTTTGGGGTCCCCAGCAGATACTGAGGGTGTCACTGAATGAATAAATGGACCTAGGGAGGACATCCAGAGACTGTCAGGCACCTAGCAGCCTGGGAAGAACTCTGCTCTGTTCCCAGGGCAGCCGGGTCCTCTGCACCCCGATCTCAGCCTGGCCAGCTCCTGCCTGCCCTCCCCGGAAGCCTCAGTTTCCCCTCTGCCCGGACCCTGCCCGGCAGGCGGGCATGGGCTCTGCGCTCCGGGCTGGCGGGGTCTGCGGACAGTTTCCCGCCCTCCCCGGCTGCCTGCTAGGCTGGGCAGCCAGGGTTCTGCGGGAGCCTCCTGCCTGGGGCGCGGGGGAGCGAGGACGCCTGCCCGCGGGGACTCACCGCGCCTTCCCGGGGTTGGAGACTGTGCGGCTCGGCCTCCGCTGGAACGTGAGCGCTCGGCCGCGCGGACCGACTGGACCGCGCCCTCCAGGGCCTGACGTCAGGCCCGCTCGGGGCCGCTTTTGGGCAAAGGCGGCGGGTGGGGGCGGGGTGGGGGCGGGGCGGGCTCCTTCCCCCCTCCTCCGGAGCACTGGGATCCAGGAGAGCGCGCCTGTGGGCGCAGAGGCCCCGCGTCCGCCTGGAGATAGAGGGGGAAACTGAGGCACGGGGCGGAGCCATCCAGGAGGCGCGGTCTCAGGCTGCAGGGGCTGGAGGTGGGGATGGCACTCCTGCCTGTGGGGTGGGGGGCGGGAGCACCCAAGGCCGGTTTTGTGCCCGGGAGGGGCGGAGTCCTGCTCACGTGGTGCTGGCCTCCGTGTGTACCCTGCACCGGGGGTGGGTCGGTGGACTTGGGCTGGATGCATGGGAAAGGCCTGGAGGTGACAGAGGTCCCTGGATTGCGCCCTGGGGGAGGGTGAGTGGGCACCACCATAGGGCTCTCAGCAGCCCCAGTGGGCACAGTGGTGGATTTGATTCTGTGGGCAACTGAGAGCACTGAAGCTTCTGGGAGAGGGGATGTCAGGGCTCTGGATCCCCACTGTGGCCGGGCAGAGCCCACGGCTTCCCTCTGTCCTTGTGCTGTGACTGTCTCAAATGGGGAGCCTGAGGCCAGAGCCGGGCAGGAGCTGCTGGTCCACCCACACTGCTACGCTGGACCAGCACCAGCCCCTCCTGGCAAGGCAGGGCTGGAGGGGTCCTGCGGGAGGGGTCACTTGCTGGGGGTTGCAGGGCCTCTGGGGCAGGGGTCAGTGTCATCTGGGCAGGGCAGGGGGGCCTGTGGAGGCTGAGCAGGCGAAGGCTCTGAGTCACAGGCAGGGCTGGCCAGCCTCTGGTCCACCTTCCGCCTGGTTCTCACAGAAATATCGGAGTCCCCCAACACACTGACACCAGAGGACGTCTGGGAAGGGTGACAGCACGAAGTGGCTCTCAGTTGCCCACAGGGTCCAACCTACCCACTGGGGCTCCTGAGACGGTGCGGTGGTGCCCCGTGATCCAAGGGATCCTCGAGGACTCTCTGCTAAGGACCCCGGACTTTTGGGGTGGCAGAGAAGGTGCTGGAGCCAGGAGGCCGGGGTGCTGAGGGTCAGATTGACCTTTCACAGGCACAGGGACAGTGTCACCATCACCTTTACCGAAGCTGTGGTTCAGAACAGGCTGTCTCTGGGTGGGGTCAGTTAGACAGCGCCTGGGCCAGGGGTCGGGACCCTTCAGGTGGGTCTGATGGAGCACACTTGAGCACTCTGGGCCCAGCCCATAAAAGCACCTCAGGGGTATCAGGGACCCGTGTCCTTCCTTCCTTGGGGGACAGAGGGTAGAGAGAAGCACAGCCATGACTTCCTGGCAGGACATGGAGTGTGCCCCTGGGAGACACTGGGTACATCTGCCTGTGGGGTCAGCTTGGACCCTGTCCCCTGGTCCCAGCCTTGGCCTTGACTCTAAGGCCTGACCTTGCAGCCCAGTGACCTGGGTGGCTCCTCACTGGCCAGGGGACTCCACACAGGAGGGAAACTACCCACAGGGGCAGCGTGGCTTCTGCTGCCATCAGGAAGGGGCCCCTGTCAGGAATCACCGTCCTGCCTGGCAGTCTAGAGAAATGGGGCTGAGGTGGAGGGATGGGAGGGGCCAGGACTCGCCCGAGGTCCGTGGAAGTGAGCAGGGGCTACTTGATGCACTGAAGGGAAGACACAGGCCAGATGTGGGCCCAGAGGTTTGGACCTCTGGAGGGTAGGGGCTCAGCTGTGGCAGAACCCCTGGGAGTCAGCTGGGAAGGGCCCAGCATCCAGATCCACCAGGCCAGCTGGGGTGGGATAGTCGACCCCGGCCTCAGCCTGCCTGTTGCCAGACACCCAGGACACTCGCCTTTGTGCACAGTGATGGTTGGAGACCTGAGGCCACAAAACAAATAGGGCAGGAAGACTGGCTTCTAGTGGCCCCGTGGCTGTGTGCCTCAGTGACCTGGTAAACTCTGTGTCCTGGGCTGTGCAAGGGCAACACTCAAGGGACATTCTTCCCATGGCTGCAGTGGACTGGCCCTGGCTACCCAGGCAGGAGTGGGGCACCCTGTGGGCTGTGGGTACTGCTGAGGGAGCACAGAGCAAAGGGAGGTACCCTGATAGGATGGCGGGGGCAGAGCGGGGCTCCTGGGTGTGCAGAGGAGCAGAGGCCCAGGCCTAGGATGGGTGCTGGAGGGCTTGCTGGAGGAGGCTGGTCCCTGGCCTCCACACCTCCCCAGGATCCACTCTGGCTCTGCCTGCCCTGCTGCATGCCTAGGACCCTGGGTGAGGTCGAGTGGTGGGCTGCCCGCCTGCTCTCCTGCGCTAGGGCCTGCAGAATGGGCCCACAGGGCCTGGGGAGGAGCCCTGGAGTCAGAGGAGCTGGAA
The DNA here is from genome assembly GCF_045843805.1 of Urocitellus parryii. NCBI lineage: Eukaryota > Metazoa > Chordata > Mammalia > Rodentia > Sciuridae > Urocitellus > Urocitellus parryii. Next base: position 2,740,662 of record NC_135537.1, on the reverse strand, counting down.
GCCCACCCTAGTGGCCCACCTTTCGCAGGCGGGGAACCCGAGGCCTGGGGTGGGACTCCCTCACAGGAGAGTCTCGGCTTCAGCCTCCTCTGAGCCCCTGGCCCTGACCTCCTGGCCCTGACCTCCTGGCCTGGGACTGGGAGGGGTCCTTCGTATCTTTCCAGGACCCCCGGGCCCCGAGGCCAGCTCAGGAGATGCTGGGTGAGTGGTGGGTTCCCCTGAGCAGGAAGGACAAGAGGGTGTGATGGCGGTTTACCTGGGGCTTCCGTGCGGCCATTCCAGAGGGTGCCCGGTCAGCTCCTGCCCCTGCCCTCCGCCTGGGGAGGGCCCTGCGGAGTTCAAGTCCTCCTTCCTTGGGCTCATGCCACTGGGCCCTGGAGCTCCCTCCACCCTGAGCGCCACTCTGCTCCATGGAGGTGGCAGAGCCTTCGGGGTCGGATCCCACAGGGCTGCTGGAGACCAGCTCACCAGGCCCTCCCGCCACGGCCTCCTCTGGACACTGGCTGGGGAGGTGCTGGAGTGGGCGTGGGTGCTACGGGCAGTCAGAGATCCCAGAAGACTCGCCCCAACCAGTGGTGACCCGGGTCCAAAGTGCTGGTCTGGTGCCGTCACTCCGGGAGCAGCACTGAGAAAGCAGCGGGTGTGGCTGCCACCTCGCAGGAGCTGGCCTGGGGGTACCACCTCAGAAGAGCAACCGGGGGGCTCAGAGAGGTCACACAGCCGGGAGGCAGGGAGCAGGGTGGAGCCCAGGTGGCCGCGGCTGGACCCGGAGCCTATGTCCCGAGTCCCTGCCTGGCGCTGAGGGCCGGGCCACCTTCTCTCTGGAAGCTGAGGAACCCACCCACCCACCAGGACGCAGCACCACGTCTTTCCTGGGTGTGTCCACATCAGGCCGGGCCTCTGGGCCCAAGAGCTGTCCACATCCCCTGCAGGGCCTCAGGGCCTGCTTTCTATTTCAGCCCTCCCTGGCCCAGGTGGCCCCAGGGGACCCAAGTAGCTCTCTGTGTCTCTCTGCTCAGCAGGCCTCAGAGGGGCCACCCCGGTGCCCAGCTCTTCTGACCTCACTGTCTGGTCCAGGCTGGAGTCCCCAGGGGGCAGAGAACCGCAATAGCAGTTGCTGTTCTCTGCTCAACCCCTTCCACACTCCCTCATGAGGCAGTGAGATCCCTGTCCCTTCGATGGGCTAAAATAGCTTAGACCAGCACATTCCAAGAGGTGGATAGTAGGTGCTAGGTGGGCGTGAGAACGGAAGTTCTTCTTAGTGTCTAACCTTTTCCCATTCTGAGTGCTTCATGTCATTCTAACTGGGTTTTGAGGGTTGTAAGTGTTGGCACTGTTCATCTAACCTTCAAGAAGCCAGGTGGCCACCTCTTGGTGAGTGACAGAGATGGGGGGATGTGACATGCACAGTCAATATTGTCTTCCTAGTGGTCAGTGAAGAAACTCAGGGGTGGGGAGGCCCGGCTCACCACTTCGGAGGCCTCTGCATTTGGCGGTCGCCCCCGCCTCGGCAGGAGCACTGGTAGGCAGCACAGGGACAGGAGAGGGTGCTGTTGTTGGCTGGGACGGCCATTTTCCCCAGTGCTGGTGTCAAGGGTCCTGAGGTGGGTGGACGGGGCGGGTGCTGGGAACAGAGTGGCCAGAGGGCAGCCCAGGCAGGGTGGCCTGGTGAGGGTGGCAGGCCAGTGCTCACGCGCAACCCCTCCTCCACTCCAAATCCAAACTGCTCTGGGGGGGCTTGAAGTTCTTTTGACAAACTCCCTGCATCTAAGCAGCAGGGGCCGGAGGGGCAGAATCTGCTGCCCTACTCTGTGGACGTGTGTGCCCCAGGGGCGTCACTGTGTGCGATGGAGGCCCCCTGGCCCCGCGAGGGGTCACGTGATACCCAGGCTGTGCCCCTTACCGTTTTCCTACAGTGGGAACCAGATTTGGCCAACTGCGGATCTGACCGCCTGGGGCAGGTCACAGATGAGTGGACCGAGGCTAGAGGAAGAGTCGGCCCTCCGCTGGGAGCTGCCCCAGGCAGCTGGACCAGGACCCCAGCCTTGCTGAAGGGACCCAATTTGAGGTTGTACCATGAGCCATCAGTGTCCCCTTCAGGAAACACTTCCCTGACATTGACATTCCCTAAACTCAGCCTGCGCTGGCCAAGCCCTGTCCCTGGAGCTCAGCCCCACAGGAGGGCAGCCCCACAGGAGCTCAGCCCCACAGGAGGGCAGCCCCACAGGAGGGCAGCCCCACAGGAGGGCAGCCCCACAGGAGCTCAGCCCCACAGGAGCTCAGCCCCACAGGAGGGCAGCCCCACAGGAGCTCAACCCCACAGGAGCTCAGCCCCACAGGAGGGCAGCCCCACAGGAGGGCAGCCCCACAGGAGCTCAGCCCCACAGGAGGGCAGCCCCACAGGAGCTCAGCCCCACAGGAGCTCAACCCCACAGGAGCTCAGCCCCACAGGAGGGCAGCCCCACAGGAGGGCAGCCCCACAGGAGGGCAGCCCCACAGGAGGGCAGCCCCACAGGAGGGCAGCCCCACAGGAGCTCAGCCCCACAGGAGGGCAGCCCCACAGGAGGGCAGCCCCACAGGAGGGCAGCCCCACAGGAGCTCAGCCCCACAGGAGGGCAGCCCCACAGGAGGGCAGCCCCACAGGAGCTCAGCCCCACAGGAGGGCAGCCCCACAGGAGCTCAGCCCCACAGGAGGGCAGCCCCACAGGAGGGCAGCCCCACAGGAGCTCAGCCCCACAGGAGGGCAGCCCCACAGGAGGGCAGCCCCACAGGAGCTCAGCCCCACAGGAGGGCAGCTCCACAGGAGCTCAGCCCCACAGGAGGGCAGCCCCACAGGAGGGCAGCCCCACAGGAGGGCAGCCCCACAGGAGCTCAGCCCCACAGGAGGGCAGCCCCACAGGAGGGCAGCTCCACAGGAGCTCAGCCCCACAGGAGGGCAGCCCCACAGGAGCTCAGCCCCACAGGAGGGCAGCCCCACAGGAGGGCAGCCCCACAGGAGCTCAGCCCCACAGGAGGGCAGCCCCACAGGAGCTCAGCCCCACAGGAGGGCAGCCCCACAGGAGGGCAGCCCCACAGGAGCTCAGCCCCACAGGAGGGCAGCCCCACAGGAGGGCAGCCCCACAGGAGCTCAGCCCCACAGGAGGGCAGCCCCACAGGAGGGCAGCCCCACAGGAGCTCAGCCCCACAGGAGGGCAGCCCCACAGGAGGGCAGCCCCACAGGAGGGCTGCCCCACAGGAGCTCAGCCCCACAGGAGGGCAGCCCCACAGGAGCTCAGCCCCACAGGAGGGCAGCCCCACAGGAGGGCAGCCCCACAGGAGCTCAGCCCCACAGGAGGGCAGCCCCACAGGAGGGCAGCCCCACAGGAGCTCAGCCCCACAGGAGGGCAGCCCCACAGGAGCTCAGCCCCACAGGAGGGCAGCCCCACAGGAGCTCAGCCCCACAGGAGGGCAGCCCCACAGGAGCTCAGCCCCACAGGAGGGCAGCCCCACAGGAGGGCAGCCCCACAGGAGGGCAGCCCCACAGGAGGGCAGCCCCACAGGAGGGCAGCCCCACAGGAGGGCAGCTCCACAGGAGCTCAGCCCCACAGGAGCTCAGCCCCACAGGAGCTCAACCCCACAGGAGCTCAGCCCCACAGGAGCTCAGCCCCACAGGAGGGCAGCCCCACAGGAGCTCAGCCCCACAGGAGGGCAGCCCCACAGGAGCTCAGCCCCACAGGAGGGCAGCCCCACAGGAGCTCAGCCCCACAGGAGGGCAGCCCCACAGGAGGGCAGCCCCACAGGAGCTCAGCCCCACAGGAGCTCAGCCCCACAGGAGCTCAGCCCCACAGGAGCTCAACCCCACAGGAGCTCAGCCCCACAGGAGATCAGCCCCACAGGAGCTCAGCCCCACAGGAGGGCAGCCCCACAGGAGGGCAGCCCCACAGGAGCTCAGCCCCACAGGAGCTCAACCCCACAGGAGCTCAGCCCCACAGGAGATCAGCCCCACAGGAGGGCAGCCCCACAGGAGGGCAGCTCCACAGGAGCTCAGCCCCACAGGAGGGCAGCCCCACAGGAGCTCAGCCCCACAGGAGGGCAGCCCCACAGGAGCTCAGCCCCACAGGAGCTCAACCCCACAGGAGGGCAGCCCCACAGGAGCTCAGCCCCACAGGAGGGCAGCTCCACAGGAGCTCAGCCCCACAGGAGGGCAGCCCCACAGGAGGGCAGCCCCACAGGAGCTCAGCCCCACAGGAGGGCAGCCCCACAGGAGGGCAGCCCCACAGGAGCTCAGCCCCACAGGAGCTCAACCCCACAGGAGCTCAGCCCCACAGGAGATCAGCCCCACAGGAGGGCAGCCCCACAGGAGGGCAGCCCCACAGGAGGGCAGCTCCACAGGAGCTCAGCCCCACAGGAGGGCAGCTCCACAGGAGCTCAGCTCCACAGGAGGGCAGCCCCACAGGAGGGCAGCCCCACAGGAGGGCAGCCCCACAGGAGCTCAGCCCCACAGGAGGGCAGCCCCACAGGAGGGCAGCCCCACAGGAGCTCAGCCCCACAGGAGCTCAACCCCACAGGAGCTCAGCCCCACAGGAGATCAGCCCCACAGGAGGGCAGCCCCACAGGAGGGCAGCCCCACAGGAGGGCAGCCCCACAGGAGCTCAGCCCCACAGGAGCTCAGCCCCACAGGAGCTCAGCCCCACAGGAGCTCAACCCCACAGGAGCTCAGCCCCACAGGAGCTCAACCCCACAGGAGCTCAGCCCCACAGGAGCTCAGCCCCACAGGAGGGCAGCTCCACAGGAGCTCAGCCCCACAGGAGGGCAGCCCCACAGGAGCTCAGCCCCACAGGAGCTCAGCCCCACAGGAGGGCAGCCCCACAGGAGCTCAGCCCCACAGGAGGGCAGCCCCACAGGAGCTCAGCCCCACAGGAGGGCAGCCCCACAGGAGCTCAGCCCCACAGGAGCTCAGCCCCACAGGAGGGCAGCCCCACAGGAGGGCAGCCCCACAGGAGGGCAGCCCCACAGGAGCTCAGCCCCACAGGAGGGCAGCCCCACAGGAGGGCAGCCCCACAGGAGCTCAGCCCCACAGGAGCTCAACCCCACAGGAGCTCAGCCCCACAGGAGATCAGCCCCACAGGAGGGCAGCCCCACAGGAGGGCAGCTCCACAGGAGCTCAGCCCCACAGGAGGGCAGCCCCACAGGAGCTCAGCCCCACAGGAGGGCAGCCCCACAGGAGCTCAGCCCCACAGGAGCTCAACCCCACAGGAGGGCAGCCCCACAGGAGCTCAGCCCCACAGGAGGGCAGCTCCACAGGAGCTCAGCCCCACAGGAGGGCAGCTCCACAGGAGGGCAGCCCCACAGGAGCTCAGCCCCACAGGAGGGCAGCTCCACAGGAGCTCAGCCCCACAGGAGGGCAGCCCCACAGGAGGGCAGCCCCACAGGAGGGCAGCCCCACAGGAGCTCAGCCCCACAGGAGCTCAACCCCACAGGAGCTCAGCCCCACAGGAGATCAGCCCCACAGGAGGGCAGCCCCACAGGAGGGCAGCCCCACAGGAGGGCAGCTCCACAGGAGCTCAGCCCCACAGGAGGGCAGCCCCACAGGAGCTCAGCCCCACAGGAGCTCAACCCCACAGGAGCTCAGCCCCACAGGAGCTCAACCCCACAGGAGCTCAGCCCCACAGGAGCTCAGCCCCACAGGAGGGCAGCTCCACAGGAGCTCAGCCCCACAGGAGGGCAGCCCCACAGGAGCTCAGCCCCACAGGAGCTCAGCCCCACAGGAGGGCAGCCCCACAGGAGCTCAGCCCCACAGGAGCTCAGCCCCACAGGAGGGCAGCCCCACAGGAGCTCAGCCCCACAGGAGGGCAGCCCCACAGGAGCTCAGCCCCACAGGAGGGCAGCCCCACAGGAGCTCAGCCCCACAGGAGGGCAGCCCCACAGGAGGGCAGCCCCACAGGAGCTCAGCCCCACAGGAGCTCAGCCCCACAGGAGGGCAGCCCCACAGGAGGGCTGCCCCACAGGAGCTCAGCCCCACAGGAGGGCAGCCCCACAGGAGCTCAGCCCCACAGGAGGGCAGCCCCACAGGAGGGCAGCCCCACAGGAGCTCAGCCCCACAGGAGGGCAGCCCCACAGGAGCTCAGCCCCACAGGAGGGCAGCCCCACAGGAGGGCAGCCCCACAGGAGCTCAGCCCCACAGGAGGGCAGCCCCACAGGAGCTCAGCCCCACAGGAGCGCAGCCCCACAGGAGGGCAGCCCCACAGGAGGGCAGCCCCACAGGAGGGCAGCCCCACAGGAGCTCAGCCCCACAGGAGGGCAGCCCCACAGGAGGGCAGCCCCACAGGAGCTCAGCCCCACAGGAGGGCAGCCCCACAGGAGGGCAGCCCCAGCTCCTCCAGCTCCCTCCTGCCACCGGCTATTCCCTTGGTCAGTCCCAGGCACAGACCCTCTGTCCCCAGCATTACGGCCCTGGCCGAGGAGGGCCCATCCACCCTCTTTGGTCCTTGCACAGGCAAGGTCCTCAGAAACCCTGGTGGGAGGGAGCCCTGAACTCAGGCACAGGGCCCGGTTCAGCCACTGTCCAGCTGGGGGGACCCCAGTAGGGGTCAAGGGTGAGGCCTGGATCAGGGTTCAGCTTGTGCCCAGAGTTCATTCTGTGACCAGGGGCTGGGCTCAAGCTGGGACTAGGACCAAGGCTCAGTGTGTGGCCAGCACCAGGGCTCAGTGTGTGGCCAGGACCAGGGCTCAGTGTGTGGCCAGCACCAGGGCTCAGTGTGTGGCCAGGACCAGGGCTCAGTGTGTGGCCAGCACCAGGGCTCAGTGTGTGGCCAGCACCAGGGCTCAGTGTGTGGCCAGCACCAGGGCCCATCTCTGTCTGGAGCCACAGTCAGGGCACCCAGCCTGGGCCTGCTGCCCCACCAGCTGACCTTGGTACCTCTGAGTATAGACTCTCCTGCACCAGAGCTGGTCCTCCAAGGGCCGTTTCCTGTGCTGCCTGTGCTCTGCCCTGTCCCTGCCCCAGGGAGGGGCTTGGGATCCCATCTCAGGCCCCCTCCCTTCTTTTCCCCATGGAGCTAGAGTCTGAGATCCACCAGGCCTGTCTGTTGGGGCCCGCTGGCCATTTTCTGCTTATGACTGTGTCAGGAGGACAGAGACCAGGCCCGGAAACTCTCTGCCTGGGTGGGAGGTGGAGTGGAAGTGGGCTGAAGCTCTGGAGAGGACGGAGGAGCCAGCTGGAGGAAGGCCTGTTCTCAGGCTGTCAGGGGGCTCCCAACCTGAGCCATCCCTTGGGCCACAGGCTCCCTGGATGACCTCAGGGGTCAGCGGCTCTGGGCCTCTGCTTCTGGTGAGGGTGTGGGGAAGGTCCCTGCTCTCTCTTGAGGAGCTGGGCTCCAGGCTCTGGCTGCCTAGCACCTGCTCTCAGGAGATGAGTGTGTCCCTGCTGGGCACCTGCCCTGGACTCAGGCCCCTCTCTGTGTCTTCAGGAGCTTGGAGTGCAGTGGGAATCGGTCAGCAGATCACAGACACGGATGAATGTCACAGTCACCTGGTGACCTGGCTCCTCCCAGGATGAACATCAGGATGACGTTTAGGACCGCAGCTAGGAACGCAGGCACTACTATGAGCGGCTCCCTACCCGAGGGCCACGTAACGAGCCAGGGCCGGTGACAGTCCTCTAGGCTAGCTAGACTCCCCACTGACTTGGCTCAGGGACCTGGGCAGCACGGAGACCCTCACTGCCCAGAGGGAAGGAGCTGGAGCCATCTGTCCTCATGGTCCTCAGAGCTCTAAGTCACAGAGTGTCCTGCCCACAGAGGTCACATGTGGAACCCCTGGTGAAAGCCACAGGGGCAGAGCCGCCCTGGCACCTCCTTTGCCAGAGCCCTGGCCTCAGGAACCTGGGCAGAGCCCCGGCTCCGGACCCCAGTGAGACCCTGGGGAGCCCCTGTCTGACCCCACACCCAGGGGCCTGTGCAGGAACAGGGGAGGCTGAGAGGCCCCTAGTAAGGTGGGGGAGACCAGGATGGTCACTTCTGGGAGGGCCCTCTGTCACCTAGAAGAGATCCTTGAATGGGTCCTGCCTGTGGGTGTCTGGGCAGGGACCAGGCAGGACACAGCCATGGTAGGTGAAGTGGACAGGAAGGACTCCAGGGTCCGGGCCACCTGCCTTTGCCATGCCCAGCACCTGAGTGGGTGGGTGAGTGGACAATGAGACACCTTTGGAGGTCACCTCAGATGCTCTGCTGTCCCAGCCAGAGGCCCCAGCGCTCTGTGACTACACTAGATTCAGAGTCTGGGGCAGGATCTGTGTGTGCAGTTGTCACAAGGGACAAGCACGCATGTGGCTCAGCAGCCTGGTGTAGACCATGTCTCTCTGTGACTATGGGGCCTGGCCCCAGAGGTTACCCCGGGAGCCGGCAGCCCCGCAGGACAGGCTGAGGCAGCCATGGGTGGCACCTCTCTGCCTCCAGCCTCGCACCTTCCTCTGGGGGTCAATTTCTGTCCCCAGCCCACTTCCCAGAGATCAGAGGGATTGAGTGCAGCTTCGCTGAGCCCCATCAACATCCAGGGGACGTGAAGCCTGGGAGATCTGCTTCACAGGCCTGTCGGAGCGTCCATCCGTCCTTCCCCGGGATCCAGCAGAGAAGCTGTCTGGCACTGGACACCACTGTCACGGGGTGTTTGGGGGCACCAAGCTGGGGTGGCTTTTGATCTCACCTTTGTACATTCCAGTTTCTTTGAAATCTCTGATGGCCAGGAACCCTCTATAAATAGACACCCGACAGCCCTGGTCCTCCTAAGGCGCAGGAGGGACACCCCCAGAGGGGCGGGGACAGTGGGCTGGACACTGGAGGGTGAGATCTGGGCAGTGGAGGCAGGCGGCTTCCTTTCTTCTGTCCATTGCTCTGGATTCATGATTAATTTACCCAGAATGCATATGCTCCTCAGAGGTGCCCCGTGGTGGCCCTGCGTGTCACCGCTGCCCCTGGGCTTCCACAGCCTCTCCTTCCAGACATGGGGAGGGGGAGTCGGCGGCCCCCGGCCTGCCCTGCAGCGCCCCCATCACTCAGGCTCTCGCGGCCACTGGGCCCGGACTGTCCTCCCAGCTTCCCAGGCGGCTGGCGAGTGGACCATGGAACAGACCCACCTGGGCTGGGCCCAGGCTCCTTGATTTTCCCTAGAAACCCAAAACCCTGAGGCACTGGGGGGAGGGAGCGTCACCAAGGTCCCGGGGGACTTGGGGGGCCGGGCCCCTCACAGTGTTCTTCCTGCTGGGAGGTGGGCTGTGGTCCTGACCTCCCCAACCCTCACCTGGGCCCACGGGGACCCGGGCCTGGCCCTGGGGGAGCTGCGGCTTAGAGGCCTGTGACGAGGCCCTGCCCCCACCCCCACCTGCAGTCGGAACCCCCCTCGGGCCTCCAGCATCCAGTCCCCCGACAGGACACGCAGCCCTGCCCAGGCTCTCAGGTCCAACGGGGCAGTCTGCACTGGGGACCCTGTGACAGAGGAGGCAATAGGAAATGACTCGTGATGGGGTGACGGGGACACTTGGGGATGAGTTGGGTCTGCACCTGACCCCCGGCCTCCTACCTGGGGAGCAGTAGTGTGTCCTTCAGCCTCCAGTGCCGTGCCGTGGAGCCCCACCTGGAGCGGAGGCAGGAGAGCTGGGGTGGTGTGAAGCGCCCTGGGAGGAGGGTATTGGGGGCTGGCCCAGGACACCGGGGTCAGGTGTGTGACCTGTTGTTGCCCCTGTCCTGAGTCAGACTGCAGATGCCCGGGCCCTCCTGGAGCGCTGATTTGAGTGGCCTGGGCACCCACACTTTAAAGTAGTGACTGATGTGCAGCCAGGGTGACCGTCACTGAGCCAGCGCCCTGAGATGCTGGCAGAGTGGATGTGGGCTGCTGGCCTGCCACTCCCCAGCTGCCAACCTGGAGAGGAGCAGCCGCCTGGCCCCGAGCGACACCTCACGTGGACCCACCGTGTCCCCTCACGTGCCATCTGCTGGTGTGGTCAAGGACGATGGGCGTCCTTCATCTGGGCCCTGTGGGTGGTGACTTCTCCCACCGCCAACCTCATCTGCTCCAAATCCCGCTCCCGTCCCAGCTGGCCGGGCCGCGCCTGCTCCTCGTCTCCGGGAACAGGTTTGTTTAAGGGCCGCCTGACACGTCTTCTCCTCCGCCCGCCCGGGGTGTTTACGCTGGCGCTGGCCGTGGAAATTCCAGGTGCAGGAAGGGGATGGAGGGTCTCAGGGGACCTCTTCCCCACAGCTTCACAGAGAGCCCTGTCTCCAGCCCCGGGCAGACTGGCAGTGAGGCCCCGGAGGTCACCCGAGGGCCGGGAGCAGAGCCGAGCCTGGGGCCCAGCTCACCAGGACTCTGCGGCAGGGAGGGAGCCCTGGACAGCTTTTTGGAGGAGGGGACACCTGAATTGGTTGTCAGTGGGGACCTCGAGCAAGCCAGCAGGCGTGGAGTGCCAGGCGTTAATGCAGAGTAGCCCTGCTGCAACCCTCAAGTGCCACCCTGGGCCTGCGGTCAGGGTGTGGGTCCTCCTGCATCCGGCCATGTGGCCTTGGGCACATTACCCGCTCCGGAGCCTAGTTCCTCCTCTCAAGGGAGGGAATAAATAGTGCATTAACTTCTCCTGCGGTGGCTGCCGGCTCCCGGGGTAACCTGGGGCACAGGAGGGGAGCCTCTGCCTGCAGGCAAGGGGAGCTGGGCAGGCAGCTGAGCAGTGCCAAGCTGAGACTCGCAGCTCTGCCTGGGCTTCCAGCCAGTGCTGGGCTCCGCACTCTGCAGGAGCCTTTTCTGCAGTCTGGGTTGGGGGGTTTTATGCTGCAACCCTCTGACCAATCACAGATCACCTAGCCTCCCTCCTGGCCAGTGATTGGTTCAGAGGTGGATAATCCTAAATTGGTTTGAGTCAGTGAAAAGTATCCAGAGGGTCATCTGCTGATAGACAAGCAGCCTTTTTGTGACCACGAGGGGAAAATGAAGTGGGGAAGAAATTCAGAGGAGCACAGGCAGAGCCTAATCTCTCTGTGCCTGAAGCCCATATCCCTTCCCATTTCCTTTTACATGTGATCATAAATTTCCTTCCTGGGGAAGCCACCAGAGTCTGGTTTCTGTCATTTACTTCCCAACGTGCCCATTTTCCACAAGGCACCCTGAAGCATCTGGCAGAGCTTCACCGTGACTGCATCTCCACCTGCTAGAGACGCACCCCTACGATCGACAGCCTAGCACTTCCCAGCAGCCTGCGAGGCCCGTGGACTGTGGCCTTCCCCTGTGGCCCCGGACCCCAGCCACACCAGCTCCCTGACTGTCACACATCAGCACACACCAGCACACATCTTCCTTGAGGCCTGGGTGCTCTGGAATGAGTTGTGCTGATCCTGCCCACCTCAGCACGGCCAGCACGGTGGCATCCCGAGTGGCGAGTGGTCTGGACGGCCCAGTTAGCCACAGCAACATGGCCCCTGCTCCAGTGCCCCAAGGAGGGTGGTGTGGCTCTCACAACACCTGTGCTTTGGGTCCACGGAGCGGGTGGGCCCCTGCTCTCCCTGGGCTGGGGAACCCGAGTGACGGAGACTACACCCTGCAGGAAGCGACTGCTGTCCCAGGAGGCTGTAGGGTGCAGGTGGCGGAGGGTCAGGCACTGCTCATGGGCCAGTCCCTTCTGCCAAAGCTGGTGGTGTGGCCAATGTCAGGGGTGGCTCTGGGGCCAGGGCCCGGGAGGGACTGATGCACGGCAGCGGCATCTATCAGGGGCCCCGGGCCTTCGGCTGCTTAGCAGCCCCTTCACGTGGCCGTCCTGTTCCCATGCAGAACATTCCCCGGAATAAAACCAGCGTTTAAAGAGCACACTGCAGCTGTGCCTCTGCCTCCCCGTGCGGGGCACTCCTGTCTCCTTCCGAAACTTCCATCTCCCCAGAGGAGCCCTGAGCCCATTCAGCAGTACCCCCGCCCCGTGCGGAAGGCGAAGGACGGTGCTGTGGGCGTACACGGCTGATATGCCACCTTGGGTTTGTCTGTCCCCCACGGATGGCTGGGGGCCTGGGTGGTTCTGCAGGTTTTCTGTTCTGAGGGTGCTGCTTCGCACTGGGTGCAGGTCTCTGTCAGTCCCTGCTGTCAGCCCTTCTGGGTTGGTGTGTGGCCACCCTCCGTGGTCACTAGTTCCCACTGGGCCTTTGCTTGCCTGCCTGGGGACAAGTCGGACTCAGCAGCTCCGTCTGCTGCTGGAGGGACCCAAGCTTCAGCGCACCGTCCCTGTGGGCGCCTTCCTGTGGCTTGTCCCACCTCCTCCTGTGGCAATGAGGACAGGGTCACCCTGCACACAGGAGGCGAGTGCACAGATAAACTCAGAACCGTGGCCTGCGCTTGCCTGGGGGTTGGTCTACGAGGAGAACCTGCGGCTAAACGTGAACATGCCACTGGCCCCTCCAGGCAGCGATGCCAACCTCGCAGGACTGGGGCCAGGGGTGGGTGGGCCCAGATGGAGTCTGTCTGCCCTGGCAGGAGCCCCTCCCTGTGTGCGGGGGCAGGATCTATGGCCTGCCCCTGGGCCCTGCCCTTTCAGGCGAATGGGGACTGGGTTGACTGCAGGCGTTTCCAGGTGGTCCCTCCTCCAGCCAGTAGCTGTGCACACTGGCCCCTGGTGGTGGGGCACCTCATGCTCTGGGAGGACGCTGCACCTGGCACACTCTGGTTTAGGACACTGCTGGGATTCAGGACGAGTCTGCTGATGAAGGCTTGCACAGTCCCATGACAAAGAGCTACTGCAATGGCGGCTTCCTGGGAAGGAGGGCTCCCACCCCGCCCAAGGGCCTCAGCAGCCTCCCCGGAGGTGCCCACCAGAGGCGCAGCCGAGGGAGCCCTCCCTGCTCCAGAGCAGCCTGCAGCTGGGCTCTGGTGAGTGGTGCTGCCCCCTGGTGGCCACTGTCCACAGGTGCTGAGGCTCGGCAGGCTGAGGTCACTGTCCCTCACCTTTGGCTTCCCTCAGCTCCTGTCCCTAAGTTTCCACTGATAGGGATGCAGGAGATGGGGACAGCATCCCAGGGCCTGGCACTTGGGGCCTGTGGAGAAGTCAGAGGTACACAGTGGGGAGAATGACCTCCCTCCTGGAGGCCACAGCTGCCTGCTGCAGTCCCCGGACTCCTGTGGCCCTGTCTTATGATGGGGCCTTGGGTTTGCCTGGCCTGGACCTGCCATGTCCTGGGCAGCATCAATGTGGGGGTCCTGTGACCTCAGGGTGGGGTCACCTGTCTGGAGGCTGCTCTCACATGCTGGGCAGAGGTCCCCACTGCTGGCGCGGCCCAGTGGGCAACCTGCTGGTCCACAGGAGGCACAGGGACTTCTGCACCATCCCACTCCCAAGCAGCTGCCCTGCTCTGCCCGCAGACTGCCCAGCTCCGTCTCCCTCCCAAACTGCATTGACCCCGGCAGGGAATGGACGTAATGGCCCCTCTGTCCCCTCTCCTTTCTCTTGTCCACTCCTTCTTTCGCCTGCCACTCCCTCCTCCTTCCCCTCCCTCCTCTTCCCTCCACTCTCTTGGCCCCCACAGGTTGGGGGACATTCATTTTATCTGGGGGAACAGAAGGAAGCAACCTCATCGCAAATCCCCTTTGACCAAATTATTAGCTCCAGATGGTTCTTGGATTGGGCGCTGGGGGCTTCCGGGTCAGGAACAGGGAGGTCTGGGTGTGGAGTGGTCAGGCCTCCCTCACCCCTTTCCGTGTGCACTGCACCCCAACTTCTGTGAGGGTCACAGGGCCTCTTCCAGTGCACCTGCTGCCCCTGCCCAGGATCCGTGCCCGGGATGGGCTCTGGTGTCTGGGCAGTGCTTGGAAAAGGCCGTCCCTGTGTCGGGGCAGTGGGAGGACAGGCCCTGGTGGGGATCTGGGGGCCTGGCTCCAGGGGTCCTGGTGCTGAGGAGCTTCTCCCAGGTCACGGTCTCTGCAGTGGGGCCAGCTCCCGGAGGGCCCTGGGGGGCAGAGAGCTGGCCGGGCCTGGCCAGGCCCACAGGCGCCACCAGGGGGCACCCGTGTGGCACCACATGCCTGGCAGTGGGCTGGGCCCAGAGCTGCCGACGCAATTTTCCCCTGGAGGCTGTGGCTTGGTGGGTGTCCTTCTTGGCCCCCTCACTGTGCTTAGTGGGGTCTGCAGCAGGGTCCTCTGGGAGGTCACTGATGCAGTGGCAGGTGCAGATGGGCCCAGGATCAGCAGCACTGGGTGTGGGGCCACCAGACACTCGGCCCTCGGCCCTCCCCCTGCAGGGCCCAGCCCCTCCCCACCCGGCAGCACGCCCACCTCCACTGGCCCACCCTGCAGCCCAGGCTCCAGAACCCGTGCCAAGGACACGCCTCCCTAAGCCCCCCTCGGGCTTTCCCCGGGTGCGAGGACCCCAGGGCAGGTGTCGATGACCAGCTGACAGACGGGGTCTGAGGCACAGGGTCTTAAGGTGTGGCCAGAAGCTGACTCAGGACCCACCCCCAGGTCCCTCTTCTGCCCTGTGGGTCTGGGCCGGGCCTGCTGGACCAGAGGCTGTTTTCTAGAAATCCTCTTAGCACTGACCTCTCTCTGTCCCCTTCTAAGCCCGTCTGTTAATCCTGTCCATCCCAGTGAATCCTCCTGTCCCTGTCCCCAGCTGCGACTGCTCTCAGCCATGCTTCCAGGGGCCTTCAGGGTCAATGTCGGGTGGCAGGGTGGGTCCCTTCTGTGGAACTGGGCGAGTCCTGGAGCCTGGGAGCTCCGGCTTGGCTGGGTCCCGCCTTCTCCTCGATGGCTGTCCCCTCTGCAGGGCCACTATCTCCTCTGGAAACCAGCTCAGCCTGCAGCCCCCACCACAGCACTGCACAGGACCCTTCCCCACCCTCCACCTCCCCCTGGGCTCCATGTCCCCTCTGCCTCTGCTGGGCCTGGTCCTACCTGCACATCGGGCAGCAGGGCTTGCGGGGTGTGACTTGGGGCAGCGGGTTTGGGTCCTGCAGGTGTCCATGCTCACTGGCTGAGGGATGGAGCAAGCAGGGGTTTCCTTCATGGCTCCCTGCTGCCCACCAGACACAGGACCATGGCCATGAAGGAGACTCCTGCTCCATGGCGAAGGAGCCCGTGGGGAGGGCTAGGTCCCCTGCCCGCAGCAAAGGTGGCTGGGATTCAGACCCCTGAGATTCAGGGCAGGAGAGGAGAGAGTAGGAAGTGTGTGTGTGTGTGTGTGTGTGTGTGAGAGAGAGAGAGAGAGAGAGAGAGAGGATGTGTGCCCGCGCGGTGCTCTGCAGTGAACGTAGGCACTGTAAAACACGGACAACCAAAAAGGACTCAAAGTCCCCCCGTGAAGTGGGACTGAGACACCCTCAGAGGCTCTGAGCTCCCTAACAGTGCAGAAGTGGAGGTATCCCTTTCCCTGGAACGCAGCTCCATGTTGCCTCCACCTCCCTCCTGGTCTCTGCTTGAACACACCCTGAACGGAAAGCTGGCTTCGTGGGTAAATGTGGGGGTCCTGGACCAGCTTGACATCCAGTTTGCTGGATGACCTTTGGAAGCTGCTTACCTTCTCTGTGCCTTATCTGCAAAACAAGGAAAACAAAAGGCCTGTTTTGAGGCTAACAGAAAATTAAATGACTAATGCACTGAGATTCGGCTCCAGGTCTGCAAGGGTCTGCCTCCAAGCTGCCCCTGCCCGGTGTCGCTGCCTCTGTCCATGATGTGGCGCACACTGCTGTGTGCTGCATGCTGGCCAGGCACAGGAGACACAGCTGGGGACAGCCAGATGAATCTGCAGGCTGACACTGATGAGCAGTAACCTGGGGCTTTCTGGCAGAGCTGAGGGCACAGTGGCTCGTGTGAGGGGCCAGCCCAGGAGAGGCTAGGACAGGAAGGACGGGTCACACTGCCTGGAACAGCAGAAGCAAAGGCCCTGGGCTGCCAAGGAACCTGAGTTCTTGGAGTCAGGCTCATGTGACGGAGGCTGCAAGGACCACTTGGGAGCCTGGGGACAGGTTAGGGTCTCTGGCCCTCACCAGGGCCAGTGTGCTCCAGGACTCTGCAGAGGAGGTGGCCCTCGCCTTTCCTTTTGGGGGTTCCCTCTGTCCGTTGTGGGTGCGTGAAGGCCTGGGGAACGTGGAGGCAGGACCAGAGCAGCTGGGTGCTTGGGTGGGCGGGTCCACAGATGGGCAAAGAGTCCACTGCTTGTTTTTAGGTTGGCCTCTGTCCTGAGCCTCCAACATGAACACGCCACTGCTGGCCTTTCCAGTGACTTGTGTCACAAGCCTTCCCAGGAAGGGGAAGCCTGGCCAGTCTCCAAGGGGCTCCTTGAAGTCCCCCCAGGGCGGCAGGCTGCGCACTACATGGGGACACCAGGAGCTGGGCCAGGGCCGCTCCGGGGCCTCGGTTCCCTCCTGAACACCTGCTGCGAGGGCGGCTCCTGGGGCTCGCTCTCAGCCCCATCCGCACAGAACCATCTCGGCCGGCCTCGAACTCCGGCCTGACCCCAAGTCTCTGGGCTCGGGAGATGCTTCCTCATCGCCTCGTCGCTGCAACCAGCCCTCCGGGTCACGTGGGCTGAGAACTGAGCCGAGGCAACGTATGGGGAAACTGAGGACTTCAGATTGTCCAAAGCCCCGGGCGCCCGCCCTCTCCACCCTCGCTCCTGCGGACGCCCACCCGCCTCTGGCCACTGCTCCAGCCCAAGGGTCCGGGCCGGGTGGGGGCCTGGGTGGGTCCCGAGCCCGCCCCCCACCGGGAGGGGCCGCCGAGGCGCGCTCCCATTGGGCTGCGTCCACGTGACCCAGCGGGCCGGCGCGCGCCCCGAGCCGGCGGCGCCGAGGCCGCGCCTTTGCGCGCGTGCGCGCGTGCCGAGCCCTCCGCCCGTCCAGCCGGCGCCGCCCGGACCGCCAGGTCAGTCTCCCCGGCGCCCGCTCGGCCGGGGGCGCGCGGGGCGCGGCGCCTGGTGCCGGCGCGTGGGGGGCCGTCCGCGCGCGAGCCCGCCGCCGCCTCGGGGCCGCGCAGGCGGAGTGCCGCCGCCTCCCTCCCGGCGAGTCTGGGACCTGCGCCCTGAGGCCGCCCCGCGGTCCTGCGTGGACCCGGCCTGGTGCTGCCACGTGCAGGGGCTGGCCCCAGGGACGCGGACGGAGAGTGTCCCTTGTGAGCACAGGACAGCACTGGACGAAGAGGTGGCCCCGCGCCGGTCACTAGGGGCGCTGAAGACCTCTGACCCCTACCCTGGTTCATCTTCCTCCAGTCTCCTGTCCCCAGGGTTTGGGCACAGGTTTCCCTGCCTCCTGGGAAACATGGAGGTCAGTGGGTGACAGTGGCAGGCTGAGCCCCAGGTTTCAGGGGCCTGGGACCCTGTCCAGGCTCTGATGAGTACTAGTGTCCGGAGGTGCTTTATCTTTCCCAGCACCCCTCCTGCTGTGGCCTTGTCCCAGGTGACACAGGGACTAAACAGGTGACTCTTGACATGCCCCTGAGATCTCCTGGGCAGTTGGCCACCAGCAGGATTGAACTGAGTGGCCATCATCCTGGCCTGGCATTTCCTGCAGGCCAGGGCCTGCTCACGGAGGGGCAGCTTCCTGGCCCCTCTGTGGCGATGGGGCAGAGGGCAGCATGGGGGCCAGGCCAGCTGGCCCTGTGGATCCATGGTCCAGAGTTGCACACTGCACCTCTTCTCCCTGCCTGTGGGCTCTTGGTGGTTGGGCTGGGTGTCACTGTAGTGAGTGGACTCCGCAGAGGTCTGCTGCCAGGGCTGCAGAGCAGGTGGAGGTCCCTGGACAGTGCCTGTGGTCTTGCCTGGACAGAGGCCCCTCGGCAGTGCTGCACGCCAGCTACTGAGGGCCCTTTTCAGATGGGGAGATGAGGCCCAGGAGGTGCGGCAACCCCAGCCCTCACCTGCAGGCCCAGGGAGCCTTTTTTCCCACCTGCAGGCTGCTGTGAGGAGACCCAGGAGGGGCAGCCCCCCCACTACCACCCTTGCTGTAGGACTGAAGCAAGGCTGCCCTGAGCATGTGGGCTGTTCTCAAATGCCCCCGATGGAGCTGGCCACTCCCCACATCCCCAGCGTGTCTGCCTGGCCCTCACTCTGGGCCGGGCCTGGTGTTGCATTTGGAAGGGGCTTATGGTGGGTCCAGCCTGGAGGATCCCACTGGCTGCCTGGCGGGTGGAGCAGGTGGTGGACAGCCTCCACAGGTGGTCAGTTGGCAGGAGGAAGTGCACATGATAAAGAGAGGTGCCTCCAGGCTGCTCTCGTCCCCTAGGACATCTTCCCTGACCCCTGAGGAGAGGTGTCCCCTTTCTCCTCAGCCCAGCTCAGGACTTGGCAGAGGGTGGCTGACTGGCACAGAGCGACAGGTGTGGGCATGGGGGTGGGAGAGTGTGGTGGGAGGGCTTCTCAGATGAGGAGGCAGTTTGGGGCCTTGGAGTCACCAGGGTGGGTGGGCTGGAAGATGGCACGTGGGCATCTGGCAGGGGAACTGGCAACAGTGTAAAGCCCTGATGCTTAGCGTTGGCCAGTTCTTGTGGCGTGAACACTCCCAGGTGCCACCTTGCTTCCCTGCCCATGGGGTTGGGGAGGGTTGCATCGTTGTGGGGAGCTGGTGTGACCTGGGAGCCTGCTGACCAGGGGCAGTGCAGGCCTGGGCACCTGCCCTTCATCCAGATGGCGGCTGCAGTTCTGGGGGGTGCCTTGCGAGGGTGGGTGAAGTGGAAAGGGCACAGAATGGTGTCCAGGTGGCATTTGTCCAAGGGGACAGTGCTGGGAGCTGCTGGGCCTGGGAGGCAGGACACTTACTTTCCCTAAGTCCTTGGGCTTCCTGGGTTCCCCAGAGGACTCAAACCTGTTCACAGCTGTGACTGGACACGGGGGATGCGTGGTTGCTCCTGCCCTGCCCCCCCCACCATGCCCTGTCTGGGCTGCCCCCCTAGGGTGCTCTCTTATCTGCCCCACCTCCCAACCTGCCGCTCTTGCCGTCCCCTGCTTCTGGTCCCTGGCACCTCTGCCTGTGCCCAGTAGCCTCACTCAGCGCAGGCAAGGGCAGCAGCAGGAGGGCTAGGCTCCGAGCTTCTGGCCAGGTTCTTAACATCTTGTCCCTCAGCTTCTGCACCTGTGAAGTGGGAGCGATGATAGGTGTACCTGACTGGACGGGCGTGAGGATCAGCCAGGGGCAACCCCACCTGGCGCTCAGGTGGTATGTGGTGAAGTGGACCCTCCTTCCTTCCTTCCTGCCCCTCCCAGGACCCTCTGCAGGGGCCACAAGCACAGGAGGAGGTGCAATGAGAGCCCACCCAGCCTGGTAGAGGGGTGGGGCGCTGCAGGCCTCAAGCTTCTGGGTGCACCTGCAACCTGGGGCGTGGCAAGCTGGTCTGGTTGTGGGTGGTGGTGACATGCATGCCTTGAGCCTGCCCAGCCCCTGTCAGTTGGACCCAAGGCCCACACAGTGGGCTCCCAGGGGAGGGCCTAGGGTCCTGTTGGCCATTGATGGTGCAGCCCCAGCTAGATCCTGCAGTGGAGCAGGTTGGGGCAACACGGGCAGCTCTGCCAGTGTGGGGGACCGAGGGTGGGGAAGGCCTGTGGGTGCTGAAGGCTCAGTAGGAGTTCACCCAGCAGGTTGGGGGTTGCCTGTCTACCATGCACCAGGTGCCTCAGATTGACATCCTGAGACCCTCACTTTAGGGGTCAAGGCCTTTGTAGGAGTTCAGAAAAGGAGCACATCGGTGGGGGAAGGGTCACCGTAGCCTGCAAGTTGTTAATTAGAACCCAGGGTTCGGGCGATAGGGGATTAAGAAAGACAAAGGCTTATAGAGAGAAAGCTGGAACCAGGTGGGACATTGTCCTCTGCTGGAGGAACAATAATGACCCAGAGCTAGCTCAGCACATTTATTATATCGGTTTTGTCATCAGAAGGGTTTCTGTGAGCTGGTGTGGTGGCCCATGCATGTAATCCCAGTGGCTCTGGAGGCTGAGGCAGGAGGATCGTGAGTTCAAACCAGCCTCAGCAAAAGTGAGGTGCTAAGCAACTCTGTGAGACCCAGTCTAGGGCTGGGGATGTGGCTCAGTGGTCGAGTGCCCTGAGTTCAATCCCTGGTACCTTCCCCCGCATCCCCCCCCCCTTAAAAAAAAATAAATAAATAAAAGGGTTTCTGTGAGAAAGTTTCTCCAAAGCAGGCAGGCCTGAAGTTTGAAGCACCTTCAAGCAATTATAATTATCCAGTTGCACTGATATTCTCTATCCCTGGCAGCTGGTGTCTGAACTCAGGGTCAGGACTGACAGTTCTGTGCTTAGCACAGAATCTCCTCAAGCAGGGCATCACCATAGCAACTGGGCAGTCTTGATCTGCACCTTTACACAGGAAGTTCCAAGTGCAAGCTCAGCCTCCTGCCTTTGAGGCACTCAAAGACCATGATCCAAGTCACCACTGTGTGCAGGTGGTGGCCCTGAAGACCCCTGTGCAAACCCCACTCCTCCAGACCCTGGGTACAGGCTCTGTTGCCTCAGGCCAGCGTCCTGGGCTGAGGCTGGGGAGCTGTGCCTGCCACCTGACATGACTGTGTGGCTAGAGCCTTCTCTGAGGGTAGGCATGCAGGTATTACTTTCCCCAGGAGCCTTGGGGAGGGTGCTGTTGGGGTGGGGGACTCTTAAGTCACCTCTCCTTGCTGCTCCCCACTCCTTGAAGCCCAGGACACATGGGCCCTCCTGCTGCCCACCTGCTCATCTGCTGCTCATGGCCCAGATCTGGGAGCCCCAAGTCAGGGCTCTGCACGGTAGTCATTGCTGCTGCCCAAGGTGCCAGCCAGGCTGGGGACAACAGGTGCTCACTCCCCTGGCCTCCCCGGCCTGGCCTGGCCTGCCCAGAATCCTCCCTGCACTCCTCAGAGGGGACAGGCCTGGCCTGGTGTGTGATCCTAGGTGCCCCAGCCCTGCACACCAGCGGCCGTGGGAAGGTGGGTTTCCTCAGCAGGGCCTGATGGCAGTGGCAGTCAGCAGTGTCGTCGTCTGGGCTGTGAGTATTGTTAATTAAGACCATAGTGGCCTCTCCTGTCCCTCTCAGGTGGGGAGGAACACCCTGGGCTAGGTATCATGTTATCATCCTGTCTTGCAGCCGGGTAGGACCCTAGAGATAAAGTGACATCCAGGGGCATTTCATGGGCAAAAGAGCCAGGATTGAACTTTGGCTCTCTGGTCCTGGGGCCTGTGCCTATCACCATGGCACCCTGTTCCCTTCTGGGGAAGGTCAGTAGATTGGCAAGGGAGGTTCCCTTTATCTGGTGGTCCTTGGGGGTGCAGCTTTGGGGTCACCAGGTGGTGTGCCTTTGGGCTTTATGCTGCCAGCCTGGCATTCCTTCCTCACCCAGACTGTAAAGCAGGAGTGCCCACTGTGTGTCCAGTTCTGGCCCACTGTGGATAGGACGACCGGGCCTCCCTGCCCTGCGGAGCTGGTGATCCAGTTGTACCCTAGACATGCACTTGGAGTCAAGGTCACTTCTGATGGTTGGGCCAGGAGGGAATGAAGTAGGTTAGGGGCCACAGGTGGTGGGGAGCGTGGCCTAGGAAGGGCTGGCTTAGCTGGGCCACTCTCTGATCCTCAGTGTCCCTCTATCTAACTGGACAGTGACTTTGCATGGTTGATGGGCAGAGTGTGCTGGGCCACTGAGCTGAGGCGCGAGTCCTGGGTCTGCTGGGACCCTGCGCCGCAGGGCCTGGAGCGCACCCTCTGACGGCAGCTCTCCCAGCCAGGAAGCCAGGTGGGGACTCTGGCGGCTCAGGAAAGAACCACCGTGTCCAGCCCATTCCCGGGTCAGGCTGGCTGTCAGGACAGCGATGCGGCCTGTGTGTGCCGCGCTCGATGGGTGGGGAAGCCGCGGCTCTGGGAAGGTGATCGCAGGGTCTGTCGGGCCCGCTGCAGGCCAGGCTGCTTCTCCCTCGCCCTGTCCTTCTCCACTCTTGTGACAACAGGAAACCTGTCCACCTGCCACCCGGCAAGAGGCAGGTCTTCACCCCTTTCTGAAGTCAGAAGGCCCCAGTGACCCTCATCCCCTGGGGAGAATCCCTGTGGGGAAACTGGGGCCTGGGCACCTGTCCCCTGGGAGCCCCTGTAGGGCCGGGTGGGGTGGACATTTAGATAAGAATGCCTGCCTGGGGCCCGGCCAGTCCTCTGGGATCAGCATTCCTGCCTCTACATCAGTGACCTCTCAGGACTGCCCGTGTGGGATGCTGTCCTCCGTCCTTGGGATAAACTCGTTCAGAGATTGGCCCTGATCTGGGTGGACGACTTTTGCTGCCCTGGTTCTTGGCCTTGGCACCACCGGTGCCTCCTTTGTTCTCGGTCTGCTGAGCCCCCACCTTTATTATGTGCTTGCTGTGTGCTCGGCTACCTGTGGCTGAGGCCTGGATGGGACCCAGGACCCTGGATGGCCCATGTAGGCTGGGAAGGAAGAGGCCTGCCTGGACCGCCCCTGCTCAGGGCCGGGGGAGTTGGGGCAGCAGGGAAGAGGCCATTAGGTCCAAACAGGTGCTAGGAATCGTTTGCTTGTCAAAAACCTCAGTGGGCTAGTGAGCTGGGCCAGGGAGTGGCTTTGGGCCAGCTTCTCTGCTGGGGAGCCCTTGAGGGTAGACATGAGCCCGCCTGGTCTCTGCTCCGCAGGACCATTCGGTGGGCGAGAAGGTGGACCACAGCAGTGGTTGAGAGCTGGGGAATCATACCTGGCCAGTTAAGGCCCCCTGGAGATTCTGGCTCCCCTCCTGAGCCACCTGGAGGAGGTTGGAAGCTCCAGACCGTAGCATGTGGTCCCACTGCCAGACGTGTCTTGGGGACAAAGTGGCAGGAGTGTGGCTCTTTGGCCCCTGTGGGGGGTCCGATTTCCCTGGTGTGCAGTTGTGGGGATGGGCAGGAGGGATAAGGCTCAAATGCAGGGGCCTGGGGTCCTTGGGTCCAGGGGCTTCTATGTCCAGGACTAGAAGAGGACTTTAGAGTAGGAGGTTGGGGTGCGGATGGTGAGGGCCCAGCTGGGCTGCGTGCTCAGACTCTGCGGCATCCAGAGCTAGGTGACCCGGGGTGCTAGTTGACGACGTCACTGCCAGGAAGTTCTTCTCAAGCCTCAGTTTCCCTCCACTGTCTCGAGCTCTCTGTCCCTGCCCCTCCCGGGAGCTGCCAGAGCTCGTTCCCACAGCCTTGGTCTCACCCGCCAAGGACCCGAGGCTAGGGCTGGCCGGGTGGGAGAGGGGGGTGGGGGGCCTGCCCTGCCTGTCCCCTTCCCATGGGCTCTTGGCTGCACTGCAGCCTGGGGCCTCCTGTGACTCAGGCTTCCTGGAAGAGGCCCACTGACTTGGGAGGATCCCCCCAGTCCCCCTAGAGCCCTGCCTGCCCGCCTCCTGTCCAGCACTGGCCTTACTGCTGCACCATGCATTGTGGGTTTCACCTGCCTGTCCACTCTGCTCCTAACCCAGAGAGGGTGCCCCTTCCTCCTGGCACCCCACCCTGACATCGTCTGCTGGTGCCCAGAACTGAGTCCCCTCACCCTGGCCTGGCCCTCGGATCCCTGCCAAGGCAAACATTTCTCTTTCATCTTCCTGCCTGGGGTCAGCACAGAGGTCCTTCCTCCAGGGTCCTGCTTCTCTCTGGCGCGCTGCCCAGAGGCCCATCTGCTGGGAATTGCCAGGGAAAGCTCAGGGGGTACCCAGGGCTCCCAGCTGCCCCTCCCCGTGTGACCTCCATGTCCCCTCCACTGGGCCCTAGGGAGCCACAGGGCCCGGCCCCAGCTCTGCCTGGTCTTTCTGGGTGAATCCTGGCCTGCTCTGCCCTTCCTGGGCCTCTGTTTATTTATCTGGAGATTGGGGAGCTAGGAGAAGACCACGGGGCCCCCAGCAGGCAGGGTAGGGGCTGACCAAAGTGAGTCCCTTGATGTCAAATCACATGCACAGGATCCCAGCAGGAAGGCCCTTGCTCTTCTCCAGGCCAGCAACCTTGGGAAGTACCAGCCTCGGTGCCTCAGCTTTCCTGTTAGGTGCTACTCCTGCGGCGAGCTGGGCACGTGCAGGACAGCACTGGCTGGCCCGGGAGCCTGTGCAGAGAAGGGGCACGCACTGCTCCAGAGGCGCAGTTACCATGCTCAGTTTGAGGTGTGTTCAGTGCAGGAACTTAAACAGACCAGGGAACAGCTCACTGCCATGAGCCCTGAGCCTACGACTCACCCACGGGCAGGGTGACATCTCACTGAGGTTTCCCATGGCCTTGATAGCACCCTTGGTCCCTGGGTCCAGGTGGACCCTTGTTTTTTAACCCTCTGCCATAGACATGCATCTGGACAGCGGTGCAGTCTCTCTTGGTCCCAGCACAGAGCCTTGGGCCCGGGAGAAGGAGAGTTGATGCTACCTGGCTCTGTCACCCTGTCACCCTGTGGCCCCTCTCCTGGCTGCTGTGGGGTGGGAGGGACGCAGGCTGCTGGCAGGGCCTTGGTCCCACTTCCCCGTGCCTCTCAGGAGGCTGCCAAGCCTGGCTGTCCTTGTGGGGGATCAGAATGGACAGAGAGGAGTGGTCTTGACCCCAAGAAGGACCCCAAGGCTGAGCAGGACTTGCAGGGGGCAGTAGTCACCGTTCTTGAGCATATGTCCCTCGCCTTTCTGGAGGCTTTGAGGTCATGGTGGGGCAGGAAGGGGACTGCCTTGCTAGACAGTCAAGGTGGACTTGTGGGAGGTGGTATGGTGGTGTGGAAGGAGTGAGCCACCAGGCTCCAGGAAGGGGTGAGCTAGGTGCAGGCTGCCCCCTGAGCTCAGGGCTGGGAGGCCAGCATTACCCACAGGGCACCTGCAGGCGACCCCCACCCAGCTCAGGGCCACTAGGCCAGCATTACCCACGAGGCACCTGCAGGCGATCCCCACCCAGCTCAGGGCCACTAGGCCAGCATTACCCACAGGGCACCTGCAGGCGACCACCACCCCAGCTCAGGGCCACTAGGCCAGCATTACCCACAGGGCACCTGCAGGCGACCCCCACCCAGCTCAGGGCCACTAGGCCAGCATTACCCACGAGGCACCTGCAGGCGACCCCCCCACCCAGCTCAGGGCCACTAGGCCAGCATTACCCACAGGGCACCTGCAGGCGACCCCCACCCAGCTCAGGGCCACTAGGCCAGCATTACCCACAGGGCACCTGCAGGCGACCCCCACCCAGCTCAGGGCCACTGGGCAAGCATTACCCACGAGGCACCTGCAGGCGACCCCCACCCAGCTCAGGGCCACTAGGCCAGCATTACCCACAGGGCACCTGCAGGCGACCCCCCCACCCAGCTCAGGGCCACTGGGCCAGCATTACCCATAGGGCACCTGCAGGCGACCCCCACCCAGCTCAGGGCCACTAGGCCAGCATTACCCACAAGGTACCTGCAGGCGACCCCCCCCCACCCAGCTCAGGGCCACTAGGCCAGCATTACCCACAGGGCACCTGCAGGCGACCACCCCCCTCCCCAGCTCAGGGCCACTAGGCCAGCATTACCCACAGGGCACCTGCAGGTGACCACCCCCCCAGCTCAGGGCCACTAGGCCAGCATTACCCACAAGGTACCTGCAGGCGACCCCCCCCACCCAGCTCAGGGCCACTAGGCCAGCATTACCCACAGGGCACCTGCAGGCGACCACCCCCCTCCCCAGCTCAGGGCCACTAGGCCAGCATTACCCACAGGGCACCTGCAGGCGACCACCCCCCCAGCTCAGGGCCACTAGGCCAGCATTACCCACAGGGCACCTGCAGGCGACCCCCCCACCCAGCTCAGGGCCACTAGGCCAGCATTACCCACAGGGCACCTGCAGGTGACCCAACCACCCAGCTCAGGGCCACTAGGCCAGCATTACCCACAGGGCACCTGCAGGCGACCACCACCCCATCTCAGGGCCACTAGGCCAGCATTACCCACAGGGCACCTGCAGGCGACCCCCCCACCCAGCTCAGGGCCACTAGGCCAGCATTACCCACAGGGCACCTGCAGGCGACCCCACCACCCAGCTCAGGGCCACTAGGCCAGCATTACCCACAGGGCACCTGCAGGCGACCACCACCCCAGCTCAGGGCCACTAGGCCAGCATTACCCACAGGGCACCTGCAGGCGACCACCACCCCAGCTCAGGGCCACTAGGCCAGCATTACCCACAGGGCACCTGCAGGCGACCACCCCACCCAGCTCAGGGCCACTAGGCCAGCATTACCCACAGGGCACCTGCAGGCGACCCCACCACCCAGCTCAGGGCCACTAGGCCAGCATTACCCACAGGGCACCTGCAGGCGACCCCCACCCAGCTCAGGGCCACTAGGCCAGCATTACCCACAGGGCACCTGCAGGCGACCACCCCCCTCCCCAGCTCAGGGCCACTAGGCCAGCATTACCCACAGGGCACCTGCAGGTGACCCCCACCCAGCTCAGGGCCACTGGGCCAGCATTACCCACAGGGCACCTGCAGGCGACCACCCCACCCAGCTCAGGGCCACTAGGCCAGCATTACCCACAGGGCACCTGCAGGTGACCCCCACCCAGCTCAGGGCCACTGGGCCAGCATTACCCACAGGGCACCTGCAGGCGACCCCACCACCCAGCTCAGGGCCACTAGGCCAGCATTACCCACAGGGCACCTGCAGGCGACCACCCCCCCCCAGCTCAGGGCCACTAGGCCAGCATTACCCACAGGGCACCTGCAGGCGACCACCCTCCCGCCAGCTCAGGGCCACTGGGCCAGCATTACAACATGGGGACCTGCAAGTCCCGCCTCCCCCCCAGCTGGGGACCAGTGGGCCAGCATTACCCACAGGGCACCTGCTGAGCCTCTTTGGGGGCACCTCTGTAACTCACGTGGGGCACCTCTGTAATCCTCAAGGCAACCTGGTGGCAGCTGCTGCCATGGCCCCTTCCCCTGCATGGAAGCTGGTGTCTGGCTGGCCCCGGCAGGTGGCACAGTTGGGGAGTGTCGCCGGGACGAGAGCGGGCCTGGTGGTGCCTGCACACCTGGGCGTTGTTCTTGCAGGTGGCCTGGAGCAGCCCTTGCTCCTCTTAGCAGCTAGTTAAGGGGAAGTCCTGCTGTGGCCTCTGGTGTGACCTGCCTGTCTGTGCCTCAGTTTCTCCCCCTGCAAGTGGGGACATGAAGTCTTCTCTTGGCAGATGTTGGGAGGCTCACGAGGGGCAGAGGCCCATTTGCAGTGGATGCTCTGCTGACAGATGGTGCAGACCCCCCTGCTCCCACCCGCCCCTTGATGGCCTCCACTGAGCGGCAGTTCCCACGCTGCCCAGCCACAGGAAGCCATCTGGAGGCCTTGTTTACCCTCCCCCTGGCTGCCCTGGCAGGAAGTCACCGGAAGGGCTGTCCCCAGGGGCTCCCAGGCCTGTGAGGACAGCCAACAGCTTGGGGGCCTGTGCTGTGGAGTCCCCGCTGGAGGGGGGAAAGGGAGCTGGGAGAACAGAGCTGGGCAGGGCTGGGGGCCCTGAGGTGCTGAGGGCTGGAGCAGGGTCCATGTGTCCACCCGCCCTGTCAGCCACCCTCCCACACCCACAGGCCCTAGACGAGACCCAGATGGGCCTCAGCCGGCTTCAGCCTGGGTGGTCTATGTGATGTGGGATCTGGAGGAGGAGCCCTTGACATGAGACACAGACCACCCTGGGTGGGGGCTGGGGGGAGGAGGAAGTACCCAGGAAAAGGGACTTGGGGAAGGCAGCAGGCAGAGGGTACAGCCCAGGGTACAGTGGGGGGCTTTGGGGCTCCAAGGGGCAGGGTGGGGTGAGGGAGGTGAAGTTTGGGTGGTTGTGGCCCTGCAGACCCCTCTTTCTCCCCGCCTCCCCCCGCCCTCCATCCCTCTTGGAGGTTCCCCTGGGACCTCCCCAGGTCAGCCCATAGTCTGGACGTGCTGGCGTTGACTCGGGCCTGGGCTCCGCCCCATAGGACATGTCCAGCAGCCCTGGCATTTGTGGCAGTCTCCTGAGCCTGAGTCTGGCCCCTGGGACCTGGGGACTGTTCCCACGGACACTGCCAGCAGGGCTGCTTGGCCCTAGGCGGGACTCTGACCCAGTGGGCCTGTGTCCTGTGTTCCTGGCTGCCTGGTTCCTGTCCAGGCCTCTCCTCTGCCTTCAGGATTGGGAGGGCTCTGGGGTCAGGCAACAGGCTCCTCAGCCTCAGTCCACTCACTTCTGTCCTGCCTGTCCCCACGCCCTCTTCCCTCTGCCACTTCCCCTCTGGCTCCTGGCTCCTGGGGGCAAAGCCCTACCCTGGGACAGGTTTCCTGGGCAGCATCCCTGCAGGCCCTCCCCACAGAGGAGGAAGTGGCCTGAGAACCATCTCTGGTGGTGCCCAGGAGAACATTGGTGCCTTAGGCCGGTCACCCGACCTCAGCGGGATCCTGGGTGGGCGTGCATATTCCGTGAGTCCTGGTGGTGGGGACAGCAGCCTGTGTCTCAGGAGGGTCACTGTCTGGTCCCACGCCTGCACTGGGCTTGGTGTTCTGTGGTCCAGCCAGGAAGCAGCACTGGTGGCAGGGACCCGTCTCCAGAGGCTGTGTCAGGACCCAGGACTGGCTGTCCCCCCAGGACAGACAGACAGAGCTGGTCAGCCAGGTTGAGCCCATCAGCCTTGCCATTCCACCTCGTGACAGGACAGTGAGAGGGAGCTGTCCTGGTCACCAGGAAGCCTAGCAGAAGGGACTGCAGCGTTCAGACCACAGTGGCCTCGGGTGCAGCTGAGCAGTGCTGGGTGCTGAGCTTGGTGGCCGCTGGGGCAGGAGGCTCTCTGGGGTGCTGAGTTGCTTTTGGAATGGGAGGACTGTTGAAGAGTGTTGGGCTCTGGCTGCATGGGTCCTGGGGAGGCTAGCCGCCTTGGCCAGCTTGACCTTCGGCAGCAGTCACCTCAGCCCTGCACTCACTGGGACAGTGCGGATGGTGCGGGGCGGGGCCTGCTTTGGGGTGGTGGGGTTGAAAACCTGATAGGATTCTCACTGAGTTGGAGGGTCCAGTTGGGGCAGGACCCCCAGCAGCCTAGGACCTCTCTGCCACCCATGCTGTCCTGGGCTTCTGGTCTCTGGAACTCTGGCCCCACGGTGTCCCCTGGCTGCTGTGCTTGAAATCAGTGTCGTGCTAGGAACTGAGCCTCCTCCCCAGGAGCTCCCTTGGCCCTGGTATAGCCATGGTTCCTAGGCACTGGTCAGTGTTGGCTGCTGAGCCGGCCTCCAGTAACATGGGATCCCAGTGGATGGAGCAGAGCCGGGAGAGGTCCAGCAGGAGGGACGCGAGGTCCCACACGGGGCACTGGGGCCTCCTGAGCACCTCTCCAGGGAGATGGAGACTGTCCTTTTGGAATGGGAGGACTGTTGAAGAGGGGTCCTGGTGGTGGGGACAGCAGCCTGTCTCAGGAGGGTCACTGGCTGGTCCCAGGCCTGCACTGGGCATGGTGTTCTGTGGTCCAGCCAGGAAGCAGCACTGGTGGCGGGGACCCCTGTCTCCAGAGGCTGTGTCAGGACCCAGGACTGGCTGTCCCCCCAGGACAGCGGGCCTCTGGGAACCAGGGGCTGCTGTGGCGGTGAGTCTGGAGAGTACTGTGTGGTGCCTGGTTCCTAGAGGGACTCAGCAAGTCAGTGACCCAGAGGCTCGGTGTCTTTGGAGGGGGGACATCCTCAGGGACTCCTGAGAACCTCTGGGAGGCAGCGGGGACAGTATGGAGGAGGGCTGCTTTGTTCCCTGTGCCTCTCACGCCCCAGCATGCCTGTGCCAGGCTCTCAGAGCAGCACCTGGCGCCCAGGAAGCCCTGGTGAAAGTCCCCCTCCACTGCCGGCAGCACCCACGCCGAGGACCTACTGTCTACACTGCCGGGCATCTTGGGGAAGTAACTAAAAATGGCCGAAGTGCTCAGTTTGTAAGGGTCGTTCCTTCCCCACTCTGGCTGCCCCATGCTGCCATCAGGGCCCCAGGATGCATGGGCTGACCTGCTGACCACAGCCCACAGTCCTCAGGAGGACAGACAGGTCACCAGTAGACAGAGTCATGGGGTGCCCAGGGGAATGGGCCTGAATTGACAGGCTCGATTTAGGATCTGCCACCAGCTGAGGGACCCTCAGTCCTGTGCACCTGGCCTCCTGACTACTGGCCTGTTCAGCCACGAGCGTGGTTCTTTCTGGGTGCTTAGCCATGTCCTGTCTTCCTTGAGGGCTCCCTGGGTGGTTCCAGCAGAAGGTCCTTCCTCCAGGCCCTCCAGAGTCCCTGAGGTTGGAGTCCATTCTCCTGGGATGCTCTGAGCAGTGACTTTGGGTCCACCCATGAGGTGCTATGGACATTGTCTGGCAGCAGTGGCACCAGGTCCCTGGGGGAAGGAACCAGGTGGGGAGAGACAGGCCTGCTTTGGCCACCCACCCTCGATGGCAGCAGGCTCCTGGCCAGCCAGGTCCTCCTCATCCCCCTCCACCTGTTGGGCATGATGGCCCTGCCCTGTCTCTCACAGGGCAGTTAAATGCGTTCGGATACCAAGAGGCTCCTACTGTATGCAGTGCCCACTGAGCACCAGGCAGACAGGGGGCACCATGCCAGAACTCTTGCTCTGCAGGGAGAGAGGCCCACGGGCTGGTCTGGGAGGGCAGGCGATGCCAGGTGGCCAGGTGAGGTCTGGTGGATGGGGTGCTGGCAGTGGTTAGTGAGATTGCCCAGGACAGAACCCATGTCTGAGTGATAAGGAGGAGGTTACTGGAGGGGCACATGCTCCTGGCCACGGGTGCAGCCAGGGTGAGGCTGGGAGCGGGAGGGTGCTGGGCGGGTTGCAGGAACAGCTGGAGGCAGGCGAGGCTGGTGCAGTCAGGAGCGGGCTGTGGGAGGAGGTCAGGGTGGATGGAGCCGGTCATGGGACCTACAGGGCCAAGATGTGGCTTTTCTTTGGGGCTATGAGGGTGCCCTTGAGGGGTCTGAGCAGAGGAGACTGTGATCTGACTTTGGTGTCACCAGGTAGGACACAGGGCAGGGGCTGGGATACCTGGGTCTCAGGGTGGAGGCTGGCTCTGAGTAGATGCTGCCTGGTGTCGTGGTCACTCCGGGTGTCCTGCTCTGGGGCAGCACTCTCCTTCTCACCCGGCAGCCACCCAGGGCTGCTCTCCTGGGAACTTGAGGGACTTTCCATTTCCTCGCTTTGTACTGGACTCAGGACTGTGGGACCTGTGGTTCTGAGCCGCCTGCCCCAGGCCTCTGTGGCTCCTCCCACTGCCACCTTCCTGGGCCCCAGCTGTACCTTCACTGAGACACCTCCCCCTTTGCTCTTCTGGGTCAGATCTGTTAAGAAGGGACAGTGTGTCCAGTAGTGTCCTGTTGGTGTGTCATCTCAGGCTGCCCGAGGATGACCTGACTCTGGGGATGTCCACCCACTGTGTGATCAGATAGGGCCAGACTCAGTGGTCAAGTGTGAACGGACTCACATGTGGCCTGCACTACCCTGCAAGCCTGTGGCCAGCTCAGTCCCTTCTTTCCCATCTTGGTCCAGTGCTCAAGGTCCCACAGTCTGAATAGCCTCTGGGCCCCAGCTTTGCCTCCTTTGTCTGTCCACTGACTTCGATGACCTTTGCCCCATGCTCCGGTGTGCTTTAACCCTTCGCGTGCTGACAAACCCTCCCCTCTTTGAAGGCCCACTCTGACAAGTCCTTCACCTTCTGAGCTTTCCTAGGGAAGTGGGCCAGGCCCTGGCAGGGTCCCTTCTGTCCTCATTGCCTGGGACCCACCCCACTGGAAGTGGGGAAGTGCCCAGAGCCTCCCTGAAGCCCACTTTCCCTTAGCAGCCTGCCAGGCCTGGGAGGGTCGGCCAGGGGTCCCAGGTGTGGGCTGCCTTCTGCTATCCTGCTGTGTTGCTGCAGCCCCTCCCACCTGCACTCGCCAGGCCCCAAGCTCCTGGTCCCTCTGTGTGTCCCCGCGATCCTGCTCCCCAGGTCCCAGCAGGACCCAGGGTGGGCCTGTTTGGTAAGCCATGCCCTGCCTCCCTGCCCTGACAACGTCCCGTGCACCTGGCTCTGTCCCCGATGGCAAACATCAAAATGCTCCTGGAAATGACCTAGATGTCTCCGTGAAGAGTGCAGAAACAGCATGGCGTATCCAGGCGGCGGGGTGTGACTGGGCCACAAGGCAGAACCTTGACACCGCAGGCTGGTGTCTGTCCCCATGCATGTGAAAGTGCCTGGAATAGGCAAACCCTTGGGACTGAGGTGGTCAGCGGTCACAGGTCTCTGTGGCCATGATAGTTGGAGTTGGTGGGAGGAGCACAGCTACTGCTCCTGGGCACACTTGCCATCTACGTGGACAGCGGCGGCTGAATCTCCTCCTGCTGGAATTCACCTCTGTGGAGAAGCATGAGGACAGCCCTGCAGGCGGGGAACAGGTGCTCCGGGGTCTGTGGGCAGGAATGACGGCCACCCTGGGCTTCCAGCAGCCGGCCCTCCAGCCGCTGGGGAAGAGCAGATGCCCACAGCTGCACCGTGAGGGTCTGGTGGGAGCGCCAAGTGGAAAGGAGGTGGGGAGTCCCCCCTGCCCTGGCAGAGCCCTGCAGCTGGGGGAGGGAAGGGCAGAAGCTTGGGGACAAGGTGGCCTTGCTGTGTAAGGCACCCACCTCCTGTGTGTAGCCCCATGGGATGTTCTCCTTGTCCCTCTGTGTGGCTGTCTGCCCAGCTCCCTGTGTGTCCCCAAAGCCCAGCTGTGGACAAAGTGCGGCTAAGGCCTTCTGGTCCCCAGGTCCTGACCAGTAGCCCCCTCCTGGAGTCCTTGTCTGGCCCTCGGCAGGCGTCCATCTGGTAACGGTGCTGCCACTTCAGGCAAGTTCCCTACCCCAGAGGCCACCCTGAGGCTCTGCAGCTGGCAGGACCGATGGCTCCCCTGAGGGCTCCCTCCACCCCTAGCTGGTACTCTCTGGGCTAGGGACAGGACGGAGGGCTGGGAAGCCCAGCCTGTGCCTGCCTCCTATTTGCCTGGGGCCTGGGGCCTGACCTCCTTCCACCTGTGCCTGCTAGGCACCAGCAGCAGTGCCAGAGGGCACGGGAGGGAGCAGGCTGGGTGTCCCCAAGCTGAAGGACGTGCTCCTGGCCTGTCCTTCAGGATCTCCATAAAGTCCTCCTGGGAGCCCCGCCTAGCTCCCAAGAAAGGCTTCCCCCAGGCAGAGCTGGCGGCTGCCTGGCACCTGCAGCTCAGCCGAACACCCACCTCCTGCCCTCGCCTGGGAAGCTGCTCTGGGACATCGGCAGGGCTGGCAGGGGATTCCGGGACAGCAGTGAGCTGTGGCTGCTGTCCTCCTGCTGCCCGTGTAGGCGGGGTGTGGGTCGAAGCGCTGGTGACCCTGCCCCGTGTTGTTGGTCTGAAGGTCTGTGAATACCCTCGTCACTAGTGCCTGCTGTTGGACACTCCAGAAGTCCCAAGTCTGGATCTGACAAGTCCTGCAGGAACTGAGTCCCCTGAACCCAGCCTACACTGTGTGCCGAGGCACTGTCCCACCAGGCAGAGGCCCCGGCAGCGCCAGCCTGAGTGTGGGTCCTCTCAGGGCCCCCGGGGGGTGCCAGGCCCACCGTGGGGCTTGAGGGACTCAGGCCAGGCCTCTTAGAAAGGCAAGGGTCCCCAGGTCCCAGGGGACCACCTAAGACAGCCTCAGGAAGGATGGCTTCAGAGAGCTGGTCCTCAGCCCCGCAAACCAGGGCACAGAAGGTGAGGGACGTGCCCCCCTGCGGCTCTCAGTGGGTGGCCCAGGGGTCAACAACAGGCCAGACCCCCATGTGGTGACACCCTGTGAGGGGTGGGCTCTGGGAGCAGCGGCACCGGCTGAGCGAGGGTGTTGAAGAGACATGGGTCAAGCCCAGGGTCAGGTGATTGGTGGGAGTGTCCCCTCGCCTGGGAGCCTTCCTGCCTTGGACTTGAGCGGAGGCCACTGGGGTCATGGGACAAGTTTCAGGGCTCTCTGTGGCTTAGGTTCCTCATGTCAGCTGGCCACTGGTGCTCGCAAGGCTGAGGTGGGGACTGTGACCCAGATGATAAGTGGCCCAGGGGAGGCTGCACCCAGCAGGCCCCGTGTGGGCACCTCTGTGGGCTTGTGGGGTCTGCCTCTCAGGGCCTGGTGTGTGTGGGGTGCCTGCACGTGCATGAGGTGAGCCATGTGGCATGTGAACCCCGGCTGTGTCCTGCCCCCACTGGGCCCCCACCCCGCCACGTGCTCTGGTTGGAGCAGCTGAAGGCCTCCAGCAGGGCCCTCGTCATCTCAGGGACCAGCTCTGCTCTGCCCTACCCTGGTGCCCAGCACAGGGCATGACCTGTGTGATGACCTGAGTCCCCCAGGGGTTCCGGCGTGAAGCCGACACACTGACGGCTCCAGGTGTCTGGTGGGGAGGGGGCTCTGCGGGGAAGGCCACGCACAGCGCTCCCCGCAGGATCTCTCTGGCTCGGGGGCTGTGGCTGCGTGGGTCCCCCCACCACACCCCAAAGTGCACTCACCACCAGGCCAGCCCAGAAATAGCCACGACCTTCCCGGCCAGCGTGGCAGCCCTGGGGCAGTGGCTGACGTGCCCGGCTGAGCCCCTCGCTGGGCGTGCTGGCTATTTTGGACATGGCCTCCCAGAGCCAGGTCAGAACACTTTCCCGCGACTCCAGTAGGGCCCTCTGACGTGTGTCCACAGGGCCTTGGCCAGCGGCCCTGGCTTGCTCTGTGACCTCAGACCCCTTCCTGTCTGCCTAGCCTCAGGGACCCTGGACTCTGGGTGGGACTGGGGCGGGGGTTCCTGGGCTGAAGCAGGTGCCAGGTGCTGGGCCCCCTGGAGCCCGACATGACTGCAGGACTTGGCAGTTTTAGGAGAATACACAGGGCGTGCCCATCCCAGGCCAGCTCTGTGTCCCCTCCCAGCCCCTCACTGACTGCACGGCTATAGCCTCAGTTTCCTCATCTGTAAAATGGGTGATGGGTGCTTTCCAGGGCTGCTCTGAGGGACACGGGCCCTGCTGGGACCCTGCAAGACCATTACACAGAGGGATCTTTGGGCCTGCACTCTTCGCAAGGCTGTACCCAGGCTCGGGGAGGGACATCCCAGAACTGATGGGCTTGTGAGCTGGGCAGTGGCTGATCGTGGATGGGGGCTGTGGGAAGCTCATGGACCCGGGTTCCAGTCAGGCCACAGCCGCCTCCTCTGTGACATGGGCAGAGGCACACAGGCCTGCTGTCCCGGTTAGGGCTTCTGGTGTCGTGCAGAAGTGCCCACCCTACCACGATGTCTCAAGGTCCTGCTGCCGGGTGGGACCATAGCTTCCTGCACAGCCTGCTGACTGGGTCCTGCAGGGGAAGTGAGCCCAGGGGGTGGGGTCAGTGGGGGCCTGGCTCCCATCCAAGAGCAGAACTCCCCTCCCAGGAGGGGGCTGGGTGGGATCTAACCCTGCTCCCAGAGTCGGGGTCAGGCACCAGGGAGGGGCCACATGACCTGCCTAGTGCTGGTGTCCCTCCTATGATATGGGGATCCCGAGGAGGAGCTGTGACCTCCTTCCATGGAGAGGAACTGTAGGCCCCTGGCCCTGGGCACGTGGAATCCAGCAGGATTTTGGGTCCTTCTGCTGAGTGGCATGGCTGGAGCCCGCTGTGTACCTGGCGTGCCCCTGGGCCACTCTGAGGACTAGCCTGCTTACCTGAGGCAGTTGTGCTGTCGGCTGGGAGCGGTGCCACAATCCCTTCGGAGTGCTGGTGACAAGGCCAGAGAGCCCAGGAGACGCCTTTGGGTCCACTGTAGCACACCGGGGCCTTCTGAGCACCTGGTGAGCATGTGCAGTGGAGGCCAAGGCAGGCCACCCCAGGTGGGTAGGACTTTCCTGAATGGCCCAATCCTGGCCAGCAAGAGAGACTGCTGGGTTGTGGGATGCACCTAGATGCTGCTGCCAGCATTTTACAATCAGAATTCTGGGCTCTGAGGCTGGACTTGGAGGCCTGGTTGCTGCCCTGTGATTCACTGTTGTCTATTGAGGTCCACTGGGTGGTACCATGTGTGTGGCACAGGAGGGACAGAGGCTATGCCTAGTGATCTAGGGACGCTGAGTTCTCAGGAACCCAGTCAGGGACCTCCTCTGGGCCTCTATGTTACTGGAAAGGGTTTGTGGGGGACAAACCCCCTCTTATAGGCCATTATCTTTACATGGATCTATGAAACTCCATGTCCTCTGGTCACCATTGGGTGGCACAGTGCCAGGAGTCGGCACCAGCCCAAATGGGTCCCAGGAGGAAGTCTAAGACTGTGGGTACTCAGGTCTGATGCCAAGGCTAGGGCCGTTTTCAAGTCTGCCTCTAACCCTCTAGGATCCTGGAGCTGCAGAATTCCTGACCCGATGCCCTGTACTCTAGAATTCCAGCTCATAGCTGGAAGCTGCTGCCAGCATCGTATAATCAGAATTCTGGGCTCTCCAGACAGGGAGGCCGAGAGCAGGGAACAGGGGCCAAGGTCTGTGAACTCAACTCCCAACTGCCTGGGCTAGCCTGGCTCTGTGTGCAAACACAGATGGGGCCCTCATTTAGGTTTGGCTGGGAACCTGCATATATACAAGGGTACCATTTTGGAGCCCCTGTGAATTCAGCATCTCTGTCCAAGACCAGGCTGGGTGGCCTCAGGGTGAGTGGGAGGTTCCACCAAAGGCTCCCGCCCTCTGGGGCCCTGGACCTTAGAAAGGTGAACACTGGGTCATGAGGTCCCTGGAGGTGTTGAGGCAGGCGCAGTGGGGCGGGCGCAGTGGGGCGGGCGCAGCAGAGGGCAGCACTGCTTGGCTTGGTGCCTCTGGGGGGCTTGTGGGCCAGGCCACTGCAGGGCAATGGGTTCCTCTTCCTGGCGCAGGCGTCTGTTCTGATGTGTACACATCTGTGTGCGTGTGTCAGTGTGTGCACGTCAGAACGCCCCACTTGGGCCATGTCCATACTGGGTTCTCAGTCACACTGGGAGGCAAGGGATGAGCACTAGACTGGGAGTCCTCACTGGGCTGCTGGCAAGAGGCTGCCCTTGCCTCCAGGCCATTTGTGCATAATGATCCCAGGTTAGCAGCTTCTGTGGGGCACTACACAAAGGACTTGTTGCGAGTCATCCAGACAGATTGGCCTCAGGCTGTCCAGAGAGAGGGGCAGGAGAGGTTCTTACAGGGGAGGATGGAAAGAGGTGGCCCAGCAGGAGGCAAGGCCAGGTGGCAGAAGAAGTGTCTTGTGCCTGGCAGGGGCCCTGGGTGCCTTGAGGGGCAGAGAGGTGGAAGGGCTGGGCACGAAGGAGGGCTTCAGGCACTGGCCAAAGTGCTAAGGAGCTGGTCCAGGCTCCATTGAGAAAGGCTTCTATCTGGGGAGTGGGTGTGGGCAGCAGGCAGGCAGACTTGGGGAGACAGACCATGTGGATGGGGTGGCTTGGCAGGGGTGGTGCCGTCACAGAGCAGCTGTTTTGGTGACAGAGGTGAAGCCAGTTCTTTAGCTAGGAGTAGCCCTGCTGCTCCCCAAGGGGTGCAGAATGTGCATGAACTCTTGGTAGCTCCTCTGCCCCAGGGCACAGTCCTGGGAGTTGGCCTGGCCTGAGATACCTTGCCCCAGGACCCTCTGCTTCAGGGTGGCAGGGCCAGCATCCTGATGGGAGGGGCACGTGGCAGCTCTGGGAAGCAGGAACTCCCTCTTCCCCAGCTGGTGGGGAAGGGACTCAGTGAGTGCTGGGGAGGCGGTGAGCATGGTCGGGGCCTGGGTCGGGTCGGGTGGGGGAGCAGCACTCTCGCTTGTTTCACGGAGGAAGCCATGTCCCCAGGATGAACTGAGTGCGCCAGAGCAGGCTCAGGGCCAGATCCAGGCTGCTCCCTACAAGGGCGATCCCCAGCCCCTGGGTGTTTCTGGGTGGGAGTGGTAGGGTGCAGTGAGTTCCGTGCACGGAGGACGGGCGGGGCCCTCTTCCCAGTTGCAGCCCGCGGGGCAGGCGACCCTGGGCTGTGTAACCCCTGCAAGGGTCATGGCAGTGGGGCGGGGCTGTCCCAGCCCCTGGGGCCGCCCCGCGGCCCGCCCTACTTGGGAGGGGCTCTGTCGCTGAGCCAGCCAGGGTGCCCGCGCTGGCCGGTCTGTGATCCTGGGGGCAGCCCTGCCCCCGCTCTCCCGCCCCAGCCTTTGCCGCTAAGGCGAAGGCGGGCGAGGCATAAAGCCGGAGCAGCGTGGAGCTGGCGCGCAGAGGACTGGCCGGGTGAGTGTCGCCGCCTGGCAGGCCTGGGTGGGGGCAGACCCTGGCAGGCGCCAGTGTGGTCTTCGTCTCAGGTCTTGCCAGGGGCAGGCGGGGAGGGCGCCGCCCTGGTGGCCAGAGTGGAACTGTCTGGGCCCAGAAGCCGAGCTGTGCAAGGGGAGCCTCTGCTTTGCTGTAGCCCTTTGCACCCTGCGAGGTGCCCAAGCCCCGCCCCCGACCTGGCACCAGCCTCCGTGGCTGTGCATATGTCTCCTGAGAGCACCTCGCCCCACTTCGTGCCAGCTTCACATCAGAGGTGGGACAGGACCCCTGGTAGCACAGGGACTGGAGTCCTGTGGGCGGTCCGGCCTGGCTCTTTGCCTTTAGGCAGTTTCTGTGTCCCACTGCCCTATTCTGTTTGGTGAGATTAGGATCAATACTCAGTGACCACATGGTTTATCCCTGGTCACTAGTCCCTTCACTAAGAGAGCTGCTGTGAGCAACTGCTCCTGGACAGCTATCATGAATGGGACTGTCCTGGATCACTCTGGTACATAGTTGGCCTTGGAGCACTCGTGACTAAACTGGCCTGGATCTGGGGTTGGAATGGCCATCAAATGAAGGGCTGGCTGTGAGCCTGCCCTCTGCAGCTGGGGCATGGTTCCCACAGCCCTTGAGGCTGGTGAGCCCTTCTTTTCAGAGTGGCTGGGTGGGGTGAGAGCTGTGGACGCCTCCCTGCAGCTGGTCAGTGGAGGACCTCAGGAGGCCTGACCTGTCAGGCTTTCAGCTCTGTGGAGGAGGTGCTCATTAGGGGGAACCATATTCACTGTTGCTGTGTGGCATCTGCTGTCACCTTGGGTCAACAGGTGGATCCCTGTGAGGTGCTCCAGTGTGGCTGGCTTTCCAGGTGGGTCATAGCTGTGTGCAGAGCAAGAATCCCTGGGCTCTGAGCGGACACTCTGGGAAGTGCAGTGGCTAGGCATCCTGGAGAGGTCCCTGGCTGCTTCTGCCCTGCAGGCCTCCTTGAGCATCTGAAGCCTCCCTAGGTCTGCGTTCTGCACGGAGGAGGCTGTGTGATTTGCTGGGGTGGGAGAGAAGCAGGAAACATGGGTATGGAAGCAGAGAGCCAGGTCTTGACAGTTCGGCCCTCCATCAGCCCCTGAGAAAGATGGGTCTCCTGGGCCTGGGTGGGCCTCGAGACCTGTGCAGGGCGGTGCGCTCATGGAGATGCGCCAGGAAAGGGCTCTGAGCTGCCAGCAGGGCAGGCACTGGTGTGTGCTGTTGTTTGGGGCTCTGTGGAGAGTCTGTGTGTCCCCCACCAAGGAGGCCTTTGCAGTGTTTGGGGTATGGGCCCACTGTCTCTGCCTGAAGACCACCTCCTCAGAGAGGCCCCATGACTCTTCCCTGCTGTGGCGACTTTCTGTGGTCCAGCTTTCCCTCTACCGTAGTCCCTCACCTGGTGACCGAGGTCTCCCACTGACCTCCACCTGGCTATGTTCCCTGAGGTGGATCATGGCCATTCACTCACCCGACTCCAGCCAGTGCCCACGTGGGGCCTGGAGCCCAGAGGTGCTCAATAGGTGAACATGTGAAGGGACGTGGCAGGGGAGGCACAGGCCTGGAGACTACTCTCAGGCTGCTTAGGGGAAGAGGGACTGGCCTCATCTTCAGTGTGCAGGGGTGTGTCTGGGCAGAGAGATGATGGTGCCTGCATGGGTGACTCCTGCCACCCCTTCCTCCCTGGTCCTCCTATTAAGAAGCAGTGAGCCAAGCTGAAAAGCCCAGATTTGGTTTGTAGTCCATAGGGAGCCACGGAAGGTGTGTGAGCAGTGGTAGAGCCAAGGTTGCCATTCTGTTTATTTATTTATTAGTTGTAGTTGGGCACAATACCTTTATTTTATTTATTTTTATGTGGTGCTGAGGATCGAACTCAGGGCCCCACACGTGCTAGGCGAGCGCTCCACCACTGAGCCACAACCCCAGCCCCAAGGGCCGTCATTCTGCCTGCAGCCCTGGTCTAGGCTTCGCGATGTGTGTGGGTGGCTGCCGGGTGGGTTGGCAGATGATATGGCCCCTGGTTCCCTATCTAGTATGGGTTGGAAGTGGCAAAGCTTTCTTACCAAACCCAGATTGACTTGCCCTGCGTGGCAGGGACACATGGGTCCTTACCTTGGTCCCCGCCTGGTGGAGGGCTGGTTGGCGGAATGCATTACTTGTGGTAACTGACAGCTCTGTAAGGGAGGTGCTGTTCTATCCCATCGTATGGATGAGGAAACTGAGCATCCGAGAGGACCTGTGTTGGTTGGACTCTCCCTGGGGGGAGGTGTGTGAAGCACAGCCGGGAGAGACAGGCCCTGGCAGGGGCACAGGGAGGGCCAGGGGCTGGAGGTGGTGGGGGGCACTCCTCAGGAGCCACAGGGGTGTACAGGCAGCTGGTGTGGAGGAGCGGGCAGCGGAGCTGACCCTGTGTGTGGCGAGGGTGGGGTGAACCACGCAGCCCAGGGAGGGGTGGCACTGGTACAATGCCACCTTCTAACCTGTACCCATAGCCTGGGAGAGCGGGGTCTCTCGGAGGAACCAGCCCCAGGCCTGGCTCCAGGGACCAAGTGGCCCTGGCCTCAGTAGCGAGGCCCGCACAGGCACCCCTGGCACCACGGCTGCCTGCCCACCCTGCTCCCATTTGTCCTGCCCCCTTCTTGTCCTGCCTCTGCCAAGCTCCGCCCGTGCCTGCTGCGGGCGGTGCTCAACAACGGGTGGAACAGGACGTTGAAGGGATGCCTCTCCCCCGGGTCCTGGGGTCTGGGGGGAGCAGGGAGGCCAGAGGGGCTGGAGGGAGCAGAAGACGCCCCAGCCAGTGCTGACCTTGGGGAGGGCAGAGGGCATTGTGGGTGATGGAAGGGGCCATCCTGGTCGGTGGTGGACGGTCCTCAGCCCCTGCTAGTGGTCAACTTCAGCTGGTGCCGTTGGAGGCCAGAGTGGTTCAGGGTGGGCCTGGCAGGGCCTGAGGGGCCACGAGGTTTGAGGCCCTGGTAACTGTGGGCCTCGCTGTCTGTCTGTCCTGATGCTCTGTGCTGTGGAGCCCAGTGGCCTTGCCTGTGACTAAGCTGGGTGCCCATCTGCCTGCCTGCCCACTGAAGGGTCAGTTGCATTCCCCAGTCTTTGGTGGAAAAGGGGCCTGCCCAGGCAGTACTGGTGGCTGGTGACACTGAGGGTGGCCTCGGGGAGTGGATACTCTTGGTTGGCCAGTCAATGCCCCGCTGAGCACTGCTAAAGCCATGTGTGTGGCGAGGGTGGTCTGCGTGGCAGTGGCTGAGCTCTGGGGACTGGCCTTGCAGCTGGCATGTCTCAAGGTGCTTGGCAGGGAAGACAGGTGCCTGCCCCCTGGGGAAACCCAGGCTGGCTCCCTGTGGCTGTTTCCAGGTCACAGCCCAGGCACCCCATGACCAGCCCAAGACCAGGCCGAGCTGGCACCACCCTGGAAGGTGGCTTTCCTCACTGCCAGCATCTCCATCTACGGAGGAGTCCACAGGCCCCACGAGGGTGAGGGTACATGGAACCAGGTGGCCCC
The DNA here is from genome assembly GCF_045843805.1 of Urocitellus parryii. Lineage (NCBI taxonomy): Eukaryota > Metazoa > Chordata > Mammalia > Rodentia > Sciuridae > Urocitellus > Urocitellus parryii. The sequence continues at coordinate 2,698,984 of NC_135537.1, read as the reverse complement.
TGGGTGATGTGACTCCAGGCCTCAGGAGCATGCCCGTCTGGCCTGCTGGCCAGCTCTTCCCTGACCACCTGCCCAGCAGTGCACCTGTTGGCTGGGCTTCTGTGCAGGGGCTTCTCACAGCCCCCTGCCAGCCTTGGTGCCTGGGAGTCCCCAGAGCACACTGACGAGCTCGGCAGCTGCCTGAAGGCTGCTGATGGGCGGCGAGTGCCCCATCCCAGGACGGGTGCAAGATGGTCAGGTGGTGCGGGTGACCTCGGGTGCTAAGATCCCGTGATGGGTTCTGAACGTTTCCCAGATTGGACCTCTGCCCAGAACATTGGTTCTTTCCCTCCACAAGCAAGCAGGAGCCCTCTTGGTGCCAGGGCCTGTGCGGGAGGTGAGAGGAGGGGTGGAGCTAAGGACCTCTGTCCCTCCTCCCACTAGGCTGTCCCCTGGGACCAGGACACACCGCACTCTAAAGGCATGAGGCCAAGGGAGAGGGGACGGTGCAGAGGTAGAGGGGGCCGAGTGCCTGGTTGGTGCAGGGCACCTCTGTGCTGCAGGGTGCAGGAGCTGGGGGCCTTCCTGGGGGTGGGTGAGGCTGGCCTGCTCCAGTCTCCCCTTGGCCCCCAGCAGTGGGCAGACTTGGGCTCGCTCTGGGAGGGTTCCAGGAACAGCTCCTGCCATGATATAAATAGTCTTCTCCGAAGGACTTGGTGCTAGGCCAGCTGAGCAGGTGCCCCCCAGGCCTCCCAGAGGTCCCAGGCCTGGGGCGGGGCCCAAGGTGGGGACAGCATGCCCGCCTGATTTGCAGCAGTAGGGGCGCAGTGGTCCTGGTCCTGGTCCCGGCATTCCAGAACTCACTGGACTTTTCACTAAGAGACCCCTCTCCTGTGAGGAGACGGAAGGGGCGGGCAGCGTGCCCTGTGTGCTCTCTCCCAGAGGGCTGGGGCCAGGAGGAGCCAGGCCTGGGGCCAGCTACCGTCCTTCTGCCTCCTGGCTGGGTTACTTGGGCAAGTTGCTCAGCTTCTCTGTGCTGCTGTTTGGTTGATACAGTGTGGCCAATGTTGGTACCTTGCTGGTGGGGACAGTGAGTGGGCGGGGGCTGGGGCTATCTTTAGGCAGCAGGTGTGCAGATAGACAGTGGTCAAGGTGGGAGATGGGGGGCAGTGAGTGCTCAGAGCTGGCCTGTCCCCACCTGTGCCTCCTGGGAGGTGCTCGGGTAGTGGTGAGCTGAGGGCATGGTGTGGGAGTCGGACCCCAAGGCCTGCCCGCTGTGCTCAGCGAACTCAGGAGGGGAGCCCTTGCCAGGAGCACTCCCCCGGGACTCCTGAGCTGGTGGGCAGGACCACCTGGCTGGGGTCCTGTGGTCCACCCAGCATGGACAGAGCCATCCCACCCCCTGACTGCTCACCCAGGTGGGGGTGGGAGGAGGCCAGAGTGGCAGACATGGCTGATGGGATGTTCTCTGGGTGTGTTGTGGGGAATGCCTGGAGGAACTGAGTTCTCTGCTGGCCCCTGGCCAGCCCGCTCTTGTGCTGACTGCTGATTGCAGGGGCCAGGCTGTCTGTCTGGGAGCCAGACGGGGAGCAGGGTTCCCAGCAAGGCAAGGCCCCTGGGGACCCTGTGTGCTGGGGGCTACACGTGCCCTGTTCCACAGTGATTTGAGGGCCTCTGGGGGCCAGGACAGGCATGGTGTTGACCACAATGCTAGGCTCCCCCTGGGGCCCAGAGTCCCGGGAGCACTTGAGTTCCTGGACACGGTGCTCTTGAGAGGCAAAGCCAGGACAAGTTGGTGGGAGCAAGTGGGGAACCCAGGGTAGGGCTTTGGAGGGCATCTGCCCAGAACCTGGAGATGGGTGGGGCTGGAGACGGCTCCCTGGCGGTCTTCCTATCTGGTACGACCCTGAGGCGCCCCTAGGATCTGTGCCTGTTTCCTCAGCCATAAGCTGGGGATGATGTTGGTGTGAGAGTAGCCAGCCCACAGGGGGCAGCAGTGTGTGGCACATGGTGGGTGCTGTGCATGGAGAGTCTTGGGTGTACAGCTTTCCATGTTGGGAGGCCGTCCTCGCAGTGCGCCTGGCCAGCTCCTCTGGACCTTCTAGGAGGGGACCCTGTGCAGCCCTCCCTCCTCTCTGCGCTAGGAGTCCTTGTGGCTGTGGGGCCGCGGGAACCCCCAAGGTCCCAGAGAGGCGCTGGCGCGCTGCCTTCCCGCACCTGGCCTTCCTCTCGCTGCCGGCTGGCCCCCTAGTTAGTAGCTGTGGGCCGGGGCTGGGGCTATCTTTAGGCAGCAGGTGTGCAGAGGCCGGGAGCCGGGTCGCCGGCCGGTCACCGCCCACCACGTGACGCCGGGCGCTATAAATAGCGAGCCGCTGCTCCGCCTCTGCCCGAGCCGGCGCCGCGCGGGAGGGCACCGCGCGGGTCTGGGCGCAGCACCAAGGCCCTGCGCATGGAGGCGGCGGCTCGCCTGCGGGCGCGGGTGAGCGGAGGGGTGGGCGGCGGGACCCAGGCCCTCCGATCCTCCCGACCCTCCCTGGCCCTCCAAGACCCCAGCCCCTCCCGGAGGACGCGGTGACCTCGTGCGCCAGATGGGAAAAGCCCCTGGGCATGCGCCTAGACCCAGTCCCCATCTGCCTTGTCCAAGAGGAGGCCTTACTTCTCGGGGCTCCACAGGCTCAGGCCTCCCACCCTCAGTATCACACAGGGTCCTCGTATGCCCAGGCCCCCAGCAGCCTGATAGATTCAAACTCCTTAAGGCCGTTCTACCTGAATGAAGGAGGTCACTTCCTGAACCTCGGTCTCCTCTGTGCTGGTGTTTAGAGCTTTTGTGTCCTAGGTTTGAGGTTGAGGAAACCCATTTAGCTGGACGCCTGGTCTAGCCAGGGCCGAGAGTATCCTTCCATCTCTCTCTGGCCTCTTAGCTCATCTGGCAAACAAGTACAGAGTGGTTCTGGAAGTAGCAGAGGGCTCAGGGGCACTGCCCAGAGGAGGCCCAGCCGGGGTCCCAGGAAGGGAGGGCCAGAGGGAAGGAGGGCCTTCATGCTCCGCAGGGCTCACGGCCTGGGTGTGGGCGTGGTGGGCGTGGTGGGCGTGGTCCTCAGCCAGCAGAGAGGCTGTGATGGTGGCTGGCACACAGCAGCTTGGGGCATGGGTGGCCTGTGCCTTACAGAGCTGGAGCCGGGGCTCGGCCAGTGGCCTGCCCACTGCTGGTCCTGGGGGTCCTGCCTCTATTCAGATCTGGAGTTACTGGCACTGGTGGATGGTAGGTGGCAGTGGCTACCCACGTGGGCCACAGGCCTTGGGTCAGCCCTGCTGGGGGCTGTGCAGGGCTCTGGCAGCCCGTAGCTTCAGATCCCCTTAGCCCTTGCCTCAGACATCACCAAAGGGAGGTACTGGGGGGGGTGTCCCCCAGGTAGGTCTGAGCCAGCTGTTTGCTCAGGCAGGGGACTGCACCTCACTGCCCTGTGTGTGGCAAGAAACCAGTCCAGACTGGTCCAGCCTAGACCTGGATCTGTGACCCCATTCTGGCCTGGACTCTGAACCCTGACCCTTGGCCCAGCCCAGTGTAGCCCCTGATCCCTGCAGGCCTGTGACACCTTGAACCCTGGAGTGGTGAGAGGCTCAGGCCCTTCTGCCTGTGCCGTGGTGCTGGCCCAGGAGCAGGCCATGTGCCATTGCGCAGGTCTCCCTGTGCCCAGCCCTGTGGGGAGAGGCCCCTGGAGTCTGTGGCCTCCTTGGGCCCTGTTCCTCCTCTCCTCTTGTCAACAGGAGTGTGGCTCTGGCACACAGGCGTGTCCCAGGGGCCTGTGTTTGTGTGCAGCGCAGCAGCCGCTCTTCTCCCGGGGCTCAGAGTGGGTGCTTGCTGAGTGGGCGCAAGCTGGGGCCTGGCTGCCTCAACCAGGAAGGGTTCCCCTGCCTTCCCCCTTCTGGGGTTGCCCCTCCCACAGTTTTGATCCTCCCAGGGCCCTGGTGAGGGCAGGGTGTGAGCACCTGCCTTGAGCCTGGGGCCGTGGGGCCTCCGTCCCTGGGCAGGCAGAGGGGGTGAGGAGTCTGCACCCCTCCTGCACAGCCAGAGTTCCGGACAGTAAGGCTGTGCCCACAGCAGGGGCAGAGTGGTGCTTCTAAGCCCAGGGCCCCAGGCTGGCCTCTTCCTCACTCAGCCTGAGGGTCGGGAGCCCAGCCTCCCTGAGTGGGCTGGAGAAGGGGTGCTGGGTGGGGGCAGAGGTAAGAAGCAGGCTAAGGCGGATGAGGACTGTGCCCGGCCCTTTCGTGGGCAGAGGCAGAGACTGTGGGCAGACAAGCGTGGTGGGGTGAGGTGGCGCGGTGTGCTCAGCACAGGGCACAGTGGAGGTCTGTGGAGGCTCTGTTTGGACGCTCACTGTGCAGGTGGGAAGCTGAGGCTGAGGCCATTGACCAGCCTGTGGGTGGGGAGGGGGCCAGGTGCCCCTGGGGACCCCTGGCCTAGGTGCTCTGGAGCTTTTAGACCCTGAGAGGGAGGGGGCAGGTGTGGCTGGCCTTGTGTCCTCTGGCAGTGCCCTTCCCCACAGTGACCCATTGTGGCCACCTGGGCTGTCACCACCGTGGCAAGACCTGGCACTGGCCCTGGGCCTGCTGTCTGCAGAGCGCCTGGAGCAGAGTGGGCTTGTTTACCTCTGTGCCTGGCTGCCCCGGCTGTCCCTGGTCCATGGAGTGGAGACCCCCTGGGGCAGGAGACCATAGGGGCCTGACAGAGGCCGCTGAGGCAGCTCATGGCCCGTCCTCACTGTGCCCGAGGACCCACTGTGTACCCACAGTTGGCCACTCCAGAATGATCTGTGCTCCAACATCAGGGGCCAGGAATCCCCAAAGGAGACCACGGCTGCTCTGGCGTGGGCCGGTCTGCAGGCCCAGGTTGCAGCCTGGGGGCCTGGTCTCTGCTGCCACAGATGGACCCATGAACTGCTTTTTGGGGTTCAGCATACTCCTGGGGGCTGTCCTCCCTTCCCATGTTCCTCTCCACCCTGTCCTGGTGTGGGTGTCCTGTCACCCCAGGGCCCTGGGTCAGCCCTGGCAGCAGCTGTCCTTTCTCATGTCCTCACACAGGGAGACTGAGGCCGAGGAGACCTCTCAGTTCCTTCTCTCTCCTCTCCAGACGTTGCCTGCCAAGGCCCAGCTGCGGTTGATGGAGAGGCCCTCGGGGGTCAGCCCTGTGTACTGCCGTGCCCAGCATCTCCACCAGGCCTGCTGCTGAGGAGCCCCTGCTCTGGCCCTCACCGTTGCCCCCGCCTTCCCATGGCCCGTGCTGCCAGGCCTGGGGCCCTTGCTGCCGCCTGAGCCCCCTGCCCCCCTCCAGGATCCGCCGTGCCCCGATGGGGTAACGTGACCGAGGCCTCGAACACAGAGGCCGCACCTGCCACAGCTGCTGCCTGCCACCCCACCCGGGCGCTGGAGTTGGTTCAGTTCAAGTTCATTAACCTTTGGTCCTTGGGAGTTTGGGCCACCTTTGAGTGAGCGGGGCTCTTCACCACCCACGGATGCAGAGAGTGTCCCCCGCCAGACACTGCCCACAGCCAGACTCACTGTGGGTTTTCACAGTTTGTTGAGTTTTTTGGTGGTCAGTATTTTTGCCCACTTATAATTACCCAGCTCGGAGACTCAGGAGTTTGGAGTTGCCTATTTTACTTTGGGGGGGCTGTTTTTATTCCTCTTCTTTATTTTTAAGGGTCAGGTTTTCTTTTTTTTTAATTATCCAGGTACTGGGCAGCTTCCTCCCCCTCCCAAGTATTTGCACAATATTTGTGCGGGGTGGGGTTTTTTGTTTTTTTTAAAGAAATCCTTTTTTTCTCTCAGATAAGTACAGGGATCCCATCCTACCTTGTTTTGGGGGCTGGTGGGGTTTCTCTGGTGGGTCCCGGCCCTCTACCTGCTCCTGGGGAGGAGGCATGGCGCGTATGAACCGACCCGCCCCCGTGGAGGTGAGCTACAGGAACATGCGCTTCCTCATCACGCACAATCCCACCAACGCCACCCTCAGCACCTTCATCGAGGTGAGTGGGCCTGAGTAGATGGTGGGGGGGGGTGTCTAGCAGCTTGGCCAGCTACGCTCAGAGGTGTGGACAGGCCAGAGCTGGTGGGATGGACTACGGCTGTCAGCACCCAGCCCTGTCACCCTGTTACAGGACCTGGGAAATGGAGGGGTGTCCTGGTTATCAGGATGAGGGCTCAGGGTGTGAACAGGTCAGTGTGTGAATAGGTCAAGGACACAGTATATGACCAGGATGAAGGCTCAATGTGTGAACAGGACGAGGGCTTGGTATGTGAATAGGATGAGACAGGGCTCAGTGTGTGAGCAGGATGAGGGCTCAGTATGAGAGCAGGATGAGGGCTCAGGGTGTGAGCAGGATGAGGGCTCAGTATGAGAGCAGGATGAGGCCTCAGGGTGTGAGCAGGATAAGGGCACAGTGTGAGAGCAGGGCTCAGGGTGTGAGCAGGATGAGGGCTCAGGGTGTGAGCAGGATGAGGGCTCAGGGTGTGAGCAGGATGAGGGTGCAGTGTGAGAGCAGGATGAAGGCTCAGGGTGTGAGCAGGATAAGGGCACAGTGTGAGAGCAGGATGAGGGCTCAGGATGTGAGCAGGATGAGGGCTCAGGGTGTGAGCAGGTTAAGGGTGTAGTGTGAGAGCAGGATGAGGGCTCAGGGTGTGAGCAGGATAAGGGCTCAGTATGAGAGCAGGATGAGGGCTCAGTGTGTGAGCAGGATAAGGGCTCAGTATGAGAGCAGGATGAGGGCTCAGGGTGTGAGCAGGATGAGGGCTCAGGGTGTGAGCAGGATGAGGGCGCAGTGTGAGAGCAGGATGAGGGTTCAGGGTGTGAGCAGGATGAGGGCTCAGGATGTGAGCAGGATAAGGGTGCAGTGTGAGAGCAGGATGAGGGCTCAGGGTGTGAGCAGGATGAGGGCTCAGGGTGTGAGCAGGATGAGGCTTCAGTATGAGAGCAGGATGAGGGCTCAGGGTGTGAGCAGGATAAGGGTGCAGTGTGAGAGCAGGATGAGGGCTCAGGGTGTGAGCAGGATAAGGGTACAGTGTGAGAGCAGGATGAGGGCTCAGGGTGTGAGCAGGATGAGGGCTCAGTGTGAGAGCAGGATGAGGGCTCAGTATGAGAGCAGGATGAGGGCTCAGGGTGTGAGCAGGGCCTAGGTAGTGTCTTCAGGTGAGGCTGACACATGGCCTCTCTCCTGTCTGGTGCTACCCCTCTTGTCTTGCTGAGGGCTCAGTTTGTGAGCAGGATGAGGGCTGAGCATATGAGCAGGATTAGGGCTCAGGCGTGAGCAGGACAAGGGCTCAGTATGTGAACCGAACCAGGCCTCAGTGTGTGACCAGTTTGAAGACCCACTGTGTAGCCAGAAGCAGAGCTCTGTGTGTGATTTGGTCAGGGCACAGTGGGTGGCCAGGATGGTGGTTTGGAGTGTGGTCAGGGTGAGCTGGGCGGTGGCTTCCTCCACTGAAGGTGTGCCCAGGACCTCCTAGGCCACCTCCTATTCTACTCCTTGTGTTATCAGAATAGTTGGGTCTGGTGTCCCCATCTCATGACCAGCAAAGCCCAGTGATTCCTTACCACTCCTAAAATATCTACTGGGAGCAGGTGGGGTTGGTGCTGGCCTCTCATGTGTCCCCAGATATATAAATACCCCATGTCTGGCTGTGAGCTGCTGTGACCTTTGGGCTGGCTGTGTGGGTCTTCCCCACACTGCTCAGGTCTGGCTCCCTTCCTGCCTGCTCTGAGGCACCCTGCCCACCGAAGCCTGCTTCTCCCTGCACTGGACCTGTCCGTGCAGCCCAGGCCAGGAGGGCTGCTCAGAAGTGGGCCAGGGGTCTGCCGCTGCCACCGGGGAACCAGTAGAGGTTTGCCTGGAACGGGAGGCCTGGTGAGAGCCAGGATCCTGAGCTCCAGAGAAGGGGGCTCATGTTCAGGGGCCTGGCCCAGCTGCTGAGCCCGGGTCCCAGTGAGTGTAGGTAGGAATGCCTCCTCCCCAGGGGGCCCAGGCCCACGTGACCTGGAAGCTCAGGAAAGGCCACCTGCCAGTCACTGGGCCTCAGAGTCCATCTCCTGTTCACCTCCTGACTTGCTGAGGGGACATGGCTCTATCCAGGAGCTTGAGGGGACCCAGCCCTGCAAGGGGACCCCTGGGGAATACAGTCTGCCCTGGGAACCCTGGTCAAGGGGTCCTGGGTCCTGACCCCATGGCCCCTGCCCATCTCCTCCTGTCCCCTTGCCAGGACCTGAAGAAGTACGGGGCCACCACTGTGGTGCGCGTGTGCGAGGTGACCTATGACAAGGCCACACTGGAGAAGGATGGCATCACTGTGATGGTGAGGACTGCATGGCGCTGGGCACGTGGCCGCCGTGAGGCAGGGCCTGGGTGGGGTCCTCGGGGAGGCTGGCACGTGGCCTCAGGTGCTACCCGGTGTTTGTGCCTCAGCCACAGGCATGTGGGCACCTGCAGGGAGGCCAGGGTCTTGGGACATGTGACCACCTGTCACAGCCCCTGCCTGGCTCCCTCTGGGGAACCACAGCTGGAGGCAGGAGGCTCCCTGGTCATGGTTGCTCCTGCCCACAGACGCACTGCCGGGACTGGACCTGGTCCCCCGCAGCCCTGCTTGGAGGAGGCCACGGCCTCACCTCTGCTGGGTGCGAGGCTCAGCGGGCCCCTGCCCGGGTTCCTGAGCAGCATCGGGCAGCCGGGCTCCTCTGCGCCTGCTCCTCCCAGGGCCTCCCCTCTGCCTCCGGCTGCCTGGTGCTGGGCCCTGGGGAGGCCCCTGCAGAGGCTGTGGCAGGAGCTTGGGCTGTTTCCTTGGCTTCTAAAGCCCCTGGGGTCCAGTTAGGGGAGGATCTGGCTGCCGAGTACCTGGGGGTGCGCCACGGGGCAGGCCCCAGAGCCAGCTCTGGGTCACCTAGCTCGGCAGATGGCAGCTCCCCGGAGCAGGGCCTCCCCACCTCAGGATGGGGCTCGGTGCGGGCTGCCTCGGGCCCCAGCCCCAGCTGCCCCGTTCCGTAGCCCCAGCCTCCTGTCCTCAGTGCCAGCTACCCCTGGTCCCCTGCAAGGACCCTGGTGTTGACAGGTATTGCTGTGTGTAGGGACCACCCTTGGAAGTCGGCGTGGGAAAGAGTGGCACTTGGGGTCAGACAGGTGTGGACTGAAGCCCGCTGCTGCCTTGTTCAGCCACGACACCAGCAGGGTTCTAGCACCACCTCTGCACAGGGTGCCGCCCCTCCCTCCAGTAGGAGGGATTTGGGTTAGACCCAAGACAGCAGTGCCCTGGATGCCTCCAGGAGCTGCCCTGCCTAGACCTGGGGCAGGGTGAGATGACCCCCAGGGTCGCTTTCCAGCAGCCCCAGGGAGCCCATGCGGATTCACCCTGGCACCCGGCAGTGCCAGCCTTGGCCTGGGCACCTGCCTCACCACAGTGTCCACATCTCTGTGCTCACTGTGGCGTGCTCAGGGCTGGAGGCTTCCTGGACACTGGCTGCACCTCCCCAGGGCACAGGGGACAGGAGAGCGACACTGAGCTTCACAGCAGAGCTGACCCCTGGGAGTGGCCAGAAGGCCCGCCAGCCTCCCCCATCAGCCTCCCCCGCCAGCCTCCCTCCATCCCACATGTGGTGCCCTGGGGGCTGGGGACGGCAGGCACGTGGCAGCACATTAGTGTCGCTGCAAGGGATGGGACTCTGAGCCTCTTGGGTTGCCACAGCACACAGTGGACAGGATGGTGACCCCAGGACCACAGACGGGGCATAGGACTGTGGGGCTCCCAGCAGGGTGTCTTCAGGTGACCCAGGGCGGCTTCCTGGAGGAGGGGTCAGTGCCCATGAGTCCCTCCCCAGCAGGCCCCAGAACCTGTCCCCACGCGCACCCCTGGGGTAGGCAGCCTGGGCCCAGGGCCGCCTGGCCACCCCTCTGGTCCGACCTCACGAGTGCCTCCTTGTCTGCAGGACTGGCCTTTCGACGACGGGACGCCCCCGCCTGGCAAGGTTGTGGAGGACTGGCTCAGCCTGCTGAAGGCCAAGTTCCTGGACGACCCAGGCAGCTGTGTGGCCGTGCACTGCGTGGCCGGCCTGGGACGGTGAGCAGCGGGTGGGGCCAGGGCACGGGGTCCCAGCCTGGGCTTGAGATCTTGCAGTCTGTCTCACTTTCTGATGTGGGACACATCCATGTGACCGTCCCCGAGGGGAGATGCCCCAGTTTCTCTTACAGCCTGGCAGGGAAGAAGTGCTTCTCGCAGTCTGACCTGACTCCCACCTGCTGTGGTCGAAACTGTCCCTGCACCTGTGCAGGGAAAAGAGCTGCCCCGTCCCCCCTCCCAGTCACAGACATCTCCTCTTAGCTGGGGCGGTGGATTCTTCCTGAGGGAGGTGTCACAGCCTGGATTGGATGGAAATCACCCAGGCAGGGGGATCTGCCATTTGCAGAGGGCAGACCAGACAGTGAGGGTGGAGAACCAGCTTTCGCAGAGGCCTGCTCTGAGCTGAGCGTCTCCTGGCGCATCCTGGCTTAACCCTCCCACCACACGTTTCACCTGCCTGAGGCACAGAGAGTTCGTCTCAACTACCTGAGGTGGCACAGTAGACAGAAGGGGGCGGGCTTTGGACCCAGGCTTTTCAGCTGGTCTTGGTCTTGCCCTCTGTAGGAGCTCAGGGGACTCCCCTTGGGTCCGGGTCCCCCACCCTCCGTCTCCAGAAGGCAGCCTGTGAGGGAGGTGGGGTTCAGGGCTCAGAGGACCTCAGCACTGCTATCCGCCCGCAGGGCTCCGGTTCTCGTGGCGGTGGCCCTGATTGAGAGTGGGATGAAGTACGAGGACGCCATCCAGTTCATCCGGCAGTGAGTGGCCAGCTGTGGGGACGGGGTGGCGCGTGCTTGGGTCCTGGTTGCCCTGGGAGAGGGCTGGCCTGGGATGGGCTCTCCTCCCTGGGTTTGCTGATGGAATTTCCTAGGCCACGTGGGTTGGCAGGGGCCACAGTGGGTCCCCCTGTTGGCTCTGGACAGTCGGGGGCTGGCCCTGCGGCAGTGACCTGTAGTCCTGTTCCCCACCTGCCACAGTGGAGGGACAGCTGTGGCTGCCAGTGCCCCCCTCCTGCCCTGGCAGACACGGTTCCTGTGCCCAGGGCGGACCCCAGGGTGGGCCCTGCCTCAGTGGAAACAGCCCAAGCCTCCCCCGGTCCTCTCCCGCCCAGGACACCGGCACACGCTGGTGTCTGGGTTGCCTGAGACCAGGCCCACGGTCCTGGCCGCCCTTCTCAACCCAGGTCCAGCTGCCCCCGTCCTGCTGTCCTTGGCTTGCCCCGTTCCTCCCCTCCTTGGAGGTTTCTAGGCCAGCTGCTTGTGGCTTGGTGGCTTCCCACGTGGGGACAGCAGGGGCTGACGCTGTCCTCGGCTGCCGCCGGCACGTGTGTTTGAGGTGTACACGCTTTGGGCAGGTGTCCTCCTGCTGCCTCCGCAGCCTGTCAGAGCACAGCTGTCCCTTCCCAGGTGGCTTCTACCATCCTGTCACACCCTGTCACCACGCGAGTGCCTGTGAGGGCTGGACACAGGCCCCTGGCACACCCAGGGACACACCCCCCATGCAGCACACCCATGCACAGTGGGCACGTGCCCAGCACTCGTGTGGGCACACACTCGTCTGTTGTCCTGCCTGCTGGTGCCCCCCGGGGCTGGCTGCCAGGGCCAGGGCCAGGGCCAGGGCCAGCCTTGCCGTAGCCTGCCTGGCCCGGGCCCTGCTGGCCACGTGGAGCCCCCAACCCCACCTGCCATGGCCTTGGACTCCCTGGGGTGCAGGCAGGTGGCCAGCATCCCGATGACCTTCTGTCCTGTCTCCCAGGAAGCGCCGGGGGGCCATCAACAGCAAACAGCTCACCTACCTGGAGAAATACCGGCCCAAACAGAGACTGCGCTTCAAAGACCCCCACACGCACAAGACCAAATGCTGCGTCATGTAGCTCAGGACTCTGTGGCGGGGGCTCCTGTCCTGGCAGCCTCCGCCCGCCTTCCCCTCCTGTGCCTCAGCTGTCCGCGTCCGAGGAGCCCATGGGCCGTGTCCTTGCTCTGCCTGCCTGCCCGCCCCAGGCCCTCTGTGCTGGGGCCGACTCAGGCTCGGCAGCCCCGTCCCTGGACTCCTGCCTGCACCCTCCTGCACCCCACCTCAGGTCCCCTCTGCCTGCCTTTTGTTGGGTGGATGGATTTTTGAACTAGTGGCCAGGCCTCTGCGGGGGCCCTCACCTGTGCTCTGCACTTAAGTCATTGGATCCCGGGCGGTCAGGTGCTCTGGACACTCGAAGGCAATAAAGAGCGAGCCGTGGCTTTGTGTGGAGTGAGCATGGGGCCTGGGGAGTCCGCTGTCCCAGGATGGACCCTGCTGTTTCTGTGTGGGGGGTGCTGTGTGCTCCCATGGTGCCCCCCCTGGTGGTCATGCTGGGCCCTGCACCCTGCCTTGGTCCTCTGCCTTCGAAAGCCAGGGAGAAGCGGAGGCTGGGGTGGCATTGCTGGGCCCAGCTCTGGGGTTGGGGCACCCGTGTTTCCCCTCTTAACAACATGGTGGGGGTCACCTGGCAATTCTTTCAGCCCTGTGTCCAGTGAGGCGGCCTCACTATCCCACCCAGCCAGGCCCAGAGAAGGGAGCCCAGGGAGGGGTGCCGGGGTGCCACTGTGGCCACCAAGGCTCAGGGTGGCGGAAGCACCCTTCCTGGCCTAGGGAGGGGAGGGACGACGCAGGCACCTGCAGCTGAGCGAGCATGTGGGAGAGGCCCCGAGCGCCTGGGGCCTGCTTGGGACCCTCCTGTGCTCCTGCATGTAGGTTCCCAAGTTGGGGGCCATCCCGCCCTGAGCTCCCACCGTGATGCCACCCAGGGCCTTTGCTGACCCCAGGCCACGCCCCATCTGTGTCTGCTGCTTACCTTGCCTTTGGCCTTGACCTCTCAGGGTCCCTACCAGACCTGCCCTCCTCCCTCCTCCTCCTGGCCCTGTACCCACTCTGGGTTAGGCCTTAGGGCCCCTGAGAGGGGCTCACCCAGCCCCCCAAAATCTCTGTTCCCAGAAGGGCAGGCCATGTGCCTCAGTGGCATAGAGGGCCTTGCTGGAGACTCATTTCCCAAGTGTGGGGGCCCTGGGTGGCCTGGCGGGGGTCACCTCTCCTGGAGCCCTGGCAGGAGGGCCCAGGGCGATGCAGGCCCTGCCTGCTCTCCCCTGGTGGCTCTGTCCCGCTTGGCCTTACCATGGGTATGCCATAATGCAGCACCTACTGTGTGCCAAGCTCTGAAGGCCTACTTATCCCTCTCAACCTGGCGGTGCCCACCCTTTTCCAGATAAGGGGCCAATTCAGAGAGCCCCAGGGGTTTGTCTGGTTACTCTTAGCTCCAGAACCCCATTTGGTCCAGGCCCACCCAACCCCAGGGGTCTCTAAGCAGGATTTTCCGGAAGGGAAGATGAACAAGCACAGAGCAGGTCTGCCGACGGTGGCCAGGGTGGGGGAGGGCAGCTGATGAGGCCGCAGCAAGCCCACCCCTGAGAGCGACTGCTGAGAGGGGCCTGCTGTCCCCACACCCACAGGCTGCACCCACGGGGACCCTCCCTAGTGGAGGCTCAAGCAGAAAGGACAGGTGCCCATGATATCGGGGGACAAGGTGGGGAAATGTGAACAGGCAGAAGTACCCCCAGAGCCCCTCAGGCAGCTCCTCTTCCAGGGGTTTGGTGGACAAGCCTGGGTGCAGCCCTGCTGTCCCTGGGCGCCCAGGCAAAGCGGGGCACCAGTTCTACAGGTGGTTATTTCTCCCTTTCCTTGAACGTGTGTGAACTCGGTGATACCTGTGGCACGTTTGGGGAAGCCACTGTGTTTTTCTAAGTTTTGGGGCCTCTGTGCAGGCGCTGAGCAGCGCAGCCTGTCCTGAGAAGGGCACGGTCCAGGTGGAGGAGGTCGGGCTGCAAACCCGTCTAAGCCAGGTGGAGGTGCCGCTGGGAGGGCGTGGCAGTGCGGAGGCAGGTGTGTGGGGTGGGCCCAGGAGGGGCCGGTGGGCAGTGTGGCTGGTCTGGGAGCCTGTGGACGAGGCCCCAGGAAGAGTCTGGACCCACAGGCGAGGGAAGGGCCCGCCTGCCCGGTTCACACGGGGGAAGCGGGTGAGGGGGAAGGATGAGGGAGGCTGTCTGGAGTCAGGGGCCCTCCTCTGGGCCCTCTAAGAGGGTCTTGGGGGAAGGACTTCTGACTCATGTTACAGAGGGCACGGCCGGCCCCGAGAGCCTGGGGCTTTGCTTCAGGCCGCTGACCTCATCCTGGGTGAGCCTGGCTCCCCTGGGAGGTACGGCTTGGGGCCTGGTCAGTCCTGACTGGACTGAGGAGGGGGAGTGGGCAGACCCTGGCCCCAGCTGTGGGCGCCTGGCCGGGAGAGTGAGGGCTGGGGCTGCCCACGTGGCGTCCCCCCCCGTGCCCAGGACCCCATCTCTGTGAGTGTCGGGGCTGCCTTGGCAGGCTCCGTCCCACCACCCCCGCCCGGCCTGGCCCCGCCCCTGAGTCCTGCCAGTGTCTGCTGGGTTTGGCTGGGCCACAGGGCGGGGCCTGGGATGAGAGCAGGGAGCCACAGGGTAAAGCTTCTTTGTTGAATCTAGACCTTTCTTTCAAATGGAAAAATGTTATGCAACCAACTCTCTGGGATGGGGCAGGGCTGCCCGCCAGGTGGCCGAAGGGGGTGCTGGTCACTGCGGGCGTCCCTCTGACACCTCCCGAAGGAAGGAGAGCTGCCTGGTGGCAAATTCCCGGACGCCAGGCTCTGGGTCCTTTTTGAGGTCTTCAAAAGCTCCAGGAGAGAAGGGGAGAGTCAGGGGTGCCCCAGGCCTGGCTGCAGCCCCCCACTCCTTCAGCGGGTGGGTCACCCCTCCTGCCTGCCCAGGGGGGCTGGGGGGAAGGGCTCCCACCCCTTCCTGGAGCCTGGTTCTGTCAGCTGGGGGGTGGGGGTGACCCTGTGCCAGGTATCCTGAGGGGCCCAGGGAGGGGACAGGCCACACCACTCCAGGGGAGGCAGGGCGGGGCTCTGCTCTGGAGGCTTAGGGGTGGGGCTGCTTACTGCAGAACAGCAGGTTGGTGTCCACCTCGCTCACCATCCGGGACACGGCCTGGGGGTGGTAGCAGATGGTGTAACCTGTGCAAGACAGGGTGCAGCTGGGCAGAGGGTGGGTGGTTTCCTGGGGCCAGACCCACTCCTCCACCCCAGGCCCCTCCTCCACCCTTCCTTTCCTGCCGGTGGGTCTGGGCGGCCTGGGCCCGCTGCGGCCTGGCCACCTCCTGCCCACCTATGAAGAGCTCGGCCCAGGTCTTCATGTGCTGGTGGTGGCTGTGCAGGTAGCTGAGGGCCTGGGCCAGGTGGATGCTGAACTCCTCGGAGCTGGAGCGCATCTGGCCAGGGAGACCCTCCTGTCACCACCCAGGGACCCCTACCCCCGCCCCAGCCCTCCTGGAGGAGGCTGCACCGGCCTCACCAGGCAGGTCCAGAGGAAGTGGCGGGCGCTGAGGCCTCGCTCCCAGGCCAGCGTGCAGAAGAGGGTGTGGCGCGGCCGCCACCCCAGCAGCAGAGCGCAGCGGTAGAAGGCGAACTTGGCCTGCTGTGGGGACAGCGGGGGGTTCCACACTGCCCGCGTTGTCTGGGGACAGCTGGGGGGGGGTTCCACACTTCCCGTGTTGTCTGGGTACAGCCGGGGGTTCCACACTGCCCGCATTGGCTGGGGACAGCTGGGGGGGTGTTCCACACTGCCCATGTTGTCTGAGCCTGGGGTCCACCTTCCACAGGCGGACATTAGAGACAGTGGGCCGCTCAGGCCACCGCCTGACTGTGTGCTCTCGCCCTGGCTGGACTGTGGGCAGCCTGTCTCAGGTCATGTCAGAACTGGTTTACTTCTCCGGTGGTGGGGTCGGCGGGATCCACATCCCAACAGGTCCAGTGTGCCACCTGGGCCCTGCCACACACCAGGCACTGGGGACTCAGCAGGGAGTGGAACCACTGGGTCCTGCCCAAGGTCAGTGCAGCCCGGTATATGTGTGCATGTGTGCGCAGGCGGGAGGGCAGTGGTCCGGAGGGCAGGGTGGGGGCCTGCTGCCATCTGCCCGCCCAGGCCCTGGCCCAGGTGGAGGCCATAGGTCTGTCTTGCCTCAGGTGGGGCACTGACCGTGGCAACCTTGGGGCACTTGTCCTTCAGGTGCAGCAGCAGAGGTACCATGCTCTGGTACACCTGGGTTCGAAGGCCGCTTAGCTCCTTGCCCTCCATGGTTGCCACCAAATCCCCAAACAGTGCCATGGCTGCTGCTCGAATCCTGTCCCGCTCCTGCAAGGCAGAGGCTCAGCGGGATTCCCGCTCTTCTCAACTTGGAACCCCCACCTCACTTGGCTTCCTTAGAGGGTCCTCTCAGCCAGCTCAGGGTTCCAGGGCGGGGCTCCTTC
Source organism: Urocitellus parryii (assembly GCF_045843805.1). Classification (NCBI taxonomy): domain Eukaryota; kingdom Metazoa; phylum Chordata; class Mammalia; order Rodentia; family Sciuridae; genus Urocitellus; species Urocitellus parryii. The sequence continues at coordinate 2,682,558 of NC_135537.1, read as the reverse complement.
CGCCCCCCCAACAAGGCTCCGGTGCAGGGCTGGGCCCCTCCTTATCAAGGCCTGGCCAGCATCCAGTCTGTCCCCTCACACCCACAATGGCAGCCTGACAACCTGAGTGTCAAGAGTGACTGGGGGGACAGACGTATCCCACTCCCCAGTGAAGGAGAGCGTGTTCCAGACAAGATGACCTGTCATCAAGTTGGAAGGCCATGTGGTCAGCTGTGGGACCAGAGGGGAGAGTGGGTTGGAGGACTGGACTTGATGCCAGTCCACCTGCAGTCCTGGGCACACAGAAGCTGCTACCCAGGGCTGGGAATCCATGCCTGTAATTGGAGGGGAGCCTGGGGTCCTGGGAGGGCCCAAGTAGGAGGCACCCCACCTGCCTTGCCCCCCCCACTCACGTCATCGAAGAAGGAGCGGGCGTTGATGGCCACGCTGAGGCTCTGGGCCCCTGCGCCGTGAGTGCCCAAGCGGTGCAGCACGTCGGACACGGTGCCCATGATGTCCACCACCACGGGCTCGCTGTTCTGGAAGAAGCCGTTGAGGAAGGGCGGCAGCTGCCCTCGGAGCAGCCTTTCCTGTGGGCGGTGAGCGCGGTGGGTGGAGTGCCCGACCTGCCCAGCTTCAGCTGTGCAAATGCACTGTGCCCAGGTCCCCGGATGCCCTGTCTCCCACTTTGTGCCACCCTGGCTGCAGGTGACTCAGCTGGGACCCTACCCGGCTCTCTCTACCCGGGGCCACATGGCTTTGGACAGGCCTTCCCTCTCAGAGCCCCCAGGGTCCTGCAGGGGTGGACCCAGAGGCCTCAGTTCTAGTTGGGTCTCAGCCCCTTCCTCCTCCTGGTCCTGCCCACCCTTCTCCCCAGCACCCACCCTGCCTTCACCCCCATTTCCAGCCTGGCCTCAGGCCAGTTGGGATCCTGGGCTGGACCGGGAAGAGGCCAGTCAGGTGCGCATGCTAAAACCACATTTTGTGTATACCAAGTGGAGGTTCCAGAATGTTCTAGTGACCAGTTATGTTCCATTTCTAGGCTTTCTTTAGAAATTTAAAAAATTCTGTGCAGCCAATTCTGTCTGCTCCCCTTGTTTGCTGTGCCTTCCTGAATTCTCTAAATGAATTGTCAGAAACCAAAGTGGGTGTCCCCTGCCCTGGCCCCTATCGTGCCCTGTGTGCACACTAGGGTGATGTTTACAACTCGAGAACAAGTTTTCAGCGAGCTTTGCTGGCTTTCTAAGCTCTGTTTACAATATTCAGTCCACTTTCACCCAGTGGGTCACGTGACAGCCACACATTTTCTGGGCACCTGTATGTGCAGCCAGGGGAGGACGGGGATCCCAGTAGGATGGAGTTCCAAGGGGAAGGCCGGGAAGGAAACGCAAGTGCTCATTGTGGTGAGAGCCGGCTCCAGCCACCAGCTCAGTGGGCCAGGCCCACCCCGTGATGTGCCTTACCTTCTCCGGGTGGAAGAGGATGTTCCCGAGGCCCTGCAGGCTCCATACGCGGATGTCGGGGCTCTCATCCCGGAGGCCCTGTGCCAGGAGGGTCAGGGCAGACTGCTTGGGAAGCACTTCCAACAGGACAGGGCTGTAGAGGAACTAGGGGCCGCAGGGGGTGGGTGGGTCAGGTCTGGCACCCTCTCCTGGGAAGCCTGCGTGTGTGTCCGGGCTCTGGGTCTGGGGTCTGGGTAGGGCTGCAGGAGGCTGATGGACCAGTGCTCCCTGGGACCTTGGCTGACCAGCACGCGACTCCTACCTGCCTCCCCTCTGACTTGCAGCTGGGGAACAGGCCCAGGGAGCAGAGGCCTCACCTCAGGTTACGGAGTGAGGGGGATTCCAGCTCGCATCGATGGCTGGCCCCCAGGCACTGGTGGCCCAGACCCTCCTGCTGTGGGGCTGGGTGCTAGCCCAAGACTTTGACTTGGAGTCAGTTATGGAAATGAGACACCCCCATGCCCCCAAGTGCTGCCACTACCCAGAGCCCACAGTTGCAAAGCTGGCTGCACCCCAGGCCTGGGGCAGGGGCCCCGAGTCCTGCCAGGCTGACCTTTGACTACAGATCTACCCACTGCCCTTCCACTCTGTGGGGCTCGTTCAGGGAGGGATGAGGGGAGAGAGGTCCCTCAAGTCCAAGGGCTGAGGGGCAGAGGGGTGGGAGCCCCGTGAGGAGCCACCGCCTGCAGACACCCTGCAGAGCTGCAAGTGGGGAGAGGGTGTGAGGGTCTCTCTGCGGCTTCCCCAGCCAGGCGGAGGTCTGGGGGGTTCCTGCTGGGTTGTGCTGCTGGTGGCCTCACCTACCTCAGTGAGCACCAGGACGGCCGCCTTCCTCTCCCGCTCCTCCTGGCTCTGCATGCGGCGCAGCAGCCAGCTGAGCACGGCCTTGATCTGCCGGCAGTGGTTCTGCACCATAGCCCTGGGGGCAGGGCCTGGGCTGCGGTCACTCCTGAAGCCCACCCTCCACTCTCCCAGCCAGCTGGGGCCAGGAGCGTGCTGACGGCAGTGCTCCCACCCCCTTGAACCCCCCGGCTGCCCACTCGTGCCGGGTCTCGGGGGGGACCGGGGAGGCAGGGAAGCTGCATTGACAGCCCTCGCCCTGGGAGGTCCCAGGCAGGGGCGGGACATCGGCACCACAGGCTCGAGTGACTGCAGAGTGGCGGTGTGTGAATGTGAGGGTCCTGCTCATAGTCAGCCCTGGGGCCACAGGTGGCTCTGGAGGGCACAGGCCCTGTCCCCACAGCCTACGCACCCAGTGCCCGGTACCTGGCCAGGAGGCCCACGCCCTGTGCGTAGGTGCTGATGGAGGTGAAGTGCTCCCAGGCGCCCTGCAGCTCAAGGTGGGCAAAGTCATGCCAGTGCCCCGTGGTGGACAGGAGGCTCTTGAGGGCCTCCAGCGACGTGCTGTGGCCAAGCAGAGGGTCAGGCCACCTAGGCCAACAGCCGTCACTGGGCCGTCCTACCCTGGGTGTGGCAACTCCCCCCACCTGGCTCCAGCACCTGCCTCCGATGCCTGCTCCGCCCCGCCTGCCCTTCTCTAACAGCCGAAGCCTGGGTGGAGGGTTCGCCAGGCACAGGGAGATGGCAGGGCCCCGCCAACCTGGGCCAGACCTGTGGGTTGGAGACTGGAGGGGCCCTTTAGGGAGGGGAGGGACCAGGCTCTCGGGGGCGTGGTCTGACTGGGAGCACAGCACTTTCCAGTGTCCTTGAAGTGACCTAGACAGGACACAGCTGTTCTGACAGCTGGCCACAGGCGGAGCTTAGAGGACAGGTCTGGAGGGAGCTGCAGGGCCATCTCAGGCTCTGTGACCTCCCAGGTCCTGGGGTGGGGAGTGTCCTGACCAAGCCTCGGGGGACATTTAAGTATGGGTGAAGAACACAGAAGGGGACATCTGAGGAGGGTGTGTGACACTGTGAGAGCCAGAGGGGCTCACTTCCAGGCCTGGTCTCCTCTGTCTCAGGGCAGGACAGACCAGGTGGCATGACCCACAGTTGTGTGGCCTGGCCATGTGTTTATCAGCACCTGGGTGCCCTGCGAGGTGACTGTCACTCTCCAATAGGGAGGAGGCGCTCACCCCCATAGAAGCCATGTGCCTTGTTCAGGTCAGAGAGCCAGGTCAAGGACAGCACAAGTGCTACCAAGCCAGGCCTCTGGCTCTACACCGCACAGTGACGTCACGGTCACAGGGACAGAGCTGCCCCAGGCGCTGCACACAGCCCCTGAACCTGGTACAGAGCCTGGGACGCAGGCCGGGGAAGCACAAGCAGCAGTCTGCTGGCCCGTCTTGACGTGCCTGGCCACATCAGCCCCGATGTGTGAAGGTGCCCGGGAAAGAGGCTGCCATCTCAGAGCAGGCCCACCTCTGAGCACACTCACTGAACCAAGGGTCACTCCGAAGTCCCTGGTGGTGCCAACCCAAATGCCAGCTGGCTTGTCATCTCGCTGCAGCTCTGTCATTAGAGAGGTGGCGTTCTCCAGGTCACTGGTCTCAGCCACCAAGTGAGGGTGGTTTTCAGGAGCAAGAGGTGCAGGGCATTTCCTTCCCTCCAAGGCTCCAAGTGCTTCTGCTCCTGGGGCACGCAGGGTGTCCCATTTCTCGTCCTCTGTAATTGCTCTGTCCCTGTTACCACAGCAGGGTTTCCAGGAAATGCCTGTCGGCAGTTTGTGCATTCTTGGGAATCCCCTCCTATCTGCGGGGAGACCACACCCCTCTGGGGGTTCCTACAACCTAAAACCCTTCCCAGGCTGGGCCCCCGGGGAGGGGTGACACGTGTCACCTGAAATCCACGTGCAGCCCCAAGCCTGGCGAGGGGAAGCCCCCGAGGTCCACGCCTGGTGTGGCAGGGTGGCCCTCCACCCTCTGGCATCCCAGTGATGTCCACGCTGCCTCCAGCGACTCCCGTCCCCTTCTGAGGAGCAAAGGCTCTTCAGAAAGGGGCGGCCGAGCCCGTGCTCCCCAAGGGCGCAGGCACCAGCCCTCTGCCTGCCCAGACCCGCCGCCTCCTCTTCTTTTTCTGTTGTATTTTTGTGGTAAATCCGTATCACATAAAATCTGTCACTGTGATGTTTTAAGTGTGGAATTCCGCGGCATTGAGCCTAGTCGCGATGTTGTGTGGCTGTCACGACCGTCTGTCCATCTCCGGAACTCTTCCGTTTTCTCAGACTGAGGCTCCGTCCCCAGTGACACTACACCCTCCTGCCCCCAGGGCACCCCCCACTGCCTGTCCCCATGGGGTCCTCAGAGGAGCAGAATTGCAGGGTGGCCTCCTGTGCCTGCTGGGCCCCTCAGCATATGTCCTCCAGGGCCACCTTCTGGAGCCGTGCTGGATGTCCCTCCTTGGTCTGCTAGGACCCGTGGCAGGGAGACACAGGTGTCGATTGCCTCCTCCACCATGGGCACGGGCTGCTTCCACTTGTTGTCCCTGTGAGCCGTGTGGCTTGGCACAGGAGCTCACGTGTCTGTTCTGGCCCCTGCTCCGACTCCCCCAGGTACATGGCAGGAAGTGGGACTTCAGGGCGGTAGGGTAGCTCCAGGTTGAACTGAGGAAGCCGCGCCATCTTGTATGCCCACTAACCAGCACAAGGGGTCTGGATCCCACATTCTTGCCAACATGTTGGTTGGTTTGCTTTTGGCAGTGGAGGTCCTGATGCAGGTGACATTTCTTCTTCTTTTCTACAAGGCCTTTCTTAGCACCTGTGGCCCAGTGGGACAGCGGCAGAGGCTGAGGGCCAGAGGAGGGCAGGGAGGGGAGGGTGTTGGTCAGGGATCTCTAGAGGAACGGGATCCACAGGAAGTATGATCACACAGAGGGGATTTATTAGACTGGCTTCCACAACCAGAGCTGGCAGTCCCCAGGGGCCATCTGCTGCTGCCCACACTCAGGGAAGTTCCCCACTTTAGTTGGCTCTGCCACATGCCAATCATGCCTAGACACACCCTCACTGACACACACAGACGCATCTTAATCTTCGGCATCTCTTAATCCCATCAAGTTGACAGTTCCAATTAGCCATTACAGGGAGTGTGTTTGAAATACAGAAATGAGGTGCCTCTTGACAGGTAGAGAGAATCACCGTAATGGATGAAGGGAGAGGAGCCAGAAGTCCATGGGGCAGGCTGGGCACTGGCTGGAGGCAGAACCAGCTAAGAATCGGGTGGTGCAGGTCTTTGTTGTTCAGAAAAGCAAGTTGGGTCCCCTGCCAGGGGAAGAGTGCCTTGCCTAAAGCCCCACGGGGCTGGGCCCAGGGGCCGCCCCAGGTGAGCAGGATGTCAGGAGCCACAGAGGTCCGCCTGGCTGCCATCCAGTGCCCTCTGCCAAGTCCCTAGCAGGGCACCTATGGTCAGTGGCTACTCAGCAGAGGGTACTCCCTCTTCTGCACACTGGACAGTGCCGGGAATCTGGCACACATGGCCACCTACCCTCTGAGGCCCAGAGAGTGGCCTCTGGTCTCCCCACTGTCCCCAACGACTTTCTGGCCTCCCTGAAGGTATGGCCACGGGTTGGCCTGCGCCACACCTGGGCCTCTTCAGGACAGTCCCAGCTAAGCAGTTCCCCTGGGAACGGCTCCAGAGGCCAGGAAGCCAGTTCCGGCCCATCAGAGCCTCCAATATTCCAGTGACCCAGGACGGGTGTGTACCTGCGTGGGCCAGAATATGGACTCTGCTAGGGAGAGCCTTTTCTTGTCCTGTGGCTACTGGGACCACCTCCTTTGCTGGAGAAGACCTGCCCATAGGGCCATCAGGGGAAAGCAGAATGAGGTGGAGAGCGGCTGGTGAGCGGCTGGAGGTCTCTGTCCAGCCACACTTGAGCCAAAAGCTGCCCACAGCCCCAAGAGACAGACGGACATCCCTGATGTTTGGGAGCCCAAGAGAGACAGAAGCCTCTAGTGCATGGGGAGCCCTGGGTGAGACAGGTGCCCCTGGTGTATGGGGGAGCCCTGAGTGAGACAGGTGCCCCAGGTGTATGGGGAGCCCCGGGTGAGACAGGTGCCCCTGGCCATGGGGAGCCCTGGGTGAGACAGGTGCCCCTGGTGTATGGGGAGTGGGTGAGACAGGTGCCCTGGTGTATGGGGAGCCCTGGGTGAGACAGGAGCCCCTGGTGTATGGGGAGTGGGTGAGACAGGTGCCCCTGGTGTATGGGGAGTGGGTGAGACAGGTGCCCCTGGTGTATGGGGAGTGGGTGAGACAGGTGCCCCTGGTGTATGGGGAGTGGGTGAGACAGGTGCCCCTGGTGTATGGGGAGCCCTGGGTGAGACAGGTGCCCCTGGTGTATGGGGAGTGGGTGAGACAGGAGCCCCTGGTGTATGGGGAGCCCTGGGTGAGACAGGTGCCCCTGGTGTATGGGGAGCCCTGGGTGAGACAGGTGCCCCTGGTGTATGGGGAGTGGGTGAGACAGGTGCCCCTGGTGTATGGGGAGTGGGTGAGACAGGTGCCCCTGGTGTATGGGGAGTGGGTGAGACAGGTGCCCCTGGTGTATGGGGAGCCCCGGGTGAGACAGGTGCCCCTGGTGTATGGGGAGCCTGGGTGAGACAGGTGCCCCTGGTGTATGGGGAGTGGGTGAGACAGGTGCCCCTGGTGTATGGGGAGTGGGTGAGACAGGTGCCCCTGGTGTATGGGGAGCCCTGGGTGAGACAGGTGCCCCTGGTGTATGGGGAGCCCTGGGTGAGACAGGTGCCCCTGGTGTATGGGGAGTGGGTGAGACAGGTGCCCCTGGTGTATGGGGAGTGGGTGAGACAGGTGCCCCCTGGTGTATGGGGAGTGGGTGAGACAGGTGCCCCTGGTGTATGGGGAGTGGGTGAGACAGGTGCCCCTGGTGTATGGGGAGCCCTGGGTGAGACAGGTGCCCCTGGTGTATGGGGAGCCCCAGGTGAGACAGGTGCCCCTGGTGTATGGGGAGTGGGTGAGACAGGTGCCCCTGGTGTATGGGGAGTGGGTGAGACAGGTGCCCCTGGTGTATGGGGAGCCCTGGGTGAGACAGGTGCCCCTGGTGTATGGGGAGTGGGTGAGACAGGAGCCCCTGGTGTATGGGGAGCCCTGGGTGAGACAGGTGCCCCTGGTGTATGGGGAGCCCTGGGTGAGACAGGTGCCCTGGTGTATGGGGAGTGGGTGAGACAGGTGCCCCTGGTGTATGGGGAGTGGGTGAGACAGGTGCCCCTGGTGTATGGGGAGTGGGTGAGACAGGTGCCCCTGGTGTATGGGGAGCCCCGGGTGAGACAGGTGCCCCTGGTGTATGGGGGAGCCCTGGGTGAGACAGGTGCCCCTGGTGTATGGGGAGTGGGTGAGACAGGTGCCCCTGGTGTATGGGGAGTGGGTGAGACAGGTGCCCCTGGTGTATGGGGAGCCCTGGTGAGACAGGTGCCCCTGGTGTATGGGGAGTGGGTGAGACAGGTGCCCCTGGTGTATGGGGGAGCCCTGGGTGAGACAGGTGCCCCTGGTGTATGGGGAGCCCTGGGTGAGACAGGTGCCCCTGGTGTATGGGGAGTGGGTGAGACAGGTGCCCCTGGTGTATGGGGAGCCCTGGGTGAGACAGGAGCCCCTGGTGTATGGGGGAGCCCTGGGTGAGACAGGTGCCCCTGGTGTATGGGGAGCCCTGGGTGAGACAGGGGCCCCTGGTGTATGGGGAGTGGGTGAGACAGGTGCCCCCTGGTGTATGGGGAGCCCTGGGTGAGACAGGTGCCCCTGGTGTATGGGGAGCCCTGGGTGAGACAGGTGCCCCTGGTGTATGGGGAGCCCTGGGTGAGACAGGTGCCCCTGGTGTATGGGGAGCCCTGGGTGAGACAGGTGCCCCTGGTGTATGGGGAGTGGGTGAGACAGGTGCCCCTGGTGTATGGGGAGCCCTGGGTGAGACAGGTGCCCCTGGTGTATGGGGAGTGGGTGAGACAGGTGCCCCTGGTGTATGGGGGAGCCCTGGGTGAGACAGGTGCCCCTGGTGTATGGGGAGCCCTGGGTGAGACAGGTGCCCCTGGTGTATGGGGAGTGGGTGAGACAGGTGCCCCTGGTGTATGGGGAGCCCTGGGTGAGACAGGAGCCCCTGGTGTATGGGGGAGCCCTGGGTGAGACAGGTGCCCCTGGTGTATGGGGAGCCCTGGGTGAGACAGGGGCCCCTGGTGTATGGGGAGTGGGTGAGACAGGTGCCCCTGGTGTATGGGGAGTGGGTGAGACAGGTGCCCCTGGTGTATGGGGAGCCCTGGGTGAGACAGGTGCCCCTGGTGTATGGGGAGTGGGTGAGACAGGTGCCCCAGGTGTATGGGGAGCCCTGGGTGAGACAGGTGCCCTGGCCAGGGGAGCCCTGGGTGAGACAGGTGCCCCTGGTGTATGGGGAGCCCTGGGTGAGACAGGTGCCCCTGGTGTATGGGGAGTGGGTGAGACAGGAGCCCCTGGTGTATGGGGAGCCCTGGGTGAGACAGGTGCCCTGGTGTATGGGGAGTGGGTGAGACAGGTGCCCCTGGTGTATGGGGAGTGGGTGAGACAGGTGCCCCTGGTGTATGGGGAGCCCCAGGTGAGACAGGTGCCCCTGGTGTATGGGGAGTGGGTGAGACAGGTGCCCCTGGTGTATGGGGAGCCCTGGGTGAGACAGGTGCCCCTGGTGTATGGGGAGTGGGTGAGACAGGTGCCCCCTGGTGTATCGGGAGCCCTGGGTGAGACAGGAGCCCCTGGTGTATGGGGAGTGGGTGAGACAGGAGCCCCTGGTGTATGGGGAGCCCTGGGTGAGACAGGTGTCCCTGGTGTATGGGGAGTGGGTGAGACAGGTGCCCCTGGTGTATGGGGAGCCCTGGGTGAGACAGGTGCCCCTGGTGTATGGGGAGTGGGTGAGACAGGTGCCCCTGGTGTATGGGGGAGCCCTGGGTGAGACAGGTGCCCCAGGTGTATGGGGAGCCCGGGTGAGACAGGTGCCCCTGGCCATGGGGAGCCCTGGGTGAGACAGGTGCCCCTGGTGTATGGGGAGTGGGTGAGACAGGTGCCCCTGGTGTATGGGGAGCCCTGGGTGAGACAGGTTCCCCTGGTGTATGGGAGCCCTGGGTGAGACAGGTGCCCCTGGTGTATGGGGAGTGGTGAGACAGGTGCCCCTGGTGTATGGGGAGTGGGTGAGACAGGTGCCCCTGGTGTATGGGGGAGCCCTGGGTGAGACAGGTGCCCCTGGTGTATGGGGAGTGGGTGAGACAGGTGCCCCTGGTGTATGGGGAGCCCAGGTGAGACAGGTGCCCTGGTGTATGGGGAGCCCTGGGTGAGACAGGTGCCCCTGGCCAGGGGAGCCCTGGGTGAGACAGGTGCCCCTGGTGTATGGGGAGTGGGTGAGACAGGAGCCCCTGGTGTATGGGGAGCCCTGGGTGAGACAGGTGCCCCCTGGTGTATGAGGAGCCCAGGTGAGACAGGTGCCCCTGGTGTATGGGGAGTGGATGAGACAGGTGCCCCTGGTTTATGGGGAGCCCGGGTGAGACAGGTGCCCCTGGTGGATTGGGAGCCCCGGTTGAGACAGGTGCCCCTGGTGTATGGGGAGCCCCAGGTGAGACAAGTGCCCCTGGTGTATGGGGAGTGGGTGAGACAGGTGCCCCCTGGTGTATGGGGAGCCCTGGGTGAGACAGGTGCCCCTGGTGTATGGGGAGTGGGTGAGACAGGTGCCCCTGGTGTATGGGGAGCCCAAGGTGAGACAAGTGCCCCTGGTGTATGGGGAGTGGGTGAGACAGGTGCCCCTGGTGTATGGGGAGTGGGTGAGACAGGTGCCCCTGGTGTATGGGGAGCCCTGGGTGAGACAGGTGCCCTGGTGTATGGGGAGTGGGTGAGACAGGTGCCCCTGGTGTATGGGGGAGCCCTGGGTGAGACAGGTGCCCCTGGTGTATGGGGAGCCTTGGGTGAGACAGGTGCCCCTGGCCAGGGAGCCCTGGGTGAGACAGGTGCCCCTGGTGTATGGGGGAGCCCTGGGTGAGACAGGTGCCCCTGGTGTATGGGGAGTGGGTGAGACAGGAGCCCCTGGTGTATGGGGAGCCCTGGGTGAGACAGGTGCCCCTGGCCAGGGGAGCCCTGGGTGAGACAGGTGCCCCTGGTGTATGGGGGAGCCCTGGGTGAGACAGGTGCCCCTGGTGTATGGGGAGTGGGTGAGACAGGAGCCCCTGGTGTATGGGGAGCCCTGGGTGAGACAGGTGCCCCAGGTGTATGGGGAGCCCCGGGTGAGACAGGTGCCCCTGGCCATGGGAGCCTGGGTGAGACAGGTGCCCCTGGTGTATGGGGAGTGGGTGAGACAGGTGCCCCTGGTGTATGGGGAGCCCCAGGTGAGACAGGTGCCCCTGGTGTATGGGGAGTGGGTGAGACAGGTGCCCCCTGGTGTATCGGGAGCCCTGGGTGAGACAGGAGCCCCTGGTGTATGGGGAGTGGGTGAGACAGGAGCCCCTGGTGTATGGGGAGTGGGTGAGACAGGTGCCCTGGTGTATGGGAGCCCTGGGTGAGACAGGTGCCCCTGGTGTATGGGGAGTGGGTGAGACAGGTGCCCCTGGTGTATGGGGAGTGGGTGAGACAGGTGCCCCTGGTGTATGGGGAGCCCCGGGTGAGACAGGTGCCCCTGGTGTATGGGGAGTGGGTGAGACAGGTGCCCCTGGTGTATGGGGAGCCCTGGGTGAGACAGGTGCCCCAGGTGTATGGGGAGCCCCGGGTGAGACAGGTGCCCCTGGCCATGGGGAGCCCTGGGTGAGACAGGTGCCCCTGGTGTATGGGGAGTGGGTGAGACAGGTGCCCCTGGTGTATGGGGAGCCCTGGGTGAGACAGGTGCCCCTGGTGTATGGGGAGTGGGTGAGACAGGTGCCCCTGGTGTATGGGGAGCCCAAGGTGAGACAAGTGCCCCTGGTGTATGGGGAGTGGGTGAGACAGGTGCCCCTGGTGTATGGGGAGCCCTGGGTGAGACAGGTGCCCCTGGTGTATGGGGAGTGGGTGAGACAGGTGCCCCTGGTGTATGGGGAGCCCAAGGTGAGACAAGTGCCCCTGGTGTATGGGGAGTGGGTGAGACAGGTGCCCCTGGTGTATGGGGAGTGGGTGAGACAGGTGCCCCTGGTGTATGGGGAGCCCTGGGTGAGACAGGTGCCCCTGGTGTATGGGGAGTGGGTGAGACAGGTGCCCCTGGTGTATGGGGGAGCCCTGGGTGAGACAGGTGCCCTGGTGTATGGGGAGCCTTGGGTGAGACAGGTGCCCCTGGCCAGGGGAGCCCTGGGTGAGACAGGTGCCCCTGGTGTATGGGGGAGCCCTGGGTGAGACAGGTGCCCCTGGTGTATGGGGAGTGGGTGAGACAGGAGCCCCTGGTGTATGGGGAGCCCTGGGTGAGACAGGTGCCCCTGGCCAGGGGAGCCCTGGGTGAGACAGGTGCCCCTGGTGTATGGGGGAGCCCTGGGTGAGACAGGTGCCCCTGGTGTATGGGGAGTGGGTGAGACAGGAGCCCCTGGTGTATGGGGAGCCCTGGGTGAGACAGGTGCCCCTGGTGTATGGGGAGCCCTGGGTGAGACAGGTGCCCCTGGTGTATGGGGAGCCCTGGGTGAGACAGGTGCCCCTGGTGTATGGGGAGTGGGTGAGACAGGTGCCCCGGGTGTATGGGGAGCCCTGGGTGAGACAGGTGCCCCTGGTGTATGGGGAGCCCCAGGTGAGACAGGTGCCCCTGGTGTATGGGGAGTGGGTGAGACAGGTGCCCCAGGTGTATGGGGAGCCCTGGGTGAGACAGGTGCCCCTGGTGTATGGGGAGTGGGTGAGACAGGTGCCCCAGGTGTATGGGGAGCCCCGGGTGAGACAGGTGCCCCTGGTGTATGGGGAGTGGGTGAGACAGGTGCCCCTGGTGTATGGGGAGCCCCAGGTGAGACAGGTGCCCCTGGTGTATGGGGAGTGGGTGAGACAGGTGCCCCAGGTGTATGGGGAGCCCCGGGTGAGACAGGTGCCCCTGGCCATGGGGAGCCCTGGGTGAGACAGGGTGCCCCTGGTGTATGGGGAGTGGGTGAGACAGGTGCCCCTGGTGTATGGGGAGCCCTGGGTGAGACAGGTGCCCCTGGTGTATGGGGAGCCCTGGGTGAGACAGGTGCCCCTGGTGTATGGGGAGTGGGTGAGACAGGTGCCCCGGGTGTATGGGGAGCCTGGGTGAGACAGGTGCCCCTGGTGTATGGGGAGCCCCAGGTGAGACAGGTGCCCCTGGTGTATGGGGAGCCCAAGGTGAGACAAGTTGCCCCTGGTGTATGGGGAGCCCTGGGTGAGACAGGTGCCCCTGGTGTATGGGGGAGCCCTGGGTGAGACAGGTGCCCCTGGTGTATGGGGAGTGGGTGAGACAGGTGCCCCTGGTGTATGGGAGCCCCAGGTGAGACAGGTGCCCCTGGTGTATGGGGAGCCCTGGGTGAGACAGGTGCCCCTGGCCAGGGGAGCCCTGGGTGAGACAGGTGCCCCTGGTGTATGGGGGAGCCCTGGGTGAGACAGGTGCCCCTGGTGTATGGGGAGTGGGTGAGACAGGAGCCCCTGGTGTATGGGGAGCCCTGGGTGAGACAGGTGCCCCTGGCCAGGGGAGCCCTGGGTGAGACAGGTGCCCCTGGTGTATGGGGGAGCCCTGGGTGAGACAGGTGCCCCTGGTGTATGGGGAGTGGTGAGACAGGTGCCCCTGGTGTATGGGGGAGCCTTGGGTGAGACAGGTGCCCCTGGTGTATGGGGAGCCCTGGGTGAGACAGGTGCCCCTGGTGTATGGGGAGCCCTGGGTGAGACAGGTGCCCCTGGTGTATGGGGAGTGGGTGAGACAGGTGCCCCTGGTGTATGGGGAGCCCTGGGTGAGACAGGTGCCCCAGGTGTATGGGGAGCCCGGGTGAGACAGGTGCCCCTGGCCATGGGGAGCCCTGGGTGAGACAGGTGCCCCTGGTGTATGGGGAGTGGGTGAGACAGGTGCCCCTGGTGTATGGGGAGCCCTGGGTGAGACAGGTGCCCCTGGTGTATGGGGAGCCCTGGGTGAGACAGGTGCCCCTGGTGTATGGGGAGTGGGTGAGACAGGTGCCCCTGGTGTATGGGGAGTGGGTGAGACAGGTGCCCCTGGTGTATGGGGGAGCCCTGGGTGAGACAGGTGCCCCTGGTGTATGGGGAGTGGGTGAGACAGGTGCCCCTGGTGTATGGGGGAGCCTTGGGTGAGACAGGTGCCCCTGGTGTATGGGGAGCCCTGGGTGAGACAGGTGCCCCTGGTGTATGGGGAGCCCTGGGTGAGACAGGTGCCCCTGGTGTATGGGGAGCCTGGGTGAGACAGGTGCCCCTGGTGTATGGGGAGTGGATGAGACAGGTGCCCCTGGTGTATGGGGAGCCCCAGGTGAGACAAGTGCCCCTGGTGTATGGGAGTGGGTGAGACAGGTGCCCCTGGTGTATGGGGAGTGGGTGAGACAGGTGCCCCTGGTGTATGGGGAGTGGGTGAGACAGGTGCCCCTGGTGTATGGGGAGCCCTGGGTGAGACAGGTGCCCCTGGTGTATGGGGAGCCCCAGGTGAGACAGGTGCCCCTGGTGTATGGGGAGTGGGTGAGACAGGTGCCCCTGGTGTATGGGGAGCCCTGGGTGAGACAGGTGCCCCCTGGTGTATGGGGAGCCCTGGGTGAGACAGGTGTCCCTGGTGTATGGGGAGCCCCAGGTGAGACAGGTGCCCCTGGTGTATGGGGAGTGGGTGAGACAGGTGCCCTGGTGTATGGGGAGTGGGTGAGACAGGTGCCCCTGGTGTATGGGGAGTGGGTGAGACAGGTGCCCCTGGTGTATGGGGAGTGGGTGAGACAGGTGCCCCTGGTGTATGGGGAGTGGATGAGACAGGTGCCCCTGGTGTATGGGGAGTGGTGAGACAGGTGCCCCTGGTGTATGGGGAGCCCTGGGTGAGACAGGTGCCCCTGGTGTATGGGGAGTGGGTGAGACAGGTGCCCCTGGTGTATGGGGAGTGGATGAGACAGGTGCCCCTGGTGTATGGGGAGCCCCAGGTGAGACAAGTGCCCCTGGTGTATGGGGAGTGGGTGAGACAGGTGCCCCTGGTGTATGGGGAGTGGGTGAGACAGGTGCCCCTGGTGTATGGGGAGTGGGTGAGACAGGTGCCCCTGGTGTATGGGGAGCCCTGGGTGAGACAGGTGCCCCTGGTGTATGGGGAGTGGGTGAGACAGGTGCCCCCTGGTGTATGGGGAGCCCTGGGTGAGACAGGTGCCCTGGTGTATGGGGAGCCCTGGGTGAGACAGGTGCCCCTGGTGTATGGGGGAGCCCTGGGTGAGACAGGTGCCCCTGGTGTATGGGGGAGCCCTGGGTGAGACAGGTGCCCCTGGTGTATGAGGAGCCCCAGGTGAGACAGGTGCCCCTGGTGTATGGGGAGTGGGTGAGACAGGTGCCCCTGGTGTATGGGGAGTGGGTGAGACAGGTGCCCCTGGTGTATGGGGAGCCCTGGGTGAGACAGGTGCCCCTGGTGTATGGGGAGTGGGTGAGACAGGTGCCCCTGGTGTATGGGGAGTGGGTGAGACAGGTGCCCTGGTGTATGGGGAGCCCTGGGTGAGACAGGTGCCCCTGGTGTATGGGGAGCCCTGGGTGAGACAGGAGCCCCTGGTGTATGGGGGAGTGGGTGAGACAGGAGCCCCTGGTGTATGGGGGAGCCCTGGGTGAGACAGGTGCCCCTGGTGTATGGGGAGCCCCAGGTGAGACAGGTGCCCCTGGTGTATGGGGAGTGGGTGAGACAGGTGTCCCTGGTGTATGGAGAGCCCCGGGTGAGACAGGTGCCCCTGGTGTATGGGGAGCCCCAGGTGAGACAGGTGCCCCTGGTGTATGGGGAGCCCTGGGTGAGACAGGTGCCCCTGGTGTATGGGGAGCCCCAGGTGAGACAGGTGCCCCTGGTGTATGGGGAGTGGGTGAGACAGGTGCCCCTGGTGTATGGGGAGTGGGTGAGACAGGTGCCCCTGGTGTATGGGGAGTGGGTGAGACAGGTGCCCCTGGTGTATGGGGAGTGGGTGAGACAGGTGTCCCTGGTGTATGGGGAGTGGGTGAGACAGGTGCCCCTGGTGTATGGGGAGCCCTGGGTGAGACAGGTGCCCCTGGTGTATGGGGAGTGGGTGAGACAGGTGCCCCTGGTGTATGGGGAGCCCCAGGTGAGACAAGTGCCCCTGGTGTATGGGGAGTGGGTGAGACAGGTGCCCCTGGTGTATGGGGAGTGGGTGAGACAGGTGCCCCTGGTGTATGGGGAGCCCTGGGTGAGACAGGTGCCCCTGGTGTATGGGGAGTGGGTGAGACAGGTGCCCCTGGTGTATGGGGGAGCCCTGGGTGAGACAGGTGCCCCTGGTGTATGGGGGAGCCTTGGGTGAGACAGGTGCCCCTGGCCAGGGGAGCCCTGGGTGAGACAGGTGCCCCTGGTGTATGGGGGAGCCCTGGGTGAGACAGGTGCCCCTGGTGTATGGGGAGTGGGTGAGACAGGAGCCCCTGGTGTATGGGGAGCCCTGGGTGAGACAGGTGCCCCTGGCCAGGGGAGCCCTGGGTGAGACAGGTGCCCCCTGGGTGTATGGGGGAGCCCTGGGTGAGACAGGTGCCCCTGGTGTATGGGGAGTGGGTGAGACAGGAGCCCCTGGTGTATGGGGAGCCCTGGGTGAGACAGGTGCCCCTGGTGTATGGGGAGCCCTGGGTGAGACAGGTGCCCCTGGTGTATGGGGAGCCCAGGTGAGACAGGTGCCCCTGGTGTATGGGGAGTGGGTGAGACAGGTGCCCCAGGTGTATGGGGAGCCCTGGGTGAGACAGGTGCCCCTGGTGTATGGGGAGTGGGTGAGACAGGTGCCCCAGGTGTATGGGGAGCCCCGGGTGAGACAGGTGCCCCTGGTGTATGGGGAGTGGGTGAGACAGGTGCCCCTGGTGTATGGGGAGCCCCAGGTGAGACAGGTGCCCCTGGTGTATGGGGAGTGGGTGAGACAGGTGCCCCAGGTGTATGGGGAGCCCCGGGTGAGACAGGTGCCCCTGGCCATGGGGAGCCCTGGGTGAGACAGGTGCCCCTGGTGTATGGGGAGTGGGGTGTATGGGGAGCCCTGGGTGAGACAGGTGCCCCTGGTGTATGGGGAGCCCTGGGTGAGACAGGTGCCCCTGGTGTATGGGGAGTGGGTGAGACAGGTGCCCCGGGTGTATGGGGGAGCCCTGGGTGAGACAGGTGCCCCTGGTGTATGGGGAGCCCCAGGTGAGACAGGTGCCCCTGGTGTATGGGGAGCCCAAGGTGAGACAAGTGCCCCTGGTGTATGGGGAGCCCTGGGTGAGACAGGTGCCCCTGGTGTATGGGGAGTGGGTGAGACAGGTGCCCCTGGTGTATGGGGGAGCCCTGGGTGAGACAGGTGCCCCTGGTGTATGGGGAGTGGGTGAGACAGGTGCCCCTGGTGTATGGGGAGCCCAGGTGAGACAGGTGCCCCTGGTGTATGGGGAGCCCTGGGTGAGACAGGTGCCCCTGGCCAGGGGAGCCCTGGGTGAGACAGGTGCCCCTGGTGTATGGGGGAGCCCTGGGTGAGACAGGTGCCCCTGGTGTATGGGGAGTGGGTGAGACAGGAGCCCCTGGTGTATGGGGAGCCTGGGTGAGACAGGTGCCCCTGGCCAGGGGAGCCTGGGTGAGACAGGTGCCCCTGGTGTATGGGGGAGCCCTGTGTGAGACAGGTGCCCCTGGTGTATGGGGAGTGGGTGAGACAGGTGCCCCTGGTGTATGGGGGAGCCTTGGGTGAGACAGGTGCCCCTGGTGTATGGGGAGCCCTGGGTGAGACAGGTGCCCCTGGTGTATGGGGAGCCCTGGGTGAGACAGGTGCCCCTGGTGTATGGGGAGTGGGTGAGACAGGTGCCCCTGGTGTATGGGGAGCCCTGGGTGAGACAGGTGCCCCAGGTGTATGGGGAGCCCCGGGTGAGACAGGTGCCCCTGGCCATGGGGAGCCCTGGGTGAGACAGGTGCCCCTGGTGTATGGGGAGCCCTGGGTGAGACAGGTGTCCCTGGTGTATGGGGAGCCCTGGGTGAGACAGGTGCCCCTGGTGTATGGGGAGTGGGTGAGACAGGTGCCCCTGGTGTATGGGGAGCCCTGGGTGAGACAGGTGCCCCTGGTGTATGGGGAGTGGGTGAGACAGGTGCCCCTGGTGTATGGGGAGTGGGTGAGACAGGTGCCCCTGGTGTATGGGGAGTGGGTGAGACAGGTGCCCCTGGTGTATGGGGAGCCCCGGGTGAGACAGGTGCCCCTGGTGTATGGGGGAGCCCTGGGTGAGACAGGTGCCCCTGGTGTATGGGGAGTGGGTGAGACAGGTGCCCCTGGTGTATGGGGGAGCCTTGGGTGAGACAGGTGCCCCTGGTGTATGGGGAGCCCTGGGTGAGACAGGTGCCCCTGGTGTATGGGGAGCCCTGGGTGAGACAGGTGCCCCTGGTGTATGGGGAGCCCTGGGTGAGACAGGTGCCCCTGGTGTATGGGGAGTGGATGAGACAGGTGCCCCTGGTGTATGGGGAGCCCCAGGTGAGACAAGTGCCCCTGGTGTATGGGGAGTGGGTGAGACAGGTGCCCCTGGTGTATGGGGAGTGGGTGAGACAGGTGCCCCTGGTGTATGGGGAGTGGGTGAGACAGGTGCCCCTGGTGTATGGGGAGCCCTGGGTGAGACAGGTGCCCCTGGTGTATGGGGAGCCCCAGGTGAGACAGGTGCCCCTGGTGTATGGGGAGTGGGTGAGACAGGTGCCCCTGGTGTATGGGGAGCCCTGGGTGAGACAGGTGCCCCCTGGTGTATGGGGAGCCCTGGGTGAGACAGGTGTCCCTGGTGTATGGGGAGCCCCAGGTGAGACAGGTGCCCCTGGTGTATGGGAGTGGGTGAGACAGGTGCCCCTGGTGTATGGGGAGTGGGTGAGACAGGTGCCCCTGGTGTATGGGGAGTGGGTGAGACAGGTGCCCCTGGTGTATGGGGAGCCCTGGGTGAGACAGGTGCCCCTGGTGTATGGGGAGCCCCAGGTGAGACAGGTGCCCCTGGTGTATGGGGAGTGGGTGAGACAGGTGCCCCTGGTGTATGGGGAGCCCTGGGTGAGACAGGTGCCCCCTGGTGTATGGGGAGCCCTGGGTGAGACAGGTGTCCCTGGTGTATGGGGAGCCCCAGGTGAGACAGGTGCCCCTGGTGTATGGGGAGTGGGTGAGACAGGTGCCCCTGGTGTATGGGGAGTGGATGAGACAGGTGCCCCTGGTGTATGGGGAGTGGGTGAGACAGGTGCCCCTGGTGTATGGGGAGTGGGTGAGACAGGTGCCCCTGGTGTATGGGGAGTGGATGAGACAGGTGCCCCTGGTGTATGGGGAGTGGGTGAGACAGGTGCCCCTGGTGTATGGGGAGCCCTGGTGAGACAGGTGCCCCTGGTGTATGGGGAGCCCTGGGTGAGACAGGTGCCCCTGGTGTATGGGGAGTGGGTGAGACAGGTGCCCCTGGTGTATGGGGAGTGGGTGAGACAGGTGTCCCTGGTGTATGGGGAGTGGGTGAGACAGGTGCCCCTGGTGTATGGGGAGTGGGTGAGACAGGTGCCCCTGGTGTATGGGGAGTGGGTGAGACAGGTGCCCCTGGTGTATGGGGAGTGGGTGAGACAGGTGCCCCTGGTGTATGGGGAGCCCTGGGTGAGACAGGTGCCCCTGGTGTATGGGGAGCCCCAGGTGAGACAGGTGCCCCTGGTGTATGGGGAGTGGGTGAGACAGGTGCCCCTGGTGTATGGGGAGCCCTGGGTGAGACAGGTGCCCCCTGGTGTATGGGGAGCCCTGGGTGAGACAGGTGCCCCTGGTGTATGGGGAGTGGGTGAGACAGGTGCCCCTGGTGTATGGGGAGTGGGTGAGACAGGTGCCCCTGGTGTATGGGGAGTGGGTGAGACAGGTGCCCCTGGTGTATGGGGAGCCCTGGGTGAGACAGGTGCCCCTGGTGTATGGGGAGCCCCAGGTGAGACAGGTGCCCCTGGTGTATGGGGAGTGGGTGAGACAGGTGCCCCTGGTGTATGGGGAGCCCTGGGTGAGACAGGTGCCCCCTGGTGTATGGGGAGCCCTGGGTGAGACAGGTGCCCCTGGTGTATGGGGAGTGGGTGAGACAGGTGCCCCTGGTGTATGGGGAGTGGGTGAGACAGGTGCCCCTGGTGTATGGGGAGTGGGTGAGACAGGTGCCCCTGGTGTATGGGGAGCCCTGGGTGAGACAGGTGCCCCTGGTGTATGGGGAGTGGGTGAGACAGGTGCCCCTGGTGTATGGGGAGTGGGTGAGACAGGTGCCCCTGGTGTATGGGGAGTGGGTGAGACAGGTGCCCCTGGTGTATGGGGAGCCCTGGGTGAGACAGGTGCCCCTGGTGTATGGGGAGTGGGTGAGACAGGTGCCCCTGGTGTATGGGGAGCCCTGGGTGAGACAGGTGCCCCTGGTGTATGGGGAGTGGGTGAGACAGGTGCCCCTGGTGTATGGGGAGTGGGTGAGACAGGTGCCCCTGGTGTATGGGGAGCCCCGGGTGAGACAGGAGCCCCTGGTGTATGGGGAGCCCTGGGTGAGACAGGTGCCCCCTGGTGTATGGGGAGCCCTGGGTGAGACAGGTGCCCCTGGTGTATGGGGAGTGGGTGAGACAGGAGCCCCTGGTGTATGGGGGAGCCCTGGGTGAGACAGGTGCCCCTGGTGTATGGGGAGCCCCAGGTGAGACAGGTGCCCCTGGTGTATGGGGAGTGGGTGAGACAGGTGTCCCTGGTGTATGGAGAGCCCCGGGTGAGACAGGTGCCCCTGGTGTATGGGGAGTGGGTGAGACAGGTGCCCCTGGTGTATGGGGAGTGGGTGAGACAGGTGCCCCTGGTGTATGGGGAGCCCCAGGTGAGACAGGTGCCCCTGGTGTATGGGGAGTGGGTGAGACAGGTGTCCCTGGTGTATGGAGAGCCCCGGGTGAGACAGGAGCCCCTGGTGTATGGGGAGCCCTGGGTGAGACAGGTGCCCCTGGTGTATGGGGGAGCCCTGGGTGAGACAGGTGCCCCCTGGTGTATGGGGAGCCCTGGGTGAGACAGGTGCCCCTGGTGTATGGGGAGTGGGTGAGACAGGTGCCCCTGGTGTATGGGGAGTGGGTGAGACAGGTGCCCCTGGTGTATGGGGAGCCCTGGGTGAGACAGGTGCCCCTGGTGTATGAGGAGCCCTGGGTGAGACAGGTGTCCCTGGTGTTTGGGGAGCCCTGGGTGAGACAGGTGTCCCTGGTGTTTGGGGAGTCCTGGGTGAGACAGGAGCCCCTGGCCAGGGGAGCCCCGAGTACAGGTATCTGAGAGTGACAGGCACCCGTGCCCTCCAGGACCTCCCAGTTTTGGTATGCAAACAGGAAACCAGGAAGTGAGCCAGAGACCCCAGTGCTGGATGGGGAGGGTGCTGAGGAGGGAGGGCTGTAGGCGGCGCTGTTTACAGAGGGTGGTTGAGGAGGTGGCAGGTGAGGGGTGGGCGGGTGGCAGTGGGAGAGGAGGAGGTGGCAGGTGAGGGGTGGGCGGGTGGCAGTGGGAGAGGAGGCTGGCGGCTGGCAGTTCACCAGCCCTTCCCACAGCCCTCCACGCTCTGGGACGATATTGTTTTATTAGCTTATTAGGGGAGATTCATGCATTTTGCTTGTTGATCAGAGTAAAAAAGGAACTTCACGCACATTCTAACCCAGAGGCAATACGGGAAGAGTGACAGTTTTTTCAGTGACGTGCCTGGGGGAGGGCTGTTAGAGCTGACAAATTGCGTGAAGCACCTCATAATACAAACAAATGAAAGACTGGTGGTGTTCAAGGCTCGCTTCTCGGAAATATGAGCTGCTGCAGAGGGAGGCCCAGGCAGCAGCACTCCATGGCCTGCCTGGCCCTGGCCCTCCACACACCTCTGCTTGCCCTGCTCGGGGGTGTTTCCTCCCAGTTTCAGAGGAGCGTGGCCCCGAGCCACCTTGGTTTTGGACTCCGGCCTTGGGAACTGTGACAGCTCCCTGACAGCTGTGACACATTCCGCAGTTTTAAGCCTCTGGGTGTGTGGCACCTAGTTCCTCAGTCCAGACACTCTCCCCTGTCTCTCAGGCCCTCTGTGGCCACTGCACAGGCCAGCGAGGTGCTTGGAGCTCTTACCTCTGGGGACTGGGCATGGCTGCCTCCTGGGCCTGCTGCCCACGCTGAGGCTCAGTGACCAGGTTCAGCTCCAGGGTGTAGTGGACCTGGGTGAGGAGGGCCAGCAGCAGCTGTGGGTAGGCCTCCCGCACGGCCTTCTTGAACTCCCGTGCGAACTGTAGCTCCAGGAGTGTGTTCATGGCCTGTTGGGACAGGAGGGCCCAAGCTCCTGATGATGTCCCTCCCGCTGGCCCCGCCACTGTGTGCTTCAGCCTGGCCCACTTCTCTGGCGCTCTCGGGCAGGCGCTGCCGTGCTGGTCCCCCTGCTGTTCCACACACTGGAGCTCCTCAGCCTCCTCCCTGCCATCGCCTGGGATGCTGCCACCCAGCCTGCAGGCCCCACCATGCCAGGCTGCCCTCTATCCCGCCTCGACTACGCCACCTGCTCTCTGCACTTGGCACTATATCGGGGGGGGGGGGTCTGGCCCCGGAGGTGAGCTCCTGCACTGTGTTCTCAGCACCAACTCTGCACACAGCAGGGGCCTAATGTGTGAAAGCTGGGGAATCAAATGCCCTTGAAGGCAGAGTCTGTGACAGCAGGCCCCAGGCCCCAAGGCAGGGGCGTTGAGTTCTGGGCTAGGGGTGGTCCTGAGCAGAAGTGGCATGGGGTGGGCAGGGGATGTACACACAGGATGCAGGGTGGCTGCTCTGCAGCTCCTGACAGGGGTGCTACTCTGCTGGGGGCTGGCATCAGCCTGGGGCTGGTGGGCTCGGGGGGCTGGTGAGTGCCAGGCATGGGTGGTCTCCCTCCAGCTGCCTGTTCATCACACCCCTGGGGCAGCAGCTGCTCATCTAGGGGTGCCTGGGTAGGAAGGGGCAGCTGTGTGCTCTCGGCTTCTGCTCACAGGGCTTCTGGGGCTGGGACCCTGTCTGGAAAGTTCCAGGACATGGCGGCTGCCTTGCCAGAGTCCAGCCAAGGGGGCAGGTGTGGCTGCCTTAGGGAGTGAGTGCCCTGCCCCTGGGGTATGCCAGCAGGGCCCGGCTTACAGGGAGAGCGGAGGGCTCCGACAGGAGGCAGCCTCTGAGATCCCTCCAGAATCCGTGGTCCCCAGAGCCCCAGTGTGGCTGAAGAGCCTGGTGTCTCCACACTCTTCCCCGCAGCCCCCTCCAAGGTGGCCCTGCACATAAGCAGTCCCGGCACACACAGATGGAACCCCCTGGCCAACCCTGCAGGGGGGACGCTCGGCTCTGATTCCCTGCTGGGGCCAGAGCCCTGGGCAGTAAGAAGAGCTGGGCCTGAGACCCAGGTCTGTGGGGTCAGCCCCTGGACTGGGGCTGCCCCAGAGGGAGGCCCTCTACCTCCAGGGCAGGCCTGGGCCCTCCTGCAGCCAGGCTGTGGAGCTCCCCACCACCCTGTGCCATGGTCCTGACTGTCCGCTCCTGAAGCCAGGGGCTGGGGTTGCGGACTCACGGCCAGCGAGCGCAGGTAATCCTTCTCCTTGGGGTTGGGGTTGCTGTTGCTTGCTCTGGTGGGCAGGGGCCGCTCCTGCAGCCAGGCCAGCAGCATGGCCAGCACCAGGCGGCTCACGGGCTGCTCAGCTCCCAGGGCCCTCCACAGGCGGAAGGCATGGCTGTGGGCAGAGAGGGCCATGAGGGCTGTGTGGCAACTGGGGCCTGCCCAGCTCTGCCGGGAGGCCACCGTGGCCAGGGCCCGCATGCCCCGGATGAAGGTGGGGTGGACCTGAGCGGTGTGCAAAGCTTTCAGTGCATGCGATGTTCTCCTGCCCGTTGCAGATGGGGACCTTGAAGCCTGGAGAGAAGGCGTACCCTGGCCAAGCATGTTGCATTTGGGGGCTGCCAGCATGTGCTCGGGACAGACTGGGGCTGGGTGTGAGTGCTGGGCAGTGTCAGCATTTAGAGGTCATGAAAAGCCCTGGGAACAGCGGTGGCCACTGAAGGTGAAGTCTGAGAGTCACCCTGAAGCCCGGGAGAGGAAGCCAGGATGAGGCAGGAGCCAGCAGAGGAGAGCACACAGGAGTGGAGCGGCCAGGGACGGAGTGGCCAGTGGAGTGACCAGGGCCGACAGTGAGCCAGGCAGCCGGCTCCCAGAGCCAGGAGAACAAGGGCTCCCGGAGCGGAGCATGACTGGCCAAGCCAAATTCTGCTGACAGCCCTTGTGCGTGGGGACAGAGGCTGACCCCTGGACTCGGCAGCACGAGGTTGCTGCTGGCCTGAGGGAGGGCTTCCCTGAAGCCACAGGTTTCACTGGAGCTGCGAGCCACGGCACAAACACCAGCCACCCAGCACAGATGGACGCCGAAGGGCTGAGGAGCACTTGGACGCTCATCATCAGCCACCAGCAAATGCACTCGGAAACCACCGCACGTCGCGCCACACCCACTGGGATGGCCACCGTCCAGGAAATGGAGCGTAATGAGTGCTGGCGAGGACGGGCAGCGCTGGGCGCCCTCCTGCTGCTGGTACAGCACCGTGGAAGCCACCGCGGCAGCTTGGGAAGTCCCCAGGACTGCCGTGTGCCAGCCACACCACCACCAGGGCTGCGCCGGGTGGTTCAGAGGACTTGATCACACAGCTCCCCCTGGCTCCTGCAGGGAGGGGCCACCAGACCTGCCTCGGATACAGTCAGTACTCAAGTCCCTCCTGCAAAGCGGCAGAGCAGGACCCTCTGAGCAGGACCCTCTGAGCACTCCGCCTCCGGCCTGCGCGGCCCGACTGCAGTGGGATACTGCGCAAATATTATCCACTGCACCCTCCAGGGACTCTGGAGAAGTCTGCACAGGCGCAGGGCAGAGGCAGTGTTTCTGGAAGAGGACGGTGGGTCTGTGGATGCAGAGCCCGAGGACGCAGGCCAAGGCTGATGGCAGTAGTGATCACAATGGCCCAAAGGGGAGAGCACGTGCCCATCACCACAGAGGACACGTGCAGCCACAGACGGAGAGAGGCTCTGACAGGTGTCAGGAGGATGAAGCCCCAGGACCCCAGAGGAGACGTGCACTCCATCTCTGTGGAATTCCCAGGGGCTCAGAGGCCCCCTCGTGCCAGGAGGCTGGGGGCCTCTGCGGCACAGAGGGAGGCACCTGGGGGCTACTCTTGGATGGGTCCAGGGATTCTGCCTGGAGTGATTCTGTGGGATCAGACAGTGGTGGCAGCTGCGCAGCCCTGCAGATATGACCAATGCCCTGAGCTGGACCCTTAAGAGTGGTTAAATGGAAAATTCTATGGCACACATAATTACCAAAGTTAAAGTAATTCATGATGTCATGCCCAAACCATCGAACTGTATACTTTAAATGGGCGAATCCTTTAGTATGTGAATTTTATTTGTGGTGTGTGTGTGTGTGTGTGTGTGTGTGTGTGTGTGTAGTACTGGGGTTGAACCCAGGACCAGGACTCATGCATATTAGGCAAGCACTCTACCACCGAGCTACTGCCATAGCCTATGGGTCACATCTTATTAAATCTGTTTTTTAAAAAGGAATGAGCTGGGCACAGTGGTGCATGCCTATCATCCCAATGGCTTGGGAGGCTGAGGCAGGAGGATTGCAAGTTGGGGGACAGTCTCAGCAGCTTAGCAAGGCCCTGTTTCAAAATAAAAAATAAAAAGATCTGGGACATGGTTCAGTGGCTAAGCACCCCTAGGTTCAATCCCTGGTATTAAAGAAACAGAAAAGAGCGGGAGGCTCGGGTCCCCCAGGAATGGTCTGCCAGACTACTCGAGTCAGCGCCTCCCTTGAAAACCGCTAAAAAGCCTGGGGAGTTAAAATCCAGGGTCCTAAAAGCACCAGAGATGATGGAACTGCAAAGGAGTGCCAGGCCGCTTGGAGTGTCTG
Source organism: Urocitellus parryii (assembly GCF_045843805.1). Taxonomy (NCBI): domain Eukaryota; kingdom Metazoa; phylum Chordata; class Mammalia; order Rodentia; family Sciuridae; genus Urocitellus; species Urocitellus parryii. The sequence goes on along the minus strand of NC_135537.1, from coordinate 2,657,197 downwards.
AAGACCTCAGGATGCAGGGACCCCAGGAGCCACCGAGGCCCTGGGGACGTGTCGCAATTCTGGAAAGGTAGGGCCTTTGCCAGCCTTGCGGGATGGAGGGCAGAGACTGGAGCCCAGAGGTGGGCTGGTGGAGCAGGTGGCCTTCCGCCATCCCCTGTGATGCTGAACTGGTGGTGGGAAGCCGGTGGACATCCACCAGTGTGAATCGCCTGGGGCCCGGGGTCTGGAGTCCTGGAGTTGGCTGAAAGTGGTCTTTAGCTGGAGTGTCCTGTCCTTAGGTGAATCATTCCTATAACATTTCCCCCAGATGAACATCTAGCCGGCTGTCAAAGATAGCCAGACCCAGGAGGAAGCAAGACTGCATGGGTGGCATAGAGCAAGGACAGATGCGATTGTCACGGTTTGGAGAAGGAATGTCCCTGGAAACTTCCTGTGGTTATACAGGAATACTTGGAAGTGGAGTGATGGGATGGGGAGAGCTGTATCTAATCATCTTCCCAATTTGAATGGACTAAAGGGTAGTGATTGTTGGCAGGTGGGTCGTGGCTGGAGGAGGTGGGTAACTGGGGGCGAGTCTTGGAAGGGGGCATCTTCCCTGTCGTCCTGTACCCACCCATGTCTCCTTCCTGGCCACCGTGAGTGGAGCAGCACCCCTTCACCCTCCCTTCCCTCATGTGGGCTCAGAGCGACGGCCTCGGCTGACATGGACCGAACCCCTGGAACAATGACCAAAAATAGACTTATCCTCCTCTAAGTCGCTCTTGTCAGGTGTTTGGGTCCCCATGACAAAAAGCTGACTGATATAAATTGGTACTGAGCAGTAGGGCTGTGGCTGGGACTAACTTGACCATCTGGTTCAGAAGCCTTTGGAAATGGTTTGCTGGAGGAGTTGGAAAAGTTCAGAGATGAGGGCATGGGACCCCTAGGATGCTGTAAGCAGAGACTCATGGGCAATTCTGGTGAGAGCTCGGGAGACCAGAATACTGAGAGGAATGGAGACAGATGACGCTCAGGAGATTTCAGAGAAGAGCAAGGGATCTACTGGAAATTGAACTAGCGGCCACTCATGTTATCGCCAGGCAAAGAATTTGGCTACATTTTGCCAAATTGAGCTGAATTTAACGGTGGCAGACTAATTAATCTGGTGGAGGAAATTTCCAGACCACACAGCACTAAGGTGGTGACATTGGTGTTACCGGCAGCCTTTAGCCAGGTTTGCTGTAAGATCAAGAGCAGAAAGTAGAGCTGAAGGACTTCAAACACTTGCAGTGTGACCAGAAAACAGGGGAAAGGAAGGCATGGTTGTTAAAGAGATCAGAGCCACCCAGGAGACACTAAGGACTTTGTACAGAGACAATAGGAAAGAGCCTCAGGAATTTGCATGACCATACACATTACTGACTCAGGATGTAGAAGGGAAAATTCCTTGAGAAGAGATTTTGGGGTACCCTGCTCGCATAGGGGGCCTAGGAAGTTGTCTCACCAGGCTCAGCACCCAGGCATTCAGAGACCACTGCCACTCGACCCCACAGGTCCCAGCTGCTACTTCAGCTGGAAGTGACCTGGGCATCATCCATGTGGCGCTGGTTCTTCAGGAAAGCGGGATGGTGCAGGTAGAGGGTCAAGAAAGCGTCCACTGAGATTTCAAAGGAGGGCCTGGGTCAGTCTTGCAGGCTGCCCCCGAGGGGGTGACGCATAAAGCTGCGAGGGTGAAGCTGAGACTTGAAGACCCCAGAAATGAAGAGATGCCAGTAACATGGAATGTCTCCCGAGTGAACCTGCTGGCTGCAGAGAGAGCTGGGCTGAAAGAGAGGCCCAAGGAGGGCAGCTACCCAGGCCCTCTGGAACCTCGTCTCCTCACCGTGAGCCCCAGAGGCTGCAAGAGGAGAGACCGAAATGTCCGCCTCGCTGGGCTAAGGTCCTGCTTTGGCCCCTCCCCTGTCCCTCTGCCCCCGTTCCTCCCTTTGAAATGGGAATGCTCACTCTATGCCGTTAGGTATCGGATGTTACAGGGGCTCACAGCCAAGAGTTTGCTTTGAGTCTCAGAGGAGACTTTGGAATTGGACTTTGAGGCAGTGCTAGAACTAGTACGGCTCTACAGGGACTATATAGGGACTCCCGGAGATGGACTAAATGCACTTTGCTTTGTGAGGTGGACTGAGCTGTTGGGGGCTGGGGTGGAATGTAGTGGTTTAGATATGAGGCACCCCCCAAAAGTCTCATGTGAACGCAGGAATCCACAGGGGTGGATAATTGGATGTGAGAGCTCTGACCTCATCAGTCCACCCTAGTTTAATGACCTCATTGGATGGTAACGGAGGCTGGTGGGTGGCGGGAGGAGGTGGGCTGTGGAGGAGGTGGTGGTGGGGTGCCCTTGAAGGTCTCACCTTTCCTTTGCCTTTTTTTTGTTTCCTGGTTGCCACCAACAAAGCAGCTGCTCTGCGTCGCACCCTTCCATCCTGACGCCCCCTGTCCCACCCTGGGCCCTGAGCATGGACTTCACCTCTGAAACCAGAGCCCAAATAGACACCTCCTTCTCCTTCTTGGGTACTTTGGTCACAGTGACAAAAAGCTGAGTAAGAAAGGTGACCTGACAACAGCTAGGACGCTGGACTGGCCAGACCTGGGCTGTGGGCAAGCCTTCACTATGAACAGAAATGAGGGGCAGCTTAAGGGCATGTGCAGCAGACAGGAGTCTGGGGGGCAGACTCTGAGCAGGTCACAGACAGAACCAAGTCGAAGCCTTAGAATTAAAGAACACCAGGTCTGAAACCAAGCCTTCAGTGGGAGAACTTAACCTCAGATCACCGTGGGTGAAGGAGAACCCGTGAGACACAAGGCAATACCACGCTCGACCCAGAAGAAGGCAGAACCAGGGCACCTCGGAAAGACGAGACCCCGGCACCTTCGGAGGAGCCAGTCAGATCCGGCTTCCCAACCGCAGCAATGGCGGGAACAGAAGGACGCGACCTTGCTGGGCCGAAAGAAACAGTGCAGTCCCCCAGGGCTACATTCTAAGACCCCCAGTGGACGCCCGAAACCAAAGCAGCTCTGAGTCCTGTGTAGACTGTGCTTCTTGCTACACCATCTACATGTCTACATACCTATCGAAAAGTGTGGTTTGTAACCTGGGCACGATGACTAATAAATAGACAATTTTATCAGTACCCTGGGTACGTGAGTGTGGTCTCTTTCCATCTAAGCCATCTTTGCAAGGCTGTGCGGTGCACAAGGTCTACGTGCTGAGCCCAGGAGAGGCGGTGGAGGTGGCAGCAGGACGCCACACGCTAGGCTGCTGCATGAGGGCCGCCGAGCCCAGCAGTGTGATCCAGCAACAGTCCCGTGATACCCGGGTGGCTGCTGAGGGACTTGTGGCAGACAGTGTGTACAGCTCTGGACACGGGGAGGGCTCACACTCTGGCCCGGGAGAGAGTGTGAGCTTCATCACACCTCACAGAACCATGCCCTATTTAAAACTTCAGATTGTTTATCTCTGGAACATCCCATTCACTCTGTTTGGACTGTGTTTGACCATGGTAACTAAAGCCAGGGGTCAGGGGAGACCCCTGTCACTGCCCACCTGGGATTCTGCACCTAGCAACGACATCCTTTAGGACTGAGGGTGAAATAGGACATTCTCAGACAAAAACCGAGAGTACTTGCTCGTGACAGACTCAAACTACAGGACGTGCCTCAGCCTGGGGACAGATGGCTTGGGTTCCAACAAGGAGCGAAGGGTAAAGAAGGTAGTGAGAGGTCAGCAGCTTGGGGCAGGGCTGGGGCTCGGCAGGGCACTTCCCCACATGTGCGAGGCCCTGGCTTGGAGTCTCAGCAACATATAAATAAATAAAAATAAATAAAGGTCCATCAACAACTAAAAAATTATTTAAGCTGGGCGCAGTGGCACATACCTGTCTTCCCAGCAGCTCAGGAGGCTGAGGCAGAGGATGGAAAGTTCAAAGCCAGACTCAGCAAAAGTGAGATGTGAAGCAACTCAGTGAGACTCTGTCTCTAAATAAAATACAGAATAGGGCTGGGGATGTGGCTCAGGGGTCGAGTGCCCTGAGTTCAATCCTTGGTTCTCAAAAATAAATAAATAAAATAGGACTCAGCAGCTCTGAGTCCTATCAACGTGTGAGATTTCAAATAACAGGGCAGTAAAATAAACAGCAAAGGCATTAAAACAGAGAGTGGCTCAATTCATTTGAGGATTTTTGAAGTTTGGTTTCTTGGTGTGGAAAGAGAAAAGACGGTAAACTTCACACCAAACGTTGACAGTTCTACTACATGGAAATGGACCAGCACTCCAACCACAGACGGAGACTGGCTACGAATGTTGTTCACAAGAGAGGGGTTGGTGCTGAAGAATGGGGAGCGTTAAAAGTCAGAGCACGGGGCAGAGCGTGAGCACTACTGACGGCCGCATCAGTGTTAGAGGAAGCTCATCACTGGACCGCGGGGCTCTACCACAGCAGGTTAATGTCAGGCAAGCCAGAAAGTCTCCAAAGAGTGGCCCGCCTGACACCCTTTATGTGAAAACAAAAAGTGAATTCATATGAAATTAGAGAAACAACAGAATCCTTTGAGGAATGTTTATGCAATAAGACTCTGCAAAGGAAGGATGGCTCTTTTTCTTCTTGATATTTATTTTTTAGCTGTAGTTGGACACAATACCTTTATCTATTTACCTGTGGTGCTGAGGATGGAACCCAGGGCCTCGCCTGTGCTAGGCAAGCGCTCTACGGTTGAGCCACAACCCCAACCCCAACCCCTAATATATTTTTAAGTTGTAGATGGACCCAAGATCTTTATTTTTACTTATTGTTATGTGGCTCTGAGGATCGAATCCAGGGCCTCACTCCTGCGAGGCAAACACTCTACCACTGCACCATAACCCAGGCCCAGAAGGACAGCTCTTCAAGCAGGTGAGCAGGGGCTGGAATCCACTGGTGGTTGTGTCCCTGTCTTTAAAAGTCGGATGTGACCCAGACCCTAGTTTTCGTGTGGCTGATGGGTTCATCCATCCACATAGGCCTTACTAGATAGTCAAAATAATCACTGATCTAAGTAAGCACTTCCACGAGAGCAACAGTCGGGCGATGGGTGAGCTGCCCCTGGGGAAAGGGGCTTCCAACAGCCAGTCAAGAGAGGGCTGGTGTCCAGATTGCACAGGGATGCCTGGACATCTCCAGGGCAGGAGGGGCCGCACGACAGAAGAGTGCACAGCACATGGGCAGGCACATCCCCAAAGAGAAACCAAGTGGCCGAAAGGAAACGGAAAGATGTCCAGCTCCATCATGTAATCCCGGGAGTGAAAACAAACACCAGGAGAGGATGAACAGCACCCACCAGCCTGGCCATGTGGGTGCTAAGTAGTATTAAAGATGTGACTCAGCAGGACCCTATAAACAAAGAAGTACTGCGGGGGTATGACTTGGTACCAGCACCCGGAAGACACCTTGCACCATCTATTAATGTGTGAGGCACGTGAAGCCCGATGTCTGGGTGTGTGCTAGAGGAACACATTGTGGAAATCAAGTGCTCACGTGCACAGGGCTCGTAGGTCAGTAGGTCCAGTGGCGCTGTTTATCCCTGGGCAGGAAACAACCCAACGTCTGTGGTAGTGAACATGACCATGACGATGTGGAAGGAAGGGTTCAGGATGCCTCCATGCGTTGCTCAGCACGCTGTGAGAGAAGGGGCTCCCTGGAGTGTGTGAACCTCAAAACCCATTTTGATGTCCAAATTCACACCACCCATGTGGTCCCCAAAACCTCAAGCAGAGGCTTACACTTCAAGGGGTCTCAACTTGACAGTGCCCAGGTGATCGGCAGAAGCTGATACAGATTTAGTTGTAAGTCACCCTGCGTGAGAGACCCACTCTGATTTCATGGCTATGAACATGTGATAAATGTGCTTAGAATTGAGAAATAAGGTAGAGATTCCAATTCAAGTAAAGTGGAACTATGAACTTCTGGGTGAATGAACACACCCTTGTTGACTGCATCTCTGCCTCCCAAAATCTCCTAGAAAAACAAGAAGGGAAAAGTGATACCACACAGAGACTCTGACCCCAGTGTAGTACAGAGAATGCCCAAACCTCAAAGTCACGGTACGTAAAAGAGAAGCACGCGGGTCCAGTGCGCAAACGCAGCTCTTCCCCAAACACACCCCAGGGCAAGCAACAAGACTGAGGCTGAGCTAGACTGCCCAGCCCAACTGCCCTTCAAATGCACAACTTCCATCCTAGGACATGAAGAGCTTGGAAACCAGGTGCCTTTTCTTGGGAAATCTGTCAGGGATGAACTTTGCTAAACCATAAGATGGCCAGAAAAGGTCAGGCATAGGGATGATGGTGAGTGTGGTTACACACACTGGAGGTGAATGCTGAGGTGGGCTGCTCAAATTGGGTGCAAATCTACATCCTTTGACAAAGTGCAACTGAAAAAAAGGGAAGGATGGGGAGGAATAAAGAGAAAAATGGAATCATGTCACTGATTGGTGTGTAGAAACTGGATGGGGTTAAAGCAGATCAAATAAGAGGAATAAGCCAGATATTAAGAGGTCAACAATGAAACAGGGGGCTTGGGGCATTAAAATAGGTCAGGAGGATGGGGCTGTAGCTCAGTGGTGGCGTGCATGAGGCCTTGGCTTCAGTCCCTAGCACATACATAGAAAAAGAAAAAAAAACCCCAGCAGGTCAGAGCACAAAAATAACAACTGGAATGAAATCACCACACTTCCTAAACTAAAAAAAGAATACATCTTATAGAAAAATAAACATATCAAATATAGCAAAATACAACGACAAAATATTATGAAAGACTGATCATCCACACATCAATGAATATCACCTGTTAAAAAAGATTTTAAATTTGGGTCACGATACCAAAGCACTATATAATACGCTACCTAAAACAGGAATTCTGCAAAGGAACACCAGGCCAGAGGAGAAGAAATGAAGTCAGGGTAGTGATCCTGGTAGCAGACAGAGTAGAATCTAAGTCCCCCAAGCACTCAACAGGACAGAGCAGAGCACCTTTAATGTTAAGGGTCATGATTTTTTTTTAGATTTTTTATTTGTTTTAATTAGTTAAGGGCCATGATTCATAAGTAAGATTAATAACAGAATATGCATGCACTGAACAACACAGCAACATGTGTGAGGTCAGTAACTACAGGAGGTGGAAGGACACAGAGACATGAATGTTCCTTTAGTCAGACTTCAACACAGGTCAGTCCAGGGGTCAGGGGACAGAAAGGAAGTAGGATGTAGGGGACGAAGACACCATGATTGGCAAGGTAAGCCTTGCGGATGCGTATCCAACTCAACCCCAGGCGACAGAAAATGCACTTTCTTCCCGAGGACCCACAGAACACTCACAACGCAGTTTTCAGGACCAGCCGACCCGATGAAGGAGAAGCATGATAGACCACCCAGATCACGATGCAATCAGGCGAGAAGTTACTGACACACCACCCCAAGGTGCTTGCACATGGGCACCAGCAATCTTCCCAGAAAGCACCGCTGGGTGCTGGGAGCTTGTGACCTCTCCTCTGCAGGCTCCCGCATGTGCAGCGGAGAGGGCGGCCAGGTGAGCCGCTGAGGGAAGGGCCTGGGTCTGTGCAGGGAGGGAGGGGATGCTGGGTGGTGGAACGGCATCAGGGAGCAGGGTGAGCCAGGAGGGGCTGTGAGAGGTGGGCACAGCGGCAGCTAGAGCTTCTGAAGGGTGGCAGCTTGTCGGGTACCCAAGGGAGAAGCCATAAAGGTGGGAGGTGTCGGGGAAGAAAGTCTTGACATTGGTGACTACCAAGTCTGGGCCAGGACCATGGGAGTGGTAGCTGGGGGGGATGGAAGGCAAGATTGCCAGGAGAGGGAGACCCAGGCAGAAGTCACAGCAGGAGTCTGGCAAGAAGGTGTCCCTGTCCGGGAGCTGCACCCTGAAGCATGGCCCAGGGCGGTGTGGGGCGGATGGGTGGCAGTGGTATGAACTGAGGATGCGGGAGGCAGAGCTGGGACCCTGGCACCTCCGATCCAGGGTCCAAAGGCTGAGGGAGAAGAGCCAGCCTCACCTGAGAGGCTGTGGTGGCTGCCGGGGTCCTGGGAGGAGCAGGGAGAGAAGGTCTAAAGGCGACGTGGAGACAGAGGGGCTTTGCTAATGGATGGCGAGGTTTGGGGGTCTTTCCAGGAACCCTCAGGGTCCTGGGACCCCCTCACCAGGTGAAGGGTGGGGGCGGGGCAGGACGTGGTGAGCAGCGCTTCCCCAGGGTCCCTCCCAGGAGGGCAAGTGATCCCTCCCTGCGCCCAGCACTGTGGGCTCCCTGTGCACCCAGGAGGGCACCCAGGAGGGCACAGGCCATGCCCCTGCCTGGGGAGGGTGGTGGTGGGTAGTGAGGGAGGGTGGGCTGGGCACCTGTCCAAGGGCATGGAGAAGTCCAGGAAGGCAGCCACCAGCTCGGGGGTGTGGTTCCTGGCCAGCAGGGTGATGGCGGACAGGGCATTGTCTTTGGCTTGGGGGATGCGGACAGAGCAGAGGCGCAGGTGGATGCCCCGGGCCATGTTAGCAACCTGTGTGAGGAGGGAGAGGTCAGAGGGGAGGCCCTGCCCTGGGGACTCTGACAGGGGAGGTACAGCCTCCCTGGAGCCACAGGTCTGATGGGAGACAGGACCCCTGCCTTGGGGGGCTTGAGAGCTCAGCACTGCCCTCAAGGTCTGGCAAGCAACCCCTCATCCTGCCCCAGACACACTGCTCCGGTGCAGGCTGCTCTGGTGCCTGGAGCGTCCTGACCCTTCTGCTTCAAGGTCCGTTACACAGCTGTGGAGGCCCAGCTCCCACATCACGGCCTGCAGGACCTGGCATCAGCTGTCCCCTGGCTGGGGGGCCCCTCCTTTCCCTCTGGGCCCACTCTGCACCTTTTGCATCTACTGGCCATCCTCTCTCCGTCAGTTGGAGAGCTCCTGGAGGGTCAGGTCTGTCCCTTTGCCCCATTCCCACCGTAGGGTCACAGCAGGCTCCACCACTGCCCGTCTGCTCCAGGGCCTGCAGCCACCACCAGGCCCCTCACGCTTGCTTGGACCCTCCCTCAGGCATTCCCTCTTTTGGCTCTGGACAGGGTGGCTCTGGCTTCCCCTACTGGGCCCAAGCTCGGGGCTCCTGTCTCGGCCTGGCGGGTGCCCCTGGATAGTGCCCAGCCCCGGGTGGTGCCCCAACCCCTCACGGTCTCCAGCTTGGCCCCGTGCTGGTGGATGACAGCCAGCAGCAGCTCAGCGGCCGCCTGCACGCGGAAGGGACTGGAGGAGCCCAGGCCACTGATGGCCGTCCAGATGAGGTCCGTCACCTCTGCCATCAAAAGGTGCCTCATGATCTCCTGTGGGAATGGAGAGGCCATCACTGGGTCCTGTGTCTGGGCACCCACTCCTCCACCTCTGCGTCCACCCAGTCCTTTGCCCAGGCTCCCTGGGTCTCTGAACACCCACTCTTCCACGTGCCCCCCGCCAGGCATTTGAGGTTAAGTGCTGTCCCATCTCCCTGCACAAACTACAATCCAGAGCACAGCAAGGGACTGCAGGTCTCCTCTCTCCTCTGCCTGTCCTTGCCTCCTAGGGCATCCCCATCTGCTGGCCTCAGCCCAGAGGGGAGGTCCCCATGGCCAGGCTCCAGTCTCAAGAGACACTCAACTTCAGAGTGTGGAGGGTCTTTGAGACCACCTGGACCAAGTCCCAGGCCTAGAGAGGTGTAGGGCCCACCCTCAGCCACAGGACAGGGTGGCGATGGTGGGGTCAGCCTCCATAAGACCCCAGGTCTGCTGGCCACGAGTATTCTCCCAGAGACCCTCAAGGTCTAGGGAGGGGCTTACTTCTGCAAGCTGACCATGACAGCTGCCCAGAGGGATGAAGGGCACTAGGGGATGCAAGGTGGTGAGTATGACCCCTGCACCATAGTCTCCTGAGGGTGGAGTTGGGGCAGGGCACTGCACAGGCAGAACCTTCTAGAATGATTTAGAACATTGCTGCTCAACGTAGTAGCCACCAGACACCCATGGATTATTTGAATCTATCTAATAAAATTAAAGTTCAGTTCCTTAGCACCAGACACATTTCAAGTGCTCACTAGCTTTACAGGCCAGTGACAGCCTTGGACGGCACAGATGTTGAACATGCCCAATCTCCCAAAAGGTCAGGTTGGAATGGTGATTTGACTCTGAGAATCCTAGAATATACACCTCAGGGTTGACATAGACTTTAGGTATCCTGCTTTTACTCAGTGAGGGTAGAGGTAGTAGTGGTAGTGATGAGGATGGTGTGGGGTCATAGTAATGGTGGTGGTGGTGATGGTGATGGTGGTGATGGTGATGAATGTGATGGTGGCAGTGGTGATGATGGTGATGGTAGTAATGGTGGTGATGGTAATGATGGTGATGATGGTGATGGTGATGGTGATGGTGGTGATGATTATGTTGGTGATAGTGGTGGTGATGGTGATGGTGATGGTGATGATGGTGATGATGGTGATGATGGCGATGATGGTGATAATGGTGATGGTGGTGATGGTGATGATGGTGATGTTATTGTTGTTGGTGGTGATGGTGATGATGGTGATGATAGTGATAATGGTGATGGTGATGGTGATGGTGATGATGGTGATGATGGTGATGATGGTGATAATGGTGATGGTGATGGTGATGGTGATGGTGATGATGGTGATGATGGTGATGATGGTGATAATGGTGATGGTGATGGTGATGGTGATGATGGTGATGGTGGTGATGATTATGTTGATGATAGTGGTGGTGATGGTGATGGTGATGATGGTGATGATGGTGATGATGTTGTTGTTGGTGGTGATGGTGATGATGGTGATAATGATGATGGTGATGATGGTGATGGTGATGTTATTGTTGTTGGTGGTGATGGTGATGATGGTGATAATGGTGATGGTGATGGTGATGGTGATGATGGTGATGATGGTGTTGGTGGTGATGATTATGTTGGTGATAGTGGTGGTGATGGTGATGGTGATGATGGTGATGATGTTGTTGTTGGTGGTGATGGTGATGATGGTGATGATGGTGATAATGGTGATGGTGATAATGGTGATGGTGATGGTGATGGTGATGATGGTGATGTTGGTGATGATTATGTTGGTGATAGTGGTGGTAATGGTGATGGTGATGATGTTGTTGGTGGTGATGGTGATGATGGTGATGATGGTGATAATGGTGATGGTGGTGATGGTGATGATGGTGATGGTGATGTTACTGGTGGTGGTGATGGTGATGACGGTGATGATGGTGATAATGGTGATGGTGATGATGGTGATGGTGGTGATGATTATGTTGGTGATAGTGGTGGTGATGGTGATGGTGATGATGGTGATGATGTTGTTGGTGTTCGTGGTGATGGTGATGATGGTGATGATGGTGATGATGGTGATAATGGTGATGGTGATGGTAATGGTGATGATGGTGATGGTGGTGATGATTATGTTGGTGATAGTGGTGGTGATGGTGGTGATGGTGATGGTGATGATGTTGTTGTTGTTGGTGGTGATGGTGATGATGGTGATGATGGTGACGATGGTGATAATAGTGATGGTGATGATGGCTATGATAGTGATGGTGATGACAGTGGTGGTAGTGATGGCGGTGATGGAGGTGATGATAGATGGTGGTGATGGTGGTGATGGTGATGGTGATGGAGGACAACCAGTGGGACTCCACCCTCCTTGCCCTGCCTTTGTCCCAGCTCAGGTTCTCTGGTATAAAACTGTAGCCAAGCCAGGTTTTTCCCACTCAGGGCATGGTCAATTAACATATTAGCCCCAGGTCTTTAGATTTTTGTACTAAAATGATGGGCCTCAGCGCTCAGCTCACGACAGCTGCTAGAGCACCAGTTCTGACAGCCCTGCTGTGGTGCCGAGAGCCCTGTGCACCCCTTCTTCATCTGGTTCTAGCTGGACAGACTCCCTGGTGGTGTTTTTTAGAGGCCAGCCCTACTGCAGGCCTCAGTGAGATGCCACCTTTGACCTAAAGGGCTCAGGTCTAACAGGGCTGATGAGGGAGGCAGTTCCAGAGGTCTTTGTTCGCAGGATTCAACCCCAACATGGACAAGCCACCAGCTCAGCCTTCCTGGATGGACCTGTGAGGCTCCGTGAACCTGGCCCTGCCCAGGCAATGCCGGCACCCTGCTCACTCTGGACTGTGTGAGGACAGGACTGTTCAAGCAGTGAAGTGAGGGAACATTGGAACAGACCAGGGAAGATGTCTGGAGTCTGAGAAGGGACGGCAATGCCCCGAAGCCTTCTATGGTAGGTGCCGTGCTGCCGGCTCCACTCCAGCACCACGGGAGACAGGGTGGTCCCCTTCCCGCTCCCATCGTATGCTGTGGCCTGCTCTGCCATGCCCCTGCGCTGCGCAACCTGCCCAGACTCTAGGGCTCTGACCTTGAGGGCTTGGGAGCTTTCCAGGTGGAAGATGCTGTCCGTGGGGGATGCCAGCTCCTGGGGGTCCGAGGAAGTGGCTTTCTGTTCACTGCTCCAGAGGGGGGCTCCCTCTGCACCAGGCTGCTCCATGGAGGTCAGTGATTCCACCTGAAAAGTTTCTCCTGCTGGCCGGACGGAGACAGAGCCAGGTGAGGCAGCGCAAAGGTGGCCCAGGCCTAGGTGGTGACGGGGGCAGTTAGGATGGGGTCATTATCTGCAAATGGGTCAGGCCTGTGGCCTGGGCTTGGAAGTTGGGGCAAGGCCATTCTAGGGTTATGGCTGAGATCAGGGTTGGGTTTGGGGGTAGATTTAGGGAGGGGTTAAGTTCAGAGCACTGGTGTGAGTCCACCCGAGCCCGTGGTTGGGGTGGGGCCAGGTGTGCCAATGGTGGCCCGCATAAGCTCACCTTTTTGGCGCATCAGGAGCTGGTAGAGATGGCCCATCCCTTCCAGGCTGGAGTGCTGGATGGCCCTATCCGGGTCCTGGCACAGAATCCCCAGCATGCCCACTAGCTGCCCGATGCGTTTGAGGCCCTCCTTTGGCTGTGTTGAGAGTGCAGGGGACCACTGAAGGCAGAACCTACCCACGGAGTCCCCAGGCGGCCACACATGCACCCAGCCCAGCCGAAGGGTCGGAAGGATCCCTTCAGATTGTGTGGCCGGGCCAGGCTAGGGAGTGGGCAAAATAAAGGGGCTTCCAGAGTCTTAGCAATCAAGAGAGATGATGTTAATGTCAATACAATAGTAAAAAAGTCAAAATGAACACAAACAAAAAAGTGTGACAACCTTAAGACAGGATCTAACCCTGCCTGACCCCAATCCTGGCCCTGGTTCCAATAAAACTTCATTGATGAAAACAGGTGGCCGGCCTGTGGGCCACAGTCACATCCATCACGGGGCCCTCTAATCACATAAAGCAGGGTTGATCTCGATGGTGGAGTTCCTGGCACTCCTGTAGGGCCTGAGGCCATCACCCCTCACCTGCCTTACCCTGGTCCCAGTCCTGTGGTGTGGACATGGGTTTTGAGCAAACTGAAGCCACTTCAAATCCCTCTAGGACTGCAATGACCTTTCCTTGGTGGCACGACCCTGCCCTCTGCAGTCCTGCGCCTCCCTGCCCTGGGGCGGTCCCCAGCCTCCTGTAGTTAATGGTGACTGGCTGGTACAGGCAGAAGCTCCACCAGCTGCAGTGAGCCAGGTTCCCGCAGCCCAGGACCTCAGGGGCCAGGGCGCAGGGGAGGCCCACTGGATGCAGGCAGTGTGGGAAGGGGTGTTCCACGCTGCACCCCTGGGCCCCCACCAGGTGCAGGCTTGGGTTCAGAGCCTGTTCACAACCTGAAGCTCACCTGACTCCCACCACACCTCTCAAGGAGGAGCCATTTCCACTCATTTTACAGGTGAGATGCAGAGGCCAGGGGAAGAGAAACACTGCCCCAGGCCACAAAGTGCATGGCTAGAGCGGCCTCCTGGGTCAGGGGCAGTGTCCTCCTGGTTCAGAGCCCAGCAGAGAGACCTTGACCAGGGTCCTTTTCCCCCAGCCTGTTTCTTCAAGTTCTGAAGAGGTGAGGACACTCTGTAAAGGGGACATTACCTGGGCTGCCATGGAGCCCTGTGGGGGTTGCAGGGGGCTGAAGTATACGCTCCGGCCTCGAGGTATGGACACGGGCCCTCGAGCTCCTGCGGAGCTCCCCTGCAGGCTGCAGGGTCCCTGGGCTCCGGGGCTAGAAGCCCCGCTGCAGAGGGCATTTGGGGCCCGGTACTCACATCTAGGCAGCGTTTGTGGTTCAGGAATTTGAGGAGAGTCACACAACTGTGCACGGCCCGCTGCCGCTCATGCGCCTTCTCCGATGCCAGCCAGAGGTACAGGTGCTGCAAGATGGGCGGGGTCGGGGGCCATCTGCAGCCCTGGCGAAGTAAGGCCCCGCCCACCACTGGCTCGGGCCCCGCCCCCAGCCCCGCCCTCGGCTAGGCTCCTGGGCTTCGCTGGCTGGTTCTGTCTTTCCCAGGCCATCAGCAGCACAGCCGCCCAGTCCTTCTGTTCCCAGGAGTCCTGCCACGGGCGTGGCCACTTTCTCCCATGGGAAGCCCTCTGGGGCTCCGGTTTCTTAACCTGCCATGTGCCCTAAGCCCTTTCTAGACCCGGAGTCACAGGGCGCTAGGCATCTTGGCCAGGCTGCGGCTGGGCTGGGCTGGGCTAGCCACCTCAGCCTGTCTGTGGGGCGCAGTGTGCTCCCTGAGTTGGGGTTCTGAGGAGGGTGAGGACACTCTGTGTTTGGAGACTGGGCCACCCGGCGATGGCCTGGGGAGCCTTTATGACTTCCAGTGCTGGCAGCACGGCCCCTCTGGGACACCCAGGGGGCTGTCAGGCTACTTGCCAGGCAGGTGGCACTTGCTCCTGCCCACCTCCCACTCCTGACTTCTACCTGTGTCCCAGGCCCCCAGGCCCTGCTTCACCTCAGCCCAGCTCCTTGCCCAAGCCAGAGGGGTCCACCCTGCTGCCCTGAGCCCCGCCCTACCCACTGCACCCACCTTGCTGCCCGCTGGTCATGAGAACTCCTCCACACCCACACCCCTCCCTTGACCCTGTGCCCTCTGCTTTGGGGCCCTTTCCTGGCCAGGGGCCTCCTTAGTCCTCATTCAGGGCGAGTCGATGAGGGCCCACTGGCCCTGACCTCTGACTCTCTGGCCAACCCCTATGCCTGGGTGGTCACTGCCCCGTGATGGTCTCCCTCCTGACCAGGCAGGACTCCTGGAGGGCAAGCAAAGGTGAGAGCCTGGGGTCACTGCTGCAGGGGAAGGGCCCTGGGGGTGCACTTCCTCACCAGACCTCACCCCAGGCTACACCTGCTGCCCCTCCCTCCCCTCCACTGTGATGCTGAGTGTGGGAAGACCCCCGTCCAGGCCCTGCTTCCTCTGAGCTGCCCTCCTGGGGCCTCCAAGCCCAGGTCCAAGGACATTCCCCCCACTCCCCCGCTGCCCAGCTGGCCTCACCGACAGTAGAAAGTGCAGCTCTTCGGCCGTGGGGCTCTGGGTGATGAAGCTCTGCAGCATGCAGTCCAGCGCCTCTGTGGTCTGGCTGTACAGGGTCTGCCCGTGTAGGGGAGGGGTGGAGGTCCCGGGTCTGCCCGCCCCTGGGGGTCCTATTGCCTGCACAGCCCCAGGCCTGGTGGCGGCCATGAGCAATGCCCGGAGTCCCTCTGCAGGGAGAGCTTCTATTATTTAACAGAACCTAGGAAGGGGCGGTGAGTGGGCCAGGTGCTGAGCGCGGTCCCGGAGCCCCTCCTTCAGCCTGGCTGGGCGAGGCCTGAGGGGGCATGGCCAGGCTAAGTGGCTTCGTGGTGAGACTGAGCCTGTCCCTGGGGAAGGTGGCTCCAGGGGTCGCAGGCCTTAGTGGCTGAGTTGGGATTCTTGGGCTCCTGCAAGGCTGGGAAACCCATCCTTTAGAGAGAGGCAACTCTCCCCCCCTTGGGCTGCTGGGGAGCTCGGAGAGTAAAGAAGCCTAACTCCGCCGTGGAGCCAGCCACAGGGCCCTGCAGTGTGCTCAGTGCTGGGGTAGCCAGCCCCCCCCCCATGCTTGTGCTGAGGATCCGCAGGGAAGCTGCTCACATCCCTGCTCACAGGCTGCTGCACAGCCACACACACCCAGGATCTCATTTCAGTCACTTGGGTTGAAGACCACCCGTTCTACCATCATCACCCCACTTCACAGGTGGGAAAGTGGTGCAGTTAGGAGACTGCAGGGTCCCCGGCCCTGCCTGGTGGTGGTCAGGACCCTCCCGCCCAGCCCCCTTGCTGGGCATGCCCTTGTGGGAGCCTCACCTGGATGTTGGGTGGCTCCAGAAAGAGGCAGGTGTGCTTCTCCAGGGCGTCCAGAAGCGGCAGAGCGAACACACTGCGGAGGCAGGTGGAGAGGAGCCGTGATTTCCTGTTCGTGTCCATGGGTGGCCTCAGCTTGCTGTTGGAAGACAGAGGGCAAGAGCCTGACACTGCAGACCTTTTAGCTTTCTGCCTCTTGCAGACTCGTGCGCACCCTGCCGCTCTGGTGCCCTTGCTGGCTCTCTGACAACTCAGGTGTGTGCCACCCGCAGGGCCTTTGCACTGGCTGTCCTGGCAGCCAAGGGTGTGCAGGGCTCACTCTCACCCTGCAGGGGCTTTGCTCAGGCCCCTCCCGGGGCATCCTAACACAGCCTCAGCCCTCGAGGATGGTGACACCTCCCCATCTCACTTCCCTGCTGCAGGCCCCCGCACTTCATCAGAGACACCTGTGGCCTGAGTACTGACAGTCCCTCCCCAATTATATGCTCTTGGAGAACAGGAACGCTCCCTGCTCACTCCCCTCTGCGTCCCCAGAGCCCAGGATGTGCCTGAAGAGCGCAGGAGGGTCTCATGCTTCTAGCAGGCCTGGGCACAGGGGCGTGGGGAGTCGGGTGCCTCATGGGGGAGGGGCTTAACCAGTCTCACAGTGGACATCCGCCAGCTCCTCCTGCCCTCTCCCTGGGCCGTCCAGGTCACCTGCTGCCTGCCTGTACTCTGCAGCCCCAGAGTAGGCAGCTCTGGATTCCCTGGGTCCCACTCCTAGGCATCCCACCCCGCTAGGACAGGGACACCAGGTGTACCCTCACCGGTCTGTGGGTGGGGCCCTCAGTGGGGCTCTGTCTTGTGGCCTGGACCCCAAGCCCCTGGAGTCTGCCTTGACCCTCTCCTGGGGTTGATGGAGGTGTAGGCTGTGACTGTGAGCATCTGGGGGGTCAGTTCCCCAGGGAGAGGCTGTGTCCAGATGCTGCAGCCTGCGTGGGCTGCCCCTCCATGCATGGCTTAGGCCCAGGCCTGCCAACGTCAAGCCAGGCGGGGGCTGCTGGGGGGAGGGCTGTGGCTGGGAGCCTACCAGAGGCTGCTGATGATGTGGAGGGCCTGCGGCCTGCTCTCCGTGCACAGCACGTCCTGGGGCTCCTTCTCCATCAAGACCTGCAAGTCCCCAGGCAAGGGCCCACGCTCAGGCTCTGCCCGCCCGCCCGCCTTTGATACCAGGTCCCTGCTCAGCCTCCATGCCTTGGTGCCTGTGTCCCGTGACCCTGGCCCTCACCCACCCGGAGGGTCCTCTGTGCCTGGGGCCTGGCAGGTCAGATCTGGGTCAGGTCAGGTACAGCTGCCTGACCTTAGGCCAGGCTCCAGAGGCACTCCAGAGGGGCGTGGAAGTGCTCTGGAGACCCACCCCGCTCCTCCAGCAGCGGCCACCAAGAAGGCCTGGTCTAGGGAGCAGCCTCCACAGGGGCCTGGTACGCACTATCAGACACTCGAGCAGCTCGGAGATCTGCGAGAACTCGTAGCTGTGGGCACCTTCATTCCGGCTGATGGCCCCCATCAGCATCAGGTTGGCAGTGAGGAAGCTCTGCTTCAGGGTCTCATCCTGCATGGGGCCAGGCCCAGGACCAGGGGGACCGGTCAGGAAGAGGGCCCCGGAGTGCATGGGAGCCAGCAAGGGGTGAGGCTGATGTCTTGGGGGCAGTGGGGTCCCAGCAGAGAGCACCAGCTGGGAGCCACCTGGGGATGTCTCTAGGAGGGGGCAAACGAGGCGACAACACTTAAACTAGGCCGCAGCCTGTGGGAGGTTCTGGGGCATGGCAGGCACCCAGTGGGTGCTGGGTAGTGCCGCCTGGTTGCAGGCTGCTGGTGCAGAGGAAGAGAGTCAGCCTCTCCGAAGCCCCGCCCACCAAGGTAACCCGGAGAGTGGGGTGGGGTCTTCCCCAGAGCACGGAGGGCAGTGGAGAAGGAGCTGGGGCAGCCGGGGGCAGGGCCTGGTGGGCATGGGAGGTGGCTGCCTGCCCTGCGGATGCCAGGATCCCTGGGCTCTGTGACTGTGCTGGGGGTGCAGCAGGGCCCGGGAAGTTCCAGCCAGCAGCCCTGCCCCTACCCAGGAGCTGTAGCGGAAGTAGAATATCATCCTGGACAAGATGTTGTCCACCCACGGGAGAATGTGGGCCTTGGCGCTGGCCGCCACCTGGCCATAGGCGAGGAGGATGGTGCTGCTGGCCCACTTCCAGCGCAGGTCCTCCGAGGTCGGGCCCTGGCAGGGATGGTGCTGAGAGGAAGGACCCTGCCCCATAGGTGGCTGGGGGCAGGTGTCCCAGGGTGGTGGGCTTGTGCATATCTTAGGAAACCAGGGAGCAGGGAATTGCCCCTCGAGGGGCTGAGCGACCCTGCGGGCCACCAGGGCTGTGTGCAGGCTTATTCAGCGCTGTGGGAAATGGCCAGTGTCCAGGCCTCCACCTTCCCCCTCTGTGGTGGCCCCTTCCCCAGGAGCCCAGGGCCTGGCCCCTCTTTCTGCTGGACAGGGCAGTGCCCAGCACCTGTACCCCCTGGGGCTGTGGGGGCCTGAGAGGGTGTGCCTAACCAGAGAGCTGGGCAGGCACAGGCTGCTCCCTTTGGGTGAGATCCCCCCCCCCCGGTGTCACCTGAGGACCCTTGTGGAGGTGTTGCCCTTAGTGACGAGGCACCTCTGGGGGCTGGAGACACAGGCTCCAGGCCCTGCTCTGCCACTTGCCAGCTGTGGGACCCCAGGGCGTCCTGGCCCTCACTGGGCATCTGGACATCTGAGCAGACCCGAAGGGTAGGCAGAGAACCCCTTCCCTCCTTGTGGCCAGGGCTGCCCTGGTCACATGGTGTGCTGCGTCCACCTTCATGGCTGTCCCTGGCCTGTCTCCCCTAAGATGGTCACATGCCTGAGGGCCGACCTCAAGCTGGCAGCGCTGTCCCGGCACGGCTGGGCATGGCCCTGCTCCAGCTGCGCTGGGGGTGCCTCAGCTCACCTCAGCCCAGGCCAGGTCGGGGTCAGTATTTAGGAGGAAGCTGAGGCACAGGGGGCCATGCTGCAGGTGGGACTGGAGTCAGGCTGTGTGACCCAGAGCCCGTGCTCCTGGCCCTGCCGGGCCCCGGGAGTCCCTGCTTGGAGGCTCTGGTCTTCACGGAGGGTGGAGGCCCAGGACCAGCCCTGTGCCGAGGCCCGAGCAGGTACCTTCAGGGAGAAGCTGTGCAGGCTCCACTTGATGGGCCCACTCCGCCCGAACTGGTCCAGGATGGCCCAGACGTCATTCAGGTGGCGGCTGGCGGCCAGCCCCACTGTGAGCGCAATGCCCTGTGTGGGGGACCCAGTGTGGTAGGCTGGACCTGGCCCCACACCCAGCCCACTCACTGGAACGGGATGGGGGGACTCAGCCCAGATCCTCGGGCATCTAGTTCCCAGCCGCACGCTCTTCAGGACACGTGACTCGGCCTGACCCTGGGGACATCTCTTATGGGGTCTGGCAGGTGGGCGAAGGGAGGCAGGAGGCAGAGGGGGGCCCTGGAGACTGGTCATCTCTCCCACCAGCTCTAAGTAGGCCTGACCAGGGGTGGGAGTGAAAAGAGAGATGTGTGGGGTGGAGCAGGAGGACCCCAGCTGTGGGCAAGGTCAGGGTGACCAGGACTGGGCCTGCGACCAGGGTTCAGCCTGTCATCAGGGTCCAGGGCTCAGTGCAGGGCCAGGGCCCAAGCTGTGAACAGGATCAGGGTCCAGTGTGAAACCCAGGTCAGGGTTTCAGCAGGGAGGTGGCTCAGCCAGGATGGGGGCTAACACCAGTGTGTGGCCAGTTGTGGGGACAGAGTGGACTGGGTCCTCACCTCCCTCTGCTTGGGCCACTGGTGGGAGGTCTCCAGGAGGGACTGCAGGTGTGCCCTGACCGTGGTGCTCTCCTCCTCTGCCTGGAGGACCATCCCGTAGAAGGTGAACAGGAAGGTCTGAGGAGAGGGAGCATCCTGTCCGCCGCTGGACCCTCCTGGCCGGCTGCCTCCTCCTCGGCAGCCTCCCTGACCTGCCCCTGGGCCCTCAGAGCCCTTACCCACAGCCTGGGGTGGCTGCCCCGCTGGCCTGCAGCAGGATGGGCTTCTCGTCCTGCAGCCCAGACCCACCCGTTTCCTTTGGGTCCACCCTGTGTGTCCCGTGGACAGTGCGTGTGGTGGATGGGGTGGGGGCTACCGGGAGCAGGGCCCACCTTCTCTGGTAACTCTTCCTGCTGGGTGCGGCTGGGCTTGGTGAGGGCCGATAGCAGCTCCCTGGACCACATGTCTGTGTTCAGGAACGGGACGGACTTGGCAGCCACCTGTGAGCAGACGGGGTGGACAGGCTAGATTGTCCTTCCCTCCACTCCCAGAGCTGGGGCCTCTACCAGCCCGCCTAGCCCCAGGCTGTCCTGAGCTCTGAACCATTGCCCTTGGTGCCTCCCTCCTCTGGGTCTCCAGACCACTCTTTTGTTTGATAGCACTCAGGGGTGAGGGACATTCCTTAGGATGCCCCTGGATGTATTCAAGGTGAGGCAGGAAAACCAGAAGCCCAGGGGGCTGCAGGGTATGGTCCTGACCCCGGCTCTGGCCAGTCTCACCATGACAGATGCTCATGTGGGCTGAGGATGCCCCTCTGCAGGGGCAGGACACACATGTCCCAGGGCCTGGCACATGGAACATGCTCTCACGTGCACTCTGGTCAGCAAGAGATCAAGTGGGTGAGTGGACGCAGGATGCAGGACTCAGGGAGTGCTGACCCAGGTCACACGGCTTCATAAGGTGGAGGCAGAAGATCTATTTCTGACATTCCCACGTTCTGGGACTCAGCAAGTCCAGGGTCCCCCCCCCAGATTCTCCTGGTCAGGGAGGCACCCCTCCCTTGCATAATTCCAAACCCCAGATCTTAAAAGACTGAGGAGTGTGATGGTCAACACTGAAGGAGGCGTGTTAAGGAACACCGTTACAACTGAAGCAGAAAGACTGTTTCTTTTGCTGTCATCTGTTGCCAAGGGCAGATGTCAGTAGTAAGAAATGGCACTTTATCAACCCACAAGCAAAAGGCAAGCCATCCGCTTGAGAATGAGGAGAAGATGCACGATGAGCGTTCCACAAACCCAGCTTTGCTCAGATTTAGGGAATGGCTGTTAAGATGGCATCGTGGTGGCCAAGGTTGACGGAAAGTGAAACCCGAGCAAGTCACATGCTGCCTGATGTCAGTGAGGGACCCCACAGGACCCTGTCCCCTGGGTTGTCATGGGCTGGAAGGTCCCTGTTGCTGAGTGACGCTGTGGCCATCCTCACATCTTTGCTCACGTGTTTGTGGCGATGACAGTGGAACTGGCGCTGATGCTGGGAGGGGTGGTCAGCAGCGGCGTGCCTGGTTTACCTGTCTGCTACATTCTCTTCTTTACTGTAGGGAGCGCCCTTGCCCTTCTGTGAGGCTGCTGACTGCAGTCGAGGCCTCTTGGGTCTTGTGCTGACCAGAGTCTCTGCATTCCATCGAGAGGCCACAGGAGTGACAGCACGCAGCTCTTAGAACTAACCTCAAGGTTGGCAAGACTGACCTCGTGGAAGTGTCCTTAGTGGGAAGGTGGTTAGATCTGCAGATTTTTTTAAGGTTTTGGAAATATTAATAAAAACGACAATGTCAACATCAATCAAAGCTTAAAATATCATACATTTCTCCCAGTTAAGTCTAGTTTTAGGAATTTATCCTGAAGAGATAATTTACCATGGAGAAACGTCTTGTTGGGCAGAAGACAAGCTTAGAGTGCCCCCTGCAGGGGAGATCTCCTCAGCCCTCCCTGGGGCTGACCCTTGGGACCCGGAAATGGAAACTGTTCCCCACTTGCGGTAGAGTCTGTGCTCCACTTCTGGCTTACTTGCTGATGCAGGGGTGCAGCAGACCCTGGGTGGCTCTTGTGGTTGAGGTATGAGGTGTCCCCAAAAGCACACGTGTGAGACAAAGTCCAGACGGGAAATGATTAGGTTAAGGCAGCTGTGACATAATCACGGGTTAGTCCGACGACTTGGATTAGCGGGGTGGCAGCTGGAGGCAGCAGGTCCCAGAGGTGGGTTTGTATTTCACCCCTGGTGAGCAGAGCTCTCTCTCTCTCTCTCTCTGCTTCCTGGTTGCCGTGTTCTGAGCTTCTTCCCTCCACCAGGCCTTTCCACCCTGATGTGCTGCCTCACCTCGGGTCTCAAGCAATGGCGTCAGCTGACCATGGACCGAACCTCTGAAACCATGAGCCCAAATAATCCTTCCCTGGTCCATGTTGCTCGGTCAGGTCTTTTGTTCAATTGATACATGAAACAGTGGCTCTCCACCTGTAGGACAGGTGACTGCGGGGTCCTTATGAGACTCTGCCCTCTTGGGAGTCCCCAGCCCAGAAGTGCCAGGGGCTCCTGTCAGCCCCCTTTCTGTACGTCTATTGCTGTGAGTACCAGCCCCCCAGGTCCTGAAACTCAGAAAACAAGCCCACCCCAGAGCTCTGCAGTGACCTCATTGGGTAGCAAAAATTGACCCAAAAGGATGCAGCAGGATTCATGGGCGTTACTGTGAGTATTTGGTGTCTATGTGAAGAGTCATCACTGTATCTGGTTCTGCATCGGCTCTAGATCCGTCTTCTGGATGTCTGTGGAATATACAGGATGGACATCATTTTGTTTTATTTTTTAAAAAATCTGAAATGTTCTGAATTTTAAAATATATCTGTTTCCAAGCATTTTGATTTTTAAAATTTTTAAGTATTTGAAAATCAAGCCATTTCTAACTTACAGTGAAAGGCACAGGTCTTCAGTGCACAGCTCAAGGATCTGAGCAGAGACCCACGTCATCCACACACCGTCAAGATGCGGGGTGGGTGCTTCCACCCCAGAGAGCTCACTCACGCCCCTCCTAGGAATCCCTGTCACCCCGTCACTCCCAAGGTTTCTGACCGACCCGACTGCAGAGGGGCCTCCTCTTTCTGGTTCAATTCTCAGCATTTCCCTGGGGGTGTTGCTCTGCCTCCCAGGTAGCTGGGTTAGAGGCTGCCCAGAAGGAGGCTGGTGGGGACTTCCTAGGAGGAGGGAGCCTGTGTGCACAAGCCTCTGCGTCTCTTGGGTACAATCCCTACAAGGGAATTGCTGAGTGAGGGACAGCACCATGACCGTCCCACGGGCAGCGGTCCTGCCTCCCTGTCCTTGCCAACGTTGGGTGTCCTCATGTTTTTGTTTGTACTCTCAAGGGGCATATGATGGCAACTCTCCAGCTCCCTGGGGACCGCACTGTGGTCATCTTTCCTTTGCTCAGGGCCATTCCATGGCTTCCTGCGGGAAGCACCCGTCTGCATCTTGCTGAGAGAGCAGAGCGGCTCAGTGTTCCTGCTGAGCTCTGGGAGCGCTTTCTCACTCTGCGAACAGTCCCTTGTGGGAGGGACCTGGGTCTGTGCGTACTTCCTCCATGTCTGCGGCTCCTCTTTCTCTGTTTTGGATAAGCAGACGTTTCCATGGTAATGGAATACAACCTGTCAATTCTTTGTATTATTGTCTTCTGAGTCCCAAGAAATAGTTACCTAGTCCAAGTTGGCAAGTTTATCCTGTGTTTTCTTCTAGGTGCTTTTTAAGTTTTGGCTTTACATTTAGATCTTGGTTCCAATTAATTTTTAAAGAATATTTATTTTTTATTGTAGTTGGACACATACCTTTATTTTATCTATTTTTATGTGGTGCTGAGGATCAACCCAGGGCCTTGTACGAGCTGGGGGAGCACTCTGCCACTGAGCCACAGTCCCAGCCTCCCAATTAATTTTTGAAAGTGGTTTAAGGTAGACAATAAAGTTCATTTTTCCCTCAGAAACAGATAATTGTTCATGAACCTTGTTCAAAAGACTTTCCTTTCCTGGTTAAATTGCTTTGGCAGCTTTAAAAATCATTAGAGTATGTGAGTGTGGTTTTATGTGGGATTTTCTAATTATTTATTTGTTTCACCAGAGCCAGTGCCTCATCTTTCTGTTTCCTGTGCCTTAGAGCAAATGATCTCTTACTGTGGTTTTAGACTTTTACAAAAATCTCAAAATCAAGTTGTGGAATTCTTGCAATTTTGTTTTATAAAAGGATTATTTTAACTACTCTAGGTCCTTTGAAATTTCCATGTAAAAATTTAACCTATAGATTATATTTATTGCCTCCCCTGATATCTTCGGCTATCTATTGCTCATTCAATAGCATATTATTTATTCTCCAGGTGTTGGAATAGCTTCTATTTTTGTATTTTATCATTGATTTCTAATTTCATTCCATTATGATCTGATAACACAGGGTAGTATCTCTGTTTTTTTATATTTGCTGAGAGTCGCTTTGTGGCATAATATATGGTCTATTTTAGAGAAGGAGCCATGTGCTGCTGAGAAGAAAGTGTATTCACTTAATGATGGATGAAATACTCTATGTCTGTTAAGTCTAAATCACTGGTTGAATTATTGAGTTCCAAAGTTTGTTTAGTTTTTGTTTGGAAGTCTATCCAGTGGTGAGCCACTCATTATTATTGTGTGGTCTATTTGCTTCTTGAAATTGAGAAGGGTTTGTTTGATATACGTAGATGCGACATTGTTTGGGGCATAAATATTTATGATTGTTATGTCTTGTGGATGATTCCCTTAAGCAGTATGAAATGACCTTCGTTATCCCTTCTGATTAACTTTGGTTTGAAGTCCACTTTGTCTGATATGAGGATGGAAACCCCTGCTTGACTTCCACGGTCCGTGTGAGTGGTATGTTTTGACCCACCCTTTCACCTTTGGTCTGTGGATGTCTTTTCCTGTGAGATGAGTTTCTTGAAGGCAGCGTATTGTTGGGTATTTTTTAAAAACCCAATCTGCCAGTCTATGTCTTTTAATTGATGAGTTTAGGCCATTAATATTCAGGGTTATTATTGAGACGTGGTTTGTAATCCTGGACATTTTGGTTTATTTTTTTTAACTTGACTTGGTTTCTCCTTTGATTGGCCTTTCCTTTAGAGTAGATCCTCCCTTTGTTGATTTTCATTGTTGTTTTTCATTTCTTCCTCCTGGAACATTTTCCCGAGAATGCTCTGTAGTGCAGGCTTTCTCACTGTAAATTCTTTTCTTTATCATGGAAGGTTTTATTTAGTCATCAAATCTGAAGCTTAGTTTTGCTGGACATAAGATCCTTGGTTGACATCCATTTTCTGTCAGAGCTTGGTCTATGTTGTTCCAGGATCTCTTGACTTTGAGGGTCTGGGTTGAGAAATCTGAGATTCGAATTGGTCTCCCTCTCTATGTGATCTGAAACTTTTCTCTTGAGGATTTTAAGATTATACCCTTATTCTGTATGCTAGGCATTTTCATTATAATGTGCCTTGGGGTGGATCTGTTGTGATTTTGTACATTTGGTGTCCTGTGAGCCTCTTGTATTTGATTTTCCAATTCATTCTTCATGTTTGGGAAATTTTCTGACACTATTTCATTTAAGAGATTGTGCATTCCTTTGGTTTGTATCTCCGTGCCTTCCTCTATCTTAGATTTGGTCTTTTGATGTTGTCCCATAATTCTTAGAAGTTCTGTTCATGGTTTCTCACCATCTTCACTTGTGGTCAACTTTATTTTCAAGATTATATATTCTGTCTTCATTGCCTGAAGTTCTGTCTTCCAGGTGATTTAGTCTGTTGTTGATGCTTTCTTCTATTGAATTTTTTTATTTGGTTTATTCTTTCTTTCATTTCAAGAATATCTGTTTTTTTTTTTTCAGAGACTCTTTCTTGAAGTAGTCTTATCTACCTGTATTTACTCTCTCATCTCTTTGAGGAGTGGTCAGTTGCTGCCTGAGTCTGCTCTCTTAATTCATTCTTTCCTTACAGATCAGTTTAATCCTGTACATTCTGAACTTCTCTGACGTGTCATCTGCTGTCAGTGGACTCCATTATTGTACAGTTGGTTTGTTTCGGGCTCTTCCTTCCCTTGTCTTTTCATGTTGTCTGTGTGTCCTCCTCTCTAGCAGTGGGGGTCCGAGGTACTACAGTTTCTAGTGTCCCTGCAGGGACCTGGATGATGGTCTTTTAAAATATATTTAATTCTGCACCAAAGCCTCTGGGACTTTTATTGGCTTTTAAAAAAATTAATTTTGGACTGTCATATCAATTTTTGGAGACATGATATCTTAGCATTACTTAATTTTCTTATTCATGAACACCATACATCTCCATTAAAAATTTACTTTTTGTAACACTGTCAATATATTGCACATTTTTCATCAGATATATCTTTCAGTCTTTCATATCTTTTATGCTGATGTGCCATTTAAAAAATCCATTTTCCAATTATTTGTTGCAAATAAATACAAATTCAGTTTCTTTCTATATGTTAATCTTATATCCTGATATGTTGCTAAATTCAATTATAAGTAATTTTCAGTTATTTTAGATTCTGTAAGATTTTCTGTGCATGCAACCATGTTATCTGGAAAGCAAGACAGTTTTACTTTTTCAATTGCAATCTGTATGTCTTCTCTTCTTTTTCTTACCTTATTGCATTGGTTAGCAATTGTAGTGCAATTCTGATGATGTGGAAAAACTGGGCATCTTTGCTCTATTCCTCCTGATTAGCAGGGAAAGTTAGTCTTTGTTAGTGTGTTTGCTATAGATTCAGAAGCCTTGTCAATTGGGAAGTTTCTTTTTACTCATGGTTTGTTGAGAGGTTTTTAACATGAATAAGTATTAAATTTTGTCAAATGCTTTTTCTTCATAATTTTTATTAAATATGATCATAATTTTTCTAGTTTATTCTATTGGTGTGTTGAATTACATTTATTGCTTTTCATACAATAGGTCAACCTTGTGTCTCTCAGATAAATGCTGCTTAATCATGGTGTGTTATCCTTTTATTCAGCATGTTAATATTTTGTTAAAAGCCTTTGAATCAATCTTCATGGAAAATGAACTCTAGTTTTACTTCTTTATTTTTTTAATGCACAATACCTTTATTTTATTTATTTATTTTTATGTGGTGCTGAGGATTGAACTCAGTGCCTTGCACACGGGAGGCAAGTGCTCCACCACTGAGCCACAACTGCAGCACTGTAGTTTTATTTCTCATGTCATTCATTTCAGTATCATGGATTTGCTGGCTTCATGAAATGACTTGGAAAGACTTCTTTCTCCCTCTATTTTTCTTGAAATAATTTGTGTAGAATCGGTATTATTTTTTTCTTAACTACTGATAGAATTCAACAGTGAAGTGTCTGGGCGGGGAGTTTTCTTTGTGGAAATGAGACAAAGGGAAGATCTGAAAAAAATCACCTGCTCTTAGCTTTTGAGTGGACCCTCTGGACTCACCTGCACTTAGTCACTTGCTTTTAGTTAACTATACCTGACCTCTCTGATGTGAGGGTCACGGTGTTGACAGTTGTTAAGTTGATCCAGTTGCTTTCCCCATGCTCATCCCATAAATAGCCCCAAACCCTATAATCAGGCAGGTGAATTTCAGACTTGTTCTCCCATCTCCATGCTCTTGCCTGGTGAATAGACTCTCTTTTGTAAGACTCTTCAGTGTTTGACACATTGCATGGAAGGTAAAATGGATGTGGCTTGGTAACCAGAAGGTTTTAAATTATACTACCAGTTTAGTACATATAGGACTACATAGATTTTCCATTTCTTCTAGTGTCAGCTTGGTAATTTGTGTTTTTCAGGGAATTCATTGCATCTTTAGTCTGATTTATTGGAATCATATTTCATTATCATCCTTTAATATCTAAAAGATTTCTAATGTTCCTTATTTTTTTTTCTGAAACTGACATTGTATGATTTTTCACTTGATCAGTTTATTAATTTATTAATCTTTTGATGACACTTTTTGGTTTTATTCATTGTTTGTTGTTTGTCTCTTTTTTAGTTCTTTAACATACGGTTTAGTATTTATTATTTTCTTCCTTCTACTTTTTTTGGGTTTAATTTGCTCTTTTTTGGTAGTTTGTTAAAATGAAGATTTAAATAATTTTATACATTTCTCCTGTTCTAATACAGGCATTAAAATACAAATTTCCCAGCATTGATTTTTGTCATCTCTCACAAATGTTTCTATGTTGTGTTTTTATTATCATTCAATTAAAATAAAAATATTTTCTAGTTCTCTTGTGATTTCTTCTTTGACCCATGGATTATTTAGAACTGTGTTGTTTAATTTCCAAGCATTGGAGTTTTTCCAGATACCTTTTAGTATTGACCTCTAATTTATGTTTTGGTCAGAGAAAGTACTGTTTGACTTCAGCCCTTTTAAATTTATTGAAAATTGATAGATGCCAGTGTGTGGTGAGCTACGGAATGTTCTATTTGCATTTGAAAGGAATGTCAATTAGATCAATTTGGTTAATTGCGTTGTCCAGGTCTTCGGTTTCCTTAGTGATTTCTGTTCCATTAATCACTCGTGTTCAGCGCTGTGACAGCCTGACCAGCACTGAGCCCGGCTCGCCCTGTGGGTGCCATGCAAAGGCTCCATGGTGGTCAGCGCCCAGGGTCTTCACGGCGGCCCTTTGAGCCAGGACTTTTATCCTCATTGACGGATGGTGAACTCAGGAACAGCGAGGCTGACGAGGCCACAGCTGTGATTGGTTGAACATGAACCAGGTCTGCAGTGGCCCATGTCCCTTCTCTCAGGTTTGTGAGCTCCAACTCTGGGGGTGTCCGATGGGGCTGCCCTGAGATGGCGCACCCCAGTCTGCTTCCCCCTTTCAGCTCTGGCCCCTGTGTCCTCTCTGGTCCCAGGCCATCATGGATCCAGGTCCTGGGCAGAGTGGAGGGCTGTGTGTCGACACCTGCCTCAGGACCAGAGACCCAGGCTCCAGTCCCCACTGTGGCTAAGTCCCCTCCCGTCTGCTCATCTGTACAGTGGGGAACACCCCTGCTCCCCTCCCTTCCCCTCTCCCCCCTCCCTCCCTGCCCCTCTCCCCCCTCCCTCCCTGCCCCTCTCCCCCTCCCTCCCTGCCCCTCTCCCTCCTCCCTCCCCCTCCCTCCTCCTCCCTCCCCACTGTACCCTCCACCTGGCCTGGCTGCCCACAGAGGCCCAGGGCCAGCCGGTCTCCCTGCCTACCTGGGCCAGCAGGGTCTCCCAGCGCGCCCTGTCTTCCCGGTTCAGAAGCTCCTCTGTGGGAGACGGAGGTGGGCTGCAGCCAGGTCTGAGCTCACAGCCAGGGCTGGCCTGGGGCCCCAGCTCCCCCAGCCCTCAGACACTGAGTCGGGGGGACACTGTCCTGCCTCTGCCTGGCCTGGCTCCGGGGCAGGGGGAGGCAACCAGGAGGGCCGCGAGCCAGACTGGAGTTGGTCAGGGTCCAGGGAGCTGGATTGGCATTGTGGCCCTGGCCCCTTGTGTGTGGCCTCAAACAGGTCCTGTACTTCTCTGGACCTCAGGCTGTCTCATGGTGACCGGAGGGACACCTCTGAGTAGGGCCTTTTGGGGTGTGCGGAAGTTCCTTCAAGTTTGGGGAAATAAGGCTCAGGGAGTCTTGTGAGGTGAGAAAGCCTTATGGGAGATTTGGAGATCCCACCTCAGTAGGGGCTGCTTTGGAGGCCCCTCAGGTGCAGAGGGACCCTTCCCAGCCTTTGCCAGTTCCAGGGTGGAGGAACAAGGCCAGGCTAAGCCGATTCCTGCCTGGTTCCGGGCCTGGTCCTAGGAGACCTCTTGTCTCCTCCCTGCTGCCCCTGGGCCCTTGCACAACCAGCTCTCCTCCAACTCCTCTGCTTCAGCTGCAGTTCCTGCCAGTCCCTGCTGGGGGTCGGGCACAGCAGCCTGGTGCCACCCCCATGAGCCTCGCTGTCTCAGGGTCGGTGTGCCTCCCCCCAGATCTGCCTCCCTGCCCCCCCCCCCCACTGCAGGCAGCACATACCATGGGAGGACAGGGTGCCCATCACGTAGAGGACGCTGCGATGCGGGAAGACACCGGTCAGGAACTCCGTCTCCAGGTGCTGGGCCACCTCCGGCCACGAGTGCCTGCAGAGGGCCACCAGCACGTCGCTGGCTGCGTTCTGGTACATGTCTTCAAGCTCCTGGGGGGGAGGGGCAGTCAGCGCAGGCCCAGAGCCCGGAGCCTCCAGCCTGTGGTTTGATGGACACAGCATTGGGGGGATGGAAAAGGAGGCTGATAGAGTAGGTAAAGCATCCTCAGCGAGAAGAGCGAAGCAGGGGGCGTCCAATACCAGAGCTTAAGCCACACTACAGAGCTATAGTGACCCAAACGGCTGTGCTGGCACCAAAACACACCTGTAGACCAGAGGTACAGGACAGAGGACACAGAGACAGACGGACAGGAATACGGCTACCTCACACTAGCAGAGGCACCACAGAGATACACTGGAGAAAGAAAAGACAGCCTTCAACACACAGTGCTGGAACTGGAAATCTGTTAAGGTCTGTAAACAAGTCAGGATGGCGCCAAATGTTAGAGTCTGTAAACAAGTCAGGATGGCGCCTGGCATTTTGCCAGGGGGAGTGGTTTGTGAAGTAACGCCAGCGAGCCATTAAGTGTGGAGATTCCTTATTGGTTGACTGCTGTATCTAGTTTATGCTAATTAAGATAAGCTGTGTGGAATGTATAAATACCGTTCCTGTCCTACAATAAACGGTTCCTACTCCTGCTGGATCAACCTTCACAAGTTCCTCGTCACCCCCCAGTTATTTTGCTGCAGCCGGACTGCGGCAGAAATCCATATGTAGCAGAGTGAAATTAGACCCCTGTCTCCCACCCCGCACAAAACTCAGTGGGATCAAGGACCTTGGCCTGAGCTAGAGACCCTGAGCCTGCAAGAGGAAAGAGGAGGCCAGACTCTCCATCATTCTGGCTTAGGACCTGACCTCTCAACAAGACTCCTACAGTACAAGAAGGAAAACCAAGATCAATAAACGGGATGGAGTCAAACTAAAGAGGTTCTTCCTAGCAAAGGAGACAACCAAGAATGTGAAGAGAGGCCTACAGAAGGGAGAGACTCTTGACCACACTCACCTCAGTCAGAGCATTGATCTCCAGGATATATCAATGACTCAGTGGACTTCCACCCAGACCCCAGATAACCCAATCCATCCTGGGCTAAGAACTGAACACTTCACAGAAGAAGAAATACGACTGGTCAACAAAGTGAAAAATGTTCAACACCTCTAGCAATTAGAGAAATGCAAATTAAAACCCCATCGATAGTTCATCTCACTCCAGTCAGAATGGCAGTTATAAAGAACACAAGTAACAATAAACATTGGCGAGGGAGGATGTGGGGAAAGGCACACTCATTCACTGCTGGTGGGACTGCAAATTGGTGCAACCACTCTGGAAAGCAGTATGGAGATTCCTTAGAAACTTGGAATAGAACCTCTTTGACCCAGTTATCCCACTCCCCAACATATATGAAAAGGACTTAAAAATCAACATACTATAGTGTTGCAGGCACATCAATATTTATAGCAGCTCAATTCACAATAGCTAAGCTATGGAACTAACCTAGGGGCCCCTCAACAGATGAACGGATAAAGAAAATGTGGTCTAGGGGCTGGGGTTGTGGCTCAGCAGTAGAGTGCTCGCCTAGCATGTACGAGGCCCTGGGTTTCATCCTCAGCACCACATAAAAATAAATAAATAAAATAAAGGTATTGTGTCCAACTACAACTCAAAATAAATATTTAAAAATGTGGTCTCTATACACAATGGAATATCACTCAGCCATAAAGAAGAATGAAATAATGGCATTAGCTGGTAAAAAGGGGTGGAATTGGAGACTATCATGCTAAGTGAAATAAGCCAATCCCCCAGATCAAAGGCAGAATATTCTGTCTGATAGGTGGGTGTGACTCACAATAAGCAGGGTGGGAGGAGGAATAGAAGTTCACTGGATCAGACCAAGGGGAAGGGAGGGAAGGAGGGGAATGGGAATGGGAAAGACAGGAGAATGAATGAGACATCCCTCTCCTGTGTTCATGGGAACCTCACACCGTGTCCGACCACAAGATTGGGAGCTGTGCGCCCTGTAGGTAGGGCACGTCAAACCCATTCTCTGTCACGTACAACTACTAAAAAGAACAAATAAAAAAAGAAAGAAACAAGAGGCCCAGGGAACGGAGGGGAGCTCTGTGCCCAGGCTCTGGACTCTGGGTCCCCTGAAGTCCCAGAACACACTGTCCTGCACCCTGCCTCAGGGCCTTGCTCTGTGGAGCCGCCTGCCCGGTGCTGCATCTCCCCTGGCCCTCTGCCAAGCCCTCGCTGTGTCTCAGGCCCACTCCCGGGCACGCTCAGGACATGTCACGTCCTGTGACGTCACCAAGAGTTCAGAACCCAGGCTGTGCTCCTGCTGGGACTCTCCGCCTGCAGGGTGGCTCTTGGCTGCGCCAGGCCCCCCAGGCCCACCAGGGCCACCCTTGGGCGGCAGCCAGCCTGTGCCTGGAGCCGGCCCTGGGCGGCCACCGGCCTTCTCGGCTGCTGTGGGATTCTGTCATCTGCTGGAGGAGGCGGGGGCAGCAAAGACCCTGCCGTAGGTGGCATCTGAAGGAGCAGGTGTCCAAGGGCCCTCCTGCTCTCAGGAAATAGAGAGGTCATTGCAGTTCTGTGAAAGCACACGGTTGTGAGGGCTTCTTAAGAGGATGGATCGGATCTGATTTTGCTTAAAAAAAGAAAGACCCTCATTTTTTTTTAAAGAGAGAGAGAATTTTAATATTTATTTTTTAGTTTTCGGCGGGCACAACATCTTTGTTTGTATGTGGTGCTGAGGATCGAACCCGGGCCACACGCATGCCAGGGGAGCACTCTACCGCTTGAGCCACATCCCCAGCCCTGAAAAACCCTCGTTTAAAACTACATTTAGCAGAATTTAAAAAGGACAAAAGCCATCATATTCTCGGAGCTGGAAGCAGACAGACGAGAGATTCGAAGTCCAAGAGCTAAGCCAGGAGCGGGAGAGGCCGAGAGCCAAGCCCACAACCTTGCGTGGACCCAGGACGAGGTGCGCCGTGGTGGAAATCCAGAACTCGGGTGCTGTGAGCCCCGGGGAAGGCAGGTCCTACAGAAGGGTGGGCGTCAGGACGGCCTGGGCCTCCAGGGCTCTACAGAGGGCCGAGGACCAAGGGACGGCGATCTAGAGTCCAGGGCCCGATAGGACACAGAGGGTTCTGGAAACTCGTAGCTCACGGTTTCCTCCCCAAACACTCCTACGGAGGAAGCAGCTGGAGATGAGTGTCTTCTACGTGGGAATTGGGGAACCAGGCTGCTCAAATCGTGTCACATGCATGTGGCGGAGGAATCCACTGTTACGTACAATTACCATCCAACAGTGAAAAATGAATTTTAAAAGTTGGCAGCAGAACAACAATAAAAGGCATTTTTTTAAAAAAGCAGCCTATAATCCCAGCAGCTTGGGAGCCTAAGGCAGGAGGATCATGAGTTCAAAGCCAGCCTTCAGCAAAAGCCAGGTGCTAAGCGACTCAGGGAGACCTGTCTCTAAATAACATACAAAACAGGGCTGGGGGTGTGGCTCAGGGGTCGAGTGCCCCTGGGCTCAATCCTCAGGCCCCCTCCCCTCCGAAAAATGTATCTTTGCCTGAAAAAATAAATTTGATATATGGCAGAGGAGGGAATAAATTGGGAAGGAGGAAGACGTGGGGTGTAGCAATGGGGTCTCCTGATGGAAAGGGTGGTGGGAGTCCCAGAGCAAGGCAGACCCCAGGATGATGCCCAGCACTGCCCCGGGAGGGGTCCTGTCCGCCCCCGGGGAGCCTGAAGCCAGACCCCTGTGCGCTCAGCTCCCTGCACCCGCCCCGCCAGCGCTTTATCATGACAGAAGCCACAGGAGCACGCCACAGGAGCAAGGTCGTGCACACACACGTGCACACACACACGTGCACACACACACACACACAAAACACATGCACACACACATGCACACGTGCACACACACACACACACGCACACACATGTGTGTGTGCACGCACAAGTTTAAACAGAGAAAGGAGCAGGTGGACCTGCCCTGGGCTCCTCTGTCCTTGCCTCTGTCCTCCCCGCCCACGGTTCTCAAGCTCTCTGGGGTGCACCCGCTGTCTATCCACGAGGCTTGTCCCCTGGCCAGTCCCACACTCCAGCCTCCCTGTCCTTCTGTAGAATGGGCCAGAGCTCCTGTTGGTGGGCGCTGCTCTGGCCTTTGGTCTGCTTGTCCTAATGAGCTCCCTGTAAGGCTGTGAACACGGCCCAGGAAGGACACAGGCCCCTCCCCTCCTGGCGGGGGATGTCTATCACAATCGTGCTATCCTTCCCCAGCCTCGGACACTGGCCGGCCCCAGCCCCTTAGTGGCCCAGGGGACATCTCACACAGTGCTGCCCACGCCCACAGGCCTAAGGCATGGCTGCTGCCCGCTGCCTGGCCTGCAAGGGACGGGCCCCTGTGGCCCTGTGTGGCCTGGACGCTGCACTAAAGACCGTCTCCCAGTGGCGTCGGCCTCCTTGTCACTGGAAGGACATCCTGGGTCAAGTGGCCTAGTCATGGCTTGGTGGTGCTGTGGCCTAGACTGCAGGGGGCCTGGCCACTGCCCTCTGGCCACCACTCGCCTGCGTGGCTGAGGACCCCACCATGGGCTGCCAGGCTGCCTGGTCTGAGATACACCCCTGTCCCCACAGCCCTGGAGGCCACCGTGGAGACTGCTGCTGGCCTGGGGATGGGGCTGCTCAGGTCCAGTCCACACACCTCCACGGGCAGTAGCCCAGGGGCCGGAGCCGAGGGCTGATCTGCAGCCTGGGGAATGGGTGGGACTGGCACTTAGGTCTCCAGAGGCTGGAGTGTGGGCAGCCACAAAGGGATGGTCAGGGAGGAGGTGGACAGGGGAACCCGAGCCCAACTCAAGAAGGGACCTCCCTGTCTCAGCTTCCTCAGCCCCAGAATGCATGGACCTGTCCCTCTGGAGGGCCAGGGGTGAGGACACAGGAGTGGACACACACCGTCTGAGGGACCACGAGACCCAGCAGCGCTGCGTCACGGGGATCCCTGGGGAGCCACTTGCATCCCCAAAGCCCCTGGGGGAGTGGCCATTGGCCAGGAGGGGGGAGACCCACCGTGGACTTGGTCATGTTCTCCAGGGCCAGCTGCATGAAGCGCCTCTTCCAGATGTCCTCCATGACGTCACTGGCGCCAATGACATTCTTCAGGACCTGGAACAGCCGGAACTTGTGCCGGTTGGAGATCTATGGACAGCAGAGGGGGTGCTGGACGGTTGGGTCTGGTCACGCCCGGGGTGCCAGCAGGAGCACTGGACGGAGGGAGGCAGAGGGGAGGCCAGGAGTGGCTGTGTGTGGCCATGCACTGGGCAGCTCTTAGGAAATGCCTGCTGCGTGCCGGCCTGGACAGGAACCAGAGACCACACGGAAGGGGATGGTCCCCATCTCAGGGAACTGCCATGGGAATGAGCAGCAGTCCACTCCCGTCTGGGCAGTCATCGTCCATGCAGCCCCCAACTCCGTCCACCCACCCTCCATCCATTTCTGCCCCCACTTGGCTCAGCTTCAGCTCCCCAGTCTGCGAGGATCAGAGTGTTGCCTCAGCAGAGTGTTCTGAGGGCCAAGCTGTGTCCACTCCCTCCTCCTTCCTCAGCCCCTTCAGCGCAGGAGGACGTTGAGTCTTGGCCCAAATGAGTACTATGGAGGACTGGAGCCCCTTGGGGTCTCGCGCCCCCATGTCTGCTCCCAAGGGCCCGGGCACGCCCACCTCTGGGTTGTCTGCGAAGTAGTCGTGGATGGTCTCCATCACCAGGTGGGGGGACCCCTGAGCCATGTCCTTGACCTTCTTGATGATGAACTTGAGGTGCAGGGGGTCTGAGCTGTTGATGTCCCGGAGCATCTTGAAGCAAATGGCTGGAGTCGACAAGAAGGGAGTGAGGGCTGGGGCCCGGGGCTCACCTCGTGGCCGCAGGGGAAGGAGGGGGGGCCAGGAGGAAGCTGCACGCCAGGAGGACCAGGTGCCTGCCCAAATGTCCTCACGGGGCTTGAGAGGGACAGAGAGCAGGAAGGCCTTCCAGTCGGCCTGTCCTGTGCACCCACGTGGATTCCCACCCACTCACTGACCTGCCCACCTCTGCATCCACTCATCCATTGTCCACTCGTCTGTCCATTACCCACACATTCATCCCTATATGTTAGTCCACCAGTCCGTCTACCTATCCATCTTTTCATTTTTGCACTCATCTACCCACGCACCCACCCGAGTGCATAGATCCATCCATCTGCCCACTATCATCTGTGCAGAGATGGGTCCATCCACCTGTCCATCTTCCTGTCCATCCTTCTCTCCCTCCATTCACCATCCTCTGATCCTCTCACCCTCCATGAGGGGGAAAGCATTGCAGGGAGAGGTCAGGCCTGCGCTGAGGCTCTGAGGTTTGAAAGCGAATGGAGGGGAACGGAAGGTAGGATGGCAGATGGGTACTTGGGGGGTGTTGGATGGTGCCACAAGGGGGGGTGGGAAGCCAAGGGAGGAGCAGGGCTCCCTGCTGGAAGCTCCGTGAGTGCGCACCCCGCGCCATCTCCAAGTCCTGGAGAGGACCCCCTCTGGCCCTGACCCTCAGGACTGCGTCCAGTGGAGGACAGGGTAGGGTTTGCTGGAAGCCGACCCCTGTGCACCCCCCCTTGCCCTGGCCGAGTCCCAGGCCTGGTGATCACCTGCGTTGTAGGCCTCCTCCATGAACATCTTGTGCTCCTTGGGCATCAGGGCAGCCTGGCTGCTCCTGGACTTGCAGAGCAGGATAGTGGTGTGCTGTGACTGCCTGTCCCTGCCGGCAGAGTCCTTTGGGGACTTGCTGCAGGAGGACTCCTTCGCGGGTCTTGGGACGTGGGAGGAGATTCTGAAAGGGAAGGGGGGTTGGAGAGAGGGCTGCGCACGTTTGTATTCAAGATGGAAGCAGGGCGCAGAGTCGCTGGGTTTGGATCAGGCTGGGAGGTGGCTTCCAGGGGTCTCGCCTCCACTCACGGCCTGGCTGGGCCCTGGGAGGGGCGGGGGCCGAGGTCTCAGGACATATTGAGTGGACAGAGTCACCTGCGGCCTGGTGGGATCTGGCTTCCTGGCAGGGGCTGGTGACAGAAAGGCTGGTGGTGTGGGCGGGTTCAGGGCCCTCCTCCCCCAGCTCTGGCTCTGGCACTGACTGGGATGACCCCGTATCTCCAGGACGGCCTGGGAGACGTCCCTGACTTTCCAGGTGTCCCTGGTGAGGTCCCCGAGGTGAGGAGAGCTTTCGGGGCTCTCAGCGGGAGCGCGGACAGATGTGGGGCCCCTTCAAGCTGGTGTTGGTCCCTGCCCTCTCCCCGCTCCCTCCTGTCCCCCTGCAACGTGGGGGAGGATTGCCCAGAGGCACTCGTCGCCACAGAGGGCGCAAGGGAGGGCATCCCTGGGCTCCCCCCAGGGAGAGGTCAGGCTCTGTGGCCCCTCCTCAGGACTCATTGGCTCCTTCCCTCTCAGTTCCCACTTCCAGGTGCCTCCCGGGGGAAGGCTGTTGGAGGCCTGGTTGCGTCAGTGCACAGGATGGACAGTCGGCGGACTGGACGCGGCGTGCTGCAGCATGTTTCACGCCTGCACTTGCCCACCACGTGGGAACGTGTGTCAGGTCCACCTCAGACTCCTCCTGTGGCTCCCGGTTCCACGCCAAGGAAAACTCAAAGTCCTGAGAACGCCACGCGGCACAGACGCTCCCTGCCAAGCTGGAGCCACCAGGCCCAGCTTTGCTCCTGCCTTCAACACATAGAAACCGCAAAACCACACGGGATCACGGCCGCCAGACATCACACCTCGGCAGCACGGAGATGATCCCCGGGAGGGGGCTGCGAGGGGCTCCCACTGCCACAGCTAGTGCCAGGACGGCTTCCCGCTCCCAGCGCAGGGACAGGGAACAAGGAGCCACAGCCTCTGTGAGAGGGGGAGCTGGAGGCACCTGAGGCCAACGTGGCTCGAGCTTTCAGGGAAGAGCCGTGGGAGGAGCAGCACAGAGAGGGAGAGAATTCGGGAGATTTGCAGAAACCCACCCTCGTATCTGCACTCAGTGCAGTGGGAAAAGAGCCACAAGGAGCCGAGCAGCCTTGCCTGGGCTCGGCGGCACTGAGAGGGGTTCCTGTTCCATCCACCATGCTCGGGAACCCGCGAAGCCCACGGGGCGTTCTAGAGCTCTCTGCATGGTGTTACCCCAGTCACGGGAGAAAAGCAGTCCTAACAAGGTGCCCTCGCCCCCCTTCCAAAGCTCTAACAGCAAGGACAAACTGTTTTCAATAGTCTCACTGTGCTCCAGAACAAAGCTCAAGAGTATTTCAAGGAGTATCCAAAACCCAACAGGGTAAAACTCACACTGTCTGGCATCCGATCAGATTTACCAGATGTGCAAAGACCAGATGAGCATCAGACCCACCACGAAGGGGAGACTCAACAGATCAGAAGCAACTTAGAAAAGGCAGAATCAGTGATGGACGGGGACATTAAACAGCTACACTTAGGTTCCGATTGGTGGAGTGAAACAAGCAGCTGAGAGACGGAGAACACCAAGAAGAATCTGAAAATGCTCTTCCGATTAAGACGGATGACTTTATCAGAGACAAGACCCTGTGGAGCGAAAGACAAACCTGAATCAACTTGAAGATCAACAGAAAAAAACAAAAACAAAATCAAAAATAAAACACAAGTAGAATACAGACTGGAAACACTGGAACCCAGGGTCAGCGCACTGTGGGACGCCCCAGAGGCCACGGTGCAGGGGCAATTTGAGTCTCCCCAGGAGAAGGAAGGGGGCGGAGATCAAATTTGAAGAGATGATATCTGAACATTTTCCAAACTTTACGAAAAGTATAAATCATATCCAGGAAAATGAGAATTCTAAGTAAGAAGTGCGAAGGAAGAAACACCAAATCATATCGGAATAAAATTGCAGATGGTGGGAGGTGGCACACACCGGGAATCCCCGAGGCTGGGGAGGCTGAGGCAGGAGGATCGCAAGTTCAGAGCCAGCCTCAGCAAAAGGA
Source organism: Urocitellus parryii (assembly GCF_045843805.1). NCBI lineage: Eukaryota > Metazoa > Chordata > Mammalia > Rodentia > Sciuridae > Urocitellus > Urocitellus parryii. Next base: position 2,617,896 of record NC_135537.1, on the reverse strand, counting down.
AGCACTAAGCAACTCAGTGAGACCCTGTCTCTAAATGAAATACAAAATAGGGCTGAGTGCCCTAGTATCCCTCCACCCAAAAATAAAATTGTGTACAACTGATGATGAGAGGAAATCTTTAAAAAGCCAAAGAGAAAGGCATATTAAGGACCAAAGACAGCACAGCTCGTTAGCAACAGGCAGGCAGGAAGGCAGCAGCGCTCAGGGAGGAAACCCCACTCACCCGCCAGGCCAGCACCCTCTACCCAGGGAAGAAGCCTTGAGAAGCTCCATGTGAAGCAGAGACCTTTCCACACACCAAACCCCTTGGGAACGCATCCCAGGACACCTGCACTGAAGACCCCCCGGAGGGGACCCAGGCAGGGGGTGACGTCAGAGGGAGCTGCACAAGAGGGGAGCACACTGAAGTGGGCAGGGGGGCGGGAAATCCAACACACTGTGCTTTGTTTTATAAATTTCAGCTAAACGTATTGTGGGTTTCTAAAAATATAGAAAAACAGCATACAACAACACTAGCAAAGGTTTAAGGACATTAAAATAAGATGTTCAAGATTCTTGTCCTCTAAGTGGCCAATTGACTTGACGGTGGTCCGAGGTCAGCTGGTACTGTGCTCCACAACCACCACCCAACCACAGAAAGGGACATTTCAGGGTAACAGTCACAGAGGACATAGACTAAGACCAACCCTATCAGCAGTCCCACTAAATGTAAGGGACTTAAACAGCACCATTAGTAGCAGGGATTGCCAAATTGGGAAAAAAGCCAGAGTCAGGTGCATGCTGCTGACATTTAATATATGTAATCTAGTAGACACCAACTGATGACAAATAAAGGGATGGAAAGAGATGGGCTACTCACAGCAGCTAACAAAAACGGGCATTGCTCTGTTCCTATCAGACAAACTGTATTTTAGAAGTATAAATATACATATATGAGGTATTTATATATCAGAGAAAGGAGAATTCACTCAGAATGATAAAGGAACCATCTGTCACGATGACTACTTATGTTCAACAGAGCATTTGTAAAGGGAAAATACAAAAGAGGCAGAAGTTTAACTATGATAAAAGATCAAGCATGTCAGTATTGAATGAAAAAGTAGAAGAAAAGCCCATACTTTACAAAACTCATAAAACTCTGTGAAACTCCTGTGGTTAAGGGGTTGATCGTGTGACCAATGAAATCATATTACAAAAAAAAAAAAAAGAAGAGACGACATTACAATTGAATGTTCATGCATCTCACAACAGAACTTCCAAACACACGAGGCAAAGAAGCTGGAGCTGCGAGGAGAAACGGCGGATCCACCACCGCAGTTCAACCCTTCAACCCCCTCTCCACCACGGTGGGAGCGGTGAAGAAGACATCAGCAGGATCCCGAAGATCAGCACCACCGTCAGTGCCGCCACGGGGACGCTCAGGACCCCACCCAGCAGGAGAGGACCGCTCTCTTCAACACAGACGGCACGTTTGCCAGGACCGGCCATAAAATGTCTCAGGAAGTTTAAGAGGATTCAAATCAAACAAAACCTGGTCTCCGACCACGACAGAATTAAATTAGAAATCGATAACAGAGACAGATGGAAAGAAAGATCCTGGGGAATTTGGATACTAAATAACACACTTTCCAATAACCTATAGGGGAGGAAGAACTCAGAAGCAAAATAAAAAGTAATTTGAGTGGAATGAAAATGAAAACACAACGTATCAAAATGCCTTGGAGGGAAATCTACAGTATTAAGCATGTATACCAAAAAAGAATAAAAGCCTGAAATCAATGACCTAGGATTCCACCTACAAAACTAAAAATAGCAAATTAAACTCAAAGAAAGAAAATCATAAAAAGTAGAGCAGACATCAATAAAACAGAGGACAAAAAAATAGAGAAAGTCAGTGAAACCGAAGGCTGGTTCTAAGAAAAGAAGAATACATTGATGAACATCTGGCAGGAATTTAGGGGGCAAAAAAAGAGAAGTTGCAAATTATTAACATCAGTAATAAGTGAGGTGCACCATTACAGGCACCACAGATGTCAACAGGGTGGCAAGAAAATATCACGAGCGACTTCATGCCAATAAACTTGTCAACCGAAATAAAATGGGCAGATTTCTTAAAGCCACAAAATACCACAGCTCTCCCAGGACTCACATCAGAATAGCCCTATGTCTACTACAAAAATTAATTTGTATTTAAGAATCTTGCCACAAAGAAAACTTCAGGTCCAGATGTTCCTTTAATCTTATCAAGCATTTAGGAAGAAATAATACCGATACCAAAACTCTTTCAGAAAATTTAAAGAAGAGGGTATACACTTCCCAACTCCTTCAGTTTGGCAAGCATCATTCTGATAATTCAATGATATTGCAAATAAATAAAAGTAGATCCTAATATCCTCCATTAACAGACGCAAACTTTGTTAACAAAAGGATCCAAAATACAGACATACACTCATTCATCATGCCCAAGTGGGGCTTCTCTGGGGAACCCAAGGCTGGCTGAGGATTTGAAAATCAATCCGTGTACTTCACCGTATTGGCAGACTCATGAAGAAAATGATATGATCATCTCAATAAGTGCAGAGAAGGCATTTGACAAAATTAAACATCTAATCATAATAAAAACAGAAACTGAGGGAATTCCTTCACCTGATGAGGGCATCTGTAAAAACCCTGCAGTTGCATACTGAGAGGTGAAAGACTGAGTGTTTCCCCACATGATGGGACTGAGGCCAGGGTGCCCTGACCACTGCTGCTCCACGTCATAATGTAGCCTTCTCATGGAGCAAGAAGTCAAGAAAAAATAACAAAAGGCATGCAGCTTAGAAAGGAAGAGACAAACTATTTGTAAAATAATTATTTTCTAAGTAGAAAATTCCAAAGGATCTACACAAAGTACTAGAACTAAAAAGTTAGTGGAATTCTCTTCAAAACAGACCATATTTTAGGCCACAAAGCGTCTCTTAGCAAATACATAAAAATCATTACAATTTCTTGCATCCTTTTAGATTATAATGAAATGATATTAGAAATCAACTCGACCAAACCCTACAACATAGAGATTGACCAATACTCTTCTGAATGACGAATGGGAGAAGAAATCAAGGGAGAAATTAAAAAATTCTTAGGCTCAAATGAGAACATGCCAGAACCTCTGGGACCCTGTGAAGGTGGTTCTGAGAAGAAAGTTTATAGCCGTGAATGCCTACATAAGAAAACCAGGAAGATCCCAGATAATAACCCAAGGATGCATCTCAAGGCCCTCGGAAAAGAAGAACAAACCAGTTCTAAAACCAGTAGAAGGAAAGAAAAAGTGAATATCAGAACTAAAATCAATGAACTTGAGAAAATAAAAAAAATACAAAGGTTGGATAAAACAAAGAGGTGCTTCTTTGAAAAGATAAACAAGATTGATAAGCCCTTAGCCAAACTAACCAGAAGAAAAAGGTTCAAACACAGAATTAACAAATTAGAGAAGAAAAACATCGCCACAGATATCTCAGAAACCCTGCAGATCATTAGGGACTATTTTGAAACTAATACACAAATAGATTGGAAAATCTAGAAGAAATGGATATATTTCTAGGCAAATATGATGTGCCAAAGTCAAGTCAAGAGGACATAGAAAGCCCAAACAATGCAATAACTTGTAATGAGATTCAGGCAGTAATAAAAAGTCTCCCAACAAAGAAAAGCCAGGTGGATTTCAGATGAATTCTACCAAACCTTTAAAGAAAACTAATGCTGATACTTCTCAAATTATTCCATGAAATAAGAAGGGATGGAAGACTTCCAAATTCATTCTGTGAAGCCAGTATCACACTCATTCTGAAGTCAGATAAGGCTGCATTCAAGGAAAGAAAATTACAGACCAATATCCCTGATGACCTTAGATGCAAAAAATCCTTAATCAAAAATTCCAAATTGTGTTCAACAACGTATTAGGAAGATTGTACATCTCACGACCAAGTTGGTTTTATTCCAGAGATGCAAGGATTGCTAATATTTGCATATAAATAAATGCAATTAATCACATTAACAGAATTAAGGAAAAAAATTACTTAGTATTCTCAATAGATGCAGAGAAGGACTTTGGCAAAATTCAGCACCCATTTATGAAGAGAGAAACCACAGAATGAGAGAAAAATCTTTGTTAGCCATTCTTCTCACAAAGGATTAATATGTAGAATATATAAAGAACACCAAAAACTTTACACCAAAAAATCAAATAATTCAATTAATAAATGGACAAATGAATTAAACAGACATTTCTTTTTTAAAAAAAATATTTTTAGTTCTTGATGGACCTTTATTTTATTTACTTATTTTTATGTGGTGCTAAGAATTGAACCCAATGCCTCACACATTCTAGGCAAGTGCTCTATCAAGCCCCTAAACAGACCTTTCTTAAAAGAATAAATACAAGTGGCCAACAAATACAAGAAAAAAAAAAAAAACATCATTAGCAATTAGGGAAGTGCAAGTCAACACTTCACTGAGAGCTTATCTCACACAGTTAGAATGGCAGTCACCAAGAATACAAAATGTAACAAACGCTGGAGAGGATGTGGAGAAAAGGAACATTTTTACGCTGTTGGTGCGACTATAAATTAGTACAATCACCATGGAAATCAGTATTGCCGTTCCTCAAAAGACTGGGTGTGGAACCCGCTGTGAACCAGCTGTACCACTGGAATCTACCCTGAAGAGTCACAGCCATCTTACTAGGTCGGTCGAGGCACAGCCATGTTTATAGCAGCACAGTCCACGATAGCCAAGCTATGTACCCAGCATAGGTGTCCATCAATGTAGGAGTGTATCAAGAAAATGGGGGTACACACAATGGAGTTTTCTCCCATCCATAAAGAAAAATAAAATCTTGTCATTTGTAGGAAAGTGGGTGCAACTAGAGTCCATCAGAATAAGTCAGACTCAGAGGTTCAGAGTCCTGTGTTTTCTGTGCAGAAGCTAGTGATGGAGAAGGAGAACAAAGGTGGGGATGATCTCTTAAATCTCAGAGGGAGATCAGCAGAGGACAGGGACCAAGGAGGGAGGCAGGGAGGGAGGGGGAAGTGCTGGGGGGTGATATTGGCCAAAAAAAAAAAAAACAAAAAAAAAAACTACAAAAAACGTACTAGAACTAAAAAGTGAGTTCAGAAAATTTGTAAATTCGGTCAATATACACAAATCAGTCATCTTTCCATATGTTCACAGTGAGCTGTTAGAAACCGAAACAAACGTGATAATGTACAATAGCACTCAAGATGGCATGAGGTATTTAGGTCTGAATCAAACAAAGGGCTGTAAAGTCTGTATATTGTAAACTGCAAACTATTGATGAAAGAAACCAAGGAGACTTTAATAAGTGGAGAGACATACCATGTTCGTGGATTGGAAGACTTGATATTATTATTAAAACATTAATTTAAAAATCACAGAACTTTTCTAAGTAAAATCCATATATGTTATCCATATGAACTGTTTCTAAAATTTATATGGAAAAGAAAAAAAAACAGTAGCTAAAATGATTTTGAAAAGGGAAAATTGGAGGACTGATTTCAAGATGATCACCCGTTTTAACACTTGGCATAAAGCTACGTAATCAAGGCAGGGTTCTATTGATGAAAGCACAGGAGTATAAGTAAATGGGAGAAAACATGGTGTCCAGGAAAAGATCCCCACATATAAGGACAGCTGAGTTATATAAAAGGTGTAAAAGCAATTCAATTAATAAAGGATAGCCGATTCAGCATATGGTGCTACAATGATTGGATATATCCATACAAAAATAACCCACAGCCCATACTTCACACCATATGCAAAAATCAACTCAAAATAGGGCCTGGAGAGGAAAGTAAAACCCAAACTTCTGAAACTTCTACAAGAAAATGTAGGAGAAAAATCCTCAAGTCTTCACGACTTGAATGAGTTAAAGACCTCTTAGATGTGACACTGAAAGCCCTACTGTCCCTACAAGAAAACCTCACACACTTGACTTAATAAAACCCAGGGCTGCGTTTGAAAGCTATCCAGAATGAAAAGACGGCTGTAAACCTGGAGCGGCTATTTGCAGACCGCCTTGTGATACGGGGTCTGTCCAGAGTACACCCAGAGCTCTCAAAACCAACCAAAGGCACCCGCCAGCAACCTGATGAAACTCAGAAGGCTTGAGCAGATGTCCGCCAGGGGAGACTCCAGGTGGACTGTTTCTCCCGAGGTGAAGGAAGCAGACCCGCCATGCGACATCAGGGCACTGGTGCAAGAAGGGCTAACATCAGGAAAGCAAAGTGCCGGTGGGAGACAGGAGGGAGCCTCAGGCAGGGTGGGAGGGCGCCCAGCGCCCTGCCCCACAGAGCTAGACTGCTGAGTGGGACTGGGCTGTCCCGCCCCTGGGCAGCTGCCCTGGTGGAGTGGAACCTCCGGTTCACAGGAGCACTTCAGGCTGGCCTTATTTACCAAAAGTGATCAGAACCAAGTGCCCTCGGCCAGGGGAAAGCAGGAACAAACCGAGTCACAGCCGCAGAGCGACCCGGTGGGAGGGGAACTGAGTTACTGCAGGAGACCCGGCGATTCTGCGCTGGCTGTGTCAACTGGCAGAAGTGGACCCCAGAGCCACTGCCACGTGGCTTCATCTCCCACTGCACTGGGAAAGGTGGGACCACAGGGACGGAAAGCAGGTCGGCGGCTTTCCATCAGGGACAGGCAGCTGGGGAGGTCCCTGTGGGGGTGTGAGGGCTTGGAGTGCCTTTGTGGCAGTGGATACACAACCGCACACATTTGTGACAGCTGGCAGAGCCGCACACTCAGAGGGCGGCTTTCATCATCCGTCATCGGTCATCGCTCTGTGAAGAGAGGATGTGTGAGAGCAGAAGCCCAGGCCGGGGATCTCTTTCCTCCGGCTCCCCGGGAAGCTGCGCTGCCGTCTAGTGAGCTCTGGGAGTCGCTCGCCACCAGGCGCGCTCTGCCTCAGGGCCTTGTGCTGGCCTCTCCTACAGTCGGGGACAGTGTTCCCCAGAGAGCTGCTGGCCCAGCCCTTCCCCTCCTTCAAGTCTCTGCCCAGGTGACCCTTCCTGATGAACTTCCCTTCCATGGCCACGTGACCTCGCCCCCACCCGTGCCTCCCTGCGACTGTTCCTGTCACCCCTCACCATGTGGCCGTGGTTGTGTGATTTAAGCTACTGTGCCCCACACTGTGATGCAAGTCCCAGGGGCAGGGGTCTCTACGCTGTCCCCACGCCTACAAGAGTGCGTGGCACACGTTTGTGGGAAGAGCAGAGGGCTTCGTGGTGCTGAGGTGGCCAAGGCAGCCCCCAGCCCATCCTGCCTTTCGGAGGCAGCTGTGACGGCCCTTCCAGCTCACCAGTCTGTCCCCTGCAGCCAGCTGCACAAGTACATGGGTGACCCCTGGGCTCGGCTTTGCTGGCTCCTCCTCCCTCTCCTTTCTTGTCCCCAGGAGGTGCATTCCTGCCCGTCTGGGCTTTGGTGACCTGTCCTTGTGAAGTCCCAGGAAGCAGAGAAGGGGAGGGGGCATCTGAGCTGAGTGGGGCGGGTGGCCCCATCTGGCAGTCCCTGCCATGGACTGTTTGTGTCCCTGTTTGAATCCATGCCAACCCCCAGTGCAAGGGCATTTGGAGCTGGGGCCTTGGGGTGCTTGGGTTCAGGGGAGGCCGAGAGGGTGGGACATCGTGGTGGGACTAGTGGCCTTGTAAGAGGAAACACAGGACAGTTTGCTCTCTGCCCAGCAGCAAGAAGGGGTCTGTCAGCAAGCCAGGTAGTGGCCTCATCAAAACCCAGGGCCAGCATCTTGGTCTTGAACGTCCTGCCTCCAGAGCCAAGAGGAGCGTGTCTGTGGTTGAAGCCGCCCAGGCCCTGGTGCTTGGTTGGGGCGCTGAGCAGACTCAGGCCGCCCCAGCCTTATGCAGCACCTGCCTCCACTCACTCAGTGCATTTAGTAAGCGCCAACTGGGTGCAGGTGCCATTCCAGGGCCTGGGGACAGAAAGCAAATACCCCATTTCTCACAACTGGGCTTGCATCCCGGGAAGAGGAAGACAGGAACAGAGAACTCAGGACAGCGCTGGCTGCGTGTGATGCAAGAAGATGCCGGAGTGGGAAGGGCCTGCTTGAGCCACCTCAAGAGCCCGTCAGGAGGCCGTCCCTGGGGCTGGGTGTGGTGACAGCACCTGGGAGCCACAGCTCACCCCGGCTGGATGCACCACAGCATGGTGCGAAGCCTCTGCTGGGCCTCACCTGCCTCCCCACTGTTGCCGATGGGGATACATGTTCAGACCCACCCTGCCTCCACAGCTACGTCCTGGAGACCCTGTGTGCTGACAGGACTGGGTCCCAGGGTGGGCAGCTCTGGGGTCCTCCGGCCCACCATCTCCACGAGGCCTGCACACACTTGACCCTCCCAGGACCTTCAGAGACCCAGCCCCTCCCGAGGGGAGACGGCCTTCCAGATGGCGGCTGTGGGCTGGCCTCCCTTGGCCATGGTGGCCATCAGTGTGGGTCACAGGCACACGTGAAGCCTGTTCCTTGCCCACTCCAAACGTGTCACAGCCTGCATGGCCTCCAGAGAGAAACGTACTGTTAAAAACAGGAAATCGACAGAGCACCCCGTGAGCAGGCATCTGCAGAGAGAGTTGGGCCCCGGCCCAGGAGGTGACAGGCCTGGCCACAACCCCAGGACGTGTCAGGCCTGGCCACAACCCCAGGACGTGTCAGGCCTGGCCACAACCGGACAGACAGCTGTTCAGACCACCGTGCTCCTGGAGCACCACACGGCCATGACACCAGCCCTGCTCTAGACCCACGGCAGGGGCAAGCCCTGGACGCAAGCCTGTCTGGTGCCCCGCGGAGGGTGCCAGGCCCAGGAGGGTGCGGATGCCCCATCTGCCTGGGCTGCTGGGGACACGGAGGTAGCTGGGGTCTCTGGGGGACCTGGAAGCCCTAGAGAAGCCACCGTCTCCTCTTGTTCCCTTTTGTTCCCTCAGGAAACTGCCTGCCCTGCCCTCTCCCTTCTGCCCACCAGAACTCAATACCCAGAGCAGCAGTGGCCTGTCTCCGCTGTCCTTCCGACACTCCGTCCCTCCCACAGTCTCCTGTGACCCTTGCCCTTCCCTGTCTCAGGCGGCTTCCAGGCATGGCAAGGACAGAGCTGTGGCTCAGTCCAGGTCCCGTCCCTCCTGGCCTTCTCCACCACGCGGGGTGGCGCTGTCATGGCCACCCAAGCCCCTCCCCTCAGCTCCTGGTGGCACGAGCTCCCGGGTGCAGGGCTGGGTTCATCCCAGGTGCTTCCTTGGACGGGGCCTTGTGCCCTGTGCCCTGCAGGGAGGAGTCACTCTCCCAGAAGATGGAGACCCAGCAGCACCCCAGGCTCCCACGTGCCCCCCGGCGGCTGAGCTGACCTGGGGTTGTGGGGCATGGCCGACGGCGTCCCACCAGCCATGATGCGGCTGCGTGGCTTTTCAGAGTGCTGCCTGTCCATGATCAGGGTGCAGTTTGGAGGACCCACAGAAGCCAGCCGCCAGCTCTGTGCTCACACCTGTCGGGCCAGCCTTATCTCTGGGAATCGCTCCTGCCCCACCCTGGCCAGGCCTGACCTCACCCTGAGGTCACAATGGCTCCAGTGTCCATGGCGTACTTCCCAGGGCCAGCCTGCTGAGGCAAGGCTGTTGAGGGTGGCAGGTGTGTGTGCACCCGTGTGCTCACGTCTGTGTGTGTGTCCCGTGGACTTGCGTTCCCACCGAGGCCTTGGGCCTATTCCTTCCTTCCCTGGGTCTCAGTTGTCCCCTGTGAGAGTTGGGGATCCAGCCTGGCCATTTGTTTGCTGGACCTTGTGCCGATGGCAAGTCCAGGGATGGAGGGGTGACTCTGAGGCCTTGTTCTGAGAACTGGAGGCACTCGACTCTCCTCTGAGGTCCTCTCCCACTACCAGGACAGGGAGCAGACAGCCCGGGGCTCAGAGAGGGAGCAGGGCAGGACGGCTTCCTGGGATTAAGTCCAGCCATGCTCCACGGACCCTGTGACTTGGAGCCTGCCACTCAACCTCTTTGCCCCTTGGTTTCCCATCTGCTGCAGGGAAGCAGAGCCGTCCATCTCCTGGACTGCACTGGAGTCGTGAGAAGCTCTGCACTGGTCCGCGCCTGGCAGGCTCGGGGACCTGAGGTTCCGGTACCAGCACCATGGACAAACCAGGTGGCCCATGCCTCAGCCCAAAGGCACCTCGGCCAAAGAAGACCAAGCGATGTCGCCGGCAGCCAACGGAGACGGAGCCTGCGTGCCCGGCCTCAGGGAGCGCTGGACTCGGGAGCAGGAAGTGCCGTGTGCGGCCAAAAAATAGCCCGAGCAAGCCCAGAGCGCGCCGGCCTGGGAACCGTGGACTCCCATCCTCTCTGCCTCTGAGCACGGTGGGTGACTGTTAAAGTAAGTCCATTCACAGAGGAGGATCCTGGGCAGCTGAGCCTGCAGAGCTGCCGAGTAGGCATCTGGGGCCTGCCTCAGTTCACACAGCCCTCCCCCCAGTGCCTCCACGTGGCCCCTGCTGGCCATGTTGTTTGGTGGCATGGGGCCGGCCGTGACAGGATGGCAAGACTGATACCTGGATCTTCAAGAGCAGCTGTGGAAACCTCAGCAGACACCGCCCGCCTCCTCCCTCCCTGCTCCTGGGCGCCATCTATGCTGTTGAGGTCACTTGTGTCCATGGCATCTGTGGGGGCAGAGCACCGTATCGTGGTGGCTTCCCCAGTGCTGTGTCCCATGGCGTCTCACAGAGACTTGAAGCCAGCCAGGGTGGCACTGACACCACAGACTGGCAGAGCCAAGTCACAGGCGAGTGGTGATAAACACGGCCAATGGCAAGGCGGCTCCCTGCCCCGGGAATGTGGAATTGCAGCCAGGAGTGAGGCCTTGGGACTAGAAGCAAGGACCCTTGGGGCGGCCATGGCCTGGCTCAGGTGGAAGTGGGTACGAGGGAAGCCGAGCCCAAGAGGGACGAGTCTTGGACCTTCGCGGGTCCTGCCTCAGGCCCTCCATGAGCCTGTGGGCCTTCGCGGCTCCTAGACCCACTCACACCTGGACCGTGGAGGGCAGTGCGGCCGCCTGTTTCCACAGGAAGGCATGTTGCAGAGTAAGGAGATTTCCCCGCAAGTCACAGGCAGGTGAAATGCCAGCGGGCAGAAGGGCCACCAACCTCCCATATCTGGGGTGTCCCCAGGGAAGCAGAATGCAGGCGAGGACTTCTAGCATTGCACTGGGCTGCAGGGAGTGGACTTGAGCTGGCCAGGGACACAAGTCAGGGACACTGTCCATCTCCTCTTTGCCACCACATCTGAAAACGGATGTGGGCCACAGGGCCCTGGGTGGGCCAGCTGCGAACCTGTCTCTCCATGAATCCCTTGGGCAGCAGTGAGCACCACCAACCTCCTCTGGACATACAGTCCCTGCCCAGTGGCCACTTTTCACATCAGCCTGAAGGCCAGATATGCTTGCTGTCCTGGGGTTAGGGTGAAGCTCAGGGGGGCCATAGCTGGCTGAGGTGACACAGCAGTCAGTGGGAGAAGCAGGGCTTAAGCTCAGGCCCCAAAGAAGTCTGAGGAGAGGATGAGGCCACTGGACCACGAGGCACCTTCTCCCAACGGTTCCTGCCAATGTGGTGGGGCAGAGCCCTTCCCACCCTGCAGCAGGGTCTCAGCTGCTTCCCTGAGCAGCCAGCAGGTGGTGCTGTGGGGCCAGACAGGACTCCTGGTGGGAGGGCCCCAGCAGGGAGGATGCAGGGGCCTAGGACCCAGCAGAGCCTGCTATCCAGCCCCAAGGTCCTGCAGGGACCTGCTCTCTCCAGCCGCATTCCCTCCAGCCAGGGACCAGTAGAGAGGCACCCTGGGTATGGGCACCTGGCATCCTGCTGCCTCAGGCTGGGCCTGGAGGTCGCGGACACTGGTCCCATTGACACACCTTTGCACCGGCCAACCTTCAGTAGGAGGTGGCCTGACGCAGGCCAGGGCAGCCCTCTTACCCTTGCCCCAGGCCCTCGCCAATCCTGGGGTCCCCAGGCTCAGGCAGCTGCTCTCCGGGCTTGTTTGGGCAGTGCCTTCTTCCTGGAACCTGTGCCTTCCTAAGGAAACTCCTTGGACTTTCCTGTTTGCCCCTAGAGACCCCAGCCCAGGCCACCTCCCCTTTGAAGCCACCCCAATTTCTCTGGGCCTCCATAGTGCTTTTCTTTTCTGTTTTTGGTTGGGGATTGAACCCAGGGCACTTAACCACTGCGCCACATCCCTAGCCCTTTTTTGTATTTTATTTAGAGACTGGGTCTCACTGAGGTGCTTAGCCTCGATAAGTTGCTGAGGCTGGCTTTGAACTTGCCGTCCTCCTGCCTCAGCCTCCCGAGCAGCTGGGATTACGGGTGGGTGCCACCACACACTGCAGCTGTGCCGGGCCTGCCTGGAAGGTGGGACAGTGGAGGCTGTGGTATGGACTGCAGGTGACAGGAGGGGCATGGCATGCACCTGGGCCCTTCCTCCAGCTGGCTGCCACCCCAGCGCCTCCCTTCTCAGGGGCATAAGCATCCAGTGGACCAACCTACACCCTCCCCGAGCCTTCAAACCAACACGGGAAACTCCCAGAGGAAAACGGGGGAAAGCTGCTGACATTGACCTTGGCCATGGTGTTTTGGATGTGAAACCCAAAGCACAGGCGGAAAAGGCAGGAATAGACCTGGGAGACCACTCGGATCTGAAGTGCTCCTGCACCAAAGGAGACAGTGGACAAACGGCCGGGAGGAGGCGTGGCCAAGCCCTGCACCTGGAGAGGGGTCAGGGCCAGACAGGTCAGGAGCTGCGGCAGCCCACAGCGGGAACCACGCAGCCCAGCCACAAACAGGCAAAGGACTCAGACGCTTCTGCAAAGGAGAAAGGGGCTGATGGGTGCGGGGACAGGTGTCAGTGTTCACTGGGACCTGAGATGGAACCCCGAGGAACGTCAGCTCCCACCCCTGGATGGCCACCGCCAGAAAGCCAGACGAAGGGGCGAGGATGAAGGGAGCCTCGCACCTTGTTGGCGAGAATGTAAAATGGTGCAGCTGATACAGAAAACAGTGCGGAGGTTTCTCAAAAAATTAAAAATAGAAACGCCATCTGATGCAGCGATCTCACTTCTGGGTGTGCATCCGAAAGAACTGAAATCAGACTCTCCAAGAGCAGAGCGGCCACGCTCTCTGCAGCGTGGACCCAGAGCCAGGCGTGGACGCGGCTTGGGCTCCATCACTGGGGGAAGCACTAGGGAAGCGCCTTGGAGCACCCCCTGGTCCTAAAGCCAGGGACCACCCAGGCTGCCAGCGTGTGGAACCTGGAGGTCGTGCCAAGTGGGATGACTGGCTGCAGTGGACATATGGCCTGGCCCACTCGATGGCCAGTCTAAAGCCAGCTGACTTCTGGAAGCGGCGTGTGCAGTGGCAGATGCCCAGCTGGGGTGGGCAGGGGGTGCTGCCGCCGGAGGCATGGACCCGTTGCTTCAGGACACGTCAGTCCTGGGAATGGGCGGCCCGACACTGCTCTGCCTGTGCACTGGGCACCTAAGAGCAGCTCTCTACAAACAAACCCAAAACAACGACCCACCGTGGACATCCCCAGCTTGGCCTGCGGCCTGGCCTGCGCTGTCAGCCCTTGGCCCCCTGGGGCTCTAGGCCTCCTGCTGTCTCTGCTGAGGCCCTGACAGGGGCCAGGCCCCACTATGGCTCCAGCACTTCCTGGCTGAGTGTTTTCCTGTCCTGTCTCAGCCTCCCTGTCCTCTCGTGCGGGCGGGGACAGAGACCTGTGGGGGTGGGCGAGGCGGAGGTGGCCAGGGAGCCAGTCCTCAAGGCTGGGAGTGCTTCCTGACCAGGGTGGAATCCAGCTGTGTCCGCTGTCGCATTCCTTCTCCAAGGTACCTTTATTTTCTTGCTAACCTCTGGTAGGTGGTTTTCAGTCCCATTTTACAGAGGGGGAAACAGAGGCTCAGGGAGGTGAGGTGGATGCCCAGCCCCAGTGAGCGAGGGTCCACCCAGAGCCCCAGCCTCTGCTGGGTCTCCCTTCCTGTGCCCCAGATTGGCTGATGGAAGTGGGAGGTGGGCTGGGCTTGTCTGGAGAGGGATTTCAGCCTCTCATGGTGGCGGAGTGGACCCCGATCAGGAGGCTGGCCCAGAGGAGGTGGTGAAGGCCTTCCTGAGGGGCTCCCCGGGTGAGCAGATGGGCAGCTGCAGGGTCCTCACCTGGCACCATGGCCTTCCTCTCCACCTGGGGCTGGCCTGAGCCAAGGAACCTCAGCCAAGGGTGCTGGAGCGGGTCACATGGGTCAGCCCTCGGCTACAGGGCCCCAGACCAGAGATGGGGCTGTGGGGGGCTGGTGCACGTGGGAGCCCATGGGAGCACAGCAGACCAGACCCAGCGAGGGAGCTCAGGGGAAGGCCAGCCAGGCCCTTGGAGCAGCCAGGGTTCCGTGGGGGCGCAGTGAGAGCAGGGACCGAAGCGTGAGGGTGCGCCTGTCTCGCAGGGGAGGCTGCTCACAGAGGTGTGGAGATGCGGGAGTGCAGAGCCCCGGTGGTGGCAGGCCTTGTTCTCCCACCACTCACCCTTGCCCCCTGCAGCTCTGCATATGAGGCAGCGCCGTGGGAGCCCAGTCTTGCTCACGGAATGGTCTGAGGCTGGCTCTTGTGTTTGAGGGGCCCCAGGGCACAGCGAAGAGCACCAACTCACCTCTGCTGGGCTTTCTGGCAGCCTGTGTGCATGGGAGCAGTGCCCCTCAAGGATGGGTCTTGGGGTCAGGGAGGCCCTCCCGCTGAGCACTCAGGCGGACAACTTTAAGGTTGTTAGGCAGCACCCCAGGGCTGTGGTGAGCTCCAAGCCCAGCAGGCACCCTCACGGCTTAGAATTCTCCCTTCTGTCTCACGTCCCTGCTACCCTACCAGTCCTCTTTGGGGGAACCCAAACCCCATGGGCTGAGGCCAGGGGCCTCGTCTCCCCAGTCATGGGCACTGTGAGAGTTGCTGAAGCTGGCAGCTGCTGGCTGGGCTTCCGGGGTCCTGGGACACTGATGGATGGGCACTTTGGGGCAGGCTCATCAAGGCTAGAGCAGGCCTTGGCTGCCCTGGGGACCTGCACAGGCTGGAAATGTGGAGCCAGGCCGACATGGACAAGGAAGGAAGGGCCTGGGGCCACCTGCCTAGGAGGGCCTGTGGGCCAACCCGGAGGCCTCTGAGGCCAGGTGGGTCTGGATGGCCCCAGAGCAGGTGGCCTGACCAGGCGCTTACTCTGCGGGGTGTGGCGAGCAGAAATGAGCATGAGCATTGGCCTGAGAGGAGCCCCGCAGAGGGCAGGGAGGGCGGGGCTGCCCACAGAGCGGTCAGTGCCCCTGAGGCCACGACGCCCTTTGACCTTTGGCCCACCTTCAGGTGGGGCCCCTTTAAATGGAAGGTTCTCTCCTCCTAGAAGCCCCCTCCCAGTTTCCTGGGCAGCCAGATAAACAGAAGCCTCCCCCCTGCTGCTGACATGGCTTCCCCCTGCTCTGGGGACCTCAGCCCCACAGGCCTGCCCATTCCCCCTGTCGGCACTCCAGGTGAGATACTCGGGGGAGGGCAGAGGATGGGGACAGGGACAGTGGCACCTGGGGTCTGGGGTCATGGGAGAAAAAAGCAGCATCTCTCCTCCCCTCCAGCAGGGGGTCTCTGCCAAGTCACAAAGGACTGTGCAGCAGGACCTGGCCAGGATGGGGCACCAACCCAGCCCCCTCAGGTGGTCCTCCATCTCCCCAGAGCCCACTCCCCCACCCAGCAGTGCTCCCAGGGGAGGGGGCTGCTCCTCTCCGGCCCTTGAAGCCCTGGCCTGCAGGAGCCAGGTTCTCCCCACTCCCCCTGCCTGAGGCCCTCTGGAATCAGGCCCTAGCTACAGGGAGGGGTGGCCGGCCACCCTCCAGGCCACTGCTCACTGGCCCTGCCTCTCTCCTGGCACTGTGGATTTCTTCCCTTCCGCTGGCTGGTTCAGGGCCTGGCTATGTCTCCGGAGGATCTTGTGCCCCCCACCTCCACCTGGTCAAGCCTCACCTGCACCAGGCTGCACTCCTCCCTGTCTGTCTTGGGGCTCCTGTCCAGCCCCTGCCCCTAGAGGCCCTCCAGCTGCCTTGCAGGAGAGGGCCCTGGGCTTCCACCCTTTCCCGCCTGGTTGGCTCGCCTGCTCTCCTCACACACCTCCCTCTCCAGGAGCACTCTCCTCTCCCTGCACCTGTCTGGCAAACCCCCAAGGCCCGCCCATCCTTGCTTGTGCCCACACAGCTGGCAGAGCGGGGTTCTCACCTTCTGTTCTTGATGGCCAGCCTGCGGGGTGCCTCTGCCAGGCCGGCTCCCTGCCTGTCCTTGTCTGCCCAGCCTCCCTCTCCTAGCAACAGCCTGGCACCTTCTCTCTGGGCCCCTCCTCAGCACAGCTGCTGGCCGCCGCCGTCCTGTCTCCCTGAGAAACTGGAGCCATCAGAGGAAGACTCAGGCTCCCACCCCGGGTGCCCTGGCTCTGCCCTCCCTGCCTGCGCCCTGCAAGGCCAGCATCCCGAGGCCCCCACTCCCTCCCTGCTCCTGCCTTGGGCGGCCTGTCCTCTCCACTTGGCTCCTATCAACATGAAAGCCCGCTGCTATGCCTCCTCGCTCTTGACCCGACTGCGTTCTTAGCAGCTGCCCTATTTCTCTGCTCCCCATTTATAGCAAAACTCCTTGAAAAGGTTGCCATCCCTGCTGCCTCCAGATCTCCCCCATTTGCTCTTGAACCCACTGTAATCAGGCTTCAATTTCCAGCACTTCCTTAACGTAGCTCTGTCAAGGTCACTCATGGCCTCCCACTGCTCAATCCGAGGTCAATTCTCAGGCCTCGTTTGACGTCACCCATTGGCAGCACATGATTCAGCCCCCTCTGGCCTCCAGAACCCCATGCTCTGGCACCACTGCCCCTCCAAGTCCCCTTCTGGCTCCTGTCCCTGACCTGGGAAGGACAGAGGGCCCAGGCTCTTGTCCGCTCACTCACTTGGTGATCTCACCCACTTCCATGACTGCAAATGCCATCTCTCAGGGTTTATCTCCAGCCTGGAGCCTCAGAGACGCCGCTGCCCCTCTTCCCCTGCCCATCTAAGGGCACCAACCTGTCCAAGTCTAAACTTGACTCCCTGGCCAACCTGCCCCCCCGGCCCCGGCATCCCCATCTCAGTAAACGGTGCCTCCTGCCTCCTAGGCTGAGGCTCTCAGCATCCTCCTCTTGACACTCCCTCTGCCCACATTCCCACACCCGCAGGTCCAGCTGGTTCTAGCTTCAAGACAATTCAGAATCTGGGCACTCTTTATCCACCCTCCCCAGCCCTCTCACCTGGCCTAGTGTCCTGCCTCTGCCATCCTGACCCCTGCACCCACTGCAAGACAACCCAGACCCACCGTGAAATGCAGGCCCTCCCCTTGTGCCCCAGGGCTGTGATGAGGGGGCAGCACAGTGCCCTTCTCCCCTCGTTGGGGCCCCATCCACCTGGCTCTTCTCCAAAGCCTTTCCCACCACAACCCAGAGCAACACCCACAGCCCCTCCTCCGGCTTCCCCCTCCACTGGCTGGTACCGAATGGCAGTCCAGGTCAGTGGCTCCCAGCCCTGGGCCTCCAACCACTTTGCCAGAAGCCTGCAGAGAGGAGGTGCCAGGTGGACAGGACAGCTACAGCTTGGCCCTGAGGGGTGGAGCTCTGGGCATGGCCCTGCAGGCGCTGTCCATGGTGCTGAGAGGCAGACACTGAGCCTTGGGCTGGCAGGGTTCTGGGTGGTCCTTCCCCTGCTCCTGCTGGAGGGTCCTGGCACAGTCCCATGATGCTGTCCCAGCTGCCGACGCAGGAATGTGTCTTCTGGTGCTGGACAGGTTGGCCAATGCCATCTCATTCACAAGGCAGCAGGATAGGTGTGGTGGTCACCCTCTTCTAGAAGGCTGTGCAGGCTCTCAAGGGCAGAAAGGAGGACACCTGGGTGTCGCTGTGGCTGCAGCTAGTGCCTGGAGTGGTTTCTGGCACACAGTAGGTGCTCAACAGTATCTGTGTGCGGGAGAATCCGAATCAGCCTCTGGAGTTGGGTGTGGCATAGTGGACCGTGACTGCCCAGCCCAGGGCTCCTGATTCAGCCTCCTTGTGACTCTGGGCCTGGACTGAGGGATGCTGGGAGCAGGCCTGGGGGTCCAGATTGGAGCCACACAGGGCTTCATCCATCCATCCCCCAGGCTGCTTGTCCTAGGAGTGGCCTGGTCTTTGTCCTGAGTCTAGCTCAGGGCCACTGATGTCCTCCCCACTGGACTTTGTGTTCTAGGAGGACCCAGGGCTGCTTGGCCACTTCAGTGTCCCCAGAGCAAAGCACATTTCATGAGTAGACAACTGAGAGAAAGATGTGCTGGGCCCAGCAGCTCCCACAGCATGTGGACCATGGGCAGTGACCTGGGTTGCCTTCTGGAGACCATGAGTGGGCTTCCAGGGTGGTGACCACCAAAACCCCTCAAGTGCCATGTGCATGCACACATTACTCTCTGAGAGTGGGTCCTGGGGTTCATAGATCTCCTGGGATCCACCTGACTCACATAAAGCCACAGAGATCTAGACCTGCTCCTGGGACCTTCCAACCTGACTGTCCCATGAGGTCCCAGGGTCAGTTGTGTCAAGGCTGAGAAGCAGGCTGTCAGGCAGGCTCCTCCCACCTCCCTCTCCAGTCCTGGATTGGGTACCCACTTCCTCCTCACCTGGTTTGCCATGACGTCCAGGCAGGGCCCTTACAGTCCACTCTGTATTCAAAGCAGCCAGGGCAAACTTTCAACTGAGTGACCACTTCCTGCTGCCCCAAATGCCACGCCTGCAGGTGAACCCAATATCCTGAGCCTGTTTGTAGTCCCTGCATGGTCAGGCTGGCCAAACTAGCCTCCTTCCCATCTGGAACCTTCTGTACAAAAAACAGTGGCAGAGACTCTTCCACGCCCACAGCACCCTCCTGCCCTTCACGGTTCGCTGGCGCTGTTAGCTGGGCCCACTGCATGGCCCTCACCTTGTCCAGCCACAAGGTCTGCCTGTCCACCTCACGGGTGGCTCCTTCCCAGCTTCTCCTGCCTCTGCGCCTGGCCTCCCGCAGCTCCGCCCACGGCGCCGCGGTCACTGCCCTGGCCTGGCCTGCGGGGAGGGGGGGGGCGAGCTCCCGACCCGCCTGCGCTCACTGTCTCCGCTCCGCAGGTCCCGCCGCGCCGCCGGAGCCCCGCTTCCCGGACATCTACGGCGGGGACGCGCAGCTCTGGGAGGCGCACTTCCGCGGCATCGGGCGCGCCTACCGCGCGCTGGGCAAGGAGGACGACTTCGCCATCCGCGTGCTCACCGAGGACTTCACGTTGCCCTTCCCGTTCGCCTGGCCGCCGGGGCCCGACCCCGCCCGCGGGCCTCTCTTCTACGACCCCCAGGACCGCGCGGGTTTCGACTTCCTGCTGCGGGGTCCCGGCGCGCCGCCGCCCGCGCTGCTGCGGCCCCTCCACGCCACCGCGCAGGCGGCCGCGCGCAAGCGGCGCCTGGAGCAGCTGGCGCTCAGCTACGCCAGCGCGGGCGCCGGTCAGCCGTCCGGCCTCGTGCTGCTGGCCCCGGGCCCCGCTGCCTTCCCGCCCGAGGCCGGCCGTCCCGGCTGGGCGAGCCCCCGCGGCCCACGGGAGTGAATAAAATGCGCTTCTCCCACAAGCCCCCAGTGCTCTCCGTGCACACCTGGGCAGGCGCCATCCCAGCTGCGCCCTGAAGGCGGGTGGAGCAGGCGCGAGCTGACTGCATCCTAGCTGTGGCTAGGCCTGGCCAGGCCAGCCAGTGGTCTGCGGTGGGACCGGAAACCCAAGTGGCTCTCAAACGCGGGGAGAGTGAAAGAGCCCAGTGGCAATGGTCCCCGAGGCAGGCTGGTCCACAGGGAGTGATGGGATGAGGGGCGTGGGGGCCAGCCCCAGTGCCCAACCCCAGTGCCCACCCCTGGGATCTAGAGCAGTACTGTTGTGGGTAGATGTTAGGCAGCTTTCCGGTTTCCATGACAGCGATCGGGGATGGGGTGGGGGGATGTGGCAAGGAGGATGCTTCCACTTGGCCCTTTCTAGGCCTGCTGGTCCCCAGCTACCCTGCCCCTGCTCTGGAGAGAGGGTCCCTCCTTGTCGATCAGAGAGAATTCACAGAGCCTGGAATGGCACAGATGGCCAGGTCACCATCCTGGGTGCTTTTCCCTCTGTGGGTGACAAGTACCAGGCAGGGGCCTGTCTACTCTGGGCAGGTTGGAGGCAGGAACTGATGACCCTGTTTGAAGCTTCCTCCTCTGACCTGCAGGACAAGGAGCAAGAAGGCTTTTAGGGAAGGACCAGTCTCCCTACTGGTTGGGGAGTGTGGATTCCAGGTGTGGGGGTGAGTCCAGGGCTGGAGGCAAGTGGAATTGGAGCTGTTTCTTTTCTTTCTTGGAATCCAGGAGTTACAGTTATTTATAGCTTCCTAGTGGTGGTGAGAAAAGATTTTCCCAAACCGTTGCTTGGTTTTGCTGGAGAACTAGTTTGAGAGGGAATGCTCATCTCTGCAGGAGGAGGCCTGGGGCTGTGGAAGAGAAGTCTCCTGCTTCTTCCTCCTCTGCTGTCAGGGCCTCAACAGAGACCCCAGCCCCTGCTCTGGGCTCCTTCCACCTGTGGACTCCTCTCTTCGATTCTGTAGGGATGCCCAAACAGTTCCCTTGTAATGGTGTCCATGCACTTGATTCCCATGGGGCAGCGGCAAGCATGACATCATGCACCACAGGCTCTGTGCTATGAGACCCCTGGGCTCCGCAGCAGCAGCCCCCAGAGTTGGATTTCAGTGCAAGTGGTTTATTTGGGAGGTCTTCCTTGGAAACAGGCAGGACAGTGAGACAGCAGGGGAGGAGCAGGTTACCTGTGGGCGGGACAGCCAGCAGCCAGCCCCACTGGGGAGGGGAGAGGTGGCCTCAGAACCAGACTTCCTAGGACAGGAAGCACGCATATAATCACTAATGTCTGCCACCAAGGGGCGGGCCTCCCAGGGACAACAGCTCTTCTGCAGGCCGGCCTGCCTGGAGGGGATTGGGGATCGAGCCCCCACTTTCCTAAAGACAGCAGCGGTGTGAGTGGACACTTAGAAACAACCGTTTGATAGAGCGATTTTGTGACTATAGAGTGTAATAGCAAAAATTTGGGGTTTGCATTTCGTGTTTTCTTCATTTTTTTTTTCCTCCTAGAAATTTATTCTTAAAGTTGTTCACAAAGGCATGGGTCTGTGACAGGTTGGAAACAAAACCCTTGGTCCTTTACAACCACTGGTACGAGAAGCATCTGTGGAGGCCACCAAGACTCCGAGTATCAGATAGAAAACTAAACAGAAGGAGATGTAGTACATGCTGTGAGGAAAGGGACAGGCGCACTGCCTGTTTCACAGGCCCTGTTGGAGAAGGTGGCCTTTAGCTAGGAATGGGGATAAGGACATGCATTCACGTGGACTCAGGGGAGGGTGCTCCAAGATACAAAGGACCTGAGCCAGGGGTCTGGGGCCCAGAGCAGATTGAGCAAGTGTATTATTAGATGCTCCCCCTGGTTTCAAGCATGAGGGGGACTGGATGAGTCAGGAAAATGGAATGTCTAGAAATGATATGAGCTTCAGGGAAAGTTTGATCCAGGGGTTCCAGGTTGTCACAGAGGCCCTGCCTACCACCAGTCAGTGTTGCTGTGGCAGTCAGTCTGATGGCTTCCTTAGCAGTGGCAATGTGGCTGGTGCACTTCCCACCTTTACCGTCTCCCCTGGCCTCTGAGAAGGACAGAGTCCCTGGTTTCCATGAGCTGTCTCAGAAGGAGCAGCCACACATTCTGCCAGACCAGGAGCCCCCTGCTTGACTGGTCATGTGCCTATCCTTGACCTGACCACCGTGGCCCGAGGAGTCGCCTGCAGTGCGGGGTGTAGGCCTGTGTGGCTGGAGCCACCCTTGTGGCAAGGGCAGGAGAACCTCGGATGGATTGTGACAGTAAGGCCCAGAACACTGTGTGGCCACAAAGAGGGAGGATGGAAGCCGGCTGTGTCTGCACAGTCCAGAGGTTGGGCATCGTGGCCCCGGGTGGACCTCTGTGACAACGCCTTAGACAGCCTCTCCCCAGGAGCAGCGAGGTCCGAGTTGGTCACAGGATGGGGTCTTTGCGTGAGCACAGTCCAGTGTCTGTGCTGGGCGGGGTCTGGTGCTGAGGTGTTGTTCAGAGAGGACCCCGGCCTCTCAGAGCTCTCCAATGCGGGGTGGGCGGGCTTTGAGACGGCACCTCTCGCTGCTCCTGGGCGTTCCCCCTGCTCTCCTCACACAGAGCCAGGAGCCCATGCTTCCCTTTCTGCTGTGGTTGCCGGGACGCTCACCGTGCATTTTCTCAGCTCCTCTGTCACCGCTCTGGGGTACCCACCCCACCCCAGTGCTGGTGCTTCGTGCCGCTGCCTGGCTTTCAGGTCTTTTGCTGTCTGTCCGTGAGCAGAGGAATAAGACTTCACATCAGTTTTCCATGTTGGAGGGACCTTCCCTGGCAGCCCCTGGCTCTGGGAGGTGACCCTGCACCCTACCCTCCTCCCACTGGCTAGCCAGAGGACCTGCCATCCTTTCCCACCAAGCCTGCGCTCCCGGCTGGAATAGTGTGGCTACTGCCCCCGGGCCTGGCTGTGACCTTGGGTCCTGGTGTCCGAGGTGGCAAATGGCTGCGGCCCAGATTTGGGAGGACAGTAGAACTGGGCTGGGCCCTGGTCCTCCACCCACTGACTCCATGACCCTCAGCCTCCATGGCTTCTTAGTTCCTAGAGCACAACTGCAGAGCCTCTCTGGGCTCCTGGGGTTGTGGGGGACGTGGGTGAGGCCCTGGGCCTGCTGGGACAGTGAGAGCCCAGCAGGTAGAGGCAACAGTCTCCTCCCCTGTCCACTCTGCCTCTCCCGCAGGCTGGTCTAGCTCTTCCTGGAGCTCCGAGCCACTGGCTTCTCCCCAACCCCTGCTGTCCCTGGGCTCGGGTCGAGGGCTCTGGAGTGAGCGCGTGCTGCTCCTCCTGTTAGCAGCCGTGAGCCTGGGACAAGCCTCTGGGCCCCTCTGGGGAGGGGTCTGCACTTGGCAAGACTGCTGGGGTGACCAGCTGGACACCGCCACTCTGGGCTTTGTCAACAGTGGCCACTGCTAGCCCCTCGTCTCTGCTTGGGCTGACCGCCCTCCTCTATTCAGAGAGAGAAGCCACCCTGCAGTGTCCTGCTCTTCCTCCTGGGCCACCTGCCCTTCCCTGGCTGAGCCTCAGAAGACCCAGCTTCACCACGTCTCATCCCTGAAGAGCAGCAGTGCTACAGGAGCCACATGGGACTGCATGCAGCAGGTGCTCAACTATTGCTTCTTGAATGTGCCCTGTGACTGGGCATATCACCTGGCAGAGTGGAGGGCTGGGGAACCTCCAGCAGAGCTTGGGGGCAGGAGCCGGGTGTGGATGCAGAAGCTGAGCTGGTTCTTTCCGACTGCGTAGCTGCCCCAGGTGACTTCTCATCTTTGGTATTCAAAGGAGACAGATCCCCCCTTTGATTCCTGAGCTGCTGGGAACAGGGTTCAGGGACCCCCCCTTCAGTTTCCTCGGGATGAACTCCGAGGAGCGATGAGGATGTTTAATTAATTGCAATTACAATCTTCAAAGGAAGCCCAGAGTTGAAAGTTGTTCCTAATTACTGTGTTATGATGTTGATCGGCTCCCCAAATTGATTGTGTTAGACTTTCTGATGGAGGATTAATTGAGTTGCTAGGAGGACGTACTTGATGTCCCTCCCCCACCTCCAGATAAAGCTGTGTTCATCTTCGGGCCAGCTGCAGGGCCGGAACGAGGGCAGGGACTGGACATCAGCCACACAGCTGCTGGACCAAGACCTTCATGCCAAGGTCGAGGCCCAGGTGCTGGTCAGGTGTGGATGGCCAGATGGGCTCTGGGCAGTGCACAGAGCAGTCGCCAGGTCCTGCTCCCCCTTCTGGGGCTCCCCAGGCAGGGCCACCCCTCCCCACCCCTGAGGTTGGGTGGGGTCAGTAGGTGAGATGTGGGTATGGATGATACCTGTGGCTTCTGGGCCAAAGCCTGGTGGCCACATGGAGTCCCCTGTCCCTCTGCCGGGGTTGGCCCAGGATGGGGCCTACGGCACGAGTGAGCAGTTAGCCCCTGAGCTTTGGGGGTTCTCCCTCTGCACGTGACCAGCCTCTTCTGACTGAGGCAGGCCCCAGCAGCCTGGGCTTGTGTGGAGTGGGGCCTAGACATGTGGGGCTCTGGTCCTTGTGGGAAACGAGCAAGAGGTCAGCAGGTGCCCCAGAGCACTGGCCAGCTTGGGCCCTTCTGGCAGGTCACTTCCTTTCTCTGTGCCTCAGTTTCCTCATTTGTAAAGCAGGGCCTGTGAGCCTATGGAGCGGGCAGGGTGGGCCACAGGGAGAGGAATCGGTGTGGCTCCCCCGTCCCTGGGCCTGCCTGGGGGAAGTCTCCCTCTGGAGAGTCCCTGAGCGCTCCTGTCCTTCGGGGTGCAGGCCTGGGAGCCTTGTCCAGGGTCAGGCCTCTTGGCAGGCTCCGGAGGGGGTCTGAGCAGAGCCCTCCGAGGACGGAGGGTTGGGGACACCCGTGGCAGGGGACTCCAGGTGGCAGGGAGCAGCAAAGGCAGGTGTGAATGGAGCCAAGTCCGGAGCCACGGTGTGCCACTGCCCCTGACCTGGGGAGGCCTTTAATGCACTAGATGTCCTTCCGAGGGGCAAGGAAGCAGTGGCGCTCAAAGATGCTGTGTCTTCAGCAGGCAGCACAGGTACGCAGGCGGTGTCCGTGGGAAGAAAATTTCATTGGGGACCAAATACGGGGAAAATGTCTCCAAGCCTGCTTAGGCAGAGAGGAGGTGGCCGAAGCCAGGCCGAGAATGCTGGTCCAGAGGATGGACTGCTACCCTGGCTGGACGCAGAGCCAGGGGCCAGGCTGATGCAGTATCCAGGTGGGCCCGCTGGGGATGTGTGGGGCGCAGGGATGGTGTAGAGACGGTGGAGAAGGCCAGGACTCGGGGGCTGTGGGGAGCTGGAGCCAGGGGGTTTCCAGAGGGGGGAGGGGTCAGGGCGCTCAAGGCTGGCCAGCGCTGAGGGGAGGCCTGTCCTGGGCACTGTTGGAGGGCTCAGTGAGGACGGAGGGCTCCTGTGCTGGTGGCCACGGCGCTGGGTGGCCGCAGGAGAGGTGCCCTTGGAGCTCCTGGTCTAGGCAGGCCGTCGACATCTCCTTTGTGAGGTGGCCCACAGGCCTCTGGACGAGGAAGAAGAGCCGTCCTGGCAGGGATTCCGAGCCCCTTCAGGCCCCCATGGCTGGGCTGTGGCTGGGGAGGGGAGAGCTCCCTGGGCCTTTAGTCACCGGGCACTAACGAGCCCTGAGTTAACCTGGTATCCCACCTCCTCAATGCTCCTGGCCTGGAGAGGAACGGGAACCTGGGGACAGATAGGGCCCGAGAGCGGAGACGTGGCTTATTTCAGGCCGTGCAGTTTCTGCCCAGATGGGGACACAGGAGGCTCAGTCTCCTAAAGTCCCTCCTAGAGTCGGCGAATCGAGCCCCAGGGTGACTGTGGGGCAAGCCGCAGCCCCACACCCGGTGGGTCCCACCGCCTGGCCACTTCCTAGTTGAGGGCAGTTTCTGGTACTGATCTAGGTCCCTGCTGAGGGCGCCCTGCCTGGCCATGCTTCCAGTCTCCCATCTGGGATTGCGGTAGCAGGGCCCTCGAAGGACCCTCTGTGGGTCACGGATGCCCTGGTCTGGGCTCAGCCCTGAGGCTGGCCAGGCCTCCCAGCTGCCGAGGGCGTGGGTCTCCTGCCTGCTCTGTGGGCCAGTGTGTGTGCCGGCCAGGAGCCACCCCCGTGGGCCGCAGCCCTCTGACCCCAGCCCTGCCATTGTCGTTAGCCCAGTCCCAGGCCGAAAGCCCTGGAAAAGGCCCCGGAGCTCCCTCCTGGCCCCACTAAACCCACCGCGCGTTCTGCCACAGCCATGAGTGTGCGACGTGGCCCGCGCCTTGTGGCCCCTCCGCCCCCCGCTGCAGACTTCCACATTAATCACGGCTAATTGCTAGCGGAGCTGTTTATGTCAAGAGCCATTATTCCTGGGAATAAAGAGAAATAAAAGACGGTTTCCTTTGAGGAAGCCCGAGTGGCCCGAGGAGGAGCAACGCCAGCCCCGCGGGGTCCGCCGGCTACTCCAGGAAGCGGATGACAGATGGGCGGCCCCTGGCCTCTGCGAGTATTCAGGGAAATGAGCACATCCATCACGTCCCGTCTCCCTGCAGTTGTTGTGAGTTTCCTTGAAACCACGGGAGTTTTTTCATCTTTCCTTTTTTTGGCAACAACAGCTGGGAATAAGTTGACACTTTCTAAGCGCTGCCACTTACTGCTGGGGAAGAGGCCGGGGAGGGGACCCTGGGACCCCTCAAGCCAGGACGGGCTCCAGGCTCAGCATCTCCAGGCTGGGGCCCTGGGCGGGCTTTCAGGTGGTCTGTGGGGAGTGCGGAGCCGTCGGGGGAGGCGAGGCTGGGGCTCTACGGGTGGGTGTCACCCTGTGGGCTCTGGGGCTGGCTCCCGGACAGGACCCAGAGGACAGGTGGCCGGGAGGTCGAGGGTTTCCGCCAGCCGTGAAGTTCAGCACATTCCCTTTCATTCATCCAGCTGTGAACTGGCATTTTGGACGTTCTCTCTGGCAATCAGGGTGTCACCCTGACGTCTGCCAACACTGAGGCCACACCTGAGAGGGAAAGAGGGACATGAGAACAATGGTGTGGAGTGCCCAGCACCCGGTGCGCACACGTGTGCACGTGTCTGTGTGTGTCATGCACACGCAGGCCGGGGCATGTGTACCTGCATGGGCATGAGTATGGTTTTGCTGCTGTGCACACACAGGGGCGTGTGCTAGTGCACATGGGGGCACGCGTGCGTGTGTGCCCATAGGTGCCTGGGCCACTTTCTCTGTATGTAAATGACAGTTTTAGAAGCTCCACGGGGCGGGGCCACCTCTGCCTCCGCGGCTCTGTCATTTCATGCCCACTTTACTGAGGAGGATGCTGAGGCTGAGGCTGGCAGGACGCTGAGGCTGCCCAAGGTTCCAACGTGAAGTAGTCCCACTGGGTCGTGGCCTGGGCTTTCTGACCCAAGTCCTGCTGCTCTGAGGCCCCCTGTGCTCCTGCCAGGTCTCCCTGAGAGTCTCCCAGCCTCCTCCTGCCCTGACTGTGACTCCCATCGTCCCCCTCGGGGGAGATGGCAGACAGGCCCCGCGGTGTGCCAGTGCTGCTGGGTGGAAGGGGCTGCCTCCAGGGAGGTGTGGAGAAGGGTCCCAAGGTGACTTCTCAGCTTGGCTGCACACGTGCCCTGATGGGGGATGTCGCCATGGGTGTGGGAGGGCCCTGGAGTGCTGGGAGTCTGTGGGGAGTGGGCAGGGCGGAGGAGGAGCGGAGCCAGGGACGCTGAGGGTCCCTCCTCTGGTGCCGGAGTCTGCGGGGCAGAGCGGGTCCTGAGGCTTCCAAGCCCTGGTGGCCATGCTGCCCGCCCAGCAGTTCTGGAGCCCAGAGGGCCAGCAGATGTGGCCATGACACAAAACTCTGCTACCCCAGAGGGTTCTTGTCAGGTCCCCAGAGGGAGGTCAGAGGCCCTGTGGGCCCCTCCCAGAGGACCCTGGTACGTTTGCTGTATGTTTACAAAATGTTCCACACAGCCCCTCCCCAGCCTCCTGGCTGATGGGTGAGCTCCTGCCCAACACACTGAGCTCCAGGGAAGGTGTCCCTTGGTGAATGTCCCAAGTGAGACAGTGATGGCCCAGTCCCAGCTCTGGCTGCATTAGCTGTGAGCTGCCCAGCCCCTTTGTCCCCCCTGCTCCCAGAGAGCCTGGGTCCCCATCAGAATGCCTCAGGCTCACAGCCTGCGTGTCCCCTTGTGAGCCAGCTGTCCCAGGAGTGCTCCTGCCTCTCCGCCTGTCCTCATCCGTGCCGTGGGGAAGGAGGGGGAGGAGTGCGAGGCTGCGCGAGGGGACGCAGGTCGCTCAGGAGCCGGTGGACAGCCACACCACCCTGGGATCTGCAGGTCTCCAGGCAGGCTGGCCACCTCCACCACGCTCCGGAGTCTGGGCGAAGGACCAGATGGTGTTTTGAGCATTTTAATAAGAGCTATTTGCAGTGTTTCTGCCATAAAAAAAAAAAAAAAATCCCTGCTTAATGAGCAAATGCACGTTGGTAGCGAGTTAAAGGCGCTCGGATGTTTTAAATATTATGTACGTCGTGTTCATGTTAACAAACCTGATTTTTAATTACACCTTCCTCTGCTGCCTGGCAGGGCTGAGAGTAGGGAGAGGGAGAAAAACAACCAGGCAAAACAAGCGTGGTTTGCCGTCAGAAGTGACAGCCAGGTTCTCAGGATGCCCTTTGCAGACACTGCCCTGACAGTCAACTCAGACACTGGGCTGCGCGGGGTGTGGGGTGGCTACACCCTTGCTGACCTTCATTTCCCAGTCACAGGATGGTGCTGACCCTGTACAACACGGAGCCCCTTCCCTGCTCATAGTCTGACCCGGATCCCAGTTACATACTGATCCTGGTCATAACTGAGCCATGATTTCAACAGAGCTCTATGACTTGTTAGACACAGATTGAGCCTTGATTCTGGCTGTAAACTTAGCCTAGTTCCTGGTCATGAGCCTTGATCCCAGCCGTGGACTAAGCCTCAGTCATGTCCACAGACGAGGTCCTCAGACATTCACTGGTAATCTCAGCACCCTTAGCTGGCACCTCTAACGTGGTGAGTCTGAGCTTGCAGGGAAGACCTTGTGGGCCTCACGGAAAACGGGCTGGGTGGGCGGATGGCTGAGCCACGGCCCCTGGCTTTCCAGTCACTAGTGTGTGTGGAGATGCCTCTTCCCATGTTCAGTCCATAAGATGGGCCACTCTCCAGTGAGCACCCCTCAAGGACCAGGCGGTCTGGCCAGCGTGCTGGGAGGGGTGGTGAGACCATCGTGCCCTCTGCTACGGTCCTTCCACACCCTGCAGGCGTGGTCAGGGCCTTCCCTGGGAGTCTTGGGAGACCTTCAGCCCTTTCCTGGGAAGGGTCTGTGGGCAGCTGGACGAGCCTCAGCATGAGGCCCAGCCCAGAGGGGAGAATGAAGGCCATGTTCACCCCTTTCATGAGTGATAAAGCGGTGGCTCTAGGAGATGAAAGGACTTATCTGGGGTCACTCGGCTGGTGTGTGGCAGATTGTCTGGTTACAAAGATGCAGACAGAAAAATGCAGTGACACCCGCATCCTCTGCAGATCCTCCTAGGGTGAGCAGGGGTGTGTGGAGGCCCATCTGGGAGTGTTTTCCCTGGGGACAGAGGGGTGCCTCCAGCCCGGCCCACCCTGGGGAAGGCTGCCCTCCCTGTGTCCCAGTCATGAGCTGAGGCCAGCTGGTTGGCGCCCATTGCCAGCCTAGGCACATGGTCTTCATCCTTTCTCTGCTGGGCAAGGTAGGGGCTGCTCCACCAGGAAAAGGCTGAAAGGTTCCCAAGGTCCAATTGAAAGTTTTTCCAAGACTCCCTGGGTAGGGCCCTGATTGGTCCATATTGGTCATGTGGTCCTACCCTGGACCAATCAGCTGCTGTTGGACCAGCAGGCTGTTGTGATTGGCTGCTCTGCTGGGCCCCTGTGGTGAGGTGCTGCCAGTCCAGCAGGACAACTGTCTGGGCTTGGGGGACACAGAGTGACATTCATTCCTGTCACCAGGAGGAGCGCCTCACTACCAGTGGGCATTCGGGGGGTCCTTACTGTTGTAATCTGCCACTCTCATTTTGTGGCAATAGTGAAAATATTGAATTAATGAAAACATTATGCAAATTGTGTATTTTAGTGTCATATTTATGGGGTTTTGCCCAAAGATAAACTGCAGTAATCGGTGTAATTGACACTTTAACAAGTCCTTTATTCACATTTTTCAAAGAGTGACGCTGATTTGCCTGGGATCTGGACAGCCTTCAGGGCCCTCATCAGCCGTCCGAGCTGGCCCCAGGCAGGCTGTTCCACCTGTCCTCCCGGCACCAGGCTGTCAGTGCTGTTTCTATCCCTGAAATGGACTGTGAGAAACAGAAGTCGGTGGTCCATCTTCAGAATATCGTATTTAGGTGGAATTCGGACGTGAGATCCAATCGCAGCCATTGTAACCACAGCCCGTCCCTTTACCGTCCCCAGTTTTAAAATCAGCTCCTCCCAACAGGTCAGGGGCACCCTGCGTTAGGGATAAAAGCAGGTGGCCCGCCCACCCAGGTGCGCTTGCTTGCCTGGTTTTCTCGGTCGCTGGCCCTCCTGCAGAGGAGCGTCTGCCTTGCTGAGCTGCTTCCCACTTGTGTGACTCCCTGGGGCACCCCAGGATTTCTAACAAGGTGAAGTTGCAGCTGTGTGCAGGAATTTTCAATGGCTCCTGAGGATCAGAGTAGGAAGCTAATGTTGCTAAACTGCACCCCAGGGTCCTCCCCAGCCTTCAGAATGTCCCTGCTCCCCCTTCTTCCCTCTAGGGTGGCTGGCATGGGTGATCTGATCTTGTACCTCAGATGAATGTGAGACTGAACCAGTGGCTTCTGTGGCCCTTCTCCTAGCACTCGGTTGCTGGCTTCTTGCACCCTGGACCTGCGGGTCCGAGGTTGGTGGCAGTCACGCTGTCAGAGAGGCCCTGCCTGCTGTGCCCTGGCTCGCACCTCCCATGGTCCCTGGAGTGCAGTTGAGGTGCTTCAGTGCCCTTA
Source organism: Urocitellus parryii (assembly GCF_045843805.1). NCBI lineage: Eukaryota > Metazoa > Chordata > Mammalia > Rodentia > Sciuridae > Urocitellus > Urocitellus parryii. Next base: position 2,587,090 of record NC_135537.1, on the reverse strand, counting down.
CCTCCTTGGGCTGGGCTCAGCCAGGGTCACCCCTGCCTCATGGAGCTCACCTGGTGTGTCAGCTCTCAAATGCCATCTATGCAGCCCTGGGGCTGCCCCGAGCTGCTCGCAGGTGGTCTGCAAGGTCAAAGCCGTCCAGGATGATCCTCGGTGCTGTCTGTCTCACTAGTCGGGCTTGGCACAGATGGTGCCAGAGGAACCAGGCAATGACTTGAGGCCTGAGTTTGCTCCAAGGCGGGGCCCCACCTGTGCTGTAGGTAGGCGGGATCTTCAGGAACAGCAACCCAAAGCAGCCAGCTTCTCGTAGGACTGTTTCTGAAAATTGAAGCCAGGACCTCACACATGCTAGGCGAGTGCTCTACAATTGAGCTGCACCCCGGCCCTTTTTATTTTTTGCTCTGAGACAGGGTCTTCCCAAGTTGCTGAGGATGGCCTCGAACCCATGATCCCCTAGCCTCAGCTTCCTAAGTGGCTGGGATCACAGGTGGATGCCACTGTTTCTGGCTTGTGACTTGTGTTGTAAAAGTACAGAATGCTTTTTATTAAATCTTGACCTTGAGTATATGCTGGCTTGAATTTCTGGAGTGGAACATCCCAGGGAAGGTTCTGACTCTTCTGCCACCTAGGGCCGCCTGGCACCCCTTCCCCTGGCCCTCCTTAGACCCTGGCAGGTGGCTGCAGCCCCCCCCCCCCCCGAAGCTTCCAGGGAACCTGCTGCACATGGTGAAGGCATGGTCCTTGGGAGCTCTTGTGCCGTTGTTTGAGATCCAGGCTCCACTAGCAACTTGTTCCTGGGTGACAGTGCTGGGGGCTGACCCCCACATGGCCTCAGCCCTGGCTGTACTGCTGCCCCTGAGCCCTCCTGGGCCTGGGTCCTGGACACGAAGGGAGGGAGCCATGGTGTCCAAGAGACCTCTCTGAGAACTGCTGCCCTGCCTGCTGCAGAGCCTGGATGAGTCCTTGGTGTCCCCGGCTTCTCATCTCTCTCTGGACCGGGGACTGCTGTGACTCCATCAGCATGGGCAGAGGTTCTACACACGCCACAGTGCTGGCTGGGCATGACACTCCTCCTGTCCACCTTATCTGAGTGCTTTGGAGAGGGTGAGGCTGTGGCTCAGGGGACCTGACTTGTCCGGGGCTGCATGGTGAGCAAGGATTCCAGCTGGGTCGTGCATTCCCTAGGTGTCCCTAAAGGAAGCCACCCCCCTGAGTTAGGGAATGATGAGAGCAAGCCGGGGCCAGAAAGTCCAACTACATGTCACCTTGAAGGACACTGGCTCTCTTGGCAAGCAGTGTCCTCTGCAGAAAGCTACTTTCTTGCATGGGCACCAGGACAGCCGCCCCTGGAGGCTGGTCACAGGAGCTAACTGAGCAGCTGGTGCTGAAGGTGTTGCTGATTCTGCAGCCCAAGCTGTGGAACTCCTCCTAGTGGGCAGAACTGAGGCCACTGTGGAAAGGCTGTGTGCCACTGGTCTAGCTGGCCACCACTGGCCCCTACTCCAAGAGGCAGAAACCCTGCTTGGTGACATGCAGAGGGACGGAGGTGTGTTGGCACTGAACTCTGCTGTGCGCTTCCCCAGGCCCCATAAACCCCACACGCTGTCTCCTGGCCCTGTGTGTGGCCCGTCTGCAGCCTGGCACAACACGGGTGCCTGGTGCCCTCTCCAGGCCTGCCCTAAGCCCTGCCTGCCTGCCCGTCGCTCAGGCCCGAGCTTCTCTTCCTCTTCTCAGGTGATGCTGCCTGAGCTGGCGTCCTGGCTGTGGACATGGGGACTGCTTTCTCCTGGCCACTCGCTGCAGAGGGGGCGGCTGGGTGGATGCACTGAGGAAGGGCTGAGCTGGGTGGGGGCACAAGGAGGGGGCTGCAGGGCTGGCCTGGGGGGAAGGCAGCTGGGGAGCTGGGGGGCAGGGCTCAGCCTGCGGTGGAAACACCCTGTGTCCCGAGGGAGGGGCTCTGCTGTGACCGTCCCCAGCGCCTGTCCTGGGGACCCCCTGGATTCCAGGTTTCCCCACACTGACTGGAGCTCTAAGCAAACTTGGCCAGGCAGGGGCGGGGGCTGCAGCCTGGACCTGGTGGGCAGGGTCCTCTTCCTCTTGCGGGCCCCCAGGCCAGGAGCACGTGGGGGTTCTGTGCCGTGGAGTGGGGGCCCAGGACATGGGCGTGGTGACAGCTGCGGAGGTCACCACTACCTGTCCCGGCCTCATCTCGATGGGCAGAGTGAACGGGTAACCTCGGTGCCCTCAGAGCGGGCCCTGAGCCTCTGTCTCCTGGGGATTGAGATGGGTCTGTGCCTGAAACCCACTTTCAGGCGACGTCCCCTGTTCCCACCAGGGTGGGGCCGGGTGGGCTTGTCCCTGGATGTCAGAGCCACCAGCTCTTCACTCTCAGATGTGGAACATGCTGCACAAACAGTCCAGCTCTGGATCCAACCTGCTGGGAGCACATGCTGCCCGGGAGGGGCATGGCCACGGAGCCACCCAGCTGGGGCAGCGGGGCTTGGGGCCGCGGAGAGGGCCACTGGGAGCCGGGCTGGGCCCTACTGCAGGCCAGCTGCTCCTGGTCAGTCTCAGGTTGCCCCAAAGACCTGCCTGAGAGACCCCGAGAGGCCCGGTGACCGCTGGGTCCTACAGAGGAAATCCAGAGATGGACGGGCTGCCTGACCCCCAGGAGGGGCTCTGCTTCTGACCTGGGGTCAGCCGCGCTCTCTGGCTCCCTCCTGGCCCCAGCGCACCTCCACTGGGCCTGGCCCTCTGCGCACGGTGGCTGTGCTGTGCTCCAGGCCTCCGTTTCCCTGTGACGTGGGCTTCACACCAAGGGCCCCTCAGAGCCCCGCTGGGGTGGCCTGGCTCCAGACCATCGGGGTCCCCTCTCCACCCTCCTCCTGTCTGTCCTCCTGGCACAGAGGGTGTGGCTGAGCCAGGCTGCTTGGTCTGTCTCCCCCTCTGTTCATCTCTCCGTGTCTCAGTTTTCTCATCTGTGAAATGGGGAACTCGCCTTGGCAGGTGGTTGGATCTGAAGCCTTTGGAACAGGGCCTGGCCCCCACAGGGGCCAAGGTGTGGGGTTCATGTTCCTTGGGCACCTGTGTGGTCTTCAGGATCTCGGGTCCAGAGGTGAAGTTTGGTATCCTATCTCCATCTGGGCAGGGCTCGGAGTTCAGAGGGTCAGTGTCTGTGTGACCCGAGTGGTGTTTGAGGCCAGCTCTGGACTCTGGGGCTATCACCCATTCCCTGCCTACTGGGTCCCATGGGTGGCTGGAAAGTCCTTCTCCTGTCTACCCTGGCTCGCACCTGCTGCAGTTCCAGCCAACCTCCTCTTCAGAACCTAATTAGACGTGAATTGCGATTGGAGGAGCTCGGCCTGGCTGCTCAGGGGGGGCTTCCTTCCAGGCCCCCCATGAGCTGCTGAGGGGCAGCCGGGAGCTGCTCTGGGAGCAGAAGCAGAGAAGCTTCTAGGGGTGCATGCTGTCCCCTCACAGCTACCTGGAGGCTGGCCTCCTCGCCCACGGTGGGGCAGAGCAGGACGGTCACTTCTCCCTTGACCTCATACCAACGGAGCACCAGGTCACACAGGGACTGTGCACGGCTGTCCTCAGCCTTCTTGAGACAGGGTGGCCCCAGACTCCAGTCCTTCCAGGGCTCCTGCCTACCTGGACCTGACCCAGGGCTGAGCTGACCTCAGACGCCCCCTGAGGGGCTGCCAGGCCTCTGAAGCCGCAGAGGACAGGTGTTCCCAGCTGTCAGGGCAGATCCTGGAGCTGCGTGTCCTGCAGGGTGGAGTCGGGGCCCTGGGGTCAGAGCTGCCCAGCTCCAGGCTGTGGAGAACAGTGCAAGCCCGTGGAGGGAGGTCCCAGCCAGGCGCTGGTGGCTCCAGGAGGGGCGTCACAGTCCCCTAGGCACCAAGCAAGGCCCTTCTTGTGGCTCCCATCCCGGTGGGACCCCGTCGGGTCCTTAGCCTCCCCACCCCACAGCGAGTTCCCACACACTCACACCCCTACATCCCTGGCTTGGGGCAGGTGCCAGATGCACACTCACTGAGTGGCTGATGGGACCCTCGAGGAGCTCTGCTCCTAGCCTGAGAACAGGGTTTCCCAGGTGACAGACTGTCCCCCTTGGGCCCCTGGCAGACTGCTCGTCAGCCACAGCTGGTTGGCCATAGTGCCGTCTCCCAGCCTGGACGAGGAGCCTCTGTCACCCTCTACCAGGTTCCCCGTGGCCTCTCCCGAGGAGGCTGCTTCGCATCGTTGCCTCCTTGCTGGGGCAGGGGGGAGCCCCGGCAGGCATTAGAGCAGAGGGGAGACTTGGTCCTGGGGGAGCACTCGAGAGCTTGGGTCCCAGCTGGATCGTGTGGGCCTGTCATATGGGGGCCTCAGGGGTTGAGGGGGGTCTCAGGAGTGCAGGCAGGCAGGGCGTTTCCCAGAGGCCCTGGTCTTGGGTGGTGCCCAGCCGAAGGGACAGGGCCATCTTCTTGACGGAGAGGAGCGGCGGTCCCCATGTGGACTGGCCTCCCCTGGGGGCCGCTTGGCACCCAGGCTTCACGGATGGTGTTCAGGTGGGCAGCCTCACCCTGCTCTGCAGGAGGAAGGCAGGGCCAGAGGGTGTGCACGCAGGTGAGCAGGCTCCCGGCCTCTGACCCCGCACCGTGCGCTGCACCAGCACTGCGGCAGGTTTGCACACGGCACACAGGCCTGGCCTCACCCGCCATGCTCACTCAGGCTGTGCACGTGCCCAGCACACACGGGTGTGCACACCTGAGAGCAGAGTGTGCTGGGACCGTCCCTGGCTGACCTCAGTGGTGGGCAGTGGGCTGGGAGGAGTGGCGGCCTGGCCCTGTGGGTGGGCACTTGCTCCTTCTTGCCTGGAGCGGGGAGACCTCACGGTGGGCTTTCTGGGGCCACATGACATATGCCGTAGACTGGGCCTGGGGACCTCACCCTGCCTTCGTTACCCCACTGAAGGCCCCAAACATGGTCACATCCTGAGGTGCAGGGCTGTGGGCTGACAGGGGGATTCAGGGACACAGCACTTTCCTGCCCACGATGTTCCTGCAGGGGACACAGGGGACAGGGGTCCTTACATCACTTAGCTTCTGCTCTAGGTCTGCCACTGCCCTGCCTGGTTGCGTCCCACGGCCCTCTGCATCGGGTGGAGTCCAGTCAACACACCACACACTCGCACCCACATGCACACACTCCACATACTCACATCCCTACATACCGGCACCACACACTCTACACATACACTGCCATGCACACACAGGCACTCTATGCACACACACCTTCCACACATATGCACTCCACACACACACACACACACACACACCCCACGTGCACATGCACACAGGCATTCCAGGTCTGTTGCTCTTCCTGTCAGGCCCTGTGCTACATGTGCAAGGTCACAAGCTTACATCACCCACTCACACTCAGCCCATGACACGCACTGTGCACAAGCCATGGCTCTCCTTCCAGTGCAACAGCACATACGCGTGCACCGGTGGAACACACCCAGGCCCACACACTTCTCGAGCCCCAGAGGGCGCGGGCATCGCTGGGCTCTGAGTCACTCCATGGGACTGGCCGGCCAGCTGCACCTCTGTGGGCCAGGCTCCAGGCTCGGGCTCCAGGTGTCACCCAAGGGTGCTGCCGGCCTCTCACCCCGGGGCTTCTTTTGGCTTCAAGTTTGTTAGAGACAAATGCCTGCCCACGGGCCCACCTGCCACTCTTCCCAGACACACTGCAGCTCAGACGGGCGCTCGGGCTCTGCATGGGTGGCTGGGCAGGCCCCTAGCACAGCTAGCGAGTGCGGGTCCAGCAGCTCCACAGAGGGATCTCTCCTCCTGTCCCTTTGTGCTGGCTTTGGATCCCCTTTGGGGGCAGGTGTCCCCAAGGCCCTTCTGGAAGCTACCACATTTGGAAGGAACTAGCATTTGCCCCTGGACGCTGACACTTGTCACTGCTGGAGGCCACAGGCTGAAAACGCACATTTCTAATTAAAATAGAAATTAATCCTCTCCCCAACTATCTGCTATCTCCAGCCGGATGAGCCAAAGTTTTATGCTGCTAATTAATGTTATCACCGGTTAGCTTTATTTACATAAGCAGATATAATTCATGTGGGTTTGCGGGAGCTGATGAGGAAACGGGAAAAAAATTTAAAGTTAAAAAAAATTAATTACCTCGATCCTCCCTCTTGTGCTCTAATCGCAGACTTGCAGGGGCCTCCATGTCCCTCCCTGAAGTCCAGGGAGCGCTCTCTTTGATGAACTGGGCATTTGTTCCAAAAGGAGGGGGAAGCACTGGCCGTGGCCCTGGAGTGGCGTGGAGGGGGCGAGCCGGAGTTGGCCTCAAAAGCCCAGTAGATGTGATAATTATTTACCATTTCTGGTGCTGGGTGTTTTTGTGGCCCAGTTAAATGGATTCTAAACACCGCATTAGGACCGTGGAAAGTTCCTGGCAGCTAATAAATCACTCTGACTGCCCTGGCGTCGCGGGGTGTTCGGAGGTTTGGGTCTGTTTGGGACGTGATGTGCCTACAGGCTGCCCGGAGGGTCCGCATCTGCAGGGAAGAGCGGCAGGGGAAGGGCTGGAGGTGTCCTCCTGCAGGGCTGCGGGCAGCCACCCCAGCGCCCGCCTCTCCACGCCGTGACAAGAAGACCCCGCTCTTCAGGTGAGCTGCCTGGGCTACTCCACACGGGGGTGAGAGCTGTGCCCCTGGGCTGGGCGCGGTTGGTCTCTTACTCCGTGGACACTCATCTGCTGGACAGCCCTCGGTGCAGCTGCCGCGTGGGTGGCACGGGCTGTTCTGGGTTGAACTGTGCCTTACGCCTTGCACACGTCCCTCGTGGGTGAAGAAAAGGGTTCCCCCCAGAGGGATGGGCTGGCTGAGAAATAAAAGCTAAGAAAACAGTCCTCTGAAATAGGCGCAGGACACAGAAATATAGCTGCAGCGCGGGGGCAGTGACGGGCCAACTGACCAGAGGCGGGCAGCTTCTATGAAGGTGGAGCCCGCTCTTCTCTATTCATGGCGGTACAGAGCAGAGGGGATTGGCGGGTATGGGCTTCAGTGTGGGAGGGGTCTTGTCTGGTGCTGGCTCCTTCCAGGAGTGGGTGGGGGTAGGCAGGCTGTTGGCTCTTAACTGGTCACATCACCACCATCTCTGTTGTGGTGTGGCCATCTCCGGTGTTGTGCGACCTTGTGGCAGGCCATCCCACCAGCAGGAGTGCCACTGCGAGTTCCCAGACACCAGACCTTCCCCCTCGATGGCTTCAGTGCCCATCGGGTCCACGCGCATTTCACGGGCAGCCCCCTGCCCACAAGTGCTCCCCTGGGCCTGGGAACGTGAGTGTGCTTTGCGGTAGATTTTGAAGACCCAGTGAGTTAGTGCTGGAGCCCTGGAGTGGGCCCTGGTCCTCAGGGGCTGGAGTTCTCCCAGGAAGAGAGACATTCAGACATGGATGCAGAGAGGCAGGTGCCCTGTGAAGACAGAGACAGGGAGAAGACCCTGTGACGGCAGAGCAGAGATCCAGGTGACGTACCCCCACGCTGAGGGCCACGAGCCTCACCAGTAGCCAGCAGAAGCCCAGAGGGAGGCCTGGGCAGGTCTCGGGGACCAGGGCACTGAGTTCTGGCACTCCTGTCCAGTGGGTAGATGGACATTCGCCCCTGAGGAGCCTGAGGAACGTCCTGATGTGGAAGCTCAGGTGGCCCGGGTGAGAGGAGTGCAGTGCTGGTCTCCTCCCGGGTGCCAGGTCTCTGTGGGGTGCAGGTCAGCCCGCGGGATCCACCCACGTCTCTCTGTGGCACAGGGCAGCCACCAAGTGTGTGCTGATGGAACCCCAGGCCCCCCGCCATGCCCTGCCCAGGAGGCTCAGGGAGGGGTTCCTGGAGGAGCAGACAGAGGCAGCGGGGAACCATGTGTGCAGCTGCCCGGTGTCCACCCCAGGTGCCCTGTTCCATCTGTCTCACCACAGTCCACCTCCACCCTTTGCCTCTGTGGGCCCCCTGCCTGGTGGGCCTCCCACAGCATCCCTAGACCCAGCCAGCCGGTGCCGGGAAGGTCCCCTCTGCCTCCATGCACCTCCCTCGGTCCCAAGGTGCCCTCCAGGGGCAAGGCTGTGACTTCCATCGCTTTTCTTCCCTACGTGACCTACCTGACCCCTCCTGGGGGGCCTCCCTGTCTCTGCGGTCCTCATCTGGTCCTCATCTGCCCCATGGAGGGCACACTCCACCTGCCCTTGGCAAGGCCTCCCGCCTTGACCTTGGTCTCCTGGGTCCTGTCCAGTGGAAGGAGACGCCCTCCTCCCTCCACCCTGCAGTCTCCATCCAACACCAGCTCAGGGCCAGGCCTGGGGCTTCTGCAGGCCCGGGGCAGTGAGAGCCACAGCTGCCCCAGAGAGGGTGGGGAGAGGGGCCCACCTCTGCCCAGCCCTGGGAACGGATGCCAGAGTCTGAAAGAGTCCCTCCCCTGAAGACTGTCTTTGCCTCCTGACCCAGGGAAAGGACGGTGCTGAGGGAGAGGTCTCAAAGTCCAGGCGCAAGTCCCCACCAGGGGAGATGAGGACAGGCCACCAGCTCCTGGCTTGCCTGCTGCCTGCTGTCCCAGGCATGGCGCTGTCCTGCGCGGGTGCTGCGGGCCCCGCCGCCCACTGATCCCCCTCCCAGTGCCCGCCTACCCCTGTGTCCTGCCACACCAAGGCCTGGGACACCAACCTCCTAGATGAGTCTTCTAGGGAAGCTCCCCAGGCCACGGGCCTGCACCTTTCTTCCCTGTTTGAAGGGGCTCTGGCTTCCCCTGCTGGTGTGCCAGGGCTGATGGCGTCAGGAGCAAGGAGCAAACACAGTCCACCGAAAGTCCACCCTAGTCCACCCTAGTCCACCCTCATCCGCCACGGTGCCCCTCAGAGAAGGCCGGCCTTCTCTCCCCTCCTCCCTTCCTCTCTCCCTCTCTCCTTCCTTCTTCCCTCCTTCTCTCCTCCCTCCCTCTCTCTCCCTCCCTCCTTCCTCCCTCACTCCCTTCCTCCCTCTCTCCCACCCTCCCTTCCTCCCTCTCCCCCTTCCTCCCTCTCTCCCTCTCTCCCTTCCTCCCTCTCTCCCTCCCTCCAACCCTCCCTCTCTCCCCACCCTTCTCTCTCCCTTCCTCCCTCTCCCACCCTCCTCTCTCCCTCCCTCCCTCTCTCCCACCCTCCCTCTCTCCCTCCCTCCCTCTCCCACCCTCCCTCTCTCCCACCCTTCTCTCTCCCTTCCTCCCTCTCTCCCACCCTCCTTCTCTCCCTCCCTCCCTCTCTCCCTCCCTCCCTCTCTCCCACCCTTCTCTCTCCCACCCTTCCTCTCTCCCACCCTCCCTCTCTCCCACCCTCCCTCTCTCCCACCCTCCCTCTCTCCCACCCTCCCTCTCTCCCTCCCTCCCTCTCCCACCCTCCCTCTCTCCCACCCTTCTCTCTCCCTTCCTCCCTCCCTCTCTTCCTCCCTCTCTCCCACCCTCCCTCTCTCCCACCCTTCTCTCTCCCTTCCTCCCTCCCTCCCTTCCTCCCTCTCTCCCACCCTCCCTCTCTCCCACCCTCCCTCTCTCCCTTCCTCCCTCCCTCCCTCCCTCTCTCCCACCCTCCCTCTCTCCCTCCCTCCCTCTCCCACCCTCCCTCTCTCCCACCCTTCTCTCTCCCTTCCTCCCTCCCTCTCTTCCTCCCTCTCTCCCACCCTCCCTCTCTCCCACCCTTCTCTCTCCCACCCTCCCTCTCTCCCTCCCTCCCTCTCCCACCCTCCCTCTCTCCCACCCTTCTCTCTCCCTTCCTCCCTCTCTCCCTTCCTCCCTCTCTCCCTTCCTCCCTCTCTCCCTCCCTCCCTCTCTCCCTTCCTCCCTCTCTCCCTTCCTCCCTCTCTCCCTCCCTCCCTCTCTCCCTTCCTCCCTCTCTCCCTCCCTCCCTCTCTCCCTTCCTCCCTCTCTCCCACCCTCCCTCTCTCCCTTCCTCCCTCCCTCCCTCCCTCCCTCCCTCTCTCCCACCCTCCCTCTCTCCCACCCTCCCTCTCTCCCTCCCTCCCTGACCTTTTTCTTTCCAGGAAGCTGCATTGAGGTGGCTATTCATGTTTAGGAATGACCCACGGTGCCCCTTGGTGGCCTGGACTGGAGGGGAGGTGTCAAGGTCAAGTGAGAGGGCCACAGCTCCTGAGAGACTAGCCCAGGAGCCCCCGGGAGCCAGTCCACCTGGAGAGCCGCTGCCTGCACACTGAGGCGGCCCCAGGAAAGCCAGGTTCATGGAGCTGTGACCGCGTCTCACTTGGCAAGTCGGTGCAGTAGTTAATTTCAGCACACTTGCTTCACCTTGAGAGAGAGCCTGAGCCCCCAGCACCCCACCTCCCCTGAAGGACCCTGCGGCCTGTCTGCTCCCCCAGGTTTGGGCTCACCTGCCCTGAGCACCTGTGGGCCCACACACACCCTCTCCTCGCCTGCCTCCCACACCGAGGGGGGTCTTCAGGAAGGGACCCCTCCCAAGCCCTCAGGTGGTTCAGTGGTGCCCCTGAGTCCTGGTCGCTGCCCACAGACCCAGTCATCTAGCTCATGGTGGAGGGAGGCACAAAAGGGCCTGGTGATGGGACGCCCAGCCCCGGGGGGAGTGCCAGGCTGCAGCACCGCCCAGGCCAGCCTGGGTGCAGCCCTCCAGGGGCCCAGTGCTTTGGTGGTGAGGGGACCCTCTGCAGCAGGTGGGCGTGGAGGAAGGGGCTGCAGCAGCTGCTGTGTCCCACGCAGCCCTGGGACCCCGGGAGTCACGTCCCCTTGTGGAGTTTCCATCTGCTCATCTGGAAAATGGGAGGAGAGAAACTTGCCCCCATCCGCTGTCACCAGGCCTGAGGGGTGCTGGCCTGCAGGCCGCGTCCATGCCCCACCCGGCTAGGTGGCGGGGGTAACGAGGACCCCCAGCCCAGCCCTCTCAGGAGCTCCTTTCTGGCTCCAGCAAAGCCCACTGTGAGTTAGTGTCAGTCTGTCGGTGCAGTGACAAGGGACGCACAGGACCTTGTCCCCATGGTCCCGGAGGTGGGAGTCGAGGCAGACTGGCTGCCTGGGGAGAGTGCGCCCTGTGGGATGGCGAGGAGTCTCCCAGGCCCCTTCTGCAGGTGCAACCTCTGACCCAAAGCTCCCTCCTGGTGCCCTGCCTTGGGGTCAGGCTGATCCTGTGAGTATGGGGACCACACTCGGTCCCTAACAGTCTGCAATACGGTGTTGTTACAGTGAGGTCCCTAACAGTCTGCAATACGGTGTTACAGTGAGGTCCCTAACAGTCTGCAATACGGTGTTACAGTGAGGCCTGCAGATGACAGAAAGGGAGGGGACGCGGAGCCAGCTGCTGGCTCTGCTGAGCCTCAGCAGGAGGGGACCTGGCCTCTCACTCCCTGGGTGGGCTGCGAGAGCAGGGGCTCCCTGTCCTGCCGCTGCACTCCCTGCAGAGGGGTGGGACTGGCTGGGGAGGGTGGGAGGGCAGCCGGGGGTTCTCGGGTGGCCAGTGCTCCTCCCCCAAAACGGACATTTGGAAGGAGGCAGCTGGGGGCTCACTTCACCCCCGAGGGCATGGCGTGGGCTCCCTGATGACAGCAGACTGTGGCCCTTGGCACAGAGAGGCAGGCAGGATCTGGGAGCCCCAGGGGGCTGTGTGACCACCAGCTTTGTGCTCCCTGCCCCGCAGCCAGGCCCGGGAGGCAGCGCTGGGAGCTGGCCCTCTCCCACCTGCAGGTCCAATCTCCCGGGCTCCAGTAGGGCCCTGCCCAGCTCCCACTCCTCGGCCACCAGTTCCGGTTCTGGTCCCTCTTTGTTTCCTTTCTGGGCGGTTTCCCCGGGCTCCTGTCCCCCCGGCTCTCCTGCAGGTCCAGTGCTGCACTGCGAGGACCCTCCCTGCCACTCCTCTCCCCGAGCAGAGCAGCCAGACCCGCCTCCCCTCCCGACAGGGGAGGAGACCAGGGCCGTGGGCAGGCCACCGTCAGCAGGCCACGTCAGTGGCCACAGCACTTCACCCTCCCTGGAGCCGTCCCCCTTCACCCTGCCCCATTTCCATAGGAGACGCAGGGTGGCTTCTGTGCCTTCCTGGCTCCAGGTGACCTGCGCAGTTATTCACAGCAAATTGGGGGCAGGGCCAGGCGTTTGTCCAGCCAGGGGCCTCCGCCCTCCAGCTCCAGGGCCCACTCTGTGGCCACCTCCCCGCACTTCCCACGAAGCCTGTGGCTGTGTCCCCAGGGCCACGGTTCCCAGGACCCTTCATGGGGGTGGAAGGGACAGAGACCCCTGGGCTGGCTAGGCAGGATGCCCTGCTGTCCATGGGAGGGGACGGTCACTCCAGGATCTGGGGTGGTAACCCTTGAAGAGACTCAGTCATTCAGTCCCTCAACAAACACCTCTGCCATCTGCCTGGGCTGCGGGTCCTCCCACCACCCGCCCAGGCACCCTGAGCGCAGGCAGCCTGGGTCCTGTTCAAAGCCGCTCAGCCTGACAGAGGTACAAGCGCCCCATCTTTCTGCCTCATTATTAGAAACTTCAAAGCAAATTTGCTCCCCTGCCTGGAGTCAGACGTAAGGGATGGTGACTCCAGCCAATTATGTCCCTGCTGGCTGTCCTCCCTCACAGCCGAGGCTGACTCCGGTTCATCGTGTGACCTCTCACCCGTCAGAGCTCGTTTCCGTTGCTGTAATGGGGCACCTGAGACAGGGCCATTTGTAAGGAAAGAGGTTCAGGTGAGTTTCGGGTCCTGGTCTCGAGAGCCTCATGCTGCCCAGCTCCTGTGGGAGGTGGAGGGCAGTGGGGGTGTGCAGGAGAGAGGAAGGCCCCCACAGCCACCACCCTGGGAGAGGAAGGCCACACTCCCGGTGGGACCTCCACTCGGCCTGAGCACCAGGCGTGACACACAGGGACTTCGTTGCAGGCCCCCCTCCTGTGGTCCTCAAGTGCTGCCCAGCTCCTGTGTCCTGTCCAGGCCCACAGGGCCTCTCCTCTCACGGTCTGGGTCCTTGTGTCCGCCTGTGGGCCAGCAGAGGAGGGGTCCTGCCCACCTGCAGATGAGAGTGCTGGGGCTGCCCAGGGGACATGTCCTGCCCAGGCTGGGCTAGGAAAGCCCGGCTCTCAGGTGGACACAGGCTCAGAATCCGTGGCCCCCCAGGTGAGGCCACCACTGCACGGAAGAGCTGAGCATGATGGGCAGGTCAGCGAGGGCTCCCTGGATTGGTGGCCCTGTGGACGTGGCCTCAAGACCAGCCTGCGGCGGAGGCTCTGAGCCTCTATCCCATGGCTCTGGGCAGATGCCCTCGGCCTCTGGCCTCCGTGGCCATGAGGTTCAAGCACCAGGCCTCCTGCTCCGCCCCCACGTCTTTCTGCCCCGAGGGCCTGGGCTTTGACTAGGGACCTAGGCTTCACACTGACGGGGACCATGAATCGGGCCTTTGGCTGGGGAGGTGGCAGAGCGTCGGGTGAGGGGCTGGGCTCCAGCATGGGCGGGGGCCACGGTACCAAGGGAAGGGCCACCGGGGCTGCCCGTCTCAGAGCCTCCGGTCCTGAGCAAGTCCACTGGGCTGTGGTGAGGAGCTGGGGTGACCTGTGTGGCCTTCCATGGCTGGCTTCGATGGCCAGAGAGTGAACAAGCCTGGGAGACAAACCGTCATCTGGGAAGCTAGAGGTCCCCAGTCTGTCAGGGCTGGTGGGAGTGGGGCATCTGATTTCTGTGGAAGGGCAGATACAAGGTCAGCACAGTGGGCAGATCTTGGTGTCGCTGCAGTCCCTGTGTGGTGCAGGAATGCTGTGGATGGTTGCTCAGGTTGTGCACCTCTTCCTTTCGGCCCACTCAGTTCAAATGTCCCCAAGTCTTGGAAACCTCCCAAGTCCCCTGGGTGACGCTGATTGCTGCCTTTTCTAGTGTGATGTGCTTCAAAAGTGGCCACAAAAGTCTCCTGTGTCCCTGACCCTCTGCAACATGACCTGCTGCTCCTCCATCAGGAGGCAGAGCCTGTTTGTCCACCCGTGACTCTGGGCCTGACCCTGGGCTGGCTTTGGTCCGTGGGACAGTAGCAAATAAGGCACAAAAGATACTGGAATGGGCCCGAGAGTTGGGACTTGCCCTATCTTGTAGCTTGGGGACCCAGAGACTGTCACCATGTGTGACCCTAGGCTGGCCTGCAGGGCAATGAGCTTGCGGCCCAGCTACCCCTGGAGCCTGTGGACAGTGTCCAAGGGCCAGAGCAGGAGTGAGGCCGGCAGCCCGTGGGCTGCTTGCTGAGCTGGGCAGCATCCTGGGGACCCCAGGAGAGTCAGCCGCTGAGCCCTGTCCAAATCCAGACCCCCGGGCTGTGGACAGAAGAGGGATCTGCTCCCAGCACCTTGGCTTTGGGATGGTCGTCACACCACAGGGCTTATCCACCAGTGTCCCTGTCCACTGCCTTGGAGGGCCTGTCCTGCTCCTAGGGGGAGTAGGGGAAATGACCAGAGGGCGGGGCTCCTGTACGAGGGTCTTGGAGGAAGGGTCTGTGGCCCTGGAGCCGCTCAAGCTGTAGGAGGTTTGTCAGGGGCGTGGCACGATGACAGGCATTTGGAAGACCCCTGCCCGGTGCGGGTGAGGGACAGCCAGGGTGGGAGGGGGTGACTCTGGGGCTCCAAGGCAGGACAGGGCCACCTGGAGAAAGAGCTGCTGTGCTTTCTGGGCCGGCAAAGACCCCATTTCCAAGTCAGGTCACTTTTGTAGGTTCTGGGTGTCGAAACCTGTGGGGACACTCCTCGTCCTGGGTCAGGAGCTGATGCTACAGGGAGGGCATCCTGCAGGGGGGTGGAGTCCTGGCAGCCGCCACTCTGAGGGACAGGTCCCTACGCCCCCTCGGAGCTCCCAGGAGCCGGGTGGGCCACAGCCTGTAGTGTGTGGGTAGCTGGGGGTCAGTTCCTGGCACATGCTGCTGCCCGTGGAAGTGGGTGGACACCGGGGGGCAGCTGGCTGGGTGTGTTAGGCTGCTTTTGTTGCTGGGACAAGATACCTCTCAAGGACAGCTGAGCGGAGGACAGGGGCATCTGATCATGGTTTCAGTTCAGGGTTGGCTGGCTCCAGGGCAGAACAGGGAGGAAGGCCGCGGTGGAAGGTGTGGCCGAGAAAAGCACCAGCTTTGGCGGCCAAGAAGGTTGGGGGAGAGAGCCGGGGTGGGGGAGAAGACAGGCCCATCCAGGGCACCCAGGGACCTACCTCCTCTAGTTGGCCACCTCCTGGTCATCCTCTCTATGGATCAGATCCACCAAAGCATCCGAGGGGTCAGAGCCCTCCAGACCCGTCCACGGCCTAAGCACCCACTCTGAGCCTTGCTGCCCTGGGGACCACCTTTCAGCACGTGAGCCTTGGGGGACACTGCAGAGCCAAGCCACAGGGGCCCTGGGGCTCCCTGGTCCCTTCCTCTCCGCCATCACTGCTTGCCTTGGAGTCCCCCTAGGCGTCCTGGGACCTGGCGGGAGGGATCCTGTGGCCATGGGAGGGCTGGGCTGCAGCTCCCCTGCCCACTCCCTGCTCCTCCGGGCCCTTCTCCACCCCTCCTCTCAGGATTCCATCCCTGGAGAGCTGCTCTCTGGTTTTTCTGGGAATATTTTTATTCTTCTTAGCATTTGTTGTTGACATTCCAAGAACAGTCAAAAAAGATGAATGTCCCATCTCCATGACCTGCAGGCCGCTTGCCTCTGCTGGCTGTAAATTCAATCCAATCTATTGAACGGTGCTCTGATGGGTCTGGGTGTGTGTGGGCTGGGCCCTGCTCGGGGTGGGGGGAGACACAGCTGCTGGAGGGAGATAAGGCTTTGAGGCCAGAGGCAGTTGCACTACCACGTGTGGGGAGCAGGCTGCCTGCCCGAATGCCCGCCTGGGAGGCCAGGCTCCAGCACCATCTGCCCGTGGTCCCCCAAGCTCTGCCACGTATGGCCATGCCAGCCTGCGAGATGCTCGGAGCCTCAGGTCCTGGGGTAGTCTGTGCAACCAGCTCATGGTTCAGTGTCACTAATGTCACTGCTACTGGAGGTCTTACCTGGTTAACTCTGACTTCAGTTCCTCACCTGTCAGTGGGTGTGTTAGCCAGGCTTCTCTAGAGAAATAGCACCAATTAGATGGATGGATGGATTGATGGGCAGGTGGATAGGTAGATAGACAGACAGACGGATGGAGGCAGGGATGGATGGATGGGCAGGTGGATGGATGGGTGAGTAGATGAATGGATAGGTACATGGGTGACTAGAAGGGTGAGTGGTTGGGTAGATGGATAGATGGACAGATGGGTGGAATGGTGGATGGATGCATGAATAGATAAATGTGTACATGGATGGATGGATGGATGGATGGATAGGTGGATGGATAGATGTGTGGATGGATAGATGGATAGATGGATGGATGGGTGGATGGATGGATGGATAGGTGATGGATAGATGTGTGGATGAATGGATGGATGGATGGATAGATGGATGGATGGGTGGATGGATGCATGGGTAGGTGGATGGATGCATGGATGGATGGGTAGATGAATGGATGGATGGATGGATAGATGGATGGATGGATGGATGGATGGATGAGTGGATAAATGATTGGATAGATGGATGGATGGACAGATGGTTGGATGTGTGTATGGATGGATGGGTGGATGGGTGGCTGGACAGATGATTGCATAGGTGGATGGATAAATAGAAAGTTAGACAGGGATATAGAATTTTACTGTGAGAAATTGGCTGAGGTTTGGAGGCTGAGAAATCTCACCATCTGCTACTCATAAGTTGGGGCCCCAGAGAGTTGCTGGTAAAGTTCAGTAAAAGTCCGAGGACATGAGAACCAGGAGCCCTGTGTGCCAGGGCAGGCGAAGGTGGACATGCAGCTCCCTCCACCTATGCGCAGTCTAGGCCCTCTGCAGCTTGGGGGCATTCCCACCACCTCACCACACAAAGGGCTGGAAAGAGACCCCCGCTCCTCCCCAGCCTGCAGCTTCTGTGTGGGGCTCGAGACCTTCTGCGCAGCCGGAGGAAAGAAGGGCACAGCAGGGCAGTCGGGGAAGACTTCCTGGGTGGTGGCCCCTGGGCAGAAGCCCTCAGGGTGACCAGGCCTGGACTGGGCTGGGGGAAGGGGCCACTCCTTTGCAGGGCAGGGGATGAGCTGCCCATGACAGGCCACACCCACAGCAGGGGAGTGGTCCTGAGCAGCCGTCTCTGCTGAGCCCGTTTCCATGTGGGGGAGACCGGGGCAGGCAGAAGTCAGTTACCGGCCTGTGGAGGTGGCCAGGACTCTGCCCAGGACCCGCCCCGGACCCCGACCTCTGGCGTCTCTCCACCTGGGTCGCGCTGTCAGGAGCTCTGGCTCTCAGCCGGCCGGGAGCCGGCAGCAGGTGGGTGTTGGCGGGGTGGGGCTCCCATAGCAGGGCTCACAGGACTCGTCCCCAGACTCAGTGACTGGTGTTGGTGGCTGTGGAGTTGACTTTCCGACCCCTCCTTCAGAGGGCAGCTCTGGGGAGGGATGTCGTCCGCTGAGCTTCCTCCACGTGGCCAGCTGTGCCCTGCTGACAGTGCAGGGCGGCCAGAGTGGCGAGCAGGCTCCCTGCCCACCTGTCCCTGCTGGGACTCATCTCTGCCTGCTGTGCCCAGTGCTGCCACCCTGACAATGGCAGAGGGGGTGGGGGGCAGGTGGGGGCTGCGCTGCTCTGGCCTGGGGGGCCCAAAGGGGAGCATCTTTGAGTGGAGATGGCTCCTTAGGGGACAGGAGCGGCTGTCACTGGGTTCTGGTCACAAGCCTGGCTCTGTTCTGAGGGCATGTCATGTCCCAATGACCCTCCAGGCCAGCGTCCTCCCTGACCCAGGAGGAAGCCTGAATGGGGGGCAGGGAAGAGAAGCCTCTGGAAGGAGGAAGGTCTCTTGGTGACCCTCAGAGAAGGCTTCTGGGAAGACAGTCCGTGTCCACTGCCTGAAGCCCGTGTCCATGTCCAGGTGTGACCCAGGGCCTAGAACTGTCCTTCCAGTGAGGAGGGCTGACCCTACAAGCTCATTCTCCAGAGGAGAAATAGGCTCAGCCCAAGGTCACAGCAGGGGTCAGGCCAGAACCCACACCTGCCTGAAGAGGGAGGGAGGGAGCCGGCCCTCAGGACCCGGTGGCCCTGAGCTCACACAGCAGCGTCTGAATGTCAGGAAGGAGCTGGGTTTTCCGGGGCCTGGCACGGGGCTGGGTTGTGCCTGCTGGCTCCTGTGGGGGCCTGTGCTCTTGAGAGTGCATGTGATTCTGCCCTCGCTCTGCTCCTCCCCAGCCGCCCTGTCACTGTGGCCCATCTCCCAGCAGGGAGGAGCCCTGGTGCCCTGAGTGCCAGGCTTCCAGGCGGGGTGACCTGCTGCACACCCCAGGCTGGAGGCTTGCCCCCCACAGACACCCCCTGCTCGAGACACCCAGGGCAGGGGAGACCCCCTTGGCCTGAGTCAAGCCCCTTGTGCACCTGCTCCCAGTGGTCCCATAGCAGCCCCCCGATGGCCACCTGGCTGCCCCATGCCCTCCCCTGGTGGGCTTCCATCTCTCCTGGCCTTGTCCTGGGCACCTTCCCGGTATGATCCAGCAAAGGTGCCCCCTCTGGAAGGTTCCTGCGCCAGCACCTGCCTTTGCCCTCTCTCGCTCACCAGGCCTGATGGTGCAGGAAGTGAGCCTGAGCATGCGTCTGCACGCACGCACACATGTGTGTGCATCTCAACACGCGTCTAGGCACACTGAGAGGCAGGCACGCCCACGTCCCCCCTGCCCCTGTGCCCCCAGCACTCCACACCTGCGGGTCGCCTGCAGGCAGGGCGCACATGCACGCCCACCTGCGTGCAGGCACAGCTTAGCTCTGGGGTGGCCAAGGTGACCAGTCACCCGTGCCCAGCACAGGGCTCCCATCGTCTGGCCTGCAGGGTACAGCTCCTGCCAGGCGGGTCCTGGGAGCCTCTGGTACCTTCCCAATCCCTGCTCAGACACCAAATGCTTATCTGGACAAGGACATCACTTCTTAAGCTGCCCGTGGGCTGGTGGGGACAGGATGGTCCACCTGGACCCTTCAGGTGGCCCGGCCACAGGGCCCTGGCCAAGCCCAGGCTGGAGCAGTTGGCAGCCGATGTGTTTCCCTGCCTAGCGGCAGGGTAGGCAGGAAGGTGTGAAGGTAATTGGTACATTTTGTAAGCAATCATCTCCTGGCACCTTCCGCCGCAGCCCGTGTGTCGCCTGATGGCGTTAATCACGGCCTGGAGGCTCGGGCCGCCTGACAGCCTCATCTCTCTCCTCTGGAAGGATGGAGCTGCTCGGCCTCCTTAATGGTGTTATCTGTTACTCCCGGACACACTTGCTCTCCTGGCATGAGGACAGAGCCAGGGCCTGAGCACAGGCCCAGTGGCAGGCCCGGCCAGCCAGCGGGAGGCTGTTCACGGGAGCCCGCGGCTTCCCGGGCCGGGGCAGGAAGCCGGGCCTCTCCTTGGCTGCTGTTCTACCTGGCTGTGCCTGAGTCACCGCAGAGAGGCCAGCCAGAGAGGCCGGAGATGCCCTGGAGGTCACGCTGCTGGGACAGGTGGGCTTGACCCTGGCCCCCGTTGTAGCTGCCCCTCCTCAGGGTCAGCTGTGGATGTGGGGGCCACTACCAGGTGAGAACCCAGGCCCTTGTTAGATCATCACTAATGACTTCAAGGCGGCATCGAACAGGCCCTCGGGTCCTGAGCACTCAGCACCTACATGGTGGCACTGGCCATGTGGGCACCAGGCCCGTCCTTGTGGGCCACAGCTGTGTACCCCCACAGTGGTGCAGGGTGGTGACCCAGACTCAGCCTCGCTCACTCAGAGGCGAGGCCCCTCCCTGCCCTGGGTGTCTTCAGAGTCCCAAACAGTGGAGTCTGGTGGGGCCCTAGCTGGCATCCCAAGCTGGGCTCCCAGGGAAACACGCCTGACGTTTCTGATGCTGCCCTTAACGACTGAGATGTGGCTCCCAAGACGGTTCACGTGAGGCCCAAAGCGTGATTAATTTCCACATTTACTCCACCAACCACACACGTGTGCAGGAGTGTGGGCACACACACACAGCAGCCACTGGGACCAAGCTTAGCAGGGTGATGACGGCTCACCTAGCACTCCACCTGGGCCAGCCGGACTCTTCTTCTAAGGGCCCATCCACCCACCCACCCATCCACCCATTCACCCATCTATCCATCCATCTTTCCAACCGTCCATCCATCCATCCATCCACCCATCTTTCTGTCCATCCATCCATCCATCCATCCATCCATCCATCCATCCATCCATGTGTTCATCCATCCATATGTCCATCCCTCCGTCACTCCACCCACCCACCCATCCACCCATCCACCCATCTATCCATCCACCCATCCATCCACCCACCCACCCATCCACCCATCCACCCATCTATCCATCCATCTTTCTGTCCGTTTGTCCATCCATCCATCCATCCATCCATCCATGTATTCATCCATCCATCTGTCCATCCATCCGTCGGTCCACCCACCCACCCACCCACCCATCCGTCCACCTACCACCTTATCCAGCCAGCTCTCATTCCTTCAACCCTCCAGGTTGCCCTCTGTGCCAGATGCTGTGAGGGTCCCAGAATGGGTAGTTACAGGGGCTTGGCCTGGAGTCCCTCCTGGGTGGGTGGAGGCCCACCAGTCAGCCTTGCCTCCCCTCCTGGGGCCCTGGGCTGCAGCCAACCGAGGTGGGATGGGGCGGGGGCAGATTGCTGAGGTGACCATATTTGGGGAAGAGCTCACTGTCCACTCTGGGCAGGCCACTCAGTCTCTGTCCTCAGTTTTGAGTCTGTCGTGAGGATGTTAGGCTCCTCCCCTCCCAGGATGGCCGTCTGGGATTGGAAGAGTTAACTCAGTTGAGGGTTTCAGTGGTGCTGGGCATATTGTTAGTGAGTCCCATGTTAGCCTGAGGCACACATGTAACTTCTAAATTTGTCTTTTACATTTAAAAATATTTCAGCTTGATGGGAGGGTCTCTTTGGTCCCAGCCAAGAATCTATTTAGGAAAATGAGGTGGGGGCGAGTGTGCACCATAAGCAGATGCACGTGGGGCCTTCCTTCAGATGGACAGTGGGCCAGACCCTCCTAACCACCCCAAAGGAGTGGCTCGGGGGTCTCTGGCAGGTTCTGTTGTGCCCCAGGGCTGGCAGCTGTCGGTCACTGTCTCATGGACTGGTTGAGCTGGGCACCAACCTCGAAACCCAGCAAGTCAGAGCAGTGATGTGACGAGGACAGTGCTCGGGGACCTGGGAGGGGTGGCGGCTCTTGCTTGGGCCATGGAGAGCCCCAGCCGGGCGCAGGCTGTTCTGGTGGCGAGGAGACGTTCTGCAGAGGAGATGGCCTGGGCCAGGCCCCAGGTGGCCGCAGCCTGCAGGTGACGCCTGCGCTTTCCAGGGCTGGCTGGGTTGGAGAGAAGACCATCCTGCAGGTGGACTTCTGGAGTGTCCCCCAGACAGGGACATAAGCACGCTCTCCAGGCAGCTGAGGCGCCTGCAGTACAGCAGCCCACTGCAGTTCAGACGGTGGGGCGGGCCTGCCGGGGCGGGCTGGACCTTCTCCAGGCTGCTGGCTCTCATTCAGTCAGAGCTCTGTGCTGTCTGTCGGCCACAGAGCCAGGGGAGGGTGGAGTGGAGCCAGGGGAGGGTGGAGTGGAGCCAGGGGAGGGTGGAGTGGAGCCAGGGAGCATGGATCACTGTTTCTGAAGGAGAAGGTTCTCCCGTTCCACCCTGCTCCTGGCCTTCCATGTGGATAGGTGGGCAGCCAGACCCCTCAGCCCTCCAGAGCTCCAGTGGCGGGGTTAAGAGCTCCCAGGGGCCATCCAGGGCCTGCAGGTACAGGGCTAGGGCAGCCAGGCCTGACAGGCAGGCGGCCCCTGTGTCCAGCAGCCTGCCTGGCATCTGGCCCCAACAGGGACTGTCCCTCCCGAGGTCCATGGAGCTGCTCTGGGGGGTCTGGAGGGACTCTGCCTGAGGGGGCAGGACCCCCCTCTACTGCGTGCCCTGCTTCCGAGTCCTGGGCTTGCCCTCTCTCTCCCTCCTTGTCCCCGAGGCTGCTCAGAGTCCTGGGCCCACGCCTCTGGCTTCGAGACCTCTCTGAAGTTAACCTCGTTCCTGGAGCCAAGATCCGCGTGCCCCACAGGGGCCTGGGGCCTGCTGACTTCAGGCGTGGTGTGCTCCTGGCCCCTGGTGGATGAGGGTGCCTTGGGGTGGCCCTCTGGGCACTGAGTGCCTTGACA
Source organism: Urocitellus parryii (assembly GCF_045843805.1). Lineage (NCBI taxonomy): Eukaryota > Metazoa > Chordata > Mammalia > Rodentia > Sciuridae > Urocitellus > Urocitellus parryii. The sequence continues at coordinate 2,564,854 of NC_135537.1, read as the reverse complement.
CCTAACAGGCGGGGTCCAGGGTCCCAGTGCTGGATCCGCTCTGTCGCTGGACTTTGTCCTCAGCTGTATGACAAGACCCTGGGCCTTGGAGCCTGGAGCCTGAGTCCAAGCCCTGGCTCTTCCACTTACTACTGTGTGACCTCAGGAGACCCACTTACCCTCTCTGTGTCTCAGTGTCCCTGTCTGTGGATTGGGTGATCTCGGTTTTTTGTGAGCTGATAGTCTCCAAATGTCAGGTGCTTAATATCTGAACAGCTCCTACTGGAGGACTTGTGTCCCCTCCCCGAGCTGGCTGGGGCTGGGCCTCAAGGTCAGGCTGGGGCTTGTGTGAGTCCTTCTAAAATCTGTGTCTTGGCCTCCCTTTGGGGTTTTGAGATGGTTTCCTTGCAGAACAAACCTTTCTAAGGTCAACCACGCTCTGTCACCCTGTCAAAGGAGCATTCTTTCCCATGGAGGCTTCCGGCCACTCTCACCACATGCCCCAGGCAGCAGAGCCTGGCCGGACCGTGGTCCTGTGTCTGGGTGCCTCTCTTTCAACCCCACAGAGGCCAGGCTCTGGGTCGGGGTCCAGGATTGTGAAGGTGGTCACTGCCCGTGAGCCACTGCGGAGGCCTCATCCCCCTGAGGGCGGGCGGGGCAGACCTGGGGCCACTCTGGGCCCACCTGGAAGGAGAGGTGCTCCCTGGTCCACACGTGGAAGCAGCCCAGGGAGGAGAGTATGCACTGCCCCTGCCCCTGGCGGCCTCGGGAAAGGGAGCGGATGGGGGAAGGCGGCTCAGAGGCCAGTTTCCTGTTGGGATGGCCGCTGTGGGGTTTGAGATGGACAAGGCCCCCGCAGCCCTGCAAGGGCGTTTCTGGACCGTGCTGCCCCCCTCCTTAGCCAGTGCACAGCCTTGGCTCCCAGGCATCTCAGCTTCTCTGTTCCGTTTCCCATGAGCCATTTGTTGTAGTTCAGAGGTGAGGTGTCCCCAAAGCTCATGTGTGAGACCACGCAAGAGGGTTTGAGGTGAAGCAACTGGATCATGAGAGCCTTAACCCGAGAAGCACATGAACCCACTAAGAGGACTCACTGGGGGCAGCTGTACACGGGTGGGGTGCGCTGGAGGAGGTGGTCCGGGGACGTGCCTTTGGGGTCGACGTTGTGTCCCTGGTGAGTGGTGCTCTCTCTGCTTCCTGGTGGCCGTGTGGAGCTGCTGTCCTCTGCCGGGCCCTCTGTTCTGGGGCTCTGCATCACGCTGGCACTGGGCCATGGAGTGGCCCACTTATAGACTGAGACTCTGACGCCATGAACCCCCAGTTAAAGTCTTTCTCCTCGGATTGTTCTTGCCAGCGTTTGGGTGGCGGTGGTGAAGAGCTGACCAAACAATACTGGAGGTGCTCGGGATTCTCGGGAAGCTGGGCTGGTGAGGCCCGGGGCTCAGGGCCTTCTTCCTGTGTGTGTGGACAGATGCCAGCCCCGTGTCCCTCAGGGACACTCCTGGGACGAGCTCAGGGAGAATCACAGGCCGAGGGAGAGAACCTGTATTCTGTGACCCTGGACTCGGTCAGCCCTTTACCCAGAGCAGGGCCCAGGGCAGACCTGAGACACGGTCTGGGACTTGGGCTCCTTTGCCTTCCTGGACCTCCGCAGTTGCATCTGCAAAGCTGGGCCCGGCTGAGGATGAGCAAGGCTGACGTGGAAGAGACCCTCAGCAGCAGGAGCGAGGTGGGGCAGGCGCAGGCTGACCGCCACTGTCCTGTTTGGCACCCGCCATGTGCTGAGTCCACAGTCCCACGAGGACTCGGCTCTCCCATGGCTTCTGCCTGGTGGCCTGGGTGGGGGAACCCTGGCTTCTTTCTCTGGGAATCTGGCCTGGACACTTGGCCCAGAAGAGATGGTACCCCACAGAGAAAGCGCCTCTCACTTGCCTGCTCACCAAAGCCCTCAGGAACCGCCGGCTGGGGCGGGGAGCTGCCTGGGAGGGGACACAGGACGCTACCTTTTCTTTCTCCTGGCTTCAGGTCACTGCCCTGCAGCGTGGTCAGTCCTGGCGTCCAGCCACGTGGGTGGGCTTGGCTCCTGGCAGTTCTGCTTAGAGGAGCCCTGTCAGAAGGCAGCCTGCTGCCATGTGCACACGGAGTGGGACCCGTGGGAAGAAGGAAGAAATATGGTCTCCCTCTTAATGACCGCGTGGTGGCAGCCGGGGCATCAAACATGGAGGACGTTTATGTGTCCTAATAAAGCAGAGCTGTAATTCTCTCCCTGTTCCCAGGCAGGACCTGGGGACCAGGTGCCCTCCGAGTCACCTCCAGGAGGAGCGGTTCTCCTGCATTCCTCCTTGGAGACCCACGGAATCCCGCTTTGGGAGACAGCAGCTGAGCTGCGGCAGTTAGTGTCCCAGAGAGCAGCAGGTCCAGCCAGGGCTGGACAGCCCAGGCTGGGAAGCCGTGGAAAATGGCCAGATGCCCACGCAGGGAGGGGCTGGTGCTGGGATCCAGGGGTCTCAGGGAAGGTGCAGCAGGCTTGGTGGTGCTGGGGCTGTGGTGAGCCTGGAGAGGGGACAGAAACCCTCTCCTGGCAGCTTGGCCTTGGGCCAGTCTACACCCTGAGTGGCGCCAGGTGCCCTGCTGCGCTGCTGGGCTGGCTGGGAGGCCCAGGTGGGGAGCGCCTTCTCTGCATGGGGCTCTCACGCTGCCCTTAGTCAGCTCCCTCCAGGGCCAGGGCCAGACACGGTGCCAGCCTGGTGTCCAGTGCTGGTCAGATTCTTGGGCCCTCAAGGTGCCGTGTCCTGGGAGCTTGGGACGCCATGGGGTCACAGGGTTGGATGTGCTGTGGTTCTGGGCTTGCCAGGAGGGCTAGGGGTGTGGTGGCTGGGTGGGGCTCTCAGAGGGGACAAAGGAGTGGGCACCTGGCTGCCCCAGCACCTGCTGCATCCAGCCCATGGTGCCTGGCCTCGGAAGGCCCCTCAGCCCACTCTGCAGGAAGCCGAGGCCCTGTGATGGAGGGTGGACTGGGACCTTGGCCCAGCTGCCTCCTGGGCTCAGCCTCCTGGTGGATGCACCTGCAGGGCTCTCCCTAGCTCCAGGCGGCCACTGGCTACCTCTCCAGCCTGCCTGCAGGCTCCACCCTGCCTCGGGTGGCCCCTGGGGACTTCCCATCTGCTGTCCACAATAGGGCATGAGGACTCTCACGTCTGGCTCTGGGGCCTGGCAGTGACCTGTGCCCGTCCCGGCCCTCCTCACCTGGGAAGAGGACACTGGGTTGGGCTCCGTGGGTAACGAGAGCCTCGTGTGGCAGAATCCCAGAGGACCTGGCAGGGCTGAGGAGGGAGGGCTGGCAGGGGCCGTGGGCTAACCCCGTGCCCACGTCTCAGGCTGGGGGCTGAGGTCCCCTGAGACCAGGGCAGCAGTGCCCAGCACAGCACGGGGCACACAGCAGAGTTGGGAGTGATGCCTTCACCGGCCAAGGAGTGCCTGGAGCCACGGGGCTGGAAGACACCAGGACCTCTGAAAGGTCTGCTCCAGGCCGTCCTGCCTTGGGGCCATCTTGCCCGCGGCTGCCCAAGGCTCCCTTAGGAAACTGACAGGTCTGAAGCCCCATCCCCCAGGGCCCAGCACAGGCCTGGCTCTGAGTGACACATCACAAGATCTTCAGGGAAGGTGCTAGAGGCCTTGTCCCCTTCATAGGAAGCCCCTTGTCCCCTGGCTGGTGCTCCTGGAAAACAGGAGTGGGTTCCTGCTGGTGGCAGCTGAGAGCACGCAGGGCTGGAGTGTGAGGGGCTGGAGTGTGCAGGGTGGAGTGTGCAAGGCTGGAGTGTGCAAGGATGGAGTGTTCGAGGCAGCAGGGCTGGAGTGTGTGGGGCTGGAGTGTGCAGGGCTGGAGTGTGCAGGGTGGAGTATGTGGGGCTGGAGTGTGCAGGGTGGAGTATGTGGGGCTGGAGTGTGCAGGGTGGAGTGTGTGGGGCTGGAGTGTGCAGGGTGGAGTGTGCAAGGATGGAGTGTTCGAGGCAGCAGGGCTAGAGTGTGCAGGGCTGTAGTGTGCAGGGTGGAGTGTGTGGGGCTAGAGTGTGCAGGGTGGAGTGTGCAGGGTGGAGTGTGCAAGGATGGAGTGTTTGAGGCAGCAGGGCTGGAGTGTGCAGGGCTAGAGTGTGCAGGGCTGGAGTGTGCAGGGTGGAGTGTGCGGGGCTGGAGTGTGCAGGGTGGAGTGTGCAAGGCTGGAGTGTGCAAGAATGGAGTGTTCAAGGCAGCAGGGCTGGAGTGTGTGGGGCTGGAGTGTGTGGGGCTGGAGTGTGCAGGGTGGAGTGTGCAGGGTGGAGTGTGCAGGGCTGGAGTGTGCAGGGCTGGAGTGTGCAGGGTGGAGTGTGTGGGGCTGGAGTGTGCGGGGCTGGAGTGTGCAGGGCTGGAGTGTGTGGGGCTGGAGTGTGCAGGGCTGGAGTGTGCAGGGCTAGAGTCTGCAGGGCTAGAGTGTGCAGGGTGGAGTCTGCAGGGCTGGAGTGTGCAAGGCAGCAGGGCTAGAGTATGCAGGGCTAGAGTAAGTGGGGCTGCAGTGTGTGGGGCTGGAGAGTGCAGGGCTGGAGTGTGCAGGGCTGTAGTGTGTGGGGCTGGAGTGTGGGGGGGGCTGGAGTGTGGGGGTGCTGGAGTGTGCGGGGCTGGAGTGTGCGAGGCAGCAGGGCTGGAGTGTGCAGGGCTGGAGTGTGTGGGGCTGCAGGGCTGGAGTGTGTGGGGCTGCAGGGCTGAAGTGTGCAGGGCTGTAGGGCTGGAGTGTGCAGGGCTGTAGGGCTGGAGTGTGCGGGGCTGGAGTGTGCGGGTCTGGCGTGCAGAGGCAGCCCTGGGGCAGCTCCCGGGAGCATTGTCCTCCCCCACACCGTGCAGACACCACCCTCACATTGGGCGCTGCAGGTGGAGTGCTTTATCCCTGGGGAGCCAGTGACCCTCGCCACCTTCAGGGTGCTGAGCTGGTGGCAGGCTCCTGGGGCTGTCCAGGGAACTGTGGTGTCCAGCACATGCACTGAGCTCTGCAGGGGCCTGAGAGAAGCACAAGCAAGTGCGAGTGGGGCTGGGCAGGGAGGACAGGGCCCGATGGTGCGGTGATTATGGGGCCAGCACTGGTCATAAACTTTAATCAATTTAAAACTTGTTCTTGGTATTAAGTTTACTGACCATTTAATATGTCTGGACAGGTCCTGAGCTGGGAGCTGGTGTCCCTGCCCAGCCATCTCTTCACGCAGGTCTGGCTGGAGGCTGTCAGGGGACACGGCAGCCTCCCTGGGGAGCGAGCTCTGGCTGAGACTGGGGTCAGGGACCTGTTCTGGATCCTCCCGACCGTGTAGCCTTGGGCCCAGGTGGAGAGCAACCTGGATCCTCAGGTCCCAGGAAGGCCCTTTTGGAAGTGGGCGGGCACGTCCAGCACCCAGGGGCAGAAGGCATAGCGCCCCTCCCAGCCCGGGCAGGGCCTGGACAGCGAGGTTTCCTCCCTTTCACAGACGGGAAACCGAGGCTGTGAGAGGTGTGAAGGGTCGCAGGCTGCACAAGTGGACCCCAGCTGGGGGTGCGGTCGGCCGTTCACGGTGTGGGCATCCAGGCCTGTGTCTGGCCAGAGCTGAGGGTTCCTTCCAGAAAGGGCAGCAGCTCCATGTGGACCGCTCTCCCTCCCCTCCTTAACCTGGTGGCCCTCGGAGCCCAGGGGCTTCTGGAGGGACCCAGAGACTCCTCTCACCCCTCAGTGACTAGCCCCGTCCAGAATAGGGCCTGGTGCCCCTCCCCGCTTCCCAGCTGTCTGGGGACCTGAGCACAGAGCCTGTGTGCCGTCAGGCTGGGACATCCTGCGGGGTGCCCGTCCCCGGCTGGGCTGGCAGAGCAGCTCCTGAACACCTAGGTGACCGCCCTGTCCTCGGCAGGCAGTCCCCACTAGAGGGGACTGTCCTGTGATGGGGAAGCCACAAGGTCAGGCTAGGAGTGGAGGTGACCCCTGGCTGGGGGTTGGCGCAGGAGTAAGGGTCTGTCAGGAGAAGACTGGTCAGTGGCCAGTGAACGAGCAACAGCACAGGGTGCCACCGGGCTCCAGGAGGCTCCCGGACCCCAGGAAGGACGAGGCAGGTGGAGCTGTGGGCCCTGGAGGGAGGCTGCACCGGGGAGGACCCCGGAGCAGGTGGCCCTGAGGTGGCAGGAGGGTGGGCATTCCAGCAGAGGGCACAGCCCAGCCCTTCTCGTCCCTTGTCCTCTGCCCTCTTCCTCAGCCCTCGTCCTCCCTGGGGACGTTTGCCTGCCTCAGGCTCAGAGCGGCTGGAGGGCTGGAGCTGCAGGCTCTGGACCTGCCCCAAGGCGGCTCCCTCAGAGGCTCTGCCCTAGAGGCAGCCTGGGGCTCCCCAGTGGAGACACAGAGACCCTCGGGGACCCAGGCCTGGTGGGCTGAGGGAGGGAGGTGGCCCGAGGGGTGCAGCACCCACAGCCAGCTGTGGCTCCGTCTGGGGAGCAACAGTCGGTGTGGCCTGGTGCTCTCCCTCTCCAGCTCCCAGCTCCTGGCCTGACACGTGGCTCCTCAAGGTCAAGAAATTGCCCTCAGCAAGAGCCAGAGGCTTGCCGGATGCACAAGGTGCTGAAGGCTCTGGCTCCCTGGCAGCCTCACGGGGTCTGAACTTGGTCTGATGACAGATGCTGCCACGGCCCTGGGGCTGGCTCTGAAGCCCCTGCCCCCGGGAGTCTGCTCCCAGGGGCCCCAGCCTGGCTTCAGCGCTCCCCACCCCAGGCTGGGGTTTCCCGTTGTCGGGGTGGGGCCGACCCGCCTGCTCTCTGGGCTCCCTGCCAGCTGCACCCTGGGCCTCTCCCGCCCCAGGCGGTGGCTCCCTGCCCGCCGGCCTCCTGGTTCCCCTCCCGGAGCCGTCCTGAGCGCCTGCCAAGAGCCCGCTCCCCTCTGAGGGGGCAGCAGTGTTTGGGCTCTCTCCAGGAACCAGCCCCAGGGAGAGAAGGAGGCTCAGCGCTCACTTCCAAAAACCCCAGCACACTTGCCCGGAGCTGTGGGTGGCAGATGGCAGCTGACAAGATGAATAAATTAGGGCACGATTACTTTTCAGCAGACGTCACAGGGAACAGCTTGAGGCCTGTTACTGGAGCTCGCCAGGCTGGGCGGCGGGCGGGGCGGGGCTCCTCCACCTTCCGGGATGGCTCTGGACATGTGGCTGGGTCCCAGCCTGCAGAGCCCTGTCCCCCCAAGTCCCAGTGCCCTGGCTGAGGAGGGTCAGCTCCGAAGGCCCCAGTTCAATGGCCCCTCTCTCCAGCTGCTGGGAGCCAGGGGCCTGGCAGGAGGGGTCCTGGGTGCAGCCCTGTCCCTCGGCCCTGCTTTCCGGCAGGCTGGGTGCTTCCCTGAGGATGGCAGCTGCTGCCTGGGATTCGTGGAGCTGGGGCTTCTCTGATCACTGGAGACCTGTTTGCTCAGAGCTCAGTGAGCTGTCATCACCTGGAGTCAGCAGCCAGAGCCACCCGAGGGCATCTCACACTGCAGGTGACAGGTGCCCGTCTGGACCGCCACACCCCGCCTGGGAGGCACTCTGCAGATAGGTGACAGTCAGCCCAGTGACCGTCTCAGCGTGAGCCTGGGCCCCCTGTTGGAAGATGCACGATCAGGCCACAGCGAGGGCTTGTTCAGGGCCACGGAGTGGGCGTTCGTGCACAGGTGTACTGGCCCTGTGTCCTGCTCCTTAACCCCGCGGAAGGTCACGGCACACGCCGCCGTGGCACCTGCAGTGCTGTGCTCCAGGCACGCGGGGCCCCTTGAGGGCTGCAGAGCTGCCCCTGAAGGAGGTGGCCTCTGAGCGAGGCCACTGTGAGGAGGAAGGGAGGGCTTCTCTGCGTGTGGGGACTGTGCGGAGGTGGCCTTGCACACCAGGGGCCTGCACCGCACACAGCTGCCGAGAGCCCTGAATGCCTCCTGATGGCACCTCTGCCCCTGACCCGGGTCTTCTAATGGACCACTTCCTGGTGGTCATTCTGAGATGTGTCATCAGCGAACTCCCAGCCTCGTGACCCCGGAGGGTCCCTTGCCTGACCTGATGGCCCCAGCTCAGACCTGGCCCGCCCTCACCGTCTCTGCCCTCAGTCTCACCGCGATGCCCCAGGGGCCGCTCTCTGCTCACCTCTCCTCCTCTCGTCCTCCTGCTCCCTCCTCACCTGTCCCAGGCCACTCTCCCGGGCAGCCTCAAGCTGTTTGGACAGACTGAGGTCACCCGGCCCTTCTGAGGGCCCTCCAGGGGCCTGCAGAAGTCTGTGTCCACCTAGGCACCCAGGGCACTGCTGGACAGAGTGTGGCCAGATTACTCATGGGAGGAAGATTGGGCTTCTGGAGGAGCAGAGGGCAGCAGGGCCTGCAGAGTGCTGGGAGGGAGCCTGGCGCTGACCGGTGACGGGCTGAAGAGAGAGGCTGTGCTGGCCACCAGCCAGGCGGGACCCACCAGCGGGGAGATGCTGCCTCCAGCACCACCCACGGCATTCTCAAGAGCCCACTGAGTGTCCAAGTGTCCCCCACCACCTGTCTGTGTCCCCACGGCCCACAAGCCAGGTGCCACTGTCCCCATTCTGACTCTGAGGAGGCAAGCTCAGAGAGGCTAAGAAGCTCCCTGAGGCTGCTCAGCGCACAGTGGAAGAGGCTGCTCTGAGCCGAGTGCTCCCTGTGCTTCCCGGGAGCTGAGCAAACTTGGCCCTGACTTTGGTTCAGACGGGCTGGGGCTGAGGTGGATTTCCTGAACCTGTCAGGGAGGCCTGGGCGGGAGGCAGGGATCCCAAAGAGGGACCCTGGCCAATCAACCCCCCAGGGCAGGAGGACAGAGGAGCAGCAAAGAGGAAGCACACTCGGGCCCTCAGAGGCCCCCACCCCTTCCTGAAGACGGCAGGCACAGGTCTGGGGCTGAGGCAGCCTGGGCCTGCAGCCAGCGCTCCACCTGGTTGGCCTCCAGGAGACCTGGGCCTCTTCCTTTCCCCCGAGCAGCCCGGGGCAGCAGTGTCACTTACTGGAACTCTACCACCAGGAAGGAAGGAGAGTCAGAGCTGCGGGTGCAGAACGGCAGGAGGGACAGCTCTCTCCCCTCCAGGGCCCAGGGGGGCGGTGGGAGAAGGAGGGAGCTGAGGGCCAGAGGACCTGCAGGAGAGGCCGAGTTGGGCTGGGCTCCGTGGACGACAAAGAGAAAACAGGGTGTTGGGAGGTGCTGCTGATCCCCGATTTTCTTGTAGGTATGCAAAAGTTTCACCCCTGGGAAAGAGACGGTGACACTGAGCCTTGATGTGTGTCACACTTTGAGTCTAGATTCTGGTCAGATTGAGCCCTGGTCACAGTCTGACCTTTTACCTTGGTCACAGAGCACTGATCCCTCATATAATGAGCCCTGATCCTGGCCTCATGCTGAGTCCTGATTCTGGCCACAGGCTGAGTCCTGATCCTGTCCACAGACTGAGCCCTGATCCTGGTCTCATACTGAGCCCTGATCCTGGCCTCATGCTGAGTCCTGATCCTGGTCTCATACTGAGCCCTGATCCTGGCCTCATGCTGAGTCCTGATCCTGGCTGCAGGCTGAGTCCTGATCCTGGCTGCAGGCTGAGTCCTGATCCTGGCTGCAGGCTGAGCCTTGATCCTGTCCACAGACTAAGCCCTGATCCTGGTCTCATACTGAGCCCTGATCCTGTCCACAGGCTGAGCTCTGATCCTGGCTGTAGGCTGAGCCTTGATCCTGTCCACAGACTGAGCCTTGATCCTGTCCACAGACTAAGCCCTGATTCTGGTCTCATACTGAGCCCTGATCCTGTCCACAGGCTGAGCTCTGGTCCTGGCTACAGGCTGAGCCTTGCTCTCTTCTTATCTGAGTCCCCAAAGAGATCACTGCCTGACCACAGGAGTGAGGTGTGTTCCAGATACAACTAATAACCCAAGTCTGACCATTGGTGCTCAGGAGGTCAGAGTGAGCCTCCTGTTCAGGACAATCCAGGAGGGCTTCCTGGTGCTAAAGCCGGCCCTTGAAAAGCACTGAGGGCACCCAGCTAGGTGGGTGAGGGCTTAGTTAATTCAGGGGCAGGGTAATATCAGAGGCTGAGAGCCACCCAGCCTGGGATGGGGGCCAGCAGGGCCCAGGCAGGCTGGGAGCCCTGTCAGTGACCTCTCCCTGGGGCCTGTCAGTGTCCTGGGCCACTGGAGAGCTCTTGGCAGACTGTGGCACTCTGTTCTCTGGAGCAGCAGCCCCTCCTGCTCTGCAGTCCCTGGTCACCTTGGGTGCCCATCCTGCTCTTAGAGAAGTGACCTAACTATGCCAGAGATGAGAGGGCCCCTGGACTCCAGGGCAAGACGGGGCCCAGAGTGTGGTGGGGCCCAGACCTACCCTCCAGGGTGTCTTGTTGCCTGTAGGAAGGGGGAGGGGAGAGCAGAAGGCCAGAGGGGCGGGGCCAGAAGTTAGGGAGGGAAGTGGGAAGGATGTTTTGGTGCATTGCTCCACTCTTGAAGGAGAGCATGACCGTTAGGAGGCGTTGGCTGCAAGTGGAAGAACAGGAAACTCAAAAAGTCCCAAGCAAGAAGGGGCCTGCATTGCCTCATGTGCCTGGGGAGATCAGAGTTCAGGTCCGGCTGAATCCAGGAGTTCAGCAGAATCCAGAGCACTGCATCTCTCTCCATTTCTTTGACTTCTCTGGGCTGAGTTAATTCTCAGTACCCCAAGAGGCAGGATGACAGTCAGCAGCTCCTGTCCCAGTTCCTCCCAGGGTGACACACGTGGCACATGGAGAACGGCGTCAGAGTGGCTTCCCTGCCTCCCAGCTTCCTTCCGCTCACCCCCTGCTGTCATGGCTTCCCTCTGAGCCGGCCACTCTGGCCAGCAGCACTTGGTGCCCTGGCGGCTCCCCTCGGTCAAACGGCTCCAGGGAGGGGAGGGGCCCACACACACTCAGGAGCCCCTTGGCGGGGGCAGCAGCAGCTCTGCCTACGCGGCCCCCGGGCTCCTCTGGCAGCTTCCCCTCCCGGGCAGCAGTGCTCGGTCCCAGGTCCTCTGGGACTGTGTCCTCCCATAGACCACCCACAAGTCCTGAGCAACAGCTCTGCCATCAGGACACCTGGGTACACTTGGGCTCCCCGATCTCGTAGCTGTGTGACCGCAGGCACTTATGGTAACTTCTCTGTGCCTTGGTTTTGGGTCTGAGTGAATGCACAGGCAGAGCTCAGCCAGAGTGGCCAGTGCTGACATGCCCCAGAGGGCAGGTGAGGGCAGAAGCCCCTGTCCTGTGGTCCCTGGGCCCTCGCTTGAAGCTCTGAGCTCTGGGCAGAGCATGAGCAGCTGTCCATGGTGCTGACCCAGTCGCGGTGGACTCTTTCTGCCCAACTTCCTGGGACCAGAGCCTCCTGTTTGTCCAGCCCCTTGGCCTGCCTTGGATCCTAGAGCCCTCAGCCCTCTGGCCTGGAGGTGGCCCTGGCTGCGGAAGCGTGGCCTCGGGAGGGTGGCAGTGCCCTGAGACGTCCTGGTGGTCCTGAGCAGCGTCCCAGCCATCACGGCCTCCGGCCCTTTCCTGCCGCCTCCCTCCTCCTGTGACCTGGTGGGGCAGGGGGTGCGGGCCGGAGTCGCCCTGGGGTGTGGGAGACTGTTCCCCGAGCGTCAATGCCCCCCAGAGGGGGTGAGTGGACTCAGCGGTGCTCGGTGCTGAGCCCAGTCCTCCTATGAGGCAGGTGTGCGGGTTGCTGTCGCGCACCAGGCCCCACCCACCAGCCTGGGCTCCCGGGTCCTCCTGGTGGTGGGTCCTGCCTGCCCGAGGGTGCTGTTCTGGGCTGCTTCCTCGTCCTGCAGCCAGGAAGGCTGGCCCAGGGAGGCCCAGGTGCAGGACCAGGAGGAGGAAGGGAGCCAGGTGCTTGGCTGCGACCAAGGGGTGGACTCGGAGCCTGCTTCGCGGTTACTGTGTCACACAGCACTAGTCCCAGGGGTGTCCCGGAGCGAGGCTCATCACTAAGGCCTTCCACAGAGGATCTGTCACGGAAGAAAAATGTTACGTTTTGCTTCTAAGAGCTGCCCTTGATCTTATCTTGCAAGGGAGAAAGAAAAACTAAAAAGGGAGAAGGAGACAGGAGGTGGCCCAGGGAGCGAGGCTGGGGGAGGAGAGGCTCAGGGGCCCGAGGTGGGGAGGGCTCCTTGGCGGCTCACGGGGGGTGCTGCCCTGGGAGGCCAGGGCTGGGGGGCCAGTGTCACCTTCCCGCTGCTGCAGAGGCGCTGCTTGACAAGTGCCCCAGTTAGTGGCTTGGAGCCATGTGCAATGCTGGTTCCTCACAGGTCCAGGGTGAGCGCTGTGGGTCTGCTGGACTCCCTGGGCACCCGCTGTCAGCTGTGGGTGGGGCAGATGGCTCTGCTGGCCATGGCAGGGCTCTCTCACATCCAGGGCCCTGGCCAGGGCTGTGGGCCCTCAGGCCAGCTGTGGGCCCTCAGGCCAGGGGCGAGGTGGGTGGCTCAGGCTGACGGGCAGCGGGCTGAGTGGGTATGGGGCTTCCCTCTGGGGTGATGAGAACTCTTGGGCATAGGACAGAGGTGGCATTCAGTGAAGGTACCAGGTGCCACCCAGCTCTGTGCTCCTGGTGGTCAGGGTCATTTGACAACAGAACGGGCCGACTCTCAGTCTTCATGGAAACTTCCACAGACACCGCCTGCATGCTGGTGGGGCCAGCGCTGGCCCCTGGCCCCAGGAGGTGGACGAGACAGCGGGCCTCCTGTTCTCACAGCCTGTTCCAGTGGTTGGTTTATTCATTCAGCAAACTCCTGGTCCAGGCCCCACCAGGGAGGACTCCAGCGCAGGCCCACTGCTCTAGCTGTCCTGTCCTGATGGCCGTGCCCAGCTGCCCACTCTACCACCCTCCTCCCTCCTCCTCGCTCGGCCTTGGTCCCATGGGTCTGGGCCTCCAGGCTGCCCGTGGACCTGGGCACAGCTCACCTGAGGCTGGGCCGTCCCTCTGGGCTCCCAACAGCTGCTCTGCTCGGTGGGCTGGACGACGGGATGGAACGCACTGTGGACGTGGTGACTCCACTCTTGTCTTGTCCCCTAGAAGTGGGGGCTGCTGGGCTGGCAGTCCCCAACCTCCAACCTCGGGGGCCTCTCTGTGGCTCTGTGGCTCAACTCCAGCCCTGAGCGGGCGGGATTCTCCTCTGGGCACTGGGTGGTCTGCGGCACCGCCTGCCCCGGCCCAGCTTCATCCTGTGGTCTGGCGGTGCTATTTGGCCACATGGGCCCTTGGGAGACAGCTGGGAGGCTGGAGAGGGAAGGAGAACGAGGCCCCTCCCCGGCCGGCGGGCTGTGTCAGGGGGACTCTGCCTCAAGGCGACTGTGTGACCTCACTGCCTGCCCGTGTCTACCCCAGGACAGTGGCAGCAGGGTGGGGGGGGGACCTTCCTGGCCTCCATCTCTGTCGCCTGTCCCTCTCCTCCTCCAGCATGACCTCCCTCCCCTCTGGACAGGGACCTGCAGGCTTCCCCACCCGACAGGAAGGAGCGAAGCCCCGTTTCCTGTTTCTGACTGTGGTGAGGGTCGGGCTGGTGGCCTCCCTCCCGTGGATGCTCCAGGCGTCCAGGAGGGGAAGTGCTCAGACCCAGAGAGCCCCAGGTGGCCTCCCAGGCATGGAAGACCCAGGCTGTCCCAGGAGGACGCTTGGGCATGGCTCTCAGGCGGGAGTCTGTCCTCCCACTCCGGCCCGTGGCCCTGGCCTGTCGGCCTGCCCCTCGCTGCCGTCCGTCTGCCCCTCCCCAGGCTCTGGAAGGACACAGTGAGTCTCCTGGAGGCCTGTCCCGGGAACACTGTGGGTTTCCAGAACCATCCCTTAGTGGCCTGCCCTCCAGGGGCTCACCAGTACCCCTGCAGACCTATCCCCGCCCAGTGGTCTCCTCTTCTGCTGACAGTGGACAGTGACCAGGAAGGCCCTGGGTGAGAGCTTTGCTAGTGGTTCTGAGCCCGTTCCTGGCCAGGCCCCCACGTCCCAGGCCCAGCCCCTCCCTGCAGCCCTGTCCTCCCACACGGCGGGTGCCCTCCCCTCCGCCCTGCTGCTGTGGGACTGGCTGCTTCCTCCCTCTGGGGAGAACTGGCCTGGGGCCCACACTCCTCCCGCAGGGACAACCACAGCCCTGGCTGTGGGCCCAGGGAGGCGGAGGGTCTCCTCTGGGAGCCACACTGAGGTACCAGGCAGCAGCTTGTCCTGCCAGCCCGTCCTCTGCAGCTCCCCTCAGGGTCACTGCACAGGAACTCCTGTCCGGGGACGGAGCCCATGACACTTGGTACCGGGAGTAGCCCCTTAAGGCGGGGATGCTGGGGCGGCCCACCGTCTGGCTGGCCCCATGGCGGGGGCAGGTGTGCTTCTGATGGCTGAGGCAGCTTCCGCTGGTGAGCGGGGGGCTGGGGGGCAGGGAGCTGGGGCCAGAGGGCAGCTGGGGATGGTGCCACGTGGGCACGGACAGGGAAGAGCCCAGCTCCGGGGACCTGCAGTGCAGTGACGGTTGCTAGGAGCCACTGACTCTTGGGGACAGAAACCGCCTGTTAGTCACCATCTTGAGCACACTGCTAGGTCAGGGCCTCCTGGGAAGCCCTGGAGGGGAAACCCACTGCTGCCGTCGGCTGGTGAGCGTGGAGGGGCTGGAGGAGGGGCAGGCAGGCAGGGCGGACCCCACTCTGCAGCTGGGGCTTGACGGGAAGGAGAAACCCTGCAGCGGGGGTTTCTGGGAGGTGCACGGAGAACCTGGAGCCCCCGGGCCCCCGCCTGGGGTTCTGCCGACTCCACCAGACTCAGCAGCGGGTCACGTCTCAGGGGCAAGGCCTGGGGAGATCCAGCCCTGCTGAGGGCGGCAGAGGGACCCACCAGCCCACCTCCCACCACCTTCCTAGTCCTGCTCGCCTGTGGAGAGGCTGCGGGTGACCACCTGGAGGCCATGCTGCCCAGTGCCGCGGCTCTAGCCAGCAGTGAGGGGCTCCTCACTACAGCGGCACAGGAGCTGGCCTCCCCTCTGGCCTCTGGGCAGCGAGCACCTCTGACCCTGGGGCATCGGGCACAGAGCTGGATGTCCTGGGGGGGCGTGACCGTGGGAGGCCCTTCTGCTGCTCTTCCTGTTGCCTCCTGCCTGCTCCACTCTGGGCGAGTGTCCCTTGATGTGTCGGGAAGGTGACACTGGGGGTGCACCTGTGCCCAGCCTGGGCCTGGACCCCCCACCTCCGTCTGCCTGTCTGTCAGCTGAGGCTGCGTCTCCCCTCCCAGGAAGTTGGGCAGCCTGATGAGGTGGCGTCCTACAGAGCCTGCCCAGGCCGGCCCCAGGGAAGGAGGGGGTCCCTGTTCCTCGTCCCTCCTTTTCTCCTGGGCCAAGTCCTTTGTCCCCTGCGGCCTGTAGGAGTTCACTGACTTCCCGGTAGGGTGGACTCATTCCAGGGACCACCATCCTTCCTGCTCCCACGCCCTCCCGAGGCTCGGGTCCCTGCAGAGCTGAGCAGTCCCTGTCACACCACCTAAAGTCTCCAGGGCTGGAACCTGCCCCGCCTCTCCTGCTCCGGCCTCTTCTCCTCCATCTTCCCAGGAGGACTCCAGGGCCCTGCCTCCCTGGGGAGCTCTGTGCCTGCTGAGCACGTGTGGGTCACCATGAGCTGACCAGCCCAGCATGGACACGCATGTAGGGCAGCGGCACCGTGGGTCAATGTGGGGGCATGGGGATCAGGGCTCATGTCCTGACACTCTTAGGTGTCAACGGAGGGCCCCTGTGTGCCTGGCTGGTCCTCAGGGAGCCCACAGTCAGCTGGGAGACCCCAGCTGGTCCCCTGGGTGGAGGTGCAGGCTGGGGAGCCCAGGGCTGCGTGAGCACCCCGAGGGCACACCCTCTGAGGCCCCAGAACTGTGCCCTGCAGCGTGGGGGGAGCGCTGGGCGGAAGAGGGACCAGTGTGTGCCGTGGCACCTTGGGGCCAAGCACAGCGGCAGCCAGAGCAGAAGGAGCGGCGGCCACTCTGGGCAGGTCCCTGGAGGCATCCGGGACCAGGCAGGCAGGGTGTCCTGGGGAGCTCTGTCTCCCGCCTGAGTGTGACCCAGGGTGCAGTACAGGAGGAGCATTCCAGGTGGGGAGCTGCGTGCGAGGCCCGCGGCAGGGATGGGCTTGGCTCCCGGGAGCCCCCAGGGCCAGTGTGGCTGGAGCAGAGAGCAGGGGAGAGCAGGGCTCTGGGGTTGTGGCGGGGAAGCCAGGGGGCACTTGGTGTGGAATTGGCCTCTAACCTAAAGACACAGCTGCACAGGGGAGGGACAGGGTGTGGCAGAAAGGACAGCTGGTGGAGAGGGTCGGACAGGGCCACCAAGAGGAGGCTGCTGTGGAGCCCAGCTGGAGCCCAGGTGCCTTGAGCTGGCAGTGGCCTTGGGAACAGGGAGTCAGCTGGACCTGGGGTGTCTTGTGGGGAAGGCAGCCCACTCTGCTGACCAGATGTGGGGCAGGGGTGGGTGTGGGCCAGGCTCGTGGAGTGTTGGGAAGGTCACATGTCAGGGGCTGTGACAGGGAGTGGGGACAGGGTCCTGGCCGCCAGCAGGCTGCAGTCAGACGGTGAGTGTCTCTCCTGCTCCGTCAGAGGCTGACAGGACACTGAGCCCGTGGGCACCTGCCCTGTGCCTCCAGGAGGGCTGGGACGGTCTCTCCACCCCATGTGCTCTGCACTTTTACAACGTGACTCTGACAGTCCTCCCCAGAGCCATGTGTCCTGGTGGCCTCGTGACTGGGGCAGAAGTGAGGCTAGGTGACTGTAAGTCTAGGTCATAAAAGGTGACATGGCTCTGCCTGGGTTTCCAGGGACACTTGCTCTTGGGACCCAGCTGCCATGTTGAGAGGAGGCTCAAGTGGCCACGGAGAGGCCCAGGCAGAGAACAGAGGCCCTGGTCATGACCCGAAGGGCTACCCGCTCCACCATGGGAGTGAACCAGCTTAAGTGGGGGCTGGAGACCCCCTTTCCAGGGTCCAGTAAGAAAGCTGATGCCCACTGCAGATGGTGTTTGCTGGGCTCTGCTGTCTGCCCCTTGCTGACCTACCCACATGACATTGGTTCACCTGCCTTTCTAGGCTTGATGTCCCAGAACTGCAACCCATAGTCCTCATGGCCACCCAGCCAGTGCAGATTCACCCACTGTGCAGGCGAGGACACCTGCCCAGTGGACGCACAAGTGGTGGAGCCTGGGCTGGGCCTGCTCTTCAGAGTTCCTCAGCCCATGTTGCGCACTGTGCCAGCAGTGTGCTCTGGGTAGATGTCACCTCCTGGGGATCTGTCCTGAGGCCTTGGTGTCTACAGATCATGGAGACTTCAGGCTCCAGAGTGGATGGGCCACGGCTCTGGCCCCAGGCCTCCCTGGTGTTCCTGGAACCTCAGGGAGGCACATTCCAGGCTCGGGCATGTCCCCCCAGGGACCTGGAGGCCAGAGACCTGGGTCTTGTCGTGGCCCTGCACACCTTCTCCAGAAGACCTGGCCCCGCTGAACCTCAGCGTCCTCACTTGAGCAGTGGGGCTGAACGCTGAGGGCAGCATGCCCGTGGGGAGGAGGTCGAGGCCGGGACGGAGCCTTGTGGTCACCTGAGCAAGGTCCTCCTGATGGCCCTGTCTCCCCGCCACCTCCCCTGCAGACTCGGTGTTCCTCTGCCCTTTTGTGGGGACAGTTAATCTATGCAGGCTGGCGGAAGCTTTATTTTTGGAGCTGGCTTTGATTTGGGAGGGACTGTGAACTGTGTCCCCTGGAGAGAGGATTTAGGAGAAAATATTGCTGTCTCCTGCACAGGTGACCGCCCCGGCTGAGAACAGGGGCCCCGTCTGCTGGGCCTCCTCCCTGCCAGGCCAGCCCTGCTTACACCCCCACCCCCCACCAGGGGAGACGTCCAGGGCAGGGGCCCTGTCTGAGGGAGGCTTTTCCATCGCACTCCTCCTGGACATGCACGTGAGCCTGGGCAGTCTGTCCCTCCCTCTGGCCTCAGTTTCCCAGCTGCACGTGTGAAGGCAGATGGAAAGTTCTCTCCTGGCCTGACATCTTCAGAGCTGCGCTGGTGCGCTGACCCTCTGGGGAAGAAGGACCAGCAGCCTGAGTCCTGCAGCTGATCTGGGGGTGGTGTGATCTGCATATTATTTGCATGAATATGTCTGCAGATTTCATAAAGACTCTAGCTTTGGGCATTTAAGAAAATTCCAACAGACAGATCCAGGCAAAATGCCCATGAGTGTCCTGGCCTCCGAGGCGGCGTTGCTGGGGACAGGTCCTGCAAGTCGAACATCCCCTCTGACTTCCCACTGGGGCCCTTCTGGGAGCAGCAGGAGGGTCTGGAGGGTGTTAGTGTCCCCTGGCCTGGCGGAGGCAGCTGGGACTTCCAAGAGTTACCTGTGGGTGGAGGGAGGGGACTCTGGGCCTGAGGTCAGGGGGTGTGGATCCTCCTGTCCCAGCTGACCTCTGCCTGCTTCCCCCCGAGTCTCCCTGAGAGCCAGAGAGGGGGGCTCTTAGTTCAGACTGACCACCTCCCTGCCTTCCCGGCTTGGGAGGGTCCCAGTGTGAGCTTGGGGCCAGGGCTGGCCACCTGACCCTCACCACAGCCTTCTCGTGTCCACGCTGCCCCTGACAGGCCTCACGCTTCACGTGACAGACTCCCACACCCCAAACCCAGAGCCCCAGGGTCTGCTCCCTGCCCTCTGAGTACACGTGAGCGCTGCTGTGCTCAGGGCTCCTCTGAGGGCCTGCCTCTCGGGCGCCCAGGGCCAGCCCCGCCTGTCCTTCCTGCCCGCTAGCCCTCTCCACGTCCCCTGCCCTGCAGGCCAGGCCCCCTTCAGAGATGCTCCAGTGCCCGCTCCCCCAGGCTGTCCTCATGGCCACTGGGTGACACTGGTCAGCTTTGCTTGGTCCCTGTCCCCCAGAGAACTGAAGCCCCAAGGCTACCTTCTGTGTGCCCTAGAGCCCGCACACAGTGGCTGTTCACAAATGAGGGACTGCCTGACCTCGTGCGCCTCCTCCCACAGGCTGGGCCGGGCCTGCCTTCGTGGTGGTCTCCCCCAGGCCCAGGGTACAGCAGGGCCAGCCCAGTGGGGAGGGGCTGCCCAGACACCCCAGGCCCAGAGGACACCTGGCCCTGGCTATGGCTTCCTGCCTAGCTCTGTGCGCACCACATGCTTTGAGAGACTCGAGAGTGACCCAGAGAGGGGAGCTGGGAGGACAGAGGGCAGTTCCAGTCCACCAGTGCCCTGCAGGTGTGCTGGCTCCTTGGGCGGTGGACGTTCCCAGCAGGGAGCCCTCAGCTGTGAAGGCTTCTGACTCAGGAAGGGCTTCTAGGGTACCTCCGTGGGTGGGCTGTCCCCTGTGGGAGCTGGGAAGGGCTGGAGAGCCCCGCCCACTCATCTGCAGCCCTCCTTCCTCCTCTCCCTTCCTGCGTGACCCTGCCCACGGGGCCACCCTGTGGCTGTGTGGCCAGGGCCCTCTCCCCTGAGCCTGAGCCACACCGGGAGCTCATTTTCCAGAGCCTCGTGGGACTCCTCCTCTGTGGCCTTCTGTGAGGGGGCCTGGAAGGAGGGTGGCCCTGCAGGGAGGAAGGGTCACTCCCCAAGCGGCCTCCTGGAGGAGCAGGCCTTGGAGAGTGGGCCACCGGCCGCCCGGCCAGGCCTCTGTGAGTCGCTGGGGGGCCGAGAGGCAGCTGTGTGGCTGGTCAGCAAGGGTGTGACAAGCCTCCTCCTGCTCTGGGTGTCCGGCCTTGCTGTCCTTCTGCCTGTGTGCAAGCCCTAGTGCACAGGTGTGCACCCTCAGGAGGGTCACAGGCAGCAGAGCTTGGCCTGCACTCCAGCCTCCCCACCAGGATGCCTGCTGTGTGGTTCCAGGAGAGCCTCTGGCCCTCTCTGAGCTCATTCTGCACCAGCCAATGAGAAAAGCAGCCGTGGGGGCCTGAGTCAAAGTCCAGGGTGGGTGGCAGACTTCTCAGCCAAGGCTTCGTCGTGAGCACTTCAGGGTTGGGGTCCAATTCAGCCTGAGGTGGGAGGCCAGGGAGGGCTTCCTGGAGGAGATGGTGTCTGAGCTGCCTGGATTTTCGAGTGTTAGCGGAGTGGGAGGGAGAGGGGATCCCAGCGGAAGAAACGTCCTCTGTGGAGGGAAGGGTGGCGGTGGAGGGGAAGGGGCTGCCGTTTGTGAATTTAAGAGTGGACAGGCTGTCAAAGTCCCCAAACTGTGATAAATGCCCCCAGCACCTGCGCCCGTCGCGGGTGCCTGAGTGACGGTGACGTATGACAGCCGAGCTTTTTCTTAAGGAAGTGGATTCTGTAGGAAAAAGAAAGGTCGCGGCAAGTTCGGCCTTACAAATCTTATCTTGTTCTCCGCCAGCCGCCAATTCCCTCTGAAGGCGGCGGAGCCCAGGCGGGTGCTGGCTGCTGCACGGGCACGGAGTGGGGTGGGCAGAGCAGGGTCCAGGAGAGCCACACCTGGCAGAGCAGGGCTTAGAGTCGCCGTGCCGGAGCCCGCCAGCAGAGGCAGGACAGGGAGGTGAGCGCGGCTGGTGAGGGAGGAGGTGGGCAGCCTGTCCTGCATCTGTAGTGGGCAGCTGGGGCCCCAGACACAGCCAGACCCCGGAGCCTGAGACAGTTAAAGCAGACAGACACCCCCAGCCCGCCTGCCGGGGGCAGCCCCTCCCGCCTCCCTCCTGACCTCTTCCTGGGGAATCAGGATGACCTGACTGTGAGGTCAACGTGCTCACCTTCTCCTGGTCGAGACACCGGCCCACGGGTCCTGAAGGGGGTTTTCTGGGGGCAGGCTGTGGGAGGCGATGGCCGACCTGGGAGCCCGGTGTTCCCAGCTTCCTGTTACTGCAGGGGACCCCGGAGGGATCCGCTCATGGAGGGCAGCCCACGTGGCTCCGAGTCTTGGTCCCGGCTCCTGGTCGGGCAGCACCTGGTGGGAAGCCCGGGGCGGAGCACAGCCCTCTCCTGGCCACCGAGGAGAGAGAACAAGACCCAAGACCACCATCCCCTTGGAGGGCCACCCCAGTGACCTCCCTCCTCCCGCCAGGCCACCCCCACGGTCCACCTCATGATAGTGTGGCCAGCTGCAGACCCAGACGAGGGCCTCGGGACACTCCAGATACCAGCTGTGGCCACAGGTGTGTCTGCATCTTCCCGAATCTCACTTCTGTGGTCCCCAGGGCTGGACCGTGGGGGCAAGTGGTGCCGGGGATGCCATGTAAGATGGTGCTCCCTGCCCTGTGTCCTCGGACTCACTGGACACGCCCTGTCTTGTCCCTGCCGGGCCCGTGGCTGACTCTGGGCTCAGTCCTACTGCACAACTCCCAGGACCCCTCCCAGCCTGGAGCCCAATCCGCTGCGTGTGAGCTCCTGTCCCTCCTTCCGCCACTGTGACGGGGCCACCCGTAGCCCCGAGGGGCATTCTGTGGGCTGTGAGCTTGAGCCTTCGGGGCTCCCGCCCCTCGCAGGCCTCTGCTGGGCCTTTCCTGCTCCCGCTACCTTCTCCCCAGCAGAAGGCTCAGCCCACCTTCCTGCCTGTGGATGGTGCCCCCACCAGCTCCTTACTGAGCGGACTCAGATCAGTCCTGGGCATGTGCCCAAGGGAAGTCAGGCCCAGCAGAGTCCCACAGAGGCTGTGAGAGGCCCCGGAGGGAGGCCCAGGGCAGCAGTGCTGGTCTGTGGCCGTGAGCTCCCTGGGGGTGCTGAGGCCCGGAGAGTGGGTGGGGGCCCAGGGTGAGCATCCACCTGTGAGCCCAGCACCTCCAGGGCTGCTCCCTGGACTGCTGACCACCTGCACACCTGCACACCTGCCCTCATGCACACCTGCTTACCTGCCCACAAGCCCACCTGCCCTCGTACACACCTGCCCACCTGCCCATCTGCCCACCTGCCTACCTGCCCTCCTGCCCACCTGCCCTCCTGCCCACCTGCCCTCCTGCCCACCTGCCCATCTGCCCACCTGCCTACCTGCCCTCCTGCACACCTGCACACTTACACACATGCCCATATGCCTACCTGCCCTCCTGCCCACCTGCCCTCCTGCCCACCTGCCCTCCTGCCCACCTGCTTACCTGAACACCTGCCCACCTGTCCACCCACCCAGGCAGCTGGGTGGCAGTGACTGGCCAGAGCATTGGTGCAAGAGCGCTGGTTCTGCCCTGGCAGAATACTCCAGGGGGAGGCAGCAGAGGGTGAGTCAAGCCCATTCCCTGTGCTGGTGGCCAGAGGACCCCAGAAGGGAGGGGCAGTGTCACACGGGCTCTGGGGTTCAGGAGAGGCCTCCTGGTGCTGGAACCTTCCATCCAGGTGGGGGGCAGGTGCCTGTTAGTTTTCTAGATGCTCCTGGATTTTCACATTCATGAACTTCCTGGGGGAGCCGTTGGCATCAGGGCAAGAGCTGGCCAGGGGTGAGCTCAGACCTTCCAGAGGGCATTTAGGATTGCTTGTGCTTCTGCCCGGGAGGTGCTTGTCTGCAAGAGGTAAGCAGGACTGCCTTGTCTACTCTGGTCTCTGATTTTCCCCAATGAATTTAATGATTGCTTTTTCTACTTCTGTGAAGAATGTCATTGGGATCTTAACAGGAATTGCATTAAATCTGTATAACGCTTCTTGTAGTACGGCCATTTGACAATATTAACTCTGCCTATCCAGGAGCTAGGAGATCTCTCCATCTTCTGAGGGCTTCTTCAATTTCTTCCTTTAGTGTTCTGAAGTTTTTATTATAGAGGTCTTTAACTCTTTTGTCAGATTGATTCCCAAGTATTTTTTTGAGGCTATTGTGAATAAGGTAGTCTTTCTAATTTCTCTTTCAGTGGATTCATCACTGATGTGTAGAAACGCATTTGATTTATGGTTATTGATTTCATATTCTGCTACTTTGCTAAATTCTTTTATTAGTTATAGAATTTTCTGGTAGAATTTTTTGGATTTTTCTAAATACAGAGCATGTTGCCTGCAAATAGTGATAGCTTGAGTTCTTCTTTTCCTATCTGTATCCCTTTAATTTCTTTCATCTGTCTAATTGCTCTGGCTAGAGTTTCCAGGACTCTGTTGAGTAAAAGTGGTGAAAGAGGACATCCCTGTCTTGTTCCAGTTTTTAGAGGGAATGCTTTCATTTTTTCTCCATTTGAAATGATGCTGGCCTTGGGTTTAGCATACACAGCTTTTACAATGTTGAGGTGTGTTCCCACTATCCCTAGTTTTTCTGGTGTTTTGAATATGAGGAGGTGCTGTATTTTTTCAAATGCTTTTTATGCATCTTTTGAGATGATCATATGATTCTTATCTTTAAGTCTATTGATATGATGAATTATGTTTATTGATTTCCATATACTGAACCGACCTTGCATCCCTGGGAAGAACCCCACTTGATCGTGGTGCACTACCTCAGCCAAGGCAATCCTTACCAAGAAGAGTGGAGCAGTGGGCATCATAATACCAGACCCTTAAATTATACTACAGAGCAATAGTAACCAAAATGGCATGGTACTGGCACCAAAATAGACATGTAGACCAGTGGTACAGAATAGAAGACACAGAGACAAACCCACATAAATACGGTTATCTCCTACTAGACAGAGGTGCCAAAAACATACATTAGAGAAAAGACAGCCTCTTCAACAAATGGTGCTGGGAAAACTGTAAATCCAAATGTAGCAAAATGAAATTAGACCTCTGTCTCTCACCATGCACAAAACTCAACTCAAAGTGGATCAAAGACTCAGACACCAGAACAGAGACCCTGTGCCTAATAGAAGAAAAAGGAGGCCCAGATCTTCACCACGTCAGCTTAGGAACTGACTTCCTCAACAAGACTCCTAAAGCAGAAGAAGCAAAATCAAGAATAAATAAATAGGATGGATTCAGACTCAAAAGCTGCTTATCAGCAAAGGAAACAATCAATAATGTGAAGAGAGAGCCTACAGAGCGGGAGAAGATCTTTACCGCACGCACCTCAGATAGAGCACTAGTCTCCAGGATATATAAGGAACTAAAAAAAAAAAAAAACCCAAATAACCCAATCAATAAATGGGCCAAGGAACTGAACAGACACTTCACAGAAGAAGAAATACAATTGATCAACAAAGATGAAAACATGTTCAACATCTCTAGCAATTAGAGAAATGCAAGTCAAAACTGCTCTAAGATTTCATCTCACTCCTGTCAGAATGGCAGCTATCAAGAATACAAGCAATAATATGGAGAGGATGTGGCACACCCATACATTGCTGGTGGGACTGCAAAGTGGTGCAGTCACTCTGGAGAGCAGTATGGAGATCCTCAGAAAACTGGGAATGGAACCACCATTTAGCCCAGCTATCCCACTCCTCGGTCTATATCCAAATGGCTTAAAATCAACATACTACAGTGACGCAGCCACATCAATGTTTATAGCAGCTCAATTCACAATAGCTAAACTATGGAACCAACCTAGATGCCCTTCAATGGATGAATGGATAAAGAAAATGTGCAATATAAACACAATGAAATACTACTCAGACTTAAAGAATAATGAAATTACAGCATTTGCCAGTAAGTGGATGGAGCTGGAGACTACCATGCTAAACCAAAAAAGCCAAAGTCCGAATGTTTTCTCTGATCAGCGGGTGCTGATCCATAATGGGGGGGGGGTAGGAAAGAATGGAAGGACTTTGGATTGGACAGAGGGGAGTGCGGGAGAGGAGGGGTGTGGGGATGGAAGGACGGTGGGATGAGATGGACCTTGCCCTGTGCACATGCATGATTACACTACAGGTGTGACTCTGCACGGCGGACAGCCAGAGGCCTGGGAAGGGCGCTCCCTCTGTGTTCAATGTGTCGGAATGCATTCTACTGTCAAATGTAACTAATTAGGAACCAATTAAAAAATGAAAAAAGAGGGGCCAGCAGGCCCTGGTCTCCCTCATGTCCGAGTCTAGGTGAGCTTCAGATTTGGGAGGTGCTGGGCCCTGGCCTGGTATGTCAGGGCTCCTGTCTCAGCTCATGTCTTCATCCCAGGAACCAGGAGGGGTCGGGTGCTGGCCAGACCAGCCTTCATTTCTCTTAAGGAGACATAGAGGCCCAGGGGACTGGCTCAGGATGGGGAGAGCTGCTCCCCATTCTCCTGGCGGTGGCAGGGTGGCCCCATGCAGGCCCTCATCCTGGGGACTGGGCTCTCTTGGGGGTCACCTGTGGAGTCCGCCTGGCAGGTGCCTCTTCCAGGAGAGCTGGGTTCCACGCCTGCCCTATGCCGTGGGCTCCAGTGCTTTTTCACTGTTGGCTGTCCCCAGCCCAGCACTGGGGGCAGGGGTCCATGGAGAAGCTCCCAGGTCCTTGGGAAAGACAAAGGAGAAGGCCCGCAGGTGTGCCAGCCACCAGCCCAGGGCATGTGCAGGGAGAGGCGGGCTGCTGGGCGCGGTGGCCACGCCTGTGGTCCCAGCCCCCGGAGGCCAGGCAGGAGGAACACCAGGTCCAGGCCAGCCTTGGGTATGAAGTGAAGCCCTCCATTCCCAAAATAAAAAAGAAAGAGGACTAGGATGTAGCTCAGTGGCAGAGCCTCCCTGGGTCCAAGCCCCAGCACCAAAAAAAAAAGAAAAGAAAAAGGAGGGTTCTCCCCCCTCCACCCCAACAGGCCCGGCTGGGGAGTGGCATATCTGGGCAGCACAGGCCTCTCTGGGGTCTCCTCTGTCCTCCCCTTCCCTCTCCTACCCCCCAGCCCCCCTGTGGCTCTTGTGTGCCAGCCCAGAACACCAGCCCTGGGGTGTTTCTCCCGCATAGGCCTTCACTGCCCGGCTCGGGGCAGGGGGATGCTGGCTGCCCTCTCCATGGGCCGGGAGTGTCTTCCTGGTGGGTCTGTAGGCCACTGAGCACCAGCATACGATGGGCTGGGATCTGTGAGCGGTGGCCTCCGAGTAACCGGGAGACCCAGTCCTGCAAGGGCACAGGGGCAGCGGCCTGATCCTTGGGCTTTGGTTTGCCCACTCTGGGTGGGCCAGGACAGGGGCTCCCATGCCATAAAATGCCCCCACAGACCTTCTGCAGACCCCAGATTAAGCTAAAAGCTGTGGCTATTGACGTTTTCAACGTGCGTTTCGCAGCAGCAGCGAGAGGTTCTGCTCAGGATGCTCCTTCCCATTTTACTTGGATGCATTTTATTGATTTCTGCTCTGAAATAGCGCTTTTGACGGTTTAAAATAGAATCCGAGGCGAAGCCTTCCACACTCAGAGCTCAAGTGGAGGTGGACGTGGCTCTTTACAAACTCACCTCAAAAACAAGACCCTCAGGAGCCCTTCCTGGGCTGGCGCTGGCGCCCGCCGCGCCCGACTCTGTCTGCAACCCCCGCTGAGGCTTCTGGTCTGAAGGAGGCCCCGGGAACCTCGAGGTGGCTGACCTGAGACTCTGCAGTGGGCTCTCTTCCCTTCCCCGTGGCTGGCTGTGGAGGAGGACATGCCGCGGGTGGCCATCCCAGTGGACCCTGGGCTCTGTGGCCTCCCCGGCAGAGCCCCTCTGTCCAGACCTTCCTCTCCGTCAGCCCAGCCTCCTGCCATGGCTGGCTGCGGTGCAGAGAGTTGGACGGAGGCCCCGAGGCCATGGTCAGGGTCGTGGCCTGCTGCTCCTGCCCTTTGCTGTGTCCCCCACTGGGATATGGACTGTGTCCCCCTTAGGTTGAGCTCGTCACCCTCAAGGGGGTGGTGTCAGCTGGGGGCCTTTCCAGTGACCGGGGTCCTGAGGGCCGCTCGTGGGGGGAGGGGGGCTCTTCCAAGAAGAGACCCCCACGAGGCCCAGAGCGAGGGCACCCTCTGCACCAGATGTGGCCCTCCGCAGACACAGGGTCTGGGGTGCCCCCTGGGCTTCCAGCCTCGGGGACTGGGGACTGGAAGTGGATCCCTGCCGTGGGCAGCCCTGGGCATGACAGCCGAGAGGAGCCAGGTGGTGTCCTGGGCGCTGGCCTGCAGCCCACGGCCTGAGCATGGGGGCCAGGTCCACTCCGCTGTCCTCTCCTTGGCTGTTGCTCAGTGTCCCAGAGACGCCCTGGGGCTGGTGCCAGCCTCGTGTCCTACAAAATGGCCTGAGGATGGAAGGGCAGCTTGAAGTCTGCAGGGGTCCTGCTGAGGGCCACTGTCCCAGGGCCACTGCCACTCCTGAGGAACACGGACCCCAGGGCTCAGATTAGAAGGCTGCTGTGGGTTCTTGACTGTCCCCAAGGGACCACGTGCTGTAGGCTCCATCCCAGGGGTGCTGTTGGGAGGTGGGGGGACGCCAGTCCACGGGGCCTGGGGACGAGCCCTTAAAGGGCACCGTGAGCGCTGCCTCCCTCCTGGAGTCCCTGCCAGCTACCCTGCCACAGTGCCCAGAGCAGCAGCCCAGCTGGTCAGGACTGCACCTCCAAGACTGAGCCAAATAAACCTCCTGTCTTTATAAGCCAATTATCTCAGACATCTTGTCATAGTGTCAGAAAGTGGACTAAAGATGCTGTGTAGAATTTTCCCCCTGGACATATGCGGACAGCAGCGCTGGTCCCTGTGTCCAGTGGCCACAGAGACAGTTGCTAAAGGTGGCTAGGGCTGTGGGGATCTGTATGGAGCCAGTGCTGGAATGCTCCTGTCCACCTTGTTGCTGGCCCTGTTGCTGAGGCCAGGCTTTGGAGACCCTTGGGCGGAGGAGGCTAGGAATGACAGTGGTGGCCAGGGCTGGGGCAGTTCTGAGCACGTGAAGTCCCCAGTGTTTCACAGGTTTCTTTCCCTGTCTCACCCTGCCAAACCCTGGGCAGCAGGTACCAGTGGGACAGGAGGGTGAGCTACATGTGAAGGGCCCAGGGTGGCAGCCCGAGCAGCCGGGCACAGGGCTGGGTGGAGAGGGAGGCACCCCAGGAGCCCTTCGTAAGTTCTGCAGATCCTGATGCAGGACCTGTCCTGGCCAACGGAGCTGCCAAGATGGCCATCTCAGGTCCAAGATGGGCTGCAGAGTGGGCTGACAGCCCTGGTCCTGCCCGCTGAGTGCCCGTCTAGCCCCGGATGAAAGCCAGAGGGAGGGAGAAGGGCCGAGGAATAATTCAGCAAACAGAAATCAGAGGAGGGGCCAGGGGAGCTCCAACCATGGACCTGGACATGTCCTCCCCAGGATGGCACCAGGGACAGGCTGGGGGGCTTCCTGGAGGTGTGATGGGGGCGGCTGGTGGTGGCCGGGTGAAAAGGCATCTAACAGGGGCAGCAGGTGTGGAAGGTGGGCACTGCAGGGCCCAGGGTCTATGAGGGAGGGCAGCAGGCAGCAGGGGTGGGCATGGTGTGGGAGCAGAGGGGTCTGTGGAGGAGTCTGGGAGGAGGTTGGGGGAGAGGAGGCCTTGAGTGTGGGAGCACCGGGGGAAGCAGTCCAGCCTAGGCTCCCCTGGGAGCGGGAGGGCCTGCCTTGTGGGGGGTATGGGGGACAGGGTGTACGGTGGCTTGCCTGGAGGACCGCCAGGGCCAGCAAGGAGCAGCTGCCCTAGGCTCAGGCCTGGGCACCACGCTCCACCCCACCCTGCCTTTTCTTTCTGCACCTCCAGCTCTGCCCCTCTGAGACCACCAAGGAACAGGCCACCACTGGGACTCAGCACGGTGGTCCTGCTCGCCAGCCGGCCATGCCTGGACAGGGGGCAGCTCGGAGGTGCCAGGGCTCACTCACCCAGCCCTGCTGAGGGGGGGTGGTCACACTGACGTCACCGCAGTCCTGGGGTGTGGTGGGTGCTGGCTCGGCCATGACAGTGGCAGGATTCCGCTCCCTCTGGCCTTGTAGGACCCACCATGCCGGATTCTGCGGCAGGAAGCCAGCCTCTTGCCATTCTGGGGGGCAGCGCTGCCGCTGAGCCAGCACCTCCATCCTGCTCTTTTGTGGCTCCCCTGCTGCTCCCTCAGGTCCAGAGGAGGCCCCGAGGAGGTGTGGCCAGAAGTGGTAAGCGCTCTGTGTGAGTGACCCTCTGTTCCTTCCCTGATGGCCGCAGCCAGCTCCATGCCCTCAGGCTCCTCCTCCCTTCCCTCCTCTTCTGCCCCAAGACTTTGACTGCCCCCAGAGCCGGCCAGCCGTGGCCCCGCGTGCAGGCCCCTCTGCCTGTGCCCAGCACGGCCCACCCCTTCCTGGATCTCTGTTAGGTCCTCATCCCTGGGCTGCCGGCTGTCTCCATGGGGACAACATGGTCCCCTGCTCTGCAGCTTCATCTTTCCCCTGGAGGGGAGCTGTCCCCACAGGCCATGCACACCCCCTCCTGGGGCACTGTCCTGTCCTTCCTGCTGCTTGGCCTAGCACGCAGAGGGGGTCCCTGACCCGTCCTACCAGCTCGGCTCCTTGCTGCCAGGCCCAGGGAGAGAGTGGCTGAGTGCCAGAGGGCGGTGGTGTCTGGAGGGGGGTCCTGCCTGTCCCAAGGCCAGGGGACCACCTTCCTGCTGCCTCAAGGCCAAGATCCCACCACTGCTCCTGTGAGCACCCGTCACCAGTTACAAGGTCCTCCAGGTGTGGCCCTGGGTGGACGTTCCAAGCCAGTCAGGCTCTGCTCACCTGGCAGGAGCTGGGGAGAGTGAAACCGGGGGGCAGGGGGGCTGAAGCCACACGTTATTGGGGACCTTGGTTGGGCTCCTTTGGGGCACACAGGCCCCTCTCACTGCCCCTCATCAGCAGCCTGTTCCTGCAGCTCAGCCATGATGGACGAGGGAAATGGCCCGGCAGCTGGACCTGCCCTGTGAGCAGATGCCAAGGAGAAGTTCGCTGTTCTGCAGCAGGAAATTGTGTCGACTCTCCTCATTTTTATTAAGACCTCCCTGCTGCTTCCCAGCCCAGGATGGGAGGGGGTTCAAGGCAGGGCTGAGGTGGCACCAGGGACAGGCTGGGGGGCTTCCTGGACGTGTGATGGGGGTGGCTCCGCAGGGCTGGCCGAGGGGAGTCCCCAGTCCCCAGCAGCCCTGTGTGTGTGAGGGGCTGGAGGCAGGGTCAGGCTCTGCAAGGAGGCTAGCAGGAAGCGCTGGCCCCCAGGAGTTACAGCATGCACCTGTCCATCATGTGCTCGCCAGGCTCCATGGTGAAGACTCACTCAGTAGCTACAGTGGTCAACTCATGACAATTGCAATCTTTAAACACAGAGGACCTTCTGTGACTCTGGCAAGGCCACTGTGTGAGCAGAGCGCTCATCTGGTCCTGATGGGGACTCCACTGTGCTGTGCAGGGAGCTGGAGGCCTCCCCGCTCCTCCTCCTCTCCCTCCTCCTCTCCCTCCTCCTCCTCTCCCTCCTACTCCACAACTCCTCCTCTCCTCCTCCCCCCTCCTCTCCCTCCTCCTCCTCTCTCCTCCTCCTCTCCCTCCTCCCCCCTCCTCTCCCTCCTACTCCTCTCTCCTCCTCCTCTCCCTCCTTCTCCTCCTCTCCTCCTTCTCCTCTCCCTCCTCCTCCTCTCCCTCCTTCTCCTCCCTCCCTCCTTCTCCTCCTCTCCCTCCTTCTCCTCCTCTCCCTCCTTCTCCTCCTCTCCCTCCTCCTCTCCCTCCTTCTCCTCCTCTCCCTCCTCCTCCTCCCCCACTCCTTCTCCTCTGCCTCCTTCTATTCCTCCTCTCCCTCCTCCTCCTCTCCCTCCTCCTCCTCCTCTCCCTCCTTCTCCTCCTCTCCCTCCTTCTCCTCCTCTCTCTCCTTCTCCTCCTCTGCCTCCTTCTCTTCTTCTTCTCCCTCCTCCTCCTCTACCTCCTCCTCCTCCTCTCCCTCCTCCTCCTCCCCCACTCCTTCTCCTCTGCCTCCTTCTATTCCTCCTCTCCCTCCTCCTCCTCTCCCTCCTCCTCTCCTCCTCCTCCTCCTCTCCCTCCTTCTCCTCCTCTTCCTCCTCCTCCTCTCCCTCTCCTCCTCCTCTCACTCCTCCTCCTCCTCTCCCTCCTTCTCCTCCTCTCTCTCCTTCTCCTCCTCTGCCTCCTTCTCTTCTTCTTCTCTCTCCTCCTCCTCTCCCTCCTCCTCCTCCTCTCCCTCCTACTCCACAACTCCTCCTCTCCCTCCTTCTCCTCCTCTCTCTCCTTCTCCTCCTCTGCCTCCTTCTCTTCTTCCTCTCCCTCCTCCTCCTCTCCCTCCTCCTCCTCTCCCTCCTCCTCCCCCTCCCCTCCTCCTCTCCCTCCTCCTCCTCTCCCTCCTACTCCACAACTCCTCCTCTCCCTCCTCCTCTCCCTCCTCCTCCTCTCCCTCCTCCTTCTCTCCCTCCTTCTCCTCTCCCTCCTCCTTCTCTCCCTCCTTCTCCTCTCCCTCCTCCTCCTCTCCCTCCTCCTTCTCTCCTTCCTTCTCCTCTCCCTCCTCCTCCTCTCCCTCCTTCTCCTCTCCCTCCTTCTCCTCCTCTCCCTCCTTCTCCTCCTCTCCTCCTCCTCCTCCTCTCCCTCCTCCTCCCTCCTTCTCCTCCTCTCCCTCCTCCTCCTCCCCCACTCCTTCTCCTCTGCCTCCTTCTCCACAACTCCTCCTCTCCCTCCTCCTCTCCCTCTTCCTCTTCCTCTCCCTCCTTCTCCACAACTCCTCCTCTCCCTCCTCCTCCTCTCCCTCCTTCTCCTCCTCTCCCTCCTTCTCCTCCTCTCCCTCCTCCTCCTCCTCTCCCTCCTCCTCTCCCTCCTCCTCTCCCTCCTCCTCCTCTCCCTACTTCTCCTCCTCTCCCTCCTCCTCCTCCCCCTCTCCCTCCTCCTCTCCCTCCTCCTCCTCCTCTCCCTCCTTCTCCACAACTCCTCCTTCTATGGCAGGTTTTGACTCTCCAAAATCAAGGAGGGGCTGGGAGGCTGGCCAGGGGAGCCAAGGGCCTGGCAGTGAGACGTGCCCATCCTCTGGGGGCCCTCCCCCCCCCCATGACATCCTGCCCTGGGCTGCTTACACCTCCTCTTGGGAACTGGCCACAGGGGTCCTTCTTGTCAGTTCTGCCAACCTGTCTTCATAGAATGGCTCCTTGGGCACCCAGGAAGCTCTGCAGTGACTCCTGGGGTGCCTGGGCCCAAGGCACACTTGGTGGTGAGGGGTGAGGCCATGCAGGGTGGCAGTGGTGGAGGCTGACCTCAGGGCCAGGGCAGAACTGACCTGGTGGCAGACGGAGAGGGACGCAGGCCTGGAGCCATTGCACAGGGGCATCAGGTAGTGGCCGTCCTGGGGGCCTGAATCCCTGAGGGGCAGGAGGGGCCCAGGTGGGGTCTGCTGTGTCTGCAGCCGGGCAGCTGGGGGCTGGGATGTGGAGGGGGCAGGCCAGGCCTGGGCCTCACTCCGTGGGCACAGTGTCTGTGTGTGCACCTGGGCAACACACACTCAAGCACACATGTGCAGCCACACACAAGGGCAGTACATGCACGTGGGTGCGGGTCTGCACCTTGCATGTGTGTGTGTGTCTTCACTGAACACGTGTGTTGGGGTCGGGTGGAGTCAGGCTTCCCGTCTGAGGTGATGCTTTTAAACCCAGCAGCGATGGCCAACCCTGCGCTGAGCACTTTGCACCCCTGATCCTAGCCAGCCCCCACAGTGGAGTCAGGGACAGTGTCACCAACCTTGGAGGCTGAGGGGACTGGGGCACAGTGAGGTGAAGGAACATGCCCAAGGTCACAAAGCGAGAGAGTGGCAGAGCACCCAAGCTCCTCCCACTTGTGCGCCACTACCTGGTCAGTGCTAAGATCCAGTCCCACCCAGGAGCCCCGAGGCCGGGAGACAGCAGGGCCTGCAGCTGCCCAGAGGAGGCCAAGGTCATTCTTGAGCCTGGACAGCCTGTGACAGCTGGATTGGTGCAGTGCCTGGGGAGCCTCCTTGGGCTCCGTCCCCCTGAGGTTTCTGCAGGTCAGGAGCAGCCTTCCCGAGTGGACTCTCCCTTTCCTTTCTTTATAGGATGCAGAGAGTCCTGTTAGGGCTTTGGGGCTGGGCCATGGCATTACAAAGTGGAGAGGGAAGATTGCATACAGCAGGCCCTAGTGGTGGGGCAGCGCCACTTGGTTGCCTGGGGTGTGCCGTGTGCAGAGCACCTGGGGGGTCGCACCTCCCCCCCACTGTTTCCTTATGCTCAGGTTGGCCCAACCAGGCTCTCCTCATGGTTGGTACCTGGTGTGGTGCATGGCCCTGCCGGACGGGGGGTGACCTGAGCCCACGGCCCTGCCTCGCCCTGTCTGCACCGAGGCACAGCTGACCTTGCAGACCAGTGTCCTTTGTGGACCCACACTGCAGAGCTCTTGGCAGGCAGCAGGAGAAGACAGAGGGAAGGCCAGGGCTGACTTGCAGGTGGAGAGGCCTGAGGGGGCTGGGTGGCCCAGGAGCCAAGAGCAGCCTGTCCTCACTGACGCCAGCAGGAAAGAGGGGCGTCCACCCTGGACCACAAGGGCCAGGGTCTGGAAGCCCCCGAGAGCCTGTTGATGAGAGTCCAGCCCTGCTCGACTTGGTTAGCCATGAGAGCCCGAGCCGAGCCCAGCAGACCCAGTGACTCCGGCCCTAAGACAGGGAAGGGGCGCTCAGGGGTGGAGCCTGGAGAACCTCTGCAGGACACGCGCACGTGGAGACGGAGCTTTGGTTTGGATGAGCCGAGCAGGCGGCCCTTGAGCATCTGGGCAGCTGTGTCCCAGAGCCAGCAGGAGTGTCCCTGGCACTGGGGAGGCACGTGGTCTCAACCAGAGGGCTGCTGGGACTGCCCCTCATCTGCACGAGGATGAGCAGAGAAGCAGGAGGCGTTCTTCCCTGGCCTCGGGAGCCATGGTGGGGCTGACATCCTCTCTGGGGGCTGGAGCTGGGTGCACTCTGCCTCCCCAGGCAGTTGACAGCCACTTTCTTGTCCCATATCCCTGTCAAACGGCTCACAGTAGGGACCACACGCTCTCAATGTCACACGCCCATTCCCCTGTGACTTTGGAGTGCCTGTCTCCTTTGATCCCTGGGTAGCAGGAAGTGATGACATAGAACTTGGACTCAGAGAGATAAGTCTCTGAGTTGGTGGCTTTGAGCCCAAAGGCCATCTCTACCCACCGGCTGTGTCTGGCCTGCGCCTGGCCCACTTCCCAGTTCCAGGGATCCCTCCTCCTCTCCCATCCTCCCCCTCCTGCCCCCGTCCCTGCTCTCTCCACAGAGTGCACACAGTTCAGCTGAGAACAGACCCGAGGGGCCAGGACCCTTCTCTAAGAACATGGGCGTTTCCCCGTGGGAGGCCAGCAACAGCGACTCCAGGAGCTGAGTGACAGTGCTCTGGTCAGGTCCTGCAGCCTCCCTGCCAGTGGTGGCACCCTGGAAAGGAGGTGGGTCTGCTGTCACTTGTGGGGGCCCAGTGGGCATGGGGGTGTAGGTGAAGGCTGAGTAGGGTGGCACTGCCATCTGAGGCCTCAGGATGTGCTCTCTGTTGGGAGGTGAGATGGCGGCATGTAAGGACACTGGCTGCTGTCCTCCTGGTGACTGTGTGAGCTCAGCCTTGGCCAGGGGGAGAGCTGGAGCCTGCGGACCCCACACCAGCCTTGATGCTGCCCCAGGCTCTGCCAGCACTGGAAGTCCTGTGTGCCACTCAGCCCTGGGACCTGGCGGCCCACCCTCCGGTCTGGAATCAGGTCAGGGTGTGTCTCAGCTGGGCAGCCAGCCCTGCCCTGGCCGGGCGCCACCTGTCTGAGCTGGAGCTGCCCAGCTCCCTCCTCGGGACGAGCGCAGGGCAGCTCCTGGAAGCCACAAGCCCAAAGGATTCTGAGGCAGGATGTGGAGAAGAGGGGAAGGGGAAGGACCCTGCTGGCCTCGGGGTGCAGGGGGCCTGGCCCTGCCTTGCCTCCCCACCCTGCCTGGGCTCCTCGTGGAAGAGCTAGGTCTTCCCTGGACAGCATGGCCAGGGCTGTGGCTGGCAGAGCAGAGGGACACAACCGGGGCTCCCACATGCCCTCCGGGAGTCCTGCCCTGCACCACTCAGGCCTCGGGTGGTTCAGGAGCCTGGAACACATCAGAGAGAGGCTTGGGGGGAGATGAAACAAGGAACCCCCAGATTTAAAAGCAGTCCTCGGGGTTCAGAAGCATCCCTGTGAGGGGGAGCTGAGCCTCCTCCTGCTCCGTCTGGGGAGATGATGGAGAGCTTTGGAAGGTCTCCAGCTGGTTTGCTTCACGGTGGGTCGATATCTCTGATGCCCTAGTTTCTCCTGTCCCTGTCACGCCCTGGGCTGTGAAGCTCCTTAGGTGGTTGGAAATAAAAGCTTTAAGTCACCTGGGTCCTGGGCAGACGAGGTGGGTACTTGGCACAGAATGGGGCTCTGTTTGCCTGTGGGGATAGAGAGGCTCCGGGGACAGCCTCATCTCCTCAGGCTGCGTCTTCTCTTAGGGACAGGCTGCGGTCCTCTGGGGGTGTCCTTGTGCCTCCTAAGCTCCCGGTTGCAGGCCTGCCTGGCTCACACTACTGGGGGGTGAGCTGCCCGGGCCCATGACCTCCGACAGCAGCAGGGGAACTGAAGGGCGGGCCAGCCAAGCACTGCAGGATCCTGGCAGGCCACTGTCGAGGGCCCTGGCCATCCCACAGTCACCAGGCAGGCAGGCAGCCACCAGGGATGGCCTCCTGGGAATGGCTCCTTGCCTGCCCTGGCGGCCTCACCTGGGGTGGGTGCCCCCTGACTCGCCACCTGGCTCCCCGTGGGGGGCGCAGCGCTGCCTCTGAAGCAGGGTCTTCAAAGCAGGGTGTGCAGCCCTGGGTGTGCAGGCCCATCCTTGGGGGTCAGAGAGGGCCTTGGGACTTCTGCTGATTGTCTTGCACACTTGCAGCTCTAGTGTGAATTCAGCCCTTGTCCTCTCTCTCAGTGGTGGCACACTGGGGACCCTACCGTACCCTGAGGCGGCTGCGGCCCAGGAGGGTCTCTTTGAGCCTCATTGCTCCTGTTATCACCCAGCAGTCCTGCAAGTGTCCTTCTGCTGCTCCAGCGTGGCGTAAGGAGGAATTTGGTGGTGACTGCCTCCCCCGCCCCTGGCTTTCTCGTTCTCTCTTCCCACTTCCGTGGCAGCCGGCGGTCATGGAGGTGGGGGCTGCTCTGTCAGTGTGTGTCCTTGGGCAGCAGCGACGCCCCTCCACAACCTGTTGGGGCACGTCGTGTCTGCACCTCTGTTGTAGAGAGCTGGCGTTTCTGGGGTCTGTTTGTTCCACAGCATAATCTAGCCTGTGCAGACTGAGAAGCCCTGGTTGGAGAGGGAGCCAGCCAAGCCTGGGAAGGGAGCAGACGACGCTCCTTCTCACCCTGCGCTGGGCGCTTGTCCACGAATGTCCAGCTGCAGCATCATCCATCTGATCTTAAGGAGATGGACAAAATGACTGGAAGTAATTGGGAAGTGATTGGGAGTGTGCCCACATACGCCACCCGTGAAAACAGCCGTGCCCTTTGAGCTCGGGGGCTCTGGCTGGGCAGGTGCCCTCTGGGCTGCATAACACACCCCGGGCACATTGGGCACGTTCCCCGCCTGGCGCAGCGTCGGAGATGTCTGCAGCAGGAGGCTTGGCCGCCAGGGGAAGGTGGGACAGGCTGACTTGGACATCTGTTGGGTGTCACATCCCTGGGCCTTGGCATCTCGTGTCACCAGGTGGCTCCACATAGCACCACCTCAGGCCACTGTGAGGTGTCCAGGGTGCAGGGGTGCAGCTCCAATTTCCCGAGCCCCCTCTTCCCGTCCCCTCGGCTCCACGCTTCCTGGTAACTCTCCACTACTCCCGGAGCCTCTCCTGGGTGCTGAGCCCGGGCAGACAGCTGACCCCTCAGGGCCAGACCCTCCCTGCTGTCACTGGTCAGCGACTCTTCCCCACAGACGTACCTTCAGGGCTGTCCTTGGCCTGCCTGGGTGTACCTCTTGATCTCTTTTCCCATGTGGACACACAACCCACGGGCTTGCTGATTCCTCACGAAGCTGTGCAAATCCCTTCCTGGAAAAAAATCCTGCAGTAAACCCCAATATAAAAGAAACGTTGAGCAAAGTGGTTCCCAGGAAGCCACGGGCCAGGCCTGCAGGGGCTGTGGGCAGAGGCCTGGCAGAGCCCTGGCTCCTTGGCACCTGCTCTGCCCTGGATCCCGAGGTGTGCCAAAGCTCTGAACTCTTTAGGGTCTTCGGTGCCCACTGTATCCAGCTGCACTCTCCATATCTAGCTGCCCCCCAGTGTCCAGCTGTCCCCTCTGTGTCCAGCGGCCCCCTCCTGTCTAGCTGCTCCCCCAGTGCCCATGTCCCTTCTGTGTCCAGCTGTGCCTTGTGTCTAGAGGCCCCCTGTGTCCAGCTGCCCCTCTGGGTGCTGAAATCTAGGCCCTTTGTCCTCGGTGGCCTCCGGGACCCTCTGGGCTGCCTCGCTTTGGCCTCCCTGGAGACCTTCAGTCTGAGACCCTCCCTGGCTCGACCTGTGCTGGGCACAGCCATTTCTTCTGGGGTTGCTGTTCCTGGTTATCTGTCTCCTCTTTCTCCTCTGCAAAGGGAAGGATCTAGAACTTTCCTCAGTGGCTCTCAGCCTTGGGTTCACAGTGCCCCTGGACAGAGGACTGGACCGTATTTGGGTTGCCCAACCCATGAGAGCACCAGGGCCCCAGGCCACTGTTTGGTTCAGTACGGACAGGTGGCCCAGCTTGGTCCAGGGAGAGGAAGTGCCTGACTGTGCTGGGCTTCCTCTGCCTCTGGATCAGGGTCTGGGAAGATGAGGGTTGGAGCTGATGGGGCCATATTGTTACCACAGAGCCCGGGAGAGAAGCCGGGGCAGGCAAGCAGAGGCCTGCTCTGGATGGCGCCACTGGACCCTGGCCCCGGCCATAGCTGTCTGCGCTGCCAGCACTCTGAGCCAGGTGCTGTGTCGCTTGCAACCAAATAAAGCCCTGGGTGGTTGTAGGGAAGAGGAGCCGGGAGGTTTCCACCCGGCTCTGCTGGCCCTCACTGCCTGGTCAGCTGTCTGCCTGCTCGGAGGCCAGGAGCCGCCGTGGCCGCTCACTTGCAGGCCCCGGGCCAAGGTGGAAAATGACTTCTGTGAAGTGCTTTGGTACTTCCTACAGGGCTCAAGTTACCAATGACCCTGAATGTGACCTGCTCACTTGTTCAGTGACGGGAGGGCTCACCGTGTCCCCTTCCTGTGACTTGTACAGAGCAGGGGCCATCTGAGGTGCCCTTCCCTCCGTCTCTCTCAACCCTCCCACCTCTCCCTCTGGTTCATCAAAGCTGGACGCACACCTTGCCCCGCGGTGTCGTGTCCACACTCCAGCTGACGCCACCTCTGGCTCCTGTCTGGACTCACGACACGGGGCCTTGCCTGCTCAGCTCATCGGATCCCCCTCCTGTGGATACTCCCTCCAGCCCTGCACTGGGTGCTCACTGAGGGCTGACCAGGGCTCGTCCGCTCCCCCTCTCCAGGGTCCAGCTGGGCGGGACCGGCATTGGAGCAACAGTTGAGTTTCCCCGAGTCGGGCCCTGGATGTGTTCATGTAGGACACGCTCTTCTCTCCCTGTAAGGGAAAGACCTGGGCATTGGCTGAGGATTTCTCGGTCCCAGGTGCTTTACCCACATCAATGTGTGTCCTGGAGCGGTGCGCCAGCGCCCCCATTTGACAGGTGGCACTCTGAGGTTGGGAATGAGCATGATTGGCCCTCGGTCTCCAGCAAGTGTGGGCAGGCCCGGCTCTGCAGCCTGGGCACGTGGTGATTATGGAGTTCCTGCTCGGCCTGACGCCCCACCCCTCCAGCACAGGGTCCCTCACCGAGGTTTAGCTGGCAGAGAGCTGAGGCATCTCCCCAGAAGCCTCCCCAGACACCCAGGTGTGGAACAGGGGCAGACTCTCAGCAGGTCTCAGCGACCCCTTGCTGCTGTGGTTCCACCTGGTCTGGGTGCATGGAGTGGGGAGAACAGGATTTCTGAGGAGCTGCCCTGAACTCACAGGCCCCAGACTGAGAGAAAGCCGAGCAGTCAGTGGGAAACAAATACCACTGTCCCCTCTGGATCCCAGCAGTGTCCTGGCAGTGGGCTGCTGTGGTGTGCTGCAGACGATTCTTAGCAACCAGAGGTGGGGCTGGCTGGCCTGCAGCACAGGCCTGTCCCTTTGTCCCCTCCACACACCCCCGTGAACAGGACCAGCATCAGGGTCTCCATGGAGTCATGGGCCGAGTCCTGGACTGGGAGTCTGCACCGGGGGACAGTGAGAGTCAACCTCAGCTGGGCCAGGACTCGGGGTGATGCTGCATGGCCTGGGGGCCAGGCAGCCCTGCAGATGCCACAGAAGTAGCTACAGGTGACGTCTCTCTCCTAAACACCTACCCAGGCCCCACCCAGAACATCTTCAAGAGCTGCTGAAGGCCTGGACATCAGGAACGCTGGGGCAGGTGCCCGAGGGGCTGGTGGGCGGTGCAGGGTGGCCACGGGTTGTTGCTCAGCGTGGAGGCCTGGGAGAGGCTGCTGAGGCAGGAGCCTGCCTCCTGGCTGATGCTCATCCGGGGCACCTCTGGGAACGAGGACACCCTGAGGAGCTTTTGCTCAGTGATGCCCCAGGTGGTCCTGGGAGTAAAGAACCCCCCCACATCTGCCTGCCCAGAGGAGCCTCTGAGGTCCCTGTCCCTTGGGTCTGGCCCTCCCCAGGAGCCTCCTTTTGGGGGAGACCCTGAGCGACGGCAGCACGGCCTCTTCCTGTGTGACCTTGAGCAAGCTGATTCATCTCTGTGCCCTGAGATGTCCTCCTCTGCAAACCGAGGTGACAGACAGCAGGTGGGGGTGGACCAGCAGAGACAGCTGCTGGGGAGGCCCACCCTGGGCTCCTGGCAGCAAGGAGGCTCAGGGACAGGTCAGGGGCACGTTGACACCCACAGCGCCACAGCCGTTCTGCAGAAGCTCACGGCCCCTGAGGCCTGAGGGCCGGTGAAGTGTCTGGACAGACACTGTCCTTCAGACCCTGGGGCAGAGGTGGGCAGGGGTGGCTGTGCCCTCCTTGCTTCCCTTCCCAGCTCAGGCTGGGCAGCTCTCCACAGGAACCAGGAGCTGGCCAAGCCCAGGCCCCTCAGCACTACCCAATGTTCGTGGAATGGCCGGCCAGGAGTCCTGGGACGGCCCCGGGCTGGGCACTCCTTCTGCCAGCCTTTGTCTGGGATGGCACCGCTGTGAGTCCAGTGGTATTTCTGGCACAGACCCGGCGGGCAGAGCTCCAGGCTGTTGACCAAGACACAAAGGCCCCACCCTTTGACAGTGCGGGTCCCTCGGCTGGGTTCTGTCTCCAGGAAAAGAGCCCTGTAGGGGGGCCGTGTCCCTGCTGGCCACTCAGGCCATAGTGGTCTTGGACCTGGACCTTGCTTGTCCTAAGTGCCATGGGGAGTAGGCCCCAGGTGGTTGGAGACACATTTAGTGAGTGTCTGTCTTGGAGCTGCTGCCTCCTGACACTTCCTGGGCAGTCAGAGGCACTGGAAAGCCACCCAGTGTCCACAGTAGCTGCTGGCCCTGCCCAGGGGTCCAGGAGGCCATGGCGCTCCCTCATGGAGCTGCCTGCTGCATCGTAAGCTGCCTGGACCAGGCTCTCCCTGCTCACTTCCCTCCCAGCTTCCACAGGCTCCCCCCCTTGGACCCCGAGTCTCCCCTCCATCTCCTGGCCCAGTGTCTCCACCAGGTGGTGGCCAGGGTGGTGCTGTGCTGCCCTCCTCCGACTGATGGCATCTCAGAACAGACCACATCCACCTGAGACCCCGCTCAGCTCCGAGTAAGAGGAGGGAAGATTAGAGATATTAATTGAATTTAGCCCGGGTTCTAATTGTCGGGAGAAACTTCTTACGCACTAACATTAATTTATTTTCACTCAGGGCCAGTTATGTTAATTCAGATCCACTTTAACTATTAGACCACTGATACTGTGAGTCGGATAGTAAGGCTGGTCGGGGGGGCCCAGGCAGTGGTCTCTGCTGAAGGGGGCCTCGCCCTCGTTGCCTGTGGGTGCCCAGCCGGGAGCTCAGCTCTGCACACAGGTGCACACAGGGCCAGGTGGGCCTGGGGGAAAGGCCAGAGCCGACCCCAGCGCTCCTCCCAGCCACCATGACTTGCCGACTGAGGCTCTGCTTGGGGCCTGGTCCTATATCAGGCCCCAGGGGTCAGTGGTGGGTTTGGTCAGAGGGCTGAGGGTGGGGAGGTGCTGAAAGGTCAGTGTGGTGGGGGCCAGGCAGGCAGGTGTCAAGGGTGATGAGTTCATC
The DNA here is from genome assembly GCF_045843805.1 of Urocitellus parryii. NCBI lineage: Eukaryota > Metazoa > Chordata > Mammalia > Rodentia > Sciuridae > Urocitellus > Urocitellus parryii. Next base: position 2,523,817 of record NC_135537.1, on the reverse strand, counting down.
ACGGGGACTCATCAGGCAGCCGAGAACAGGGCCCAGCCTGGAGGGAGGGCAGCAGCGGGCAGTTCCCTGGGGCTTGGGCCCAGCCGAGGCACTACCCAGAGGAGGGACCCTGAGCAGCCTCCTCTGTGGCTCCCACCACCTCTGGGACAACCCTCTCCTGAGTGCACCCCGCCTGGCTTCCAGGCTAGGTGACCTGGACAGCCAGTGTCCTTCAGATCCTGGAGCAGAGGCACTGTGGGTGCAATGCGCCCTCCGCTAAGTCTCAGAGCCAAGAAAAAGGGGTGCAGAGGGCCTGAGAATTGGGGCCCGTGCAGAGCCCCCTCTGGGGCTCGTGGACCCCCGTGGCCTGATGAGGAAGGTGGGATGGTGAATCTCGGCGGTGATAAGCTCGGCCCCTTCACGGGGAGCGTCGGAGCCTGAGGCATCCAGGGCCACTTGTCCACTGGGACCGAGCCCTGCTTGCTGCAGAAGGGGAGTGGGCCACGTCCCCAGGGCACGGCCTGCAGACCTGGCTTCAGCCAGTCCCAGGAGCCTGTGAACCTGAGCTCTCAGGCCCTTCTCTCCCTCCCCTGTCCAGGGGGCATGTGGCCTCCTGGGGCAGTGGCTGTGGCCTGAGGCTGGGTGGGAGGGCCTCCTTGGACCTGGGTGGGGGAAGGGGAAGGGGAGTCAGAACAGGAGGGAGGCAGGTGAAAGTGGCCGGTGTGTGGGCCCTGGCCCAGCCCCAGGGTCCATGTGAAGGCCCTAACCCAGTGTGGGTAAGAAGAGCAGGACCGACGGCCGAGAAGCTGGTTGGGAGGTGGGCGGGGTCTGATCCTTGCTCTGGCCCCGTGAGCTGTGTGACTCTGGGGCCAGGCAGTGAACCTTTCTGGGCCTGAATGGACGCCCACCACCACTGCCCTCCCGGGGCGTCTCCCCCTCTCCCAGCTGTGGTGGTACGTGCTCAGGCTGGGCCTGGAGTGGGCCCAGTCCTCTGTGTGGGGGTGGCTGGAACGGTGCCCCCATTTTCCAGTGAGGTGACTCATCCATGTTGACAGGGTGAGTCACAGGGAGGGGGCGAGGGATGGCCTGTGGGCTGCTGGCTCCGAGTTTGCTGATGGCTCATCCTGGGGGCCACAGGCCCTGGCACCTTGGTGCCAACCTCACGTCCTTGCTGTGCCCACCCCCTGAGCCCCAGCCCCCACCCAGGGTGGCTCTGTGAGTTAGGGGCTCCTGTGCCCTGGAGGCCATTGGGTCCTAGTGCCTCCATGCACAGATGGAGAGACTGAGGTTCCCCAGAGGGCCAAGGCAGGGTGGGATGAGTACAGGGTCCACCGCAGGAGGCAGGCCATGGGGGACCCGGAACTACCTGTCTGCTACTTAGTCTCACTCATGAGGGTACAGAGGCCAGGGTGACTCAGGTGACCCACATCCTGGGGAGGGGAGAAGAAAAGCCCAGGCTGCACCACTGCCCTGGTGGGAAAGGTCATGGTGGGGGGACTTGGGGGCACAGGCTGGGCATGAAATGACCCCACCAGGAGCCCTGGGAGCGGGTGGAGCGTCACCAGCTGCAGGCCGGGTGCTGCTCTCCGACTTCCTCTCCTTCTGCTCCGCCTCCCCTGGGCACATTAGAATTGTTACCCGCAGAGCCAGGACGCTGGGGTCTGTGCGCCAGGAGTGTCGGGTGGCGGGATTGAGGAGGAGGGTGGGTGGGGGATGAGGGAAGGGGCGTGAGTGTAGCATGGGCATGTGGAGGGAGGGGTAAGGGGTGGACAGGTGGAGGAATGGGTGGGTGGGTGGGGTGAGTGTGAGTTGGAGAAGGGATAGAAAACCACGTGCTCAGTGAGGTGGGGAGGTGGACGGGCAAGAAGCCGTGGGGAGGCAGAGCTGGCAGATGGCTGGAGGATGAATGGACGGGACACCGTGGCGGAGGGAGGGATGGGCGGGTGAATGGGCAGGTGGGAGGCTGGGTGGCGGATGGGCGCGTAGGTGGGTGGGTTTGAGAATGAACGGTTGGGTGGGTGGACGGGTGGTGGGTGGGAGGGTAGGAGGAGGAGACGGATGAGTCAGTGGGAAGATGGATATAGATGCCCATGCGGGGGGATGTGAGCAGATGGAAGGTGGAGGGGCGGAGGGAGGGCATGCTGGTGGGTGAGTAGGGGTGGGTGAAGACATGGACTTGGGTGAGTGGCTGCAAGACGTTCCTGGCCATTCTCGGAGTGAAACTTGAAGCTTTCCAAGTCAGCGGTTAGTTAGGAGCTGAGCACCTGGCAAAGCCCTGGACTGGTCAATAGACCCTGGACTGGTCAACAGACCCTGGGCTCTGTTTTCACCCAGCTGTTTGGTGGTGTGGGGCAAGCCACTTACCTTTCTGACCTCAGTCCCCATCTGCAAATGGAGGGGCTGGAGCCACGGACCTCTGAGCACCTGGCTGCGCCTGAGTTCCAGCTGGGTCCTGCCCTCTGCTCTTCCTCTGGGAAGGGGCTCACACCTCCCTGTCTCTGGCATATGGAGCTCAGGGCCTTCTCAGAGGGTGGCAGCCCAGATGACCCATGGTGAAGGCCCAGCAGGTGGCCCTGATGTCTTCTGGAGCAGGGACCGTCCACGCCAGCTCCCTGCCAGACTTGGGCAGGTCCCAGTGGGTTCCAGATTGCCACTGAAGTCAGTAGAGGCTGCCTGTCTGACCACCCTGGCTGAGGACGCAGCCTCCTCTGAGGCCCCACACAGCTGCCATCGGGCCTGGGCAGTCAGGGTGGCTCATTGCTGCCAGGATATCATCATGATTTTTGTGGTAAGGTCGGAACATCAGTGTCCACTCAGATGCCCGCGGGGTGCTTTGCCCACACTGCCCTCTCAGTGGTTCCGTCCAGCAGTGGGGCTGCCCTAGGGTCTGTTGGAAGAGAGCCAGGCTGATGTCCCTCACAATGCTCACAGGGTTGCAGGCTGTGGTGTCCAGCAGACCTGAGTCAGCTGGCCGGGATCCTCTCCCCCGGCTGCTTCCTGCAGGTGGGCCCTCCTCAGGCCATTTCCTCCTGTGTAAACAGGGAGGTGGCCACTTCCAGGGCTCCCCTGAGCGGGAGGAAGGAATGTCCACCAAGCCTCAGTGCAGTACCTGCCCTGCTCTTGGTGGTGTGGACACTGCTGGGTGGGGCGGTGACCCAGGCTGTCCCTGGGTTCCCAACCTGCCTTGGCTGCACTGGTGACCAGGGTGCAGGGCACCACCCCAGCTTGAGAGACTGGTGTGCTTGGTGCGTGCCCCTCTCTGGCCTCGATTTCCCCTTGGATAGTGCGTGTGGGAGGGGTCTGCATGAGCCACGTTCCTGGGGTCCCTTGCGCCCTTGCTCTTGGATCTGAGACTGTAGGGAGGCGCCTTGCGTCCTGCAGCCCTGCTGCTGCAGGGTCCCTCTGGTCTGTTTGGGGCTGGCGGCCCCATGCCCTGGCTCACCGGGGCAGCGAGCTCCTGCAGGGAAACGCCAGGTGAGGGCGGCCCCAAGACACCCTCTGAGGGAACCCTCTTGTCATGTGCAGTGGAAGACAGGTCACCATGGGGAGACGGGCACAGTGGAGGCTCAGGGCTGGGATGACAAGGGTGGGGACTGTCAGGGTCACTTAGCCTGATGGCCAGGCTGGGTGCTGCTGCAGAAGAGGGTGACTCTGAAGTCGTGAGGTGGTCCCAGAGCTGGTGGAGGCCACAAAGATGTCACTCATGGTCCCTCCCTGGCCACACAGAGTCCTGTGTCTGTGGTGGACTCTGAGGTCACTTTCCCCTGTGGACCTCAGTGTCCTCTGTGATGTGGGGTGTCCAGAAGCAGGGGGCCCCTGGAGGTGTGGCTGCTGCTGGGGTTGAGGGGGAGATAATAGTGGGGTTGCAGGCTCTGAGCCCCGTGGGGTGGTTGGTGGGCAGTGAGGGCCCCGGCAGGTGTCTCCGGAGCTTGGTCCCTTGGGGATGCAGACTCCTGCTCCACCTGCCGGTCCTTAGCGAGCCAACCCCAGCAGCCAGTGCTCTGGGGACAGTCTTGCCTTGGTTAGGATGGGTTCCCCTGGAAAGGTCTGGGAGGCAGCTTGTGCTGGCCAGGAAGCCCGGTGGCCTGGGCTGGGCTGGGGAGGAGACCGTGTCCAGGACTGAGGTACTGGGGCTGCATGGGGAGGGCTCAGGAGGACGGGGTCTGGCCAGTCCCTTTCCTGAATGAGGCTGTGAGGGGCAGCAGGGGCTGGCTTTGCCTGAGGGAGGCCTGGACCCTTCAGTCTCCTGTGGGGTGGAACCTAGTCCTCCAGGCTGTGCTGCCCATCAGCGGCTTCTGGGCCCTGGGCCCCTCTGTGGCTTCTCTGGGCCTCAGGGTCTGACCTGCAGCCCCCGCCCCCGGGGCCTGCTGAGGTGCTGCCCCCGGGTGGCCTGGATCATCTGCTGGAGGGGGGCTCCAGGGCTCCCTGTGCTGGGGCCTGGCTCCAGCCAGCCTCTGGGTGGCAGTGGTGGCCCAGCTTCCTTCTGAGGCCAGGGCTCTGTCCCAGGCTCCTGCTCTTGAGGCAGTCTGCTGGCCAGATGCCAGGCCCTTCTGGAGCTGCCCATGTCCAGGTTGAGGGGGAGGGACAAATGGCTGGGGCAGAAATCCCTCACCTGTCATGCCCCCTGATCTCTCTGTCCCCTGGACTCTGCTCTCGGTCTGTGGCCCCCGGGAGCTGGTCCAGCACCCACACCCTGCGTCTCTGTGACCTTCCATCTGCCTGACACCAACAGGGCCATTTGTACCCCAGAGGTCCTTTGAGACTGGAGGATCTTGGGGGATGTTCCCTGTGTGCCTACAGCCCCTGCTAGGAGGCCCCTTGGGTGGGGACTTAGGAAGAGGGTGGTGGAACCCGCTCACATCCTTCCAGAAGTCTCTGATGTCAGAGGACATTCCTGAAAGAGGGGACAGTTAGTGCAAAGCCCTCGAGATGGGGACAGCCAGAGGCACCTGGGAAAGTGGCAGTCATTTGCTCTGGCTGGGACACCTGGCATGAAGCAGGCCCTGGAGGGGTCAGCCTAGAGCAGGGTCCTCAGCCAGGGATGGCGCCACCTCTGGGGGGACCTCTGGCCATGCACATGGTGCTGTCCATGTCCAGGCATACTTGACTGTCACAGTGGGGTGGGAGGTGCTCCTGCAACCAGCAGGTTGGGGCTGCTACGCTGACAGACCCTGTTGTCCAGGCCTCTCAGTGCAGGACAGCCTGGCCTGGGCCAGCTGTATCGGGTGCAGCGAGGTGTGCGGGGAGCAGGACCTCACATGTCACGGTGGGTCCCAGGGCTAGGAGACGAGGCTGACGAGCGCTGTCCTGGCTCTCGGGGGAACCCAGCCCCGGGTGCGGTCAACCAGGCCAGGAGGGGAGACCGCAGGGCGGGACAATGCCGTGGGAACTGGGCTGGGGCCGAGGGAAGCCCGGTGGGGGGCAGGGGCCTACAAAGGTGGCGGGGTGGGGAGGCTTGGCTGGAGGGCTCAGAGCAGCACCCAGCACCCAGCACCCAGCAGGCGTGGGCAAGAGGGCTGACTCTGGGGCCCAGTGCTACTCCCGGAGCCACGCCCTGGACAAGCTGGAGACTGTGGACCAAGGAAGGGCCTTGCTCTGGCTGAGCAGCTGGGCACCCTGGAGCTCAGCAGCTGCGGTTGGGCTGGCGCTCAGCCTGCCTGAGACTCTCCTGGGAGTGAGGGAGGGTGGGTGGCAGTCTCCAAGAAATGCCAGGCCCTGTCTTTGCCACAGGGGACCTGCTCTTGTGGTGATGAGGGCGCTCTGTGGTGCTGCCTGCCCCCAGCGGCTGCTAAGGCCCGCCAGGAAATCCTGCGCATCTGCCCTCCGGTGAGGCCACCTCCACAGCAGGAGGGACTGCAGGACAATGAGCCACTGCAGCGAGCACTGGTCACCAAGTTTCTGAAATGCCACCTCAGGGAGGAGGCCAGGTGGGCAGGCACTGGGGTGGGGATGCGCTGTGGCCGTTCTGGCCTCTGAGAGCCGGGGCCACCATCCGTCTCTGGGGAGTTGGAGGAGGGTTGGTGGCCAGTGGGGCTTCTCTGCCTGGCGCTGGCCTGGGAGACCATGAGAGGGGACACTGTCAGCTCTGGGTTTCCCACACTGACACTTCTGCCATGTTCTCTGGGTCAGAGCCAGTCACAGGGGGAGCAGGGGTAGAAGATTGGGGTCATGGTTCCCTGTGGCCCCATGGGAGGGGGAAGGCTCAGACACAGACAGGGCCTCGGAGGGAGACTGCAGTGCCCTGGTAGCCCCCACCCTGTGCCCCTGCCAGAGCGTGACGACTTGGTGAGGCGGGAGAGGTGGGCTCAGGAAGATGTTGGTGATGTGCTGGCAGCTGGTGGGGATGGGACCCAGAAGGGCTGGCTGCAGGGACCTCAGAGCTCCCTACACCTTGACCCAGTGCATACCTCCGAGCTGCCACTGGCCAGGCCCTGAGAGCGAGCGGCTTGACCATGTCGTCATGGGCAGATGATCTGGTCTGCAGGGGGAGGCAGAGGGACCAGTGGACAAGCGCAGGCGTGACATCCCTGTCATTCTAAGGAGGTGAGGGAAGCAGTAGGGGCCTGGAAGGAGAAGACACACTGTGTCAGCCTTGCCCAGGGCTGGCCTTCCCTGGGGCCGCGAGCTGGTTGCGGGTGGGACTTGTGGGGCAGACCTGGACGGCAGTGTGGCGGCACCAGCCCTGCCCCTGTGGGGGAGGTGACTCAGGTGCGCTGGCCGGGGCAGAGGGCGCAGTGGGCAGGGTCCATCCACGGTGGAGGAACACGCTCCAGTGGGCAGCAGCAGCGGTCAGGGCCTGGTTTCAGGGGCGGAGCCCTGGCCACACAGCTCTGCCAGCAGGACCTCCTTTCTCTGGGGGCATGTCTTCCCCTGCAGGAGGGGTGGCCGGTAATTTCCCAGAGTGTGGCCCTGTCTCTGCCTCCAAATGGCCCCCTGGAGTCAGAGTCGTCTGTCCACTGGACTGGAGCCCCAGGGCCCGCCGGGCTTCCTTACTGCCTGGCGAGTGCGGGCTGGGACGGCGCTCCTGTGCCCATGTTTACCTCTCGCTCTTATTTCCATGTTTCTAGAATAAGTCCCCCACCCCCGCCTCTGGTTTTTTTTTTTTTTCCAGCCTTCCATTTTCTGTGAGCGAATCCGCCTCCCGCTGCTGGTTCCTGGTTCGATTAGAGCCGTCACTTCTAAGCTTGAAAATACCCAAGTTGAGGCAAGAAGAAAAAGCCTGAAAAAAAAGGGAGGCAGAACCCACCCAGTCATCCGGGAGGTTTCCTTATCTCCTGGCCGCAGTCGCTGGTCTGTGGTGCTGAGTAGCTGGCAGATCTCGTCCTTGCGGAGGACGTGACAGCCAGGCAGGCAGGCAGAGCCCTTCAGGGGGACCGCCCCACCTGCCTCCCTTCCTCCAGGCCCAGAGCGCAGCGGAGAGGCTGCAGGAGCAGGAGGGCCCGGCCCTGCCCACCACGCCCAGCCTGCCCTGGGGAGCGGGAGGGCGGGGCCTGCTCACGGGCACCCCTCAGGCCCGCGGCCCAGGGGTTCCCAGGAGCTCTTGGGGGAGGTATGCAGACTCGCTTTACAGATGGAGAAACTGAGGCCCAGAGAGGGGCAGGAGCACCAGGGAGGACAGGACTGGAGTCAGAGGGCCCGGGTCTCACTTTCCTCCTAAGTGTCACCTGGGAGGGGTCTGGGGGATTAGCTCTCCAGGACACTAAGGACCCACCCGTCTGAGGACATGGGAGGGAGTGGGCACTAGAGGGAGTGGCCACGGACAGAGCAGGCTCTGGGCAGCAGGGACCTGGCCCTTCAGCCTGAGTGATGGCCGGGCTGCTGGTGAGCAGGGCTGCTGTCCCCTCAGGCAGGCAAGCCCAGCCTCACTGGACCTCGCCGCTTCACCTGGAAGGTGGGGTGGCAGTCCCTGCTGGGAAGACCACCAGGCGGCTGGGCGAAGGCTCCCCGAGGCCGGGTGTCCAGGCTGTGGGAACCTGACTGGTGGAGTTTCATCAGACAAAGCCGAGACTCAGGCCTGCTCCCCTCCTGTGGCCTGGCCAGGCAGTCTAGCCTCTCCTGTGGTTTTGCGGCCCCCGGTTGGGGCTTGGAGAGAGGCAGGAGGGCCTTCCAGGAATGAGCCCAGGTTGGAAGATGTCCCTGAGGTGGGGCTGAGAGGAGGGTGACGTTTCCTTCCAGCTGGGCCGGCCAGGCCTGGAGTGGTGGGAAGGGCCCAGCAGTCTCCTCTCCAGCAGTGTTGTGCTGCAGGGTGAGGGACTGGGAGGTGGGTGGGGAGGAGACGCCCCTGGACAGGGCCTGAGGAGCCACACCTGCAGGACCAGCACCTGCTCCCTGGTGGTGCCGGCACCCTGAGTCCAGCCAAGGTCCAGGTGGCTCTGGGCTCTGGGGAGGGCAGCAGGGCACGCTAGCAGTATGGAGGGAAGGCAAAGTCAGGACCCCACAGGCCACAGTGGAGCCTGAAGCCAGCAAGCCCCTGCTGGTGGCTCCCCCGGGCTGCAGGTGGACAGTCAGGTGCTCCTCCTCCTCCTCCTGCTTCACAGCCGCTGTGCAGCCCCCACCCAGGAGCTGGAGGGGCTGGCCTAGCTGACTGGCAGCGAGCCCCAGAGGCAGCCCAGGAAGGCCCTTGGATCCAGGGTAGCAGACGTGAGCTGAAGGGGCATTTCCTGGGCACAGAGGATGTCAGAATTCCCAGGGATGAGCAGTCCCAGGGTCTCAGGTCCAGGTCCATCGCAGTGGACGCCAAGCAACTCTCCTCTTCCACACAGAGCACCTCTGGTCTCCAGAGTCCAAGTCCCCGTGCGGTGACACTCCCTGGCCCTGTGAGCATGGCCTCAGCTAGCTGACCAATCTGCTGAGCTTTGCAGGGAGGCCACTCTGGGCCCTGGCGGGGGAGGGCAGGGAGTCACCCCTGGTGGGTGTGGTTTCACAGGGAAGCACTGGGCCACCTTCAAGAGAAGACCAGGGCGTCCGGCTCCAGCCTGCCCACCTCTCAGGGGCTCAGTGGCTCTCTGGGAAGATTCTGGCGGGATGCTCCATGGAGCTGGAAGGACAGAGCGGTGAGGCTGGTGGGCTCTCAAGCCTTTGCAGCCGCCCTCGGACAGGCATGGTCTGACTTCACAGCCTGGCCCTTGCCCAGGGACTGGAGTGGCAGTTCACCTCTGCTCCGTGACTTAGCCAAGGCCCCAGCCTCTCAGATCACTGGCGGGTGACCAGAGTCACAGCACAAGCCTTCCAGGATCGGGGGAGCCACCCCGGAGGCCTCCTACCCTGGTGTCACTCACAGAGATGGCCCTGGGTCCTGGACCTAACACAGGATTTGGGCTGCACGTGGGTCCTCCTGGCCCTCTGCAGGGGTCTCCCCATGCCCAGGGCCTCCCACACCAGGTGCCAGGGTCCTGGTTCCCATCATTTCCTGTGGGTATGAAGACGATGTCTTCGATTGTACTTCCTCCCGCTCCATGGAGGAACGTGGTACAGCAAGCCTCTTCCTGGGGGAGACGGAAGTGGGCTATGCCCTTGAGACCACTTGGGGGCTGCAATCTTGTCTGAGCCAAGGGCCACCACCACTCCGAGTGACGGACGGCTCAGTGGGAGCTTCGGAGGGGGATCACAGGGAAGGCCACGGGTCTCCACCCAGCCCCTCCTCGCTCTGCAGGGTTCCAGCGACCACTCTGGGGGCTTCCCCGAGCTGGCCCAGTGTCCTGGAGGTTCCTGGAAGTGGCTGTCTCAGTTCCTGAGCCTCCAGGCCCAGGCTCCTTGGGTCTCACTGTCATGCACATCCTTGGGCTGGGTGCTCCCCTCCCAAGGCTGGGGCAGGTGAGTGTCTTGCCCAGGCCCCCAGCTAGCCTCAGCTGGGGGGACCTGTCCTGCACTTTCCTCCAACATGGACATTGTGCCATCACCCATGCCCCTCCCTCTATCCGTCTTGCAAAAACAATGATTCATTAGTACAAAGAGTGTTTTGATAATCATAACCGTCATCAGAAATTCCCGACCTGGATGAAAGCGGGGACAACCGTGTCATGAGCCCCACCTACTGGTCTCCACCCACTGGGCCTGCACCTGGCCCATCTTGACCCACCTGGGTCAGGATACAACCTGATGATTTGTAGCAAGTCTCTGGCTTCATTTCATTTATCTATTTCACTATGTGCCATAAACCTAAAATCCCCGACCACGAGCTCATCACACCCCGGGGAGAGCTCCCTAGCAAGGGCCAGCAGAACCTGCCTCCCTGGAGTCTCACTGTTACAAAGCTGATTTGATGCTGGATCCAGATAGGGGCCAAGCAGGGGTTTGGTGGCACTGAGTTCCGTCCCACGTAGGGGCGCCCTTCCTCTTTCTTTCCGTGTGGCATGGCTGTGAGGAACCCGATTGGCAGCTGAGGGCTCACACCCCGGGTTGCTCTGGCTGACCCCCTGTTGAGTCTCCCCTGCCTGGGGCTGCATCCAGCACGCTGCTTTTCAGGCGTGTTGGCACCCCTCCAGTGTGGGCACACGGGCCTGGTGGCCTCTTTATCGTGATGTCACAGCTGTGACATCCCTAAATTCACCCGAGGTTGCACAGTGGAGCCACCGTTTCACTTTTCTCCACAAGGAGACCACTCAGCAAGGGTGAAGGCCCAGCCTCCCACTCAGCTGCTCTGCAGGGAGGCCGGTGCTGGCCTTCTGTGTGGCCCTCCCAGATCCTTCTCCAGGCAGGAGGAAGTCTGGTGCCACGTCAATGTCTAGCCCCTTCTTGTCTTTAGGAAACAAATTGGCTCACATTCGATGCATTGATCTGTAGCATGCTACATTCACTTAAAGTTATAAATTATGAACATTTTCCATGTCAGTGCATAGAGAGCTACTCATTTTTTATCCATAAACATTTCAGAGTGTATCTCTGAAAGATGAGGGCTCTTAAAAATATACAGCCAGCACACATTCTCTCGCTTTCCTAAAGGAAAGAACAATATTTCCTTAATATTGTCCGTGTCCAGTCAGGGCTTGGGATTCCCTGATTATACCTGGAATTTTCTTACACAATTTTTACTGAGATTATTTTCAAAATAAGGTCTGTGTGACGTTGAGAGGCCTCTCCAGGTGGATTTACAGGCTTCTCCTCTGTCTTTTCATCTCCCCCCCACCCCGTCTGCAGGGGACCTGTGGCAGGCTCAGAGCTGGCCCCTGCCCAGGCCTCTGCAGACAGGAAGGTAGGCCCATCCCTTGCGTGGACAATTGGAGGCCCAGCCTCCAGAGGGAACGAGTGGACTCCCAAGTCCAGGTGGAAACCAGAGCCCCTCAGCCTCACTGGCGCGGCGGGCCTGGGCGTGAGGTCGGGGTGCAGCAGTGAACCTGGGTGCCACTCTTCTCCCCGCCCTGCTCTCCGAGGTTTGCTGTGTGGGGCTTGAACAAGGAAACTGCTGACGTGTTGGGTTCTGACCATGCACCAAGCGCTGCTGTCTGCCTTAGGGGTCTTGGTCTGATAAGACTCACGACAACCCTGCGAGGGGGCTGGGGCATAGAGAGGGTAGTGAATCTGCCCAAGGTCACAGGCATGTCCAGCCATGCTCCCCACTCTTTGCTCTGCTCCCCTGCTCTCAGGCACCCAGGGCTCTTGCAGCCACACCCCCTAGACTGCCGCACACCCTCGCCTGAGCCAGGAGCTGTCCCTCACGACAGACACTTTATCCAGCATCGAGGCTCCCCGGCCTCCCGACCTCTTTTCAGCCTCATCTGCCATACATGTCCCCTCGCTCCCTAGAACCTGGTGTCTGTCGCTAGTCCTCGGAGACACCAGGGCCATCCGGTGCTTTTGTAAAGGCAGCGTGCTCCGTCGCAGCCTGGCAACTCCTGTTCACTCTTCAAAGCCCAGCTCCTCCCCCCTGCGGCAGCATGATCAGCCACAGACCTTACAACATTGCTGGCCTCGGCCTGCAGCCTGCGTCCCTGTGTACGTGGGAGACCACAGGCCTGCGGTGAGTCTCCTTGAGCCTCAGTTTCCCTCATCTGCGAAGTGGGGGTAGCAGTAAAACTCCCGCCCACAGGGAGTGGTTGTGCTGCTGTGAGTCTACACTGTTCAGACTGTGGGTGCTGATGAAGTTTGGTGACAGCGGGTTGGGCTTACAGCTCAGTGGCAGAGCGCTTGCCTCGCACATGTGGGACACTGGGTTCCGTCCTCAGCACCTCATGGGAATAAATAAAAATGAAGTATTAACAACAAGTGGGTGACAGCAACAATAACAACCACGAGTGCTGTGGGTCCCTGTGGTCTCAACGACCCTGGTGTCCTGGGGACGGCAACGACGCCCTCTTCCTCGCTGTGCCCTGGGGACCATCAGTGCCAGGCCTGCAGGCCCCACCTGCTCTGTTTCTCTGTGTGGCCCATGTGACAGCTGGAAGGCAATGGCAGGCAGGGTGGGGCGGCCAAGGACTCCGGAGCTCTCCTGCAGTGGTCTGCAGAGAGGGGCCTCCCTGGTGCAGGAGGGAGCCCACGTCCAGGGGCGAAGGTGCTCGGGCCCGGCCTCTCAGCTGGTGCGGCTGAGCCCGCGCACCCCACGGGATCTGCCTGGCTCCCACACCTGCAGCCGGCTGGCTGTGTGTACAAACACCCCCATTACGCCTGATTACAAACCATTAGTGCAATTAGGGTAGCCCTCCACCTCCCGGGGCTCCCAGCCAGCTGTGCTGGGGCCTGGGGCAGAATACAAACAGCTGCCTTCAGGCTCTGTGCCTCTCAGGGGCTCAGGGAACCTGGTCCTCTGGGTCTTCAGCTCCTCTGCCTCCACAATCAGCAGGCTCGGAGACCCTGGGGGAGCTGGGGACAGTAAGGTGTTTGGGGTGGGGGACCCTTTGCTGGGGCTCCTGTGCTCTGGGGGAGGTTGGCTCTGTCCCCAGGCTCTACCCACTGGATGCCTGTGGCACCCTCTTCCAGCACTGGGTCAACCACACAGCTTCAGATGCCTTCCTGTATCCCTGGACAGACCCCCTGTTGAGAGCCTCTGCCGGGGATCTTACTGAGCCCTCCTGAGCCCTCTGCAGCACTGGCCAAGCCCTCCCCAGCCCTCCCCAGCCCCCCATAGTCCTCCCCAGCCCTCCCCAGCCCTCCATAGTCCTCCCTAGCCCTCCCCAGCCTCCCTGAGCCCTCCTGGACCCCTCCTGGACCCCTCCCTGAGCTCTCCCGAGCCCTCTCCAGCCTTCTCTAGCACTCCCTGAGCCTCCCCAGCCTTTCCCAACCCTCCCCAGCCCTCTGTGCCCTCCAGCCCTCTGTGCCCTCCCCAGCCCTCTGTGCCCCCCCAGCCCTCTGTGCCCTCCCCAGCCCTCTGTGCCCTCCAGCCCTCTGTGCCCCCCAGCCCTCTGTGCCCTCCCCAGCTCTCTGTGAGCCCTCCCCAGCCCTCTGTGAGCCCTCCCCAGCCCTCCCTACCCCCGGCCCTGAATAGACAGCCCCTAGCAGGTTGGCACTCTCAGCTCTTGGGCTGCTGGGCTTTGTTGTCTCAGAGCTGTGGCTGCCTCCCCTCCCTCCTCTTTTATCTGCCTGTAGAAGCCTTTCAATTCCCAAAGCTTAGTCACCTCTGGCCTGTCACCCCCAGGGATGCCTGAGTCAGAGAGACCCCGCGTTTTCACTCCCCTGACCCTCCATGCTGAGCACGCAGCCCCAACCAGCTGGACTTAAACGGCCATCTGAGGTACGCACTTGCCCAAGGGGAAGAAAAGAGGGCTGTGGGTGTTTGTTCTGGGACTCGGGAGTGCGCGTGTGGCACTTCAGAGCTTGGCCGAGGTGTCCTCCGCCAGCTGCCCCGGCCGAGGACGGAGTGCTTGCTGCTCCTGCTCAGAGCCCAGCCCGTTTTATTGTCCATCTTTTAATGACCGTGATTCGCCAGGTCATTGGCTTCCCCACTCCCACCTGTCTGAAGCTGGGGCACACCCTATGTGGGGGTCCCACAGGTGCTGGGTCGGAAAAAGTTGTCAGGGTGCTCTTGTGTGCACAACTGTCACCTTAGGGGACCCAGGGCTCACAGAGAGCTGGGGAGGGCTGGTCTGTGCTCTTGGGTGCACGGACCTGGGTCATGGCTGATGGGGGCTGACTGCAGATCCCACCTGATTCTCACCTGCCTGTCTCCCTGCACTGTGAACATGCTTTTGCCACCTCTACCATAAAAGGTGGGGTCTGTCCCCTAAGGTGACCAGGCCTTTGGTTTTCCCAGGACTCAGGGGTTTTGGGTTTGTGGGACTCTCAGGGCTAAAACTGGGGACATAGGACAGGCTGATGCAGGCTTGTCTATTCTTGGTGCCTTGAGTCAGGGATGGCTTTGGACTTGGTTTGCCAATGAAATGTGGCCAGTTGTGCATGAGAAATGGGCTCCCTTGAGCCCCACGCCCCAACCCCTGATTTGTGTGTTGGACGATTCTGTGGTGTAAGTACTTCCATTGTGGCCCATTTCTGGCTGTGGAGCTCAGAGTTGGGAAGGTGTGCATGTGGGCTGGATGTGGTGGGTGTGACCTTGGCAGATCACACAGCCTAGCCTTGAGAGGCTCTGCTTGCTTCTGTTCGTGGGGCCTGTGACCACCCTGGGGACAGTTCTGGCCAGCCTGCTGGTGGGTGAGACCATGTCCCGCACAACACCATTCTGGAGCAGCCCCAGCCAGCTGAGAGCTGCCCACTTCACCACAGCTGACCACAGATGCCTGAGCGAGGTGGGCTGGGTGGGGCTGGTGCATCACACGGGTTGCGTTGGTCCTCTGAAATCACTTTCAAGCTTACGTTCCGATTCCTCGCGGAATGGGGCTGGTCACACAGCAAAGCTAAGGCAGGCGCCTGTTTCCCCCAGGATGCAAACGCTCATCTTCAAAGATGTGGCCACACTGCCATATTTTCTCCAAAACAACAACCGGTCTTAGTGTTCAGACAAAGGAAAAGTGTCCTGTCGAGGACAAAGGACCGCCTGGCACAGGCCGCCCAGAGCAGCTGTTGGAGGAATCGTCAGCTGCCTTGGAAGCAATGGAAGCCGTTTCCCGCTGAGAGAGGCTGCCACCACCTTCCTGTGCAGGGCAGAGCCACCCCGAGGGACGTCTTGGTGTCAGAAAACCCTGGCACTTGACATCAATGGTGGCTTCCACTTGACAAAATAGAGCCTGGTTTACCTCCTTGTTTCCCCCTAGACCACCAGCCCTGTGTGGCAGGGGCTTGCTTTTTTGGCACGGGACCAGGAAGCTGGTGCAGGACAGGACAGAACAGGCGCTGTGATTCCAGTGGCCGGAGGGCCCCTGAGAGCCGTCACCTTGATGTCCTCCTCTGGTCTCCACTCAACTCACCCTCAGAGCAACCCGAGAACAGCAGACCAGCTGCCCTGTACTGTTCTGCAGATGAGGGACCAGGGCTTGCTGGCCTCCTGGAGGGTGCCTGGCAGTCTCGGGCCACTGCTGGCCGAGTGCTCCGCCGCTGCCGGACATAGGTTTAAACATAGGGCTCACATTGTCATTTTGCCTGGGCCGTGCAGCTGACAGCTGGTGGGGGGACCGGGCTCCCCTGGGGGTTCCCAGCAGGGCCCACTGGGTCCCAGGCTCTTGTGCCAATCTGCTGCTGGCCATGGGGGCTTGTGCTCGCTGCCTGCAAGACTTGTCCGGTGCCAGCCCCTAGGCCTGCCCACCTCCTGGACTTCCAGGCAGCCCTCGCCCAGGCCTGGCCGGCAGATGCACTTGGTCTCTGTGGGTGCTTCCTGCTGGCCGCTGGCTGCCCTCCTGGGGACACCTAAGGAGCCTGTGTCCTGTCGTCTCAGGCGGGGGTTTGCATGATCACAGTCACTGTGAGGGGCAGTGTGTGCCCTGACCTGAGAAGGGGCTGCACACAGATCCTGCCATGGCCCTTCTGCCTCCCCTCGCCCAGGCGGGTGCTGACCCCTGAGTTCCCGGGGGACGTGTTATCTCAGTCCAGCACCTGGCCCGGCACCTGGGGAGCAGAGGCCTGGAGTCGGCTGGAAGGAGGGCAGTGCTGGTGGGCCTCTTCCTTCATGCAGCTGACTCTGCTGACCGCTGTGCCCAGGTGGGGAGAGGGCGGGTTCAGCCCAGCTTGAGCAGGGCCTTCCTCCCGGGCCCTTCCTAAAGTGTCCCTCCGCTGGGCTGTGAGGGGCGGCCAGAGAGAACAGCCCCCTTCCCGGCGCTGAAAGAACAGGGCCTGGCTTCCACGAGCCTCGGGGTGCCGTGCCGCCTCCTGCAGCGCGGGGCTCTGAGGCCTGTCAACGGAGGCGGCATCCCCCACCGTGGCCAGTGGCACAAGGCTGTGCCTGCTGTCCAGCTCCCCTCACCCCCTGGCCCATGCTCCCAGGAGGCGGGGGTTAGGGCCCACTTTTCTTTTTTTTGGTCCTGGGGATTGAGCCCAGAGGAGCTTGACCACTGAGCCACACCCACAGCCCTTTCATATGTTTTATTTAGTCACAGGGTCTCGCTGAGTTGCTTATGGCCTCACTAAGTGGCTGAGGCTGGCTTTGAACTCATGATCCTCCTGCCTCAGCCTCCTGAGCTGCTCGGATTACAGGTGTGTGCCACTGCGCCCAGCTGGGGTCAGGACACAGCCTGTGTCCAGGATCAGGGCTCAGTACAGACCAGGATTGGGGGTGGTGGGACTTTGGGAGTGGGCGGGAAGGCTCAGACATCCATCTGAGGATGGTAACCAGACTGTGCACCCCTGTGGAGCTGGCCCTAAGGCCCTGGCTGGTCTCTGCTTCCTGCACCCCAGGTGGCCCTGGGGGAACTGTGACCCAGGAGGTTCCTGAGCATCAGCCAGTGGGAGACACGTGCTGCGTGGGCTCCTGCTGGGCACCCGGCGGCAGAAGGACGCTGACTTCCAGTGGGATCTGGCCAGACTCAGGCAGGCCCCTGGCTCCCGCTTCTCCTGCAAGGGCCCTCCTCCTCGGGGTCCTGGCCACTGGGGAGGGAAGGAGGCCCCAGAGGCGCTGCTCTCCAGCCCCCCGGGGGCTCGTTGGCACACCCCTCCCCTCCTCCTGATTTGCGCGTGAAGCAGGAAACGCTGCTTTATTAAAACTGTTAATCAAAGGGAAACGGAGAGACAGACGGAGGGGGAGGGACGAGCACGCCTCCTGCAGGCGGGGGCCGGGTGGCTGGGCTCTGGCTTGGCACGGCTCTGCCTTCGTCGCCCGTGTGCCCAGTCTGTGGACTGCCTGGGACTGGTGATTCCAAATAATGGCAGAAGTGGGCAAAGGACCCACCCCCCAGGCTCGCCTCGAGGTCTCACCGTCACTGACCCAGCTCCTCCACCCCTTCTCAGAAGCGGTGACCTCGTGCGTGTGTTACAGAGGAACCACGAAAGCTCAGAGAGCGTGGACAGGTCACCCCAGGTCATGCTGCCAGCCAGATTCACGGCTGCATTTTGAACCCAGCTGCCATATTAATCCCTGGGTTAGCTTCAGGCCCACTGACGGGTGTCTGCCTGGTCCCAGGGTGACGTCACAGCTCCTTAGAATCCGGTGTCATCACAGTCTTATGAGGTGGGTGCTATTGTTCATTCATGATGAAGAACCTGAGGCCACGTCCACACAGTTGATCACTTGGCATCAGATGCCTGGCCAGCGGGTCCAGGTCCAGGGCAATTTCCTCTGCGCTGTGGTCCTCACACAGCTGATGGCTCCTCGTCCCAGCGGGACTTGGGTGAGTCCTCTCACACCTGCATTTAGCCGCTCAGTATTTCCATCTGCATGTACAGAGTCAGTCCTCCAGGACTTCTGAGCATCCGCACCGCCAGGAGACCCAGGTGTGGACCTCGCAGGGCTCGGGTCCCTTACTGTGGGAGCCAGAACCAGCCGACCCAATGGACTGTGATGCTCCCCAGTGCTGTAGACAGGTCTTCACCTTCGGGTGCCGGCACCTAAGCTGGTCCTGGGCTGGGAGAAGGTTAGTAAGACTTCCCAGAGGCTGTGCCTGTTGGAATGGGTTCAGACATGATTCAGATGTTGGCCAAAGGAGAATGGCATCAAATTCCAGGCAAAATGAGGACAAATACATGAGACAGAAACGACATTTTCATCAACATCAACATCATCAATATCATTATCATCAAAAACATCATGACATCATCATCCACATCATCATCGGCATCATCAATGACATCATCAACATCCTCATCATCAGCATCAATATCAATGACATTATCAACATCAATATCATCAACATCAATATCATCAACATCATGGTCATCAACAACATCATGGTCATCAACAACACCATTGACATCATCACCATTAACATCATCATCAATATCATCATCCACATCAGCATCTGCATCATCAAAATCAACATCCTCAACATCAACAACATCCATAGCGTCAATATCATCTTTAACAATATCTATATCAGCATCCTCATCATCGATATGAGCATCAACACCATCAATAATATTATCAGCAGCAACAACACAATATCGTTACCAGGGGCAGCACCGGCTGCTCTGTGGGGATGGAGTGTCCCCTGAGGAGTGGGCTAAATGGGCTAAATAGTATGCCTGGATTCTCCATTTTGTTCTCTGCGTGGACTTGTGAGGTAGAGCCTCACTGTCATTGTTCCCAATGTACAGATGAGGACTTTGGAGCTCAAAGAGGTCGAGTTAACTCGCGAAGTTCATGGTTAGGACAGACCTGGGCTTCAGCCTGTGCAGCAGCTCTGGTACCCACACTGTAGCTCTCTTACACAGAGTCAGGGGCTTCCAACCCTCCCATCTCCCTGGACCTCGGCCACATGTGACACATGAACAAGCAGTGATGGGTCCCTTGGTGGTCATCGTCAAACGTAGGGGTTCTGTCTAGTTCCCATTCTCAGGGGAGAGAGAGCACAGGCCCCGGGCGCCCGCCAGCCACCCATGGCTGCCGAGAGCAGGAGGGCTGGGCTCCAGAGCCTGCCTTCCCGCCCACATCCTGCCCTTGGAGCGGCGCAGCCTGGAGCACACAGCCCCGCCCTCTGCCCTTGTTGCCTCAGCATCAAAGTGAGCATCGGTGTCTGTCCAGCCGTCAAGAGCTTTCCCGACACTCGAGAGGCAGTGCCCTGGGGTGCTCTGGAGACCAGACCGGCTGCCTGGGGATGGGCCCAGCCCAAGAGGGCAGGGGAGGAGTGGGAGGAGGCGGATCTTGTGGAGCATGGCAGGGGACTGTCGATGGTATTGATCATTTCAAAAACCAGTTTTTTGTTTCATTGATTTTTCTCCATTTTTTTTCTGTTTTCAGCTTCATCGATTACAGCCCTACCTTTCCCTCTCCTGCTGGCTTTAGGTTTATTTACTTTTTTTCCTTAGGGTCTTGTGGTAGGAGCTTAGATTATTGATTTGGACACTTCCTCTTTTCTAAGGTAGGCATTTATGGCTACAAGATCCTCTCTAAACACTGCTGGAGTCCCCTGGATTTTGATATATCTTCATTCCTATTTCCCTTGAGACGTCCTCTTTGACCCTTGGATTAAGTCGTTGCCAAGTATTTGGGGGGTTTTCCTGTTGTCTCTCTGTTATTGGTCTCCAGTTGGGTTCCATTGTTTGGAGAATACCCTCTGTGGTGTAATGATCTGTGATTTGGGGGGGCTTCTCGGTGGCCCAGGCCGAGGTGGTCAGGTGTGTGTGCTGCGGGCCTCGGACGCGGGCTCACCCTGCTCCTGCTGGATGGAGGGCTTGGTGATGTCGGTGTGGTCCTATTGAATCCTGGCCTCCTCCTTTCTGATTTGGTTATTTTACCCTTGATGGAGGTGTAGTGAGGCCTCCTGTTTCTCCTTGTAGATCGATTAGCTTTTGCTTTGTATGTTTTGCCCTCTGTTTTTTAGTGCAGATGTAAGTCAGTTTTTTGCTGCTGTCACAACTTAGCGGAGGAAAGGCTTATTTTGGTTTGTGGTTCCAGAAGTCCAGCCTGTGGTCAGCTGGCTCCAAAGCAGAAACCTCCTGGTGGAGGGCGTGTCGGAGGGAATCTCCCAGTTGATGGCAGTGAGAGAGCAGGGAGAGGGGAGGCCAGGAACCCCCGGCGACTGCCTGCCCCACTCATACCACCCAGCCGTCCATTCAGTCACCAACGGAGGAATCCAGCTAGTGGATTGATCTTCTGATGAGGTCCGAGCCCTAATCATTGCCTGAGCCTGGCTGCCTTGGGAATCACTCAAGCCTTTTGGGGACAGCCCAGATCCAAACGTCAGATTTGGATTTAGGATGGTGAGGTCTTTGGGGCAGTCAGCATGTCCACCATTGTATTCCCCCCAGGTCTCTTGGTTGGAGTCGGAGCCCTCTGGCATTATCAGTTAAGCCCTCCTGCTTGCTTACCTTCTCCCACGATCTGACTTTCGACTTGCCTACATCGCCACATCTGAAGTAGATTTCTGGTACACGGCTTGTAGTTGGGCCACATGGTCCAACTCACTCTGTCACTGTCTTTTAGTTGCTGTATTTAGACACTTTACATGTAGTGTGATTCTTGCCGGGTAGGGCTGCCGTTTGGGTTTTGTTTCTGTCCTGTTTTTTCCTCTCTTCTTCTTCCCCACTTCCTGAGGGTGGGTTGAGCAGCCTGTTTGACGAATGCACGTCTGTTCTCCCCAGACTGTCTCTGTGTGTCTCTGTGTCTTGGTGGTTGCCGTAGTGATCCATGTCAACCATGCCACCTCCCAGTCGACCGGGGCCATCGTAGAGCTTGAGTGGAGCGAAGGTGATTTACCATCCATTACTTAAGATGGTTTAAAATATCTCCTGTCAATAAATCGAGAACCTCAATGATGTGATAAGATTTTCTCAACTGTCAAACAACAGCACGGAGCCTGCGGAGGAGAAGGAGCTGCCCGCGGTCCTCTCGCTGCTGCCGCTCTCCCCTGAGCTGCGGTTCCTCTTCTCGCCTTCCTTTCTGCTCGGAGGGGCCTACTAGCCGCTCTTCAGTGTCGGCAGCTGGTGACAAATGCCCTGGTGTCCTTCCCCGAGGAGGTCTTGATTTCCTGTTCGTTCCTGAAGGGGGCTTTCACCAGATAGATGACTGGGGCGACAGCTCTTTTCCTCAGCATTGAAGGATGTGGTGCCGGCTCCCTCCAGCCCCCATGATTTCTGATGAGAAATCCACTGTCATCCTGCTTGTCTTTCCCAGCAGATAAGGTGCTGCTCTTCTCTGGCTGCTTCCAGGGTTTCTCCTGCGATCCCTCCCCCCACTGCTCTCCCTCCCTCCCTGACCCCCTCCTTCCCCCCCCCCTCGTTCCCAGAAGCTTGGCTGGGGAGACCGAGCCGATCCCTCAGGGCCATGCTGTCGGAGCTCCTGCAGCTTCCTGAACCTGTAGGTGGACGCGCTGCTGCGTCAATCCTGTCCAGGAGTCCGTCCTGGGCTGCCTCTCGGCCTGCGTTTCCGCCCTCCGTCCAGCTCCTCTTCTCCCAGGACTTGGAGTCTGGGGCCTGGCTGCAGCACCCAGGTGCTGCTGGCTCCTCTCAGCTGCCTCGGCTGCTCTGCCTGGGTGGGCACTGTGGCTCTGTCTTGGGCAGGGTCTTGCCTGCCCTCTCTGTCCCCCGAGTTGAGGAGCACAGCCCCTCTCCAGTTCTGAAGCCCCTCAGGACTCTCTGCTGCTGCCCCTCTCTCTGCTGACTCTCTGTCTTTCCTGGGCTGAGGGCTGGTGGCCGCTTGCGGGTGCCCTGGGTGATGGCTCTTCTCAGCTCTACCTGGCAGACCTGCTTGGTGCCCTCCCCCCAGATGGCCAGTTCGCTCAGCCGAGAGCCTCCTGGCTCTTGATCCTGCATGTGCCTTTTGCTGGAAGACTGACCCCTTGGTGGTCACAGTCACATGGTGACACTCTGGGTCTTACCAAGCCGCTGCCCGCCCCCTCTCAGCTGACCTCTGACGCTGCTCTGTGAGGAGGGGTACCTCAGGTGGAGGTGGACGTCACGTGCCGCTGGCTCTGGGCCTTGCCCGGGGCTGGCAGTCCAGGCCCCTTGGCGGACTCCATGACGCCATGTGGGGGGGCCTCTTTGGCCCTGGCAGGCTGAGAGCCTCGGCTCCCCACCTGGCCTTCCCTGAGGGGCAGGTGACAGTGACACTTTGAAGAGCAATAGGAAGACAGAGTGGGAGGCCCAGTGGTTTCCAGACACCAGCAGGTCCAGGCACGGGGCAGGAGGTCAGGGTGCAGCTGGGTTGAGCTAGAGGAAGACTCGGGTGCCCCGGAGCTTCGGGGACCCAGGGGCCTCTGGCCATCTGAGAGAGAAGGGCTGCTTGTCTGAGGCCGAGCCCGAGGGCCGGGCTGTCCAGGGTGAGTCCTGGGCAGCTGGGCTCCTCTCTCACGTGTGGGCCTGCTCGTCCCCCTCCCACCACAGGCTTGGCTGGGCCCCTCCGCTGGGCCTGAGTGTGGGTGGGGTGCTGGTGGCAGGGTGGGTCCCCGCCAGTGGGATCTCCAGAAGGCCTCGGCTGGGGGCAGGGGGCCCTGCAGCAGCCCATGGCCAGATCCTCATCATGACGAACACCAGAAGGCTCCTGGGGGCACAGCTCTGGCCACCACGTCCCTGGTGCACCCCAGGTCTGTGGCCATGAGAAGGACCTGGCTGAGCCCAGCCCCTCCCAGCCCCAACCATTTGGGAGTGGGGGTCCCAGGAGAGGGGCAGCAGGGCCTTGAGGGATGTTGTCAAAGGCCCGGTGACGAGCCCCATGCCCTTCTTCCTGATCCCCAACAGGACTCGGAGGCTCCGGGCTCATCCGGGGACCCAGGGGCTCTCCACTCCTCCGTGTTTGCAGAACCAGTTTCCAGCACCTGCTGCTGAGGGCTGCAGCACCCATCCTGGCCCAAGGCAGGTCCCCCAGGAGGCAGCACCCTCGGCCCCACTCTGCTCCGGGCCTGGCAGGGGACATGCGGCGTGAGATTCCTGAGCCACTCGGGAGCTTGGCACTGAATCCTCCGTCCGGGTGACTGGTCTTGGGCCCTCCTGTCTGTCCACGTCCCTGTCCCAAGACGCGTTCCCTGCTAAGCAGCCGGGGGTACAGGGAAGAAAATCGCAGCAGCTGACCTTGGCCGCCTGTGTCCCCACAGAACCCTTTCTCATCCGCTGCCTGGCTGGAGCTCTTGGTGACTCGGAGACACAGGACCCTGATGCCCTGTCTCATGGGTGAGGGACTCGGGTGTCCATTGCCCCGAGAGCTCCTGGCCTCACCCCAGGCAGGCCCTGTCCACCTCTAGGCGGGGAGGCGTGGAGCGCCACAAGCCGAGGTGAATTTCTGCTCCACCCAGTGGCTTCTGCCAGCCCTGCCCGTGACAGACCTGCTGTGCCCCAGCCGCTATGGCCTGGAGTCTGCCTCCCTGGGCCCGTCCTCGCTCTGGTGGGGTGGGGGCAGGGCTCCTCTGCACAGCTCCACCCGCGGAGCCACCTTTGCCGTGACACTTGCCCCGTGCTGTGGGCTGGTTGGATTGCCCCCCAACTGCAGGACAAAGTGGTTGTCACTCCTACTCACACAGGACATTCTCCCTGGGTCGTGGGGTGAGCGCCAGGCTGCTCCAGGGCCTGGATGAGGGGCCCGTGATCCCTCTGCCCACGAGGAGACTCGAGGCCGTTCTCTTCCCAGGGCTGACCCAGGGAGGCTGGGGGCGGTGCTGGGGGGCTCTGAGGAAGGGGGGTCTTCAGGAGATGCCCCTAGGGACAGTTCAGATGCCCCCTCGACCAAAACTGTACCATGAAACCTGTCCCCAAGGCCATGGCGTCAGAGCTGGGACACCTGTCCCCAAGGCCATGGCATAGACAGGTGGCCTTTGGGAGTGAGTAGGTTAGGTGGCGCTTGGCGATGGGATCGGTGGCCTTATGGAGGAGCCCTGGGGCACCTGCTGCCCTCACCCTCCTGAGCAGTACGCAGCCTTGAGCCCTGGACCAGGATGGCTCAGTCTAAGGCATTCTGTCATAGTACCAGGGATGAACTGAGGCACCAGGTCCACTCCTTAGGCCACAGAGACCCCCTTGGCCACCACTGACCCTGTCCTGGTGGCTGGGGCAGCACAGGCCAGTCACTGTGGCCCCTGGAGCCTGCTCCTGGAAGCCCCCTCCACCCGCTTGCTAGTTGTGTGTGTGTGTGCATGTGTGCACGTGTGATACGTGAGCACTGCACAGTGCGTGTGCGGGGCCTGCCCCCCCAGCGTGCTGGCCCAGCTCCGGTGGACATTTTCCTTCCCGACTGTCCCTCTGCCTGCCACAAAGCGAGCTCTCCAGACGTCATCCAGTAGATAACCTCCAGGAGAAAGAGGACAGGTCACGTGTCTGCGGCCACCGAGGCAGGACCCAGAGCAGCCAGAGGAACGTGCCGTCTCCACCTTTGCTTTGGAGCACCCCACAAGTCTGCTTTGAGCGGCTCCGACTGAGGGAGCGCCGGGCTGGCCATTCTGCAGCCAGGCGCAGGACAGCAGGACCTTGACACCAGCCCCCTGGACGGCAAGTTGGCCCCGTGCTGTGGCGGATTTCAGAGTCCACACCTGCTGGCTCCTAGGACTGCGTCACAACAGGAGAGTTGGAAGGGCGCCTGCGGATGTGCGCACAGGGGTCAGTGGCCCTGAAGTCATCGATCGCCGTCGAGAGCAGGGCTGGAAGTGAACGCGGTGTCCAGGGGCAGCCAAGCAGACAGCACGTCCCCAGGACGAGCCTCTGAGCCGGGGCGCTGTGCGCTCATGGGTGTGGAGAGGTGCCCGGGGAGGCATCCCTGCCCGGCACAGCAGACCAGGGCTGACGTCCCCAGCGGGGACCCGCGTAGACCTCTGCGCATGCCGGCTCTCCCCTCTGTGTGAATACGGGGAACGCGGAGCTCGGAGACCCATCTACTGCCCGTTAATGGTGCCGAGGATGAGACCCTCAGTGATTCTCTTTCAGCTCGTCATTCCTTTAGGCATCGTCTTCCTTCTTTATGTTTTTTGCCGTCAACGCTTATTACTTTAATAACCATAAAAACATTATTTTTGTATTTTAAATGGCTCTCTGAGCTTGGTGTTGGAGGCAGGGCTTCGTCCCTGGAACGTCCCCTCAACTCGCCACACAGGGCAGGCCATCTCCTGGCCACGTCTCCTGAGCACCTGCTGCAGGGGCACCCCCCCCCCCAGGGCCCCTGGACGCGTGGCGCACGGCACCTGCACAGGGCTTTTCCAGGTCCCCTGTCCCTGCTTGTAGAAGGGACCAGTCGTGGTCTTTAGGGCCACCCTGAATCTGGGGTGCCCTCCTGGGAGGTCATCTGAGAACTTCTTTCCAAATGACATCCCTCCCGAGTTCTGGGGCACTGAATCGAGGCGATGCGACTCAGTCCACCAAAGCTCCCAGAGGTGTCAGACCCTCCCCTCCTTCACTTGGGAGAGTAGCTGCTGCGTGCCAAGGGCCACCACTCTCTGGGTCCCACAGGGAATGAGGGCTGACTGGACAGTCCATGTCCCCAGCAGGTGCCAGGGAATGAGAACCATGAGGAGATGCCCTGGGGCTGGCAGGACAGGGGCTGGGCTGGCCAGGCTGTCCTGAGCCCCAGTCCAGCCCTGCTCTGCCGCTGGGTCCCCTCTGCCCTCAGCTGCGGGCCCTCTCGGCCTGTCCCTAGGAGACAGTGGGCCCCATGGTTCCCAGGGGCTGAGGATGTGCCCTGCCTCGGTCCCAGGAGTCAGGTCTGTGAGTGGGAGGGACTTGGGGACAGAAGCCCCCTCCCCGTGTCACAGTCGGGGGAGGGGAGCCCTTGCCCCTCTGGAGTGGGGATGGCCTGGCTCCTTCACCTGAGAGCCCTTGGCCATGCCCGTGCCCGCCCTGAGCTCCCGACTGGAGACTCAGCCCTGGGGGCACCCCCGGGCTGTGCAGACGCACGGTCCTGGTCCTGGTGGGGCCAGGAAGTCTCACCGAGGACACGAGATGGGGTCGAGGATGGGCAGGCCTGGGCAGGTGGCACAGGGCCGTGACATTCCCAGGCCAGGCCCTGAGAGGCCAGCAGGAGCCTCAGGCTGAGGAGGACTCACTCTGCCCCATCATGGGTCGGGCTGCAGGGGGTCATGCTCAACACCATGTCATAGATGAGGAGACCGAGGCTCAGAGTGGTGGAAGGACCCGTTGAGCTCAGAGCCTGTTAGGGACAGGGCCTGGGGCAGAGCTCTGGATGCCCTGACAGAGTTCCTTCCCTGGCACCACATCTCTCCTCAAGAGTGACCGTCTTTCAGGGGCCGCTCCGTTTCCAGGTGGGAGTCCAGCTCTGTGGACACGTGTGTCTCTCAGAGTCCCTGTTAAAGGGGCTCTGCCCCCAGGAAGCCGGTGGGCTGTGCCTGTGCCTGCCCAGCCTGGCCTGGTATGGAGACACAGGCTCAGAGAAGCTTGGAGACTTGTTGGCAGCTGCACAGCAGAAGACAGGAGCAGGCTGTGGCCTCTAGGGCCAGAGGACTCGTCCCTCTCCCTCTCCATCACTGTTTGTGTGGGGTCTGTGCTGGGCATGGGTAACCTTGTGGGCTAGATGCTGTCTGACCTTCTGGTGGCCCTAAACTTGACAGCAGAAGGGGTTTCCCACTAGGCACCTGCCGCAGTCTGGCTGGGCACAAAATCAGGAGCCACTCAAGCAGGAACAAACTTTATTTCCAAGACTCCCACGAATGCCATGCACGTGGCCTTCTCCCGGAATACAGCACACCAACCGGAAATCCTTCCTCCGGAAACCCCTCCTCCCGCACTTCCCCAACCAATGGGAACTCTCTGGGAATCCCGCGCTCCAGAGTTGCAAGCCAAGGTGGACAGCAGGGGTCTAATCTCCAATTGAATGCACATCTTAACATAACCATTATCATCTCAATGGCTTGCTGGCCTCACCTTTCAACCAAAATGCCATGCATCATTCCTACTCAGCTATGGCTCTCAGCAGGCACCTGCCTAGGTCCCTTGTCCCCAGTCCCATAGGGCCCTGAAGCCACTTGTTCCCCCATTGGCAGAAAAGACTGGGAGAAGACGGGAGCCTGTCTCTAACCCCCAGCCCCTGAACCCCGAGTTGCTCATGAGCTGGTGTGTGGAGATGTGCATCCCCTCCCATGTTCAGGCCTCTGTGCTTCTGATAATGCAGCCCAGGGGTGTTTCCGCACCAACCACAGAGCTTGTCTGCTGGAGCTGCCAGACCTTCCCAGGCTTCTGCACCATGAGGTCTCACGTGGAGGGTGAATCTGGGCGTTGGCTCTGGTCCTGCCGCTTTCTCCAGCTTGATTTCATTGATGTGCATTATTGTGGGTTAGAACAAATAACTTTTTCTTTTGGGACAGTTTCAGATTTACAGAGAATTTCCAAGGTTTGGAGCGTTCTGCGCGCCCTGCTCAGTCTTCCCGTGAACGCCCTGCGCCACCCTGGTGCGTGCATCAGGACCGAGGCTCAGGGTCGGCGCCCTGGTGCTACCCCTTCTCCAGCTCGCTTCCTGGGTCAGGACTGACTTGGTGCTGAGGCTCTCAGACCTCTCCTACTGGCCCTCAGCTCTGCTTCCCGGGGGTGGAGCCGCATGCGTCCCCAGAGGTGAGGCCCCTCGCCTCCTGCCGCCCAGGGCCAGGTTCTGTTGAAGAGGCTACTGCTGCTGGTCAGGCCCGCCCCCTGCCCTTCTGCCCCGCTGTACACTCTGGCGGAAGCCGCTCTGTGTGTCCACGTGTGGGGAGCAGGGTCAGCCTTCCTGTCCTTGAGGGTGGAGGCATGGAGTGGTCAGGAGGTTTTGATATGGACCAAGTGCTCACTCCACCCGTCAGTCCAGCATCTGTCTATCATCTACCATCTATCATCTGCCCAAGTGCTCACCCTCCCACCTGTCCAATCACGGACCTTGTCAGCGTGGACCATGGCCGACCTCGTCGGCGAGGAATATGGTGGACCTTGTCGGTGAGGACCGTGGTGGACCTCGGTGTGGACCGTGGTGGACCTTATCAGTATGGACCTCGGATGTTCATTCTGCCCTGGGTCGGATCCTCCCGCGGAGCTCCTCTGCAGTCTGCTCAAGATGCTGCAGCCTGGTTGCTCAGGCCCCCTGCTCCTCCTGCCCCGCTGTATGCTCTGGCGGAAGCCGCTCTGTGTGTCCACGTGTGGGGAGTGGATGCTCACCCCTGGAACTGGTGAGCACCCTGGGAAAGAGATCTTGAAAAGGGGCCCAGCAGGGGCAGGGCAACAGGAGGGATGAAGGAAGGTACAGCGTGAGAGGCCAGAGGACAGGTGTGATGGGGTGCAGTCCAGGACTCCAGAAAGGAGCCCAGGCTAGGGACACAGGGCGTCCCTCCTCCAGGTGGTCCTGTGTCCACCCGCTACTCCATCAGCCTCACTGAGCTCTTCCTGCTTTCTGCCAGGCACGGTGCTCCCGGCTGGTCCCCCCACCTTCTGCCCCAGGGGCCAGCTCTCCCAGGAGCCCTGACCCCTGGGTTGGAAGTGGTCTTAGAAGACTGGACCTGGAGCTGGGTGCTCCCTGCTGCTGGGGCGATGTGTGTCTAGACCCCGCCAGCCACAGAGCGAGCAGGTGTGCACGCCCACCTGTGTGGCTGCACTAGCGCTGGACACATGGCGTGGTGGGAAGGGGCCCAGAAAACCCAGTGGTTCCACCTTAATAGGCAGCGGTGGGAGTTGTGGGAGCCAGGGCACACAGTAGGGCTGAGTGGGCACACGGTAGGGCTGAGTGAGGCCTCCAGCAAGGTGGTGCAGGACCCCATGTGGCAGAACGGCTTGGGGATCCTAGGTGTGGGCCCCCTGGGGTGCCTTGCTACCTGGGGAGACTCCTCCCACCGTGTCAGACCCTCGCTCCAGGGGCGACCACCCTGAGACTCTGGGGGCAGACACTGTCCCCTGCGAGGTGCCCTCTGTAGCCAGGCACCTGTTCGCCCCGTGGGGGGTGAATTACGGCTTGGCCCAGGGCTGGCCAGTGAGACAGGGCGGCAAGCGCTCTAATCACCAAGGTCCTGCGTGGCTACCTAGGAAGTTAGTAGGCCACGCACGCCTGCCCACCTGGCGAGCGTCTCGGAATCCCATCCACATGCCCCAGTCCAGGGCGCCTGCCCCACCCCCATCACCTCCTGGCCATTTACAGGACTCCCCAGCACCTGCTACAGGACCTCATTCCAGAGGCCAGGAACTGGGTCTCAGTGCCCACCTGCTGCCGTCATTGACCCCCAGCCCTGGACCCTCTGCCTAGGCCAAGGCCTCAGGCCCTGGGCAACCAGAGCCTCAGGAGTGGACAGACTCGGGCCCAGTTCTCAGCCCTGCCCTTGGCGTCACCTCCTCTGCCGTGGGTGCCCACGGACTGCCCGCTTCCCTCGGGGGCCCAGAGTCTCCAGTGCCGTGAGAGGCTGGGCCTGGCCAAGTGTCTTGTTGGGTGGGGGTCTGCTCCTAAAGGCTGGGCACGCCCTCTTCTTGCGCTGTGTCTTCCTGGTAGGCAGGGTGGCCCCTCGCCCTCTCTCCCTCTTGCTCACCCCTGGGGGCCTCCGGCCAGTCTGACGCTGTCCAGGGTGGGAGCGGCCTTCCACTAGGAGGGTCCTCAGGGTTGGCCTACCCTCCCCCGTCCAGCCCGCCTGCTGGGCGGCCCTCCCCCTCCTGCCCCAGAGTTGGTTCTGTGCTCGGTTCTCTCGTGCTGATGGGAGGGGCTGGGGCAGGAGGAAGGCAGCTGAGCCTGCCCCTCTCAGACAGAAGTGGGCCCGAGAAGTGGGGGCTGAGCTGGAGGGACATGGAAGACCACCATCGCGGTCCTGGCCTCAACTGTTAAAGTCGGGTAAACTGAGGCTCACGAGGCACAACAGGCAAGCTGTGCACCCCTGAGCACCAGGCCTCTGCGGGCAGAGTTCTGGACGGGGTCCCAGCACTCCACACCTACCGCACCCCAAACGCCTATCTCCTACTTCCCGAGGTCCTGAAGGGGCTGGCCAAGCACATTGTCATTTGCATTGGCTGGTGGTTACACATGGGTGACAGGCAGAGCCTGGGTCTACAGTCCAGCCAGCCTGAGATGCTGTCCAGCACCACCGCCCACTCCCTGGGCCACCATGGAGTGTACCCTGCGGGGCGGGCAGTGAGCCTTCTCCCACGTGCATGAACAGCGCGGAGCAAGGCTCTCTAGGGCCTAGAACCTGTGGCAGAGCCGGTGCCCTGGGGGAGCCCCTCTGGGGGAGATGGTCAGCAGGGTTGGGTGGGCGGTCAGCGGGGCCAAGGCCAGGCAGCAGAGAAGGCAGTGGGCCGGGAGCAGTCCTGGGGTGGAGGAAGGCGGGGGCAGCACAGGGCTGGGGGGCCTGAGCGGAGGAGACACCCAGCGTCTCGCACGGCAGGGACTTGACCCACTTGGGGGCCGTGGGCTCTGGGGCCCACTGGTGAGCGTTGGAGGCTTAGCGCCCCAGTGGCCTGCTCCTATGGAAGTGGACCTGTGGCCCAGGAGCTCACTCTGGCCAGGGCCAGGGGTGGGAGAGGCAGCGTGGGAGGCCACTGTCTCGGTGGCCAGGGCGGGCGCTGTCAGGTGCCCGGCTGGGGGCTCAGTTCCGGGCAGCATGTGAGGAGGCCCTCTGCCACCCTCTCTCCACCAACCCAACTCCACTAGGATCAGAGTCAAGTATCTTCAAAAAAAAAACCAGGGCACAGAAAAGTGAGAATTAAGTAGAGTTTAATATTCATCATGCCTCGGGAGAGGGAAGATCGCCTAAGTTTAGAACTAATACAAGGAATCAGGAGAGAAAATATGGACAGGCTTGGCTGCATGAAAATGGAAATCTTCTGCATGTCAGAATTAAACCAGCACACGGAGAGGCCAGGAATAATGACCTGAAAACAAACCGCAGCAGACATGACAGACAAGGCTGGGCCGCTTTATTAAATAAGGAGCTTACAAGACTTCCTCTAGAGTCGTGGAGATGCACAGAGGTGAGGTTCAGAGTTTTAGGACAGGAGAGGTCCCAAGGACGGTGGGGCGTGACGTCCTCCTGCCTGGATGGAGCTCAGGACTCAGGCTCCAGAGGGGGGCAGGGCTGCCCGGGACTTGCTCATTTCTTCTTGTCTTTTCCCAATTTTATTTGGGGAGTGGACTTTGCCCATAAAGAGAGTGGTGTGAGCCAATTAGTAATATGGGATCCACTCTCGTTGGAACTGTGGGTACCAGCCACCCTAGTGAGGGGTGGCCAGGCACCGAGGGCTTTCTGCATATCACCTCAGTGAAGCCACTCACTGAGTCCACAGGGCAGGTGCGCATTACCATCCTCATCATAAAGATAAGGAAACCGAGGCTCACAGTGGTGAAGGGCTCACCCGGGTAACAGCTAGCACGTGGGAGGACAGGATACGGGGCCGGGTGCAGCCTCCAGGAGGGCAAGTGGTGGCCACAGGGCAGGGTCCCTCTGCAGGGCTGCTGGCATTCTGTGTGGGTCTTGCCCTCCCCCTGCCGCCCTCCCCCCTGCCGCCCTCCCCCCTGCCGCCCTCCCCCCTGCCGCCCTCCCCCCTGCCGCCCTCCCCCCTGCCGCCCTCCCCCCTGCCGCCCTCCCCCCTGCCGCCCTCCCCCCTGCCGCCCTCCCCCCTGCCCTGCAAAATAGAGAACAGATAAAGAGAAAGGAAAAAAGGAAAAGCCCCCAGGCAAGGCAGGTGCCAGGGCGCGTGGGCAGAGCGGAGGAGCGTGGAACAGTCCCCACGTGCGCTAAATGCCGATTAGAAATACGGCAACAAGGCTGAGGTGTTCGTAGACTAATTGACTAAAAATCCTCGAACCTGACATAAGTTGGGGAAAAACAACAGAGAAAAGGTTCAGAATCACAGGAGCAGCAGGCGTCTTCCCGGCCGAGGTGCCTGGTGGATTCTCCTCACCCAGAGGCTGTGCGGCCCAGCTGTCCTCCGAGCTGTCTCAGGGAGTCCTGCAAAGGCTTCCCACAGAAACAACCCGGGGCGAAAGGCCAGAGAGAAAGGCCATCCCTGTCTCCCAGGTGTGGCCACCTGCGCACCACCGGGCTCTGCAGGATGCTGGCCCAGGAGCGGAGAAAGCATCGGGGTTGACAAGTGGCTAGAGCAGAGGGGACAGGGTGGGGCGATGCCAGGCTGTCAGGCGCAGGAGGACTGCCTGAAGGAGGTGTGGAGACTCGGAGCCCTGGAGGGGGAGGAGGACACGGGGTGCTGGGAAGGCTGGGCGGGGTTCTCCTACAGGGCTCAGGAGCAGAGGGGCTGAGGAGGAGGAAGTGGGAAGTCTCCTGGCCGTACCTCTAGGTAGCGGAAAGATGGTCAGGGCTCCCCAAGTAGCTTCTGAAAACCCCATGTCTCTGGGGGCTTAAAAGAAAGACCCAGCAATTGGCCAGTGCTGGGCTGCGGAGGGCACGGCCCTGTTACTGGCCTGGAGAAGACTCTGGCCTTCTGCCCTCCTGGGGCTCACCTCAGGAAGCTACTGTGGTGCCCTCCAGACGAGCACCCTGAGGGCGGGGGGCACAGGCCCAGGCCCACAACTTGCCCTGCTCTGTCCTGTGGCCTCGGACCTGTGGCCCGCGCCCCGCCCTCAGTTTAGATTCGCACCTTACCAGGTCGTTACACCCAAGGAAGGCCAGAGGCAGACCCCTCCTCCAAGGTGCAGAGCCCTGGGCGGACTCCCAGGCTGTCACGTTTAAGGTTCTAACCTTGGCACCTGGGCACCAACAGGCTACTGTGCCTCAGGCCCTGGGGCACCACCAGGTCTGACTCAGGTTATAGCCCAGGGCTTGCATGCCATAGGTGCTTCATAAAGGCTCTTCTAACTACTAAGCCCAGAGCACAAGTGCACTTGAGCAGCAGAGTTTGGTGGGCACCCCCAGCCGCAGGCAGAATTAATATGAGCCACCGACCCCTGTCCCGAAACTTCAGACCCACTCAGGTCCGGTCATGCCCCCACATCCCCCCAGCCCTCCCTGCCGCTCAGCCCAGAACCCAGACCAACCCCCTGAGATCTTTACTTTTCAGCTCAAATCAAATGGAGCCAGTTCAACTCGTTTTAATCCCTCTCTATTGGATTCCCTCCTTTCAATTTGATTTCCTTCCTTCAATCTGACGAAATTCAATTCCTTCAATTCATTTCCATTGATTCCCGTGCAGGGTGGAGGCTCTGGTCCATGCTGGCCCCTAATCCAGCTTCTGCCCATTTCTCCCACTCAGCCCCCTGTGGCCTGTCCCCAGCTGTCCTGCACCTACAAGGCACGGTCCTTCCTGGCTTGGGACAGCCAAGAAGCCAGCACCCCGGCCCTGATGGAGAGGAGGTGAGATGCTCCTGACCCTGGGAACGTCCTGCCTGCCACGGGGGCTGCGCTGGCCATTGGTACTGAGTGAGGCCATGGCCCAGCCGGGGCCTCCCTTGAGCATCAGCGACGGCCCTCCTCTGACTCCAGGTACTTACTTTAACTTTAGACGTCACCCTCCTGCCCTTGGGGCAAGTGGCCAGCAGGGGACCTGGTGACCTGTGCCACCCTCAGCCACACGCTATTTGGAGCAGCTTCCTGCTCGGGTTAGCGGCCGCCTGCCGTGGAGACAGGCCTTGGACCTTCTGTACTCATGGCTGCGGCTGCTCTGGCCAAGCCCTCTACCAGGGCGGCCGCCGTCTCAGGTCTGCCTTCCTGGCCAGGGTCTGGCCTTCCTCAAGCAGCAAGCCCTGGACAGCAGACGTGCGTGTTAGAGGATGAACCAGAAAACGGAAGCAGAGGCTCCCCGGCCAGCGAGGGGCGAGTGGAGGTGAGACAGGGGTGCAGGAGGGCCGAGCAGCGGGGGGCAGCTCTTCCTGCAGAAGGCACAGATGCAGGGTGGGAGGGAGCGGGCGGCTCTCGCCCACCTCCAGCCCCTCCACCTGCCCTGCGTTGGCACCAAGGTGGAGTGAGGGCTGATGTGACCAAGGGGCTGCCAAGTCCCGCCCCAGGGAGGCAGGGAGGCATCTAAGTCTTAGAGTTACCACGACGTGGATGCCAGCTCCCTGCCTGGCACACGGGTGACCGTGTGGAGGGTCGGGGAAACCTTTATCAGTGCTTGACAAAGGGCAGGGGGTCCACACTCGCAGTTCCTTCCTCCTGGCCAGTGTGTCTCCAGCTCACCAGACTCCTGGGCATGACCTGAGGGTGGGCAGCACCATGGCCGGCAGGCACAGGGGCCACCTTCAGCAGGCCTCACACAGGAGCTCCCCTTGGTGGCAAACCCAGGGGGAGACGCGCTTGACACCTGGCCAGGACCTGTCTGGCCATGATCACATGCGGCAGCGGCCCTGGGCATCCATGTGGGATGGGTTCCCTCCAGCGCCCTGTGGTCAGGGTGGGTGCCACAGGAATGGAGAATCCTTGGAGGCTCAGCCGCGCAGGAGACACTGGGGACCAGGGGGTCACTGCCCCTCTGCTCGGCGGGTGCTCGCCATCCTTGACAGAGGCTGGACCCCTCGGAGTGAGTGCCCGGGTGACACAAGAGGCCGGGATGGAGCCGCCGGTGGACAGACACAGGTATCTGCCTGAAGTAACCAGGAAGCCCTGGCGCCACGGCTGCTGGTGGCTTATGATGGTGACAGTGTCCCAGTGAGGACATTTGACCCCAAATGTGATCTCATCCTGGGCCCCAGCCCGTGGGTCCGGGGGACTCTGACCTACTCACTGATTCTGCCTCCTGTGCTGTGTTCAAGATGGCCTTAGGATCCACGGCCGCGTGACGCAGGACCTGTAAGAAAGTGGCACGAGGTGGGTGCTCCTGGGCTCCTCTCTAGACTGCCCGGGGGAGCGCCTTCTCCCCTGGGCAGTCCAGACCAGCAGGTGAGGCCGGCAGTCCCCGGAGGGTGGCGAATCACACACCCAGGGCTTCCCTCTGCTCCCCGGCCTGGGCCCCGCAGGGAGGGTTCTGCTGCAGGGAATCCCTGGCAGGACTGCACCCGCCCGTCCTGGGCCTGTATCCTCAGCCCTCCTGCCCAGGCCCAGCCCTGCAGGCTGGTGGGCTTCCCCCGGGGAGGAGCTGGACCTCAGCCCCTGGCCTCCAGGACAGCACCCATCTGTGGGAGGCGACCTCTCCAGCCACAGGCTCCTCACGGCCATCTACCTGCTGTACCAGCCAGAAGGCAGGCCCTTCAGGCCTGGGCCATGTGCTTTGTCCCAGGCGGCAGCCCAACTTCACAACAGGAAGCCGAGGCTCCCGGAGAGTAGGAAGGTGTCAAGGTCACTGCACAAAAGTGGTGGCACCTCCAAATCTCCATCCAGAGCACACCACAGCTGCTCTGGAGGGGGGCCAGCGGTCCTCAGGAGCTCAAGATGGGGCAGGGCAAAGAGCCCAGAACCCTATCTTGGAGGACACAGAGGTGGATCCTGGGCACCGAGGGGGCCAAGAGGTGCTTCAAATAGGACGGAAGGTGAAGAGTTGCTGGTACCTTGTGCTGGGCACAGGGAAAGGAGAAGGTGGCCACCTCTCAGGGCAGCGGTGCTTGGAGGGAGGTGGAGAGACCTCGAGTCCTGACTCTGATGCTGCTGAGACCCCCCACTTCTGACTCCAGGAGCCTGGGTCCTCCGTCCCCCTCTAGCCTGTGAGTGTGTGGGAGCTGCCAGTCCCCTCTTGGCCCTGCCTGCTGACTCAGCTGATTGGTGTGGGGCAGCCAGAGTGCTGCCCTGGGCTCTGTTAACGGCAGTCTGGCTCCGGGCCCTGGTGGGGAAGTCGGGGTGAGCGCAGCCTGCCTCTCTCTCCAGGTGAGAGAGTGCCGGCGTCAGGAGGGGACCCAGGGCATACGGCAGCCCAAGGGTGGTGCTCAGAGGCCCCTAGTTCTCCTGGGGAGGGCTCCCGGGCCCTCCCAGCTCCATTGCTTCCCTGCACTGTAGCGTGGACGCCGGTCACCTCCGGGCATTTCCTTGGGTTTCTTCTCGTTGTCACCTCTTTGGCAGGGCCTGGAACGGCACCCGGCCCTCAGCCTTAGACCAGCAGGCCGTGGACCTCCGTGGGCCTGTTGGATGTCTTTCCCGGGAACAGTGAGCCAGGGGATCCTCTCCTGACTCGGGTCACGGACCTTGTGTTTCTGCCACTTGTAA
Organism: Urocitellus parryii; assembly: GCF_045843805.1. NCBI lineage: Eukaryota > Metazoa > Chordata > Mammalia > Rodentia > Sciuridae > Urocitellus > Urocitellus parryii. Next base: position 2,487,929 of record NC_135537.1, on the reverse strand, counting down.
CAGGAAACCTGAGCCGTGTGGACACCTGAGGCCTTGGGACAGCCTCCTCAACTGTGGGTGGAGAGGAGGTGATGGACAGGAAGAGGCCAGGCCAGACACCTCTGCCTCCACCCTGCTGTGGGAGCAGAGCCCCTGCAGGGTCGCCGGGGGGTGGGGAGAGGAAGCCGGCCTGGACCTGGCAGCCCCTCCCGTAGAACCCACCTGGGGTGTCAGGGGAAGGGTTCAGCCTCCCTCAGCCTCTGTCTTTCCCAGGAGGGAAAAGTAGATCCCAGGGATGTCTTCCACCCCCCCCAGGAGCTCCTCTAATAACCCGTGGGTGCTCTTCCTGCTCCAGGCGTGGTGTGTGAGCGACCCACTGACCCTCAGGGAGGCCTGACCCCTGCTGGCAAGGCACTGTGCCCTCCCTGCCTGTGGTCGCCATGGGAGGCCCAGCCCTTCTGCAGACGAGGAGACCAAGGCCCGGGAGGCCCACAGCTTCTCCAAGTTCACAGCCTGTGTGTGCACCAGGGCAAAGCTAGCCTGCTCTGATGGCCTAGATTGGGCTTGCACTCTTCCACGGTTGCCCCAACTCCTCTTGTGAGCCTCCGCGGCATCACATCTTGTCCCCGGAGATGCCATCTGGATGGCAGAGAGGTGAGCTCACAGATGGGAATCTGCCCCACACCCAGGTCCTGCCGGTGTTTGCCAAGCTCCCTGGCACCTCCAGATGCACCCCTCAGCCCACGGGTCCCAGCGCTGCCCCAGGAGGCCAGCAGGGGGTGACGGGGTGCAAGGAGGGAGAGGCCATCCCCGCTGCTGGGCCCGGTGCTGGTGAGTGAGTGACACAACTAATTTCCCAAACACCATCTGAGCTGGGCGCATGTTGACGAGGAGGATGCTTTCTACATTTTTAAATTAGAAATTACATTTTTTTCCTGCCAAAATAAAGATGAGAAATCAAATGAATCTGGTTCAAAAAGGGGCTGGAACCAGGGGAACTGTGCCTGCCAGGCTCTCTGTTGAGCAAACAGACTGGAGCCCGGCGCCGTCTGGAGGTGGGTCCCAGGGCCTTGGCGCTGCCGGGCAGCCCAGCAGCAGCTCTGGCTGGCATCAGCAGGGCGGGCAGACTCGGGCTGCAGTGCTCAGCTGTGTGCATGATGCTGCCCACATGGTCACCCCATTCTGCAACTGGGGAACGGAGGCCCAGCCTGGAGGCTCAGAGAGGAGGCTGGCCAGGGTCAGAAGGCTCACAGGCTGCCCTGACCGAGCAGCTCCACTGTGGGCTCTGGCTCCGTTTCCCTCTTGGATCACAGCCGCTCTCTGGAGGACTGGCTTTCAGGTGGACAGAAGCCCGCAACATGGGCATCTGCGGGCGGCTGCTGGCCTGCTGTCTTCCTCGCTCCTCTGAACACTGTAATTTCCGTGATCTGCAGCCGCTCTTTGTCCTCTCGGCTTCTGGAATGGAGCATGGGAGACCACCAGGGGCTCGTTCTCGGCAGCTCCCAGCCGCCCCCCGGAGTCCGGTCAGCTCCTCCCTCTGCCTTCCTCTGGCTGGTTTCTGGCCCTGGGCGCCCCTGGCCCAGCTGCTGCCCCTCCACTGCCTCCTGCTACCTCGCACTCCAGGCCTCCTGCTCCCTGTGTGCCCACCTGCAGGAGCTCATCCTGGCTGCATGAAGCCAGAGCCTCTGCAAATCGTCCAGACTCCAAGAGCAGGGGCAGGCTGGCTGGCAGAGCTCGGCCTTCCGAGACTGGAGATGCTGGTGCCACAGGTGACCACTCCCTAGGAGGCCGGCCCAGGGCAGGGTGGCACCCACGGCCACAGCTGGGCTGGGCCCAGGAGGTGCAAGCCTGCAGCATCCCCAACAGATGGGCCCTGAATGCCCCACTCTGCATGCTGCCCTGACCCTGCCACCCCCTGGAAATCATCTCCCAGGCTGTCCCTGGCCCCCTCCAGAATCCTGCACTTGAGCTGCCCCCAAGGCCATCACTGTGGGCGTTTCTGGAATATGCGATGAAAGTTTTTGCCACATCCCAGCCACAGATACCCTTCTATGTGAAAGGAGAGGGCTGGTCCATGGCAGCCTGGCTGGGCTCAGGCTCCAGGCCAAGTGGGGAAGGAGCCAAGGCCAAGGGTATGGCCCACGAGCCACTGACGCAACCTTCTCCAAGGGCAGACCACAGAGATGAGGACAGCAGAGTGACCGCCGGGCCAGGGACCAAACGGGCATGAGTGCAACAGCGGGCAGCATGGGGGCCTGGGAGGGACAGCAGCCCCACACCCCACTTCCCAGTGCACCAAAGTGTGTGGGGACAGCCACAGAGCCACGTGCACACACTCACACAGGGTGACAGGCACACAGAGTCACACTCTTGATACAGACCCACAGGTAAACGGGCATACATGTAGACATGCGTAGATAGACACAGATACGTGAATGCGCGCACACACACACACAGATACACACCCAGAGACACAGACACACAGCACGATGCTCAGAGACACGGAGACAAATCGCACGTGGCTACACACAGAGACACGCATCAAGACTCACTCAGATGTACTACAGACACGTCCACACACACAGACACACACACAGACTCATGCCACCGCAGGTGAAGGCAGCGGGCCCGTCGCTGGGTCCCGGGTCCCTGTGAGCTGAGGTGGGAGGGGGCCCTGGGAGACCAGGGCAGGGGACACAGCTCTTCCATACTAGTGTGTAGCTTCCCGAGCCAAAGTATTTCAAAATAAAAGTGATCAAGAGAAGGGACAGGAGAGACAGAGGGGAGATGCCACAGGAAGGAGGGACGGAGGGAGCAGGCTCTGCAGAGAGGGACCAAGATGGAATGCAGGCAGGAGGGAGGCCAAGGCCAGCAGGAGGGAGAATGGAGGAGGAGGGCAGCGAGTGACATCCTGTGTGGGCTCTCCCGGGTAACAGCCTGCAGATGGCCAGTCCCCTGCGGTCCACGGGTAGGCCCAGGCAGGGAAAAAGGCCAAGGTGCTGCCCGGGCTGGGCACTCCTGAGGGTCAGGCGAGAGGAGGCATCCTGGGGGCGCTGGCCCTGGAGCCTCAAGGCAGAAGAACCCTGGTGGGCTCTCTGCTGCTGAGCCTGGGCCCACGGCCACCTTTCCAGCTGAGCATGACCCTGGTGACCAGGAGCAAGCCCTGCCTGCCCGCCTAGCACACTGTGGCCTCGTCTCTGCTCCAGCCTCCCTGAGCCTCCGGGGCCGCCCGGGAGAGGGTGGGAGAGACTGCTCCTTTCAGCCCAGCGATTGCTCGCTGCTCGGGAGGGGGCTGCGGCAGGAGCAGGTGCTGGGTCCCTCTTCCCTCGTCCCTCCTCCCTCCCCCCTGAGTTCTCTTGGCAGCAGAGGGGGGCAGAGGGATTTTATGCAGGGCTGTTCGTTGGTGGCTGTGGTCCGCGGCTGTGATGTCACTGCTGCATGCACAGCTGCCCGTCCACCCATCCTGGGCAGACGTCAGTGGGGCCCTCGGCTCCACCAGGGCAGCAGCATAGGGGGCAGGGTGGCTGGGGAGGGTTGTGGGGGGCAGTGCAGAGAGGTGCAGCCGGGGAACCCAGGCGGCCCCCTGCCCCTCCCCAGAGCCGGCAGGTAGCCCACCTCGGAGGGTCCTTGCTGCGTCCTGAGAGTCGCCCCTCCTGTGTGACAGGGCTTCCTCCCAGCAGAGGACCCAGGGACCATGGCTCTGGACGTCCACCTGTGGCGGGGCGGCAGGAAGGCCAGGGTGGATCGCCCCAGCCCTGCAGCAGTCAGTGGCCACACTGCTGGCCCCACAGAGCCCGTGGTCCACATCCGGGGTTTTGCAAACTGGCTCTTCAATGCCGGGTTGTCCGGGGGACATGGGCCGAGCGAACCTCTTGGTCATTCTGTTGCTGGCCGACGAGGCTCTGTCTCTCTGTCTGGTTCACAAGTCACCACTGAGCCCTTCCCCAGCACCCGGCTCCCCGCCAGGCTTGACCCCCCTGTGGATTCCTAGAGCATCACTCCGGAAGCTTTGACCTTCAGACCCACACTGCTTCAGGGTCCAGTCCCGACCAGGCGGCCCGACCTTGGAGACCCTTCCCTAGGTATTATGTGCCCCTGCGACCTGCACAGCCCCACCCCTGAAGCCCAGGGTGCGATCCCCGCTCCTCAGTGAGTCCCGAGGCCCTGGCAGAGGCCTGGCTCCATCCCGGGCCCCTTCCCTGAGTGCAGGCCTCTTTGACTGACTGTGAGGACAGGTTGTCCCCGTCCTCCCAGAAGCCTCCCAGGAACCTCAGGCCAAGATGCCCACCTGGCAGAGATGAAGCCACCCGATGTGGGGACAACTGCCTTCCTGCTGGCCTCGTGTGGAGGACAAAGAGCTGGGGTCAGATACAAGCTGACCGGTGACTTATGCAGAAGACGCTGCCCTCTACCCAGTACTATTTGTCCAAAGACCACTTGGAAGGGAGTCTTGGAAGCTCGCTGAACCCCAGCCACAGTGTGGTTAGGGAAAGAGCCACACAGTGGCCAGGGCAGGTGGCCCAGTGTGAGAGGTGGGTGGCTATGCCCAGCATGGTGGGCCCAGGTAGGTGTCTGCTGGGGTCCCTCCAGACCAGATGGACCACAGCCTAGTTCCCCAGTCCCCGAGCCCCTGGCTGGGCAGCTGTACTCCTGGGGAACTTCAGGGCTGGCAGAGGGAGATTCACAGAACACCTGCCAGGCCTCTGCCCTCTGCTGGACCCCCGGAAAACAGACTGAGGAAGGAGACTCTAAGCCAGCCATGGTGGTGCACACCTGCAATCCCAGCTGCTCAGGAGGCTGAGGCAGGAGGGCTGAGTTCAAAGCCAGCCTCAGCAACTTAGTGAGACCCTGTCTCAAAATAAAAAATAAAATGACTGAGGATGTGGCTCAGTGGGTAAGCCCTGGGGTTCAATCCCCAGTACAAACTGACAAACAAACACAGTGTGAGCTCCTGAGCTGAGTCAGGGCCTTGCCCTCCTGGCCCCTGGCACGAGAGGAGGGGAGGAAGGGCCCGTCGTCTGGCCCTGGCAGGAGGTGGGGGCTTCTCAGCCCGCAGGCTGGCCTCTGGCCACAGAGGTTCCTGGGATGGACAGAGGCTCAGCCCTGCTTAGGAAGTTTGCTGAGGCTTAGACGAGGAGCCGGGATTGGGAGCAAGTGGGAGAGGCCACAGCTGTCCACACACGCCTGTCCGGGCGTCAACGAGGGGCACCTGGGCTCAGCCCTGCTGCACGGGGGACAGTTGGCCAGCATTTTGCTGGTGTCTCAGTTCTCAGATCTAATTCACACTGGAAAACCGAGAAGCCTACCTCTCGTAGGCCCCCATCTCTCAAAGGCCCCAACAGAGGCAAAGGGGTAAGCATAAGGAAGTGAGCTCTATAGGGGTGTAGATGGAGTCCCCATCCTGGTCACACACTGAGCCCTGCTCCTGGTTGCACACTGAGCCTTGGCTGAGCCCTGATCCTGGTCACACACTGAGCCCTACTCCTGGTTGCACACTGAGGCTTGGTGGAGCCTTGATCCTGGTCACACACTGAGCCCTATTCCTGGTTGCACACTGAGCCTTGGCTGAGCCCTAATCCTGGTCACACACTGAGCCCTGCTTTTGGTTGCACACTGAGCCTTGGCAGAGCCCTGATCCTGGTCACACACTGAGCCCTACTCCTGGTTGCACACTGAGGCTTGGCTGAGCCCTGATCCTGGTCACACACTGAGCCCTACTCCTGGTTGCACACTGAGGCTTGGCAGAGCCCCGATCCTGGTCACACACTGAGCCCTACTCCTGGTTGCACACTGAGGCTTGGCAGAGCCCCGATCCTGGTCACACACTGAGCCCTACTCCTGGTTGCACACTGAGGCTTGGCTGAGCCCTGATCCTGGTCACACACTGAGCCCTACTCCTGGGTGCGCACTAATCAGCTTGGTCTGCTCCAGCCCGGAAGCTGGGGGCTGTGGTAGGGGGAGTCTGGTTAAGGAGCCCCTCTGCACACTGAGACTCAGGTTCGAGCACTCCTTCCTTCTCTGGGGACAGTGAGTTCCTCGCACATGGGTCAGGGCATTCTGCACCCCAGGGACTCTCTGTGCTCACTTGCTCTGGGCAGGTGGCTCCTAATGATGCCCGCTGAGGTGCCTCCTGAGTTTAAGAGGGGTCCTGCCATCCCAGGGGACCCAGCACTTAGCCTCCACCTCCACCTTGTGGCCTTGAGCTGTGGGTCCTGGGCAGGGCGGTCTCAGGGGGAGGAGGTGGGTGGGGCCCTTCTTCCCGCTGCCCCGGCTTCTCTCTAGACCTCTGGAACCGACACTGGAAGCCAACTGAGAGTCACCTCCCTGTCTGGGAACCGACCCAAGCCATCAAACAGAATTAAGCAATCAAGCCCTCCTCCTTCCCCGGGTCCTCGGGGTCCTGGGGGCCCAACCAGCAGAAGCCCACTTTACAGTCCTGGGCCTCGGCCAGCAGGGAGGCCAGCAGGGAGGCCAGCAGGGAGGCCAGCAGGCCCTAAGGCTCCAGCACGCCCGTCTCAACATGCCCTCGATTCTTTCCCACATAAATATGCAGCCTTTAAAATTTAATAAAAAACATACCAATTATAAAAGCTATTTACCCAGTCAAATCAATCATGGGCCTGGCGTGTTTATGCCCGAGCACCTGATTTCAGCTCGTAAGTCACTTTTACACCCTCTTTAGGTGCTAACGACCCAAATGAGCTGGCAGCAGTTCGAGTGATGGGCCACCTACCCTGGCCGCACCCCCTTCCTTGGGGCCCAGGAAGCTGGTTGCTCCAGGGTGGCTGGGTAGAGCAGGGTGTGGAGCCTCTGGCCTCAGGCCCATCTCCCTCTCCCCTGCAGGTAGGAGCATCGAACTCACCTCCTCCAGGGAGCCCTCCCTGACCACCCCAGGACAGAGGGTGCCCCTCTCCTCTCTTCCTGGACACGAGCAAAGGGTTCAACTTCCCACTGTCTGCAGCTGAGACAGGGGCTCCTGGGGGTGGGCACAGAGGTGCAGTGGAACAGGGTGGAGGGGGAGAGCCAGGCAGGGGGCTGCAAGCCAGTGAGGACCCAGACTTCCTGGGCCTGGTCAGCCAAAGCCCAGAAGGGAGACGCTGGGCCAAGGAGAAGTCTGTGCCGTTTGGGGATTCAGTGGGTGCGCAGCATGGAGCAGAGGGAGGGCAGGAGGGCAGCGTCTGGCTTTAGTCTCGCCTCTTCCTGACCTCCACACTTGAGGCCCGTCTGGACCTCCTGAGCCTCGTGTCCCCACCTATGACGGAGACTGGAGTGGGTCTGAGCAGTCGGTGGGAGGCAGGCAGGTCCTCCTGCCACTCACCAGTCACGACCGGAGCTGGTGTCCCTCTGCTCTCCGCCTGGCTTCAGTGGCGTCCACCGGGAGGCAGCTCTGCTTGGAGGCTAAGCATACAGACTGATATCAGGGCCACTGGGGTCGGGGTCCCTCTTGGCCGGTCACTCAACGTGCAAAGCTGGACAGATCTCTTGGCCTTTTTGTGCCTCAATTCCTTGTGGAAACCCACATACCACCACAAAGACCTTACCTGTATTCAAATGTCTGCTGGATTGCAGATACAACAGCTGGAGCTGCAGCAGCCGTCAAGCAAGACCACCAGGCAAAGGGAGCTTGACCTCTGGCAGCTGGGCCCTAAGTGCCTCCCCAGTCTAGGGCTTCAGTCTGTTGAGGTGAGGACACAATGCAGGGGCCGGCTCTTCCCTGCCCGCGAGCTGTGACGGTGTCTAGCGGTGGACGGTCTCTGTGCTTCAGCTGCCTTTTTCCTAACAGGGACCAGGGACAACTCTGCTGGGGGTCCCTTGGGGATTAGGAACTGGGTAAGCTGTGAGGCCCGGGGCCTGCCATGTGGCAGGGCTCGCCACAGCTCAGCGAGTTGGCTGAAAGTCCTGCCGTGTGCTCCGTGATCAGTTAGGAAATCTGCACATTTTATTCTGCTTAATCCTCTCAGCTTCCTGTTGGAATTTATCAGAAACCTCCTCAAAGGTTTCCAATCCACATTCGCAACGTTGAAGCTCAGTGGCAAGTCACAGAGACTCAGAACAGCTATGGCCTAGAGAGGCCCTGTCTTCCCTTTCCACAGGCCTAGGGGTGGGCAATCCAGGGACCAGGCTGCTTCAGTCCTATGGGTGCACTGAGCCACGGAGCCTGCAGTTCCAAAGCCACATCATGGTGCAAAATGGGGGCTGCAGCTCCAACATCACATCCTAGGGCCCAGGAGAAGGGAGGCAGGAGTGGCAACAGACTGCTGATCCTGCCTCTGAAGCTGCCCCTGTCACTGCTCACAGCTCAGTGCCGGGCACAGCAGCATCTAGCTGCAAGGGAAGCTGGCAGGTGACTGTGTGTGTGCTGTTGCCCAGTGCCATCAAGGAGGGAGGGCGGAACCGCACAGCAGGACCGCCACACCGACCGACGGGCCGACACTGGGCCCTTGTCCAGCATGGCCGTAGTGGCCTCTCCTGGGAAGATGCCATCTAGCCTAAAGCAGGACGTCTTAACCTCCAGACAGTGACCTTAGGAGCTGGGCGATTCTGTGTCCTGGGGCAGGGGCTGTGCTGTGTTCTGTGCCCTGTAGGATCTCAAGTGGCATCCCCACCCTGCACCCACTGGGTGCCCCTGCCTTGCTCCTGTTGTGACAACCAGAGATGGCCAAATGTCCCCGGGGGGGGGGGTCCCTGATTGAGAACCAATACAGGGACGTGGGAGAAGAAAGCCCTCCAGGAGGGACCGCGTGGGGACTTCCTGGCCCCGGGCCCCACCCAGGAGTGCTGCTCTCCAACCTCCATGTCTGCAGGCGGGAGGTGCCCCTCCAACCCCCTCTTGCACCATGAGCTGAAGCAGGCCATGGGCGCTGCTCCTGGCAGGTGCTCACGTGACCCTGGATTGACAGCGCCCGGATGATGGTAAAACACCCACCAGAAGCCGGGAATCCAGAGCCAAAGAGAACCAAAGAGCAAGACATGGGGTGGGGGGTGCATTTAAAACCAGAAGAATAGATGAAATGGCAGCTGGTCACAGGAGACCGGAAACTTTTGCTTATGGCAGATGAGAGAAAGGTTTCTTCTAATTATTTTTCTACAAATATATATCTTTGTGTGCCCAGGAGAGCCGCTGTCCTGTGGAGAGAACTGCCCATGGCACGCTAAGGGCGGGCATCGCTAGTGCGGGACGAGTTCACAAAGGTCCTCAGTAACGCCCGGCCTCAACTAGACACTGACCAAAGCCCACGGCTGCGCGATCCGCATGCAGCCAGGAAGAGACTGTGGAGGAACATGTTCCCTCCCTGGTAATAACGGAAATGCACATTACGACAAAATTCTCCTCTTATTAACATGGGGACAGACACTGAGATGTGCCGATGTCCACAGTGTGCTTTTGGGCTGGAAGCTGCGTGCTTCGGGGCTGAGCCTGGGGGGCTGTGTTGGGGCAGGCAGGGACTCCCGGGAGCAGGCAGCCGGCCACGTGACCACACTTCTAGAAAGCCCCCTCTCAAGACGGGCAAGTTAATTGCTTGGCTGCTGTCCCGAGGAAGTAATGCGAAACACAAAAATATACATTTGTAGCAAAATAATTAGAAGAAACCCAAGTGCCTGAACATGGGGAATGTTTAAGTAACCTGTGGTTTATCCACTCGAAAGAATATTACAGCCATTAAAAACTAATGTTTGCTAAGAGTCCGTGCAGAGACCTCGTGCAGGGAAGGAAAGGCAGGATCCTAACAAGACACCATGCGACGATGCGACGTGTTCCAACAGGGAAATGAGGAGATTGGGGCCTGTCAGAGGGGCTGTGAAACAAAGTGCCTTAACCAACGGGGGGAGGGGGGACCGGCCTGCAGGGACACGGCCTGCGGGACATCCTGCGTGAGCCCGCCCAGCCGTGCGGTGGGTGCAGGCAGAGCTGCTTTGCTGGCTCCGGCTGTCCCCCAGGGTCTCTCACCCAGACGGCTCTACCCTCCACAGGACTCACACACGTTTCTGCAGGAGCCCTGCTAGCTGCAAAAGAAATGGCTTGTGAGAAATAATTGACAGAGGGGGGGATGCGGGCTTGCTGGCAGCACCCCCCCCCCCCCCCGTGGTGCTCCCCCAGCCCTGGCCCCTCCCTGGGGTGGGGCAGGCAAGGTAGGTGCCAACTGGCCTCCTAAATCCATTTAGGGAAGGTGTTGGCCGCTGGGGACAACACGGAGCAGAACATGCCTGCCACATTCACAGTGGCATGCCTTGAGTCACACGTGTGTGCGGCAAACGTGACAGATATTTGTGTAAAAGGCTCTTCCCCGTGGCGCCGGCCCGGGAGTAGCTAGATTTCACATTAACTCCTCTGTCATATCTGGAGGGTCAGCAGGAGTCTCTTTTGTGCCTCTGGTCCCAGCTTAATGACTGGTCAAGTCCTGGTTTGGGTGAGAAGTTTCAGAGTCCTGCCGTCCTTCCTGCTCTCCGAGGGGACGGTCATGGGTGGTGGCTGGTCTCGGATGCTCCTGGATGCCCCACTCAGCACTCAGAACCCAGGGAAGACTGAGGTCTGGGGGCCTCTGAAAAATCCAAGTCCACGGACAGCCATGTACAGGTCACTCTAGGGCCGGGGGCTGCTCCCCACACGACGCCCTGGAGACCTGGACAGTAACCTGGAGGCCTCGGGGAAGCCGTGGCACATCTCAAGCCACCCCCTGCCTATGTGGCCACGGCCTGCACAGGGCCAGGATCCTGACAGTAGCTGTGGGGTCCTGGCTTTGCTGGTGGCTTGGGCAGGGACAGGCCTTTTAAGCTGGGCCACACCGGCCCTCCCCGCTGGCCACAGGAGGCCATCCTGCTGCTTCCCACCACCAACCCTGCCCTGTGGGGCTGGTCACATGGATTTGTCTCCTGCCTCTGGGCCAGGGAGTACCCCATTTTCCCTGGCTTTCCCAGGGGTGACTCCCACCCTCCAGTGAGGCCCCCAGTGAGCAGATCTGCTGTGGGGTGGGGTTGGCCGGCACCCCACCTCAGCTGCGCAAGTCCTCCAGCCGTGGAGGTGGTCTGTGGCCAGGCCACGTGTTGGGAGAGCGTGTGCTACCTAGGCTGGCCAGGCAGAGCGCTGGGGCCTGTGCGGAGGGGCGGGTACGTCTGCAGGCCTCGGGGATCTCTGGGGCTTCCCCACGGGCCGAGGTCTCCTCTCAGCTTCAGGAGTCGCCTCCGGGCTCGAAGGCCCCTCTGATGTGAGCCTGCTCTAGGAGCCATGTCTGGGTTTCAGGATTCCGGGGGGCTAGGTGTGGGGAGCTCCAGTAGCCTCCCGGGGGACTCTGGCTCCATCCTGGTCTGGAAGGTTCTTCTCTACCCTCATGTCGATGCAGATGCACCACGGGGCTCCCACACTGAGTCAGCTCTGGACAGGTGTCAGGTGGAAAGAAGGAGGGTCCCCCCACTGGAGAGGAGGGAGATGGGGACGCTACGGGTCCTGCTCAGAGTGATGTCACTGGAGAGAGAGCACTGTGGCCAGACTGCCCACTCCACCTGTGAACCTGCCAAACCTAGGGCCAGTGACCAAGTCCCTGTGGCTCAGTTTCTCCAATGGCAAGTGGGGCGGGGCGGCCAGCTGTCCCCTGGATGACGATGATTCGGGAGGAGTGGCAGCTGTGGGAGCCGATGGGAGCCCTGCATCAGGCAAGGAGTGCTGAGGGGGAGAGTGGGGGCTGCAGGCCCGCCCAGGGAGCAGCCGCCAGCCTGGGGTGCTCTGGCACGTTCTGGAATAGCTGGTCTGTAAATGTGGGAGTCAGGGAGTTACTGAAGAGGAGGGGGAGCTGGTGGTGGCAGGAGCAGGGTGCTGGGGCAGGGCACATGGCTCAGGCAGAGGGTGCCAGACCTGGGCTGCCCAGGGGAGAGGTGTGTGGTATGCCCTGAGCAGGGCGGCTGGCGGGAGGGCGTGCTGAGAGCTGGGTGGGCAGGGTCGGTGGTGCCCCCAGTGTCACCACGGGCAGCGGAGATGGAAAGGCAGAGGGAGAGGGAGGTGAGCAGGAGCCAGGCTGTGGAGCCCAGCCTTGTCCTTGACCCCTTTACCCTTGGTCTCTGGTTTGGCAAACATGTTCGTGGCTGTGTAGGCTGATGCCAGGGTGCCCGTGTCCTGGTCCCTGAACCTGGAATGTGTCACCTTATGTGGCAAGAGGGCCTTTACAGGCTCCTGAGGTGGGGAGAGGACCCTGGGTTATCTGGTGGGCTCAAGGTCATTGCAAGGTCCTCACAGGAGAGAAGCAGAGAGACAGAGCCGAGGTGGGAGGGCTGCCTGGCAGGTGGAGCAGGAAGGAAGCAGCCTTCCCTGGAGCCCGGGCCCTCCCGCCCGCACCAGCAAGCTGGCCTTCCCAGCCCAGGGCCTGAAGGAGTGACCAGTGCTGCTGTCAGCCACCTCACTGCAGGTGCCCAGTTCTCCAGGTCAGCAGCAGAGAGGCCAGTGATGGGTAGAGCACAGACAGGACAGTTGGGGATGGAGAGAGGAGAAGGAGAGAGGGATGATGGATAGACAGAACACACACACACTCACACACACTCACATTCACACTACACACTCACACCCACAGTCACACCTAAACACACTCACACTCACATGCACTCACACATACTCACACACACTCACACACATGCACTCACATATACTCACACACTCACACTCACACACACACATTCAGGCATGCACACACATTCACACTCTCTCATATACTCACACTCACACTCATACTCATACTCACACTCTCTCATATACTCACACTCACACTCATACTCATACTCACACTCTCTCATATACTCACACTCACATTCACATACACACATTCACACAACACTTGCACTCTCACACACACTCACACTCACACATTCACACACACTTGTACTCTGTCACACACTCACACACACTCACATACACACACTCACACACTCACATTCACACACTCACACACACACACTCACACTCACACTCTCTTACACATTCACACACACTCACACACTCATACACTCACACTCTCTCACACACTGATACACTCACACTCTCTCACACACTCACATTCACAATCTCACACAGTCACACACACACGCATACTCTCACACTCACACACTCACACACACATTCACACACACTCACACTCACACACTCACACATATTCAAATACACATTCACACACACTCACACACTCATACACTCACACTCTCTCACACACACTCACAATCTCACACTCACACAATCACACACACACATACACTCTCTCCCACACTCTCATATACTCACACACACTCACAAACTCACACACATTCACACAATCTCACACACAATCACACACAGTCACACACACACACGTACACTCTCTCACACACTCTCACTCACATTCACACACACATTCACACACACTAACACATACTCACACACACTCTCATAAACACACACATACTCTCACACACACACATACTCACACATACTCTCTCATACACTCACAAACACACACACACTCTCACACATACTCACACACACTCTCACACACACACTCACACATACTCACACACACTCTCTCATACACTCACACACACACACTCTCACACACTCACACATACTCACACACACTCTCATACACTCACACTCACACACATTCACACACTCTCACACACACACTCACACATACTCACACACACTCTCTCATACACTCACACACACACACAGTCTCACACACTCACACATACTCACACACACTCTCATACACTCACACTCACACACATTCACACACTCTCACACACACACTCACACATACTCACACACACTCTCTCATACACTCACACACTCACACACTCACACATACTCACACACACACACACACACTCACACATACTCACACACACACTCACACACACACTCACACACACACTCACACACTCACACATACTCACACACACACACACACTCACACACACACTCACTCACACACTCACACACACTCACACACTCACACACTCATGCTGTGCAGGCTCTCCTCTCAGGACAGCCACAGTGGAGCCACCCCGCCCTGCTCTTCTTTCTGCAGGAAGCCTGGACCCTCATCTCAGGAGCGGGGTCTGTTCCCTCTCTGGAGTCTGGAAGGGCCTGTGTCCCCTGTGGAACAGGCCCCAGGTGACTCCTGAGGCTCAGTCGTAAAGGCGACTGGATCTCTGCCTGGCGCTCTGGGCCACTGCCTTGGAGCTCAGTCACCTTCCGTGGGGAAGGCCAGGTGCCAGTGCCTGCTGCCACCTGGGAAGGTCCTGGCCACAGCAGCTCAGCCTCGCACCCACCCTGCAGGAGGCCTCCTCCACCCTGTCTGTCACAGGCTTCTCTCTGCTGTGCCGGGGGACTCCAGCCTGAGGCTGCAGATGTGGGGGTGCTTGGGCAGGACCCCGGCTTTGAGACATGAGGTCGGCTCCTCACCTAGGCAACACTGTCGAGCAAAGGGCCCAGGTTAGGTGCCAGAGAGCTGGGCCTGGTCCAGGGCCTGGCAGGGATGCCAGTCAGCTAGTGGGACCTTCCTAGGTTGGGGTCCCAGGACTGTGGGCAGGGCAGCAGCCTCTGGAAGCAAGGGAGATTGTCCTTGCCACCTGGGTGGGCCTCACCAATCAGCAGAAGGCCATGTGAGCAGCACTGAGCTCCCAGGGGAAGAAATGAAAAAATCCTGCTTCCTGATAGCAGCGCCCGCACCTGCTGGCCTGCCCTGCAGATATCAGACTGGCCAGTCCAACCACCCTTGGAGTGTGCCTCCCAGGCCTAGAGCCCACCCTCACTCAGTCCCTCCATCCAGCCTCACCATCACAGGGTTCCCAGGTCCTGCCCTCGGCCTCGGCATCGGCAGCCCCATGTTCATGGGAACCTGGCCATGCGGTCACACCCAGGAGGTTGGAGGCAGCCCAGCTTGTGCCCAGGAGGCGGACTGCATCAGACACCAAGCCGCCACCCACTGGGACTCAGCAGGCAGGGCCTGGTGGGGCTCTGTAGGCCGGGAAGCCTACAGTGGACAGTGGACGTGTCTGCAGGGCGGCTGCCCTCCGGGGCCAGGAGAAAGGGGCTCTGCTGTGGCTTACCTCCTCCGGGCTCAGGGAGGAACTGGCCCTTCTAAGGCCCCTTTGTCCAGGCCAGGCCTCTAGCACAACTTGGACAACTCCGAGCCAGGCTGGCCAGGGGTTCACAGGAAGTCCTTCCCCTCCGCCATCTCACATGACCTGGTTAGGAGATGACTGTCCTGTGCTCACTCCGGCCCGGCCCGGGGGTAGGCAGCCTGAGGACACCATCATGGAATCTGCATGCTGCAGAGGACAGGTGTGCTGGACAGTGGCTGTTCTTCCCAGGTTCCTAGACAGGGCAGGACTGAAGCCCTTTCTCAGCAGGGGACCCAAGTGGGGACTGCTGGTGAGCCTTTAATAAGAGAGCTACGCCCCCCACTATTCCAGGAGGGGTCTGGCCACTGACCTGAAGGGAAAGGGGGATAGGGAGGGAGGGGAGAAGGGAAAGCAAGAGGGAGAGAGAAGGGGAGGGAGGGAGGAAGTGAGAGCAAGGGGAGAGGAGGGAGGGAGAAGGAGAGAGGGAGGGGGAGGGAGAGAGGGAGGGAGAGAGGGAGAGGGAGGGGGAGAGGGAGGGGGAGAGGGAGGGGGAGGAAGAGGGAGAGGGAGGGAGAGAGGGAGAGGGAGGGGGAGAGGGAGGGAGAGGGAGGGAGAGAGGGAGAGGGAGGGAGAGAGGGAGAGGGAGGGAGAGAGGGAGAGGGAGGGAGAAGAAGGGGAGGGAGAGAGAAGGGGAGGGAGGGAAGAAGTGAGAGCAAGGGGAGAGGAGGGAGGGAGAAGGAGAGAGGGAGGGGGAGGGAGAGAGGGAGGGGGAGGGAGAGAGGGAGGGGGAGGGAGAGAGGGAGGGGGAGGGAGAGGGAGGGGGAGGGAGAGAGGGAGGGGGAGGGAGAGAGGGAGGGGGAGGGAGAGAGGGAGGGGGAGGGAGAGAGGGAGGGGGAGGGGGAGGGAGAGGGAGAGGGAGGGAGAGAGAAGGGGAGGGAGGGAAGAAGTGAGAGCAAGTGGAGAGGAGGGAGGGAGAAAGGGAGAGGGAGGGAGAGAGGGAGGGGGAGGGAGAGAGGGAGGGGGAGGGAGAGGGAGAGGGAGGGAGAGAGAAGGGGAGGGAGGGAAGAAGTGAGAGCAAGTGGAGAGGAGGGAGGGAGAAAGGGAGAGGGAGAGGGAGGGAGAGAGGGAGGGGGAGGGAGAGAGGGAGGGGAGGAAGAGGGAGAGGGAGGGAGTCTGGTGGGAGGGGGGGTGGCTAGAGAGTGGCCTGGAGAGAAGAGAGCCCTGGCTGGGGCTGCCAGCGGAGGGCGGAGCAGCCTCCTCTGTCCACCACTGGCCTAAAGCAGCCTCAGGACCCCTCCCTCCCTGCAAGCCTGTTTCCCTGGAGCCCCGCCCCCTGGCTCTGCCCACCCTTGTCCTTGCTGGCCTCTGAGTGCCCTGGAGGTCACCTGGCTGGTCCTGAGCCCCCAGCCGGCAGGGGCTTCCCCCTCAGACCCACCTTCTTTGTCCCTCTTCTTGCCAGTGCCATCCCGGTGTCCTCCGCAGGAGCACAGGGTGGGCAGACCAGAGGGACCTGCCTTGTCTCTGTCCCACCCAGCCCTCCAGGATCAGGATGGGGCGCCTCTGAGGCTCCTTGTCCTGTCAGCCCCTGGGGGACTTGCCAAGCTCCTGGGAATCAAGGGGAGATTCTCACCTGGGCTCGGGAGCACCACATCTTGATTTCCCTCCTGCCCCGGATCCCACTTCCTGCCAGGAGAGGAGGAGTGACAGGCGGCTGTGTCACCTGAGGGCACATCATTTGATGGGAAAGCGCCTTTCCAGGGTAGGAAGGGGCGGGAGTGCTGGGTTCCCTGGGCCACCGTCCTGAGGGGCCTTGACGGGGGTCTGCAGGTGCCCTGCTGGGCTGGGGCTGGGCTGGGAGGAGCAGGGGGGTCCAGAAGCATGGCCTCCCTGGAGGAGCCAGAGCCAGAGCCGGCAGAGATCATCCCGCACAGCACAGGATCTCTAGGGGGTGTGGTATGGCCAGGAGGCACCATGGGGTCTGTGGAAGCAGCAGAGTCATTGTCACTGAGGGAGGTTCCTGGAATCCAAGGCCTCGACACGCCCAAATTCATGACCAGGAAGACTGGGCTCCCGATGCACGATGCACGTGCCCAGCCCTGGCGGGGCACAGCGTCATGAAGAGTGTTTGCCGACAAACACGGGTCACTTCTGATGTTGTCACCCTGACAGCTGAGTTCAAGGCCATTTATGAACTGCCCTCAGGTCCCCCCTCAGCTGAGCTGTGCTCTGCTACAGAAGGACTTGGGGGCATGAGGAGGTCTCCAGGAGCAGGTGGAGTCTCACCTGCCTGTCCTGGACTGCAGGGACAGAGTGTCCAGGGTCTGCAGACTCCAGGTCTTCAGGGGAGTGTCCAGGGCCACCTGGGCAGGTTCAGACAGGTCCCAGAACCGCCTTCTCAGAGGTGTCCCTCACTCTAGGGCAGCTGCAAGGGCCTGTCCTGCCTGGGAACCCAGCCGCCCCACCTTGCCTGCCAAGGGCTTCCACAGCACCAGTCCCCCTGCTCGGAGCCCTCCTGGGCCCCTGGGTGGGGTAGGGGGTCCTCCTAACCTTCCCCTCTTGCGCTTGGGGTCCCACTGTCTCTGCTCCTGAGGTCCTGCTGGCCCGCAGCCCCTGCCCTGCCTCGGCCCTGACATTCTAGTTCCGGCGCAGGTGGGGCTGGTCCTGGCTGCCTAGGAAGGTTGGCAGCCCCCCAGCCCCTCCTGGCTCAGCAGCTGCCCCCAGACCTGCGTGAGCCCCTGGCTGGACACATCCGGGGCTTCCTCTACAAGCACCCCCAGTGGCCAGGGCAGCTCTCAACCCTCCCTGTCCACCCTTCCTTGTCCTCCTCCTCTTCCTCTCTGCTCCCTCATGTGGCCTGGCATTCTGGGAACTCCAAGTGTCTGGGGGGCATTCTGCAGTGGTGGGCTTTCTGGCTTTGCAGCAACTGGTCTTAAGGCCTGGCACTGGTGCCCTGATCTCCTCAAACCCCATTCTGCAGCAGCCCTGGTGACAAAGAAAAGTTGGCGTCACCCACCTGGCAAGTGAGGGGGTGGCAGGCAGTCCCCAGGCCTCCCAGCCCTGAACCTCTTCTATTTATAACACAAGCCCTGCGTCGGCAATTGCTATTCAGCTCAGGGGAGGCTGTGAAATAAAATTGTATAACAGAATTTATTCTTCCCAGTCCTCCTATTAAATCTCACCTCAGAACCTGCTCCCCAGCCCGGGGACCCCCGCGTCTCCTCGGGGCAGGCTCACCAGGACTGCCACCTGCTCGGAGCCTCCAGCTGCCAACCCGGCTCACGTCTGCGCCAGGGAGTTCAGATCTGCCTGTCCTTAGGGCGGCCATGGGAAGCTGGGTCCCCGGCTCTGGCAGGAGACTCCAAGGACCCTGGGGCTTTGGAAGCAGGAGGGGCACGGGCTGCAGCCGGGCATGGCAGGCAACTGGCCTTGGAAGTGGCCAGGGCCATTCAGGTCCCAGTCCTCCCACCCCCACCCTTCTACTCCCATGGTGTGCCCTTGCAGGGGAGCTGCCCTCCTTGTCCCCCACGAGGACCAGCCCCAGGGCCCTGGGCAGCTCAGGCTCCCAGTGCTTCCCCTGCCCTCCCCCAGCCCGACCCCCAGGGTCCTGGCCATCCAGGGTGGTCATGGGCTTTGCCTCCGCGGGGTGGACAGCGGGTGTTCAGCAGATGCCTGGGCCAGAGCTAAGAGCCTGGCCTGCTTGGGGAGGTCCCAGGGAGGGGTTTCCACCGCCTTTCCCACAGGAACCAGTTTCCAGCCCGGGTCAGGCAGATCAGGCCGCCCGTGAGCTGACCGGGGAGAGCCCACCAACTCCAGGCTTTTACCAACCAGCTCTTCCCTCTCTAAGGAGTGGGCCATCCTTGCCCCAAGGGGCTGGTCTCTCGGGACGGGGACTCTGCCAAGGCATCCATCCCCTCATCCAAACTGCGTCAGATCAACAGAGCCACCCTTCTGCAGGCTGAGCCTGGAGGCTGGCCTCCCGGGCGCCTAGCCCCCGCCTGGCCTGCGGGGCTGGGCCGTGAGTGGGGCCACCGCTCCTGGTGAGGCCTCTCTGAACTCCCCTAGACAGCCCTCCCGGGCCTGGAGCAGGGCCAGACCTAAATGTAGCTGAAGAAGCGGCCGCCCACGCAGCCTGCGGCAGCCTCGGTGTTTTTAGAGTAATTTCCTCAGGAGGGAGGGGTGGGTGTGGAGGCCCAGACACGGCTCTGTGCCCACGTGCTGTGTCCTCACGGGGCATGGCTGCTCCCCACCCCACCCTGAACCTGCAGAGCTGAGGTTCCGAGGGGCCCCCTTGCCAGGGAGGAATCCGAGGTGACCCAGGGCTTCCCAGCCCAGAGCCCTCACCCTGGGACCAGCTCACTGTCCCCACAGGCTGGGAGAGCCCCATCTTGCCACCATTCTGTAAGGGTCCTAACAGGCCACAGTGCCCAGCGTCCCTGTGCCACACAGCCTTGTCCTGAGGGCAAGATGGCCTTCAGAGGAGGGAGGCAGGTTGGCCAGGTGCCCTGGGCTGCACAGAAGGCCTGCTCTGTCTGCACAGAATGTCACAGGCAGAGAGTGGGAAGAGTGTCCCAGGGCCCCCAAGCGGGGGCCTGGGGCAGGCCTTTCTGCCCTGGGGTCCCTCGGTGCGGCACTCTCCGAGGCACAGGTGCTGATAATGACGACGGTGGTGGGGACCTGGTAGTGCTGTGTGGTGAGGGGGCCACCAGGTCCCTTCCGCCGCCAGGCCCCCAGAGCTCAGCTCCTCGTCCATCCTGGCTCCTGGGTCTGGGCTGCCGGCTCAGCCCTCCCTCCCCTGCAGCCCTGCGGGTGGCCAGGGACCCCACGTGTGGCCAGAAGCGAGGAGACTTTACTAGGAAGGAGGCACTAGGACAGGGCTCGAGCAAGGGGCCGGGGGGGGGGGGAGGGCACGGTCCTGAGGCCGAGGCTGGGGGGCTCCTCTGTGGTCAGGGGCTCCACAGCCTCACAGGGGTCAAGGTTACAGCCCACTTAGGCCAATGTGACGCCAGGCAGGAACCAGGCAACGTCACTCAGTGACAGCCCCCGAGAGGTGAGGCAGGGCTGGAGGCTCACCTGGGGACGGAGCCCGTGCCTGGAGGCTGGCCTCCCGGGGCACCAAGCCCACCAGCAGGGACTTGTCCAGTTTGAGTTCTTCAGTACTAGCTTATGAGGTGGCCTGGGGTGATGAGCACCAACCCCAAATGTCTTTTGACTTTGTCCCTTTCTCTGTCACCACGAGACTCCTGGGAGATGCCCTGTGGGGTTGGCTGTTGAATGTCCCCTGCTCTAGATAGGGGTCTGTGTTTCCTGCAGGGGAAGGTCCCACCACCCTGTTTTGTCCCTCTGGGGCAGCTCCAGGTACTGGAGCTGAGCAGTCACGGGTGACTGGCTGAGGGGGTCTGATGGCCAGGTCACCTGCAGGTAAGACTTCCTCTCCATACCTGCCGTCCCTACGCTCCCGTCTTGCCAGTCCTAGGCTGCAAGGACAGCTCATCTGACTCTCCCTGCATCCTCTGTGGGCTCTTCTGGAACTCCTGAGCCAAGGATGACCAGGGCAGGGTCAGACCCTAAAGCCTGTGTGTGCTGAGGACCGGGCCTGGGAGGGCCACCAGAGGGTCAAGTCCGTCTCCGTCCCCCAGGTCTGCCCTCGGCATCTTGGCCCTGTCTCCCCTGAGAGATGACTCTTTCTCTGTGAGAGGCACAGGCAGGAGCTGCTCCGGGTTCAGGGGGATCTAGGCGTCTTCCAGGAGGCCACAGCGAGGTCCCCCTGCCCAGCCACAGTGGCCCTGCTCTCAGCCCGGAGGGCCTGGGGACCCTGGCAGGCAGAGGAGGCTGAACCCGGTGGTGCACCTGGGAAAGTGGGCCACGGGTCTGCGAGGCTGGGGGAGATGCCGCCATTCCAGGCTGGGGTGGACAGAGCCACGCTCGGGACACACTGGGGACAGAGGGCTACAGGCCTCAAGGCAGGTGGGGTTTCTTAACTGGACGGGCTGGTGGGCGAGGGGCTGGGGAGGCGGCCAGGGTGGGCCTGGTGGCCTAGAGTTCAAGGAGGGAGGGACGGCAGATCCCTCTGGGTGGCTCATCCCCCAGAGCAGGGGCGCTCTGCGGGGCTGGCTGGCCTGGCCAGTAGAGCCCATCTGCAGGGCCACATGGTCTCTGGGGGAAGGCAGCCCAGCCCTGTCAGGACAGATTGTCCCAGTAGCTGGTGCTTGTGCGGGTGCCGTGGGACAGGGTTGGGCCATCTATTGGCTGACACCTGCCCTGTAGAGTGGACCCTGCTGCTCAGGCTGCTCTCAGGAGAGCTAAGCCAGGCCCTCTTCCCTGCTGGGGGACGCAGGAACGTTCCAGGCCACACCTCCAGGCTCGGGCTCATCCCACAGGCACATCTGGGTGGCTCTCTTCCCTCCCCCAAGGGTCTTCAAGCACCTACTGTCCTTGTGAGTGTCAAAGCCAAGTCAGGGCTGTGACCAGGTCTGCGGATGAGGAGATGGGACCACGGGGAGCAGTCCTCTGGGAGCCTTGTAGGCATGGGGTCTCGGCCCCGCCAGGAGCTCCTTTACCACTTGTGACCCCTGCTGAGCTGGACCGTCCTGACCTGGCCTGGCCCCTGTCCCCAAAGACAGCGAAGTGAGGGATGATTCCGCAGATGCTGGCCGGGTGGAGGGGGCGGGGGAGATTAATTAGTTCTCGTTAGTCCGGGAGTCCATTTGCAGGCCTTCGATGAGGGCTCGATAAGAGAAGGTTGTTGACAAATTGGAGGAGATTCCAACCAAACAGCGCAGCTCTTGAGGCACAGAGTGAGGACAGGTGCAGGGAGAGCCCATTCTGCGGCTCCCTGGCCAGGTGGGGCTCGTGAACCCCAGCAACCCACCACCCCGGCCCTGTCATGCCCAGCTCCTGCTGCTGAAACCACTGTGCACCCATTTTGAAGATGGACATGGCGAAGCTCCTGGAGGCCCCTGAACTGGACCCAGGGCACAGGGTGGGGGCAGTGGAGTCAGGACTAGATGTCCCCTCCCCATCCCCCCACCCCATTGCCTGGGACTCTCTGGGACAGGGCTACTTGTGTGGGGGCCCAGGGCCTTCTGTTCTGGCCTCCAGACCCTTATCCCACCATGAGGAGGCCAGCAAAGACCCCCAGACCTGACAGAAAGTCTAGGTCAGTGCCTGGACTCTGCACCCTGAGCCTGGGCTTGGGTGTCCCCTGGTGTCCTGCCTTCTGCAGGGTGCTCAGCGCAGGACAGCTGGTCAGTGCATGGCTCTGGACTCAGTTTTACCCTCTGAGAACTGGAAGAATATCCCACTGTCCATCAACCCTCCCCTCCTGGGCAGTCTGGACTCTACAGTGCAAAGCTGCCCGTCCAGAGCCTGGGGGACTGGGAGGCTGAGGCCACCCACACCCGTCTTGGAAAGTGCAAGGAGTTCCCAGCGGACAGCAAGGGGTGAGGGCGGCCCTGGCCAAGGCCCTGGGGATGCAGAGGAAGGGCTGGGCCTGGCTGGTGGGAGGGGGTGCTCAGGGACCGTGGGCAGGGCCTGGGAGCCTCCACCCCATGAGCACCCGGCCGGCAGGTCAGCGCCTGGCCTCCTGGTGGCCCGCCAATCCCCCGGGGCCGCGGGCCACCCCACCCTGCAGAGCTGTCTGGCCTGGTGTGAAAATGAAGATTGATCATGGCGGAAGGCAGCCGGCTCTGCGGAGCGGCCGGGAGTTGCAGAAATACAGAGCTTCATTATTATTTTAAGTGTTACTCAGCTGCTTTATTGAATTCTCCAAGTCAGGAAAAATTCTGGCGAGATAAGAAGTTGACATTTTCAGAAGCAGCCACGGGAGCCGTGCGGGCGGCGAGGACACAGCGCAGCGCCTGCTTGGCATGAGAAGGCTCAGCCCACCGCCACCACCCACGCCACCTCGCGCTCATGCTGACTCAGGACCACGGGCCCGGCCGCCTGGGACCGCGCTCCCTGGCTCCCTACCCCCACCCATCTGCCTTTCTTCCTTGAACACCTACTATGTGCCAGGCTAGAGGGCAGACTGGCCCAGGACACCACCTCTCTCTGGCTTAGTCTCCGTGCAATAGTGGGATGATGACAAGTCATGGTAAGAAGCAGTCTGAGAGTGACAGGGAGGCATGGGGCAGCCCAGGAGGAGCCCATCCTCCCAACAGCCAGGAGCCCACAGGCAGCTGCGCCCACCTTGCTCAGCTCTGCCTGGAGGGGGCCTGGCGGAGACGCTCAGCAAGCTCTCAAACCCCAGGGGAAGAGCAGAGTGAAGGGACATGAGAGCTCTCCAGGGAGTCCCCGAGGGGACTTCTGTTCTGGTCATAAGGGGAGCGTGGGTTTCCTGGAGGACATTGTAGGACATCATTTGCAAAGGACATTGCTGGACAGGGGCTCTGCAGGATGGTCCATACTGGGAGAAGAAGTAGGGGGAGGAGGCTGCAGGTGGTGGGGGAGGAGGCTGGGGCAGAAGGTAGAAGGATGCTGGGGAGGAGGCTGCGGGAGGAGGCTGCAGGAGGAGGCTGGGGGAGGAGTGTGGGGCCCGGGATGGCCGCCCCTCAGACCCCAGCTGGAGTCTTGTCTGTGTGTGAGTGAATGAAAGGCGACTCTGAGGCCAGCAGGCCTGGGAGGTGAGGAGAGGAGCACCGCTCTCAGGTCACAGAGCGTCTGGGGATGCAGAATGTCCCCGAGCAAACTGAAGTTCCAGGTGGTTGTCTTGGGCCTTCCCCTGCATCGACACAGGCTGAGTGACAAACAGACGCGGCGGCACCCCCAAAACGCACGCCAACACAGGCATGCGACGTCACACAGACATGCGTCCACCCATGGACACCCGGACACGCAGGCCCATGGACACATTTGGGGCCGTCCCCTCAGTCCTCCTGCTTCGCTTCACCCCAGAGCTGCCATCTGTGTGCCACCAGCTTGACCTCCTCCCTGCCACCCAGCCCTCCAGTAAGGGGCCCTGGACCCTGCCCTGTGCCTGGCCACCAAGCACAAAGGCGACAAACCGCCCTCTCCAAGGGGCTCGCGGTCTGACTGCGAGGTGCACACTGGGCGGCTGTGCCCGGCTGGGCGGGAGCTCTGGGCCTTACGCCAGCCAGCAGGCAGGGTCACGGCCTTGAGGGCCTGTGGGGACCGGGCTCCAGCCCAGCCAGGCTACGGACAGAGCCTCGAGGCAGCCCCCCGAGCTGCACATCCTGCACGGCGACGAGCGGCGGGATGGATTTCTCCTTGGGCTGCGGGACCCACGTGTGTCTGCTCAGTGCTGCTGACCGCGTCCCCGTCAGGCCTCCTGCTAAGGGACTCACTGATTCCTCCACAGAGATGTGTGGAGCACCCCTGTTCTGTGAGTGTGTGTGAGTGTGAGAGTGTGAGTGTGAGAGTGAGTGAGTGTGTGAGAGTGTGAGTGTGAGAGTGTGTGTGTGTGAGTGTGTGAATGAGAGTGAGAGTGTGTGAATGAGAGTGTGAGAATGTGTGTGAGTGTGTGAATGAGTGTGAGAGTGTGTGAGTGTGAGAGTGAGCATGTGTGAGTGTGTGAGAATGTGTGTGAGTGTGTGAATGAGTGTGAGAGCGTGTGAGTGTGAGAGTGAGCGTGTGTGTGTGAGAATGTGTGTATGAGAGTGAGTGAGTGTGTGACAGTGTCTCTGTGTGTATGAGAGTGTGTGAGAGTGTGTGTGTGAGGGTGTGAGTGTGAGAGTGTGAGAGTATGTGTGTGTGACTGTGAGAGTGTGAGACTGTGTGAGAGTGTGAGAGTGTGTGTGTGAGAGTGTGTGGAGTGTGTGAGGGTGTGAGTGTGTGTGTGAGCACGTGCAGCACAGGGCTGAGGCTCTGGCAGGGAATGTCCCCTTGGGTCCTGACAGTGTCCCTCGCGGCCTCAGGGGTGTGCTCTCTCTGCCTGGCCTGTGCTCGCTGAGCCTCCCTCCTGGTGGCCCCTGCCCCGAACCTGCTCACGGGCAGCTCCTGGTCAGGCTTCTTCTAGCCACCCCTCAGCACAGCTTGAGGGCCACTTGCAATGCTTGCTGGCCCCTGAGCCCCTGTGAGCCCTCTGCCCCAGCCGCGGAGGCCTCCCCAGGGTCTTCCCCCTCCTGGGCTGTCCCACAGGCGCCATGTGCACGCTTTGCTCTGGTTGTTGGCTCCATGTCCGGCTCTCCCCTCAGACAAGCTGCGTGAGCACAGGACCCTGGTGACCGGCTGCTGTCCCACGGCAGTACCAACCGAGGAGTAGTGGGTGGATTACCTGTTATCAGGGGTGCGTTATCTTGGTTCAGGGGAACCAAGGTGAACCACTGAGGCTCGTGGAGGTCACAGAAGCCAGGCCTGCCTGGGCCCAGGGCAGGGCTCTTGGTCACTCTGTCAGTTCAGGCACCAGGGGACATAAACCTGCTCTTCCGCATCGGGTCCCTAGGTGACTAGGGCAGTCAGAAGGAGCAGAGAATGGTAGACCAGGCAGGTTGGTGGAGGCGCGGCCAGTCCAGGGAGCCTGCATGGCGGGGTGGGCATGGCGGGGTGAGGAGGGGCTCTCCAGGGAGTGGGGGCCTGGGCCATGGTGGCATCACCATCACCAGCGCTGCCATCGTTCCGAGTCCCAGCTGGGAGACAGGCATGGTGCTGGGCAAGGAGTGGACAATGTGTTATCGAACCTCAGGGATGTAACTTTCCCACCGTGTGGGTGAGGGTCCGAGGCCGCACAGAGGCCAGGAGGTGTGCCCTGGATGCCGGGTGCTCTCTCCCGCCTCCACCCCTGCAGGACCCGGGCGGAGCCCAGGCTATCTCCCTGAGGAGGCTGGAAGCAGGGCAGCTACGGGATCAGGTTCCCCTGAACCAAGGTTTGAGCAGGGGCTGGGGGTCCTGGGGACCTGAGGTCTTCTTGGGGGACCCACGAGGTCCTGGGACGGTTCCTGGCCAACTTCCCTGGGCAGCAGGCTGAAGGCAGGAGAGGCTCCGGGTGTCCAGCGAGCGGGGCCAGGGTCTGTGGGAGCGGCTCTCGCCTTTCTCTGCTCTCCTTTCTTTCTTTTGAAGGATACAGTAAATTTTCACAAAACTATATGTGCTGACGTGCAATGGGTTTCTGTTTTAATGAGTTCGTACCTTCAACTGTGCCATGTTTCATTTAGAATACCGCCAACAGTGTGGCTCAGCAAGCGCTTGCTGGATGCTCACTGCCTTTGGGGGCTACAAGGACCACAGGGCTGGAAAGCACTGGCCCAAACCCCAGGTGGCCCCGGGGATGCTCGTCTGTCACAGTGAGTGGGCCACCTCTTGGCCCCAGGTATGGTTTTCTCAGTGGGGGTGGGGAGCTGAGGGGCTCTGGGTAGTGAAGATGGGAGGCCAGTGGAGGCTGATAGGAGATCTGGGGTCCAACTCAGCTGGACAGGGGTGACAGCAGGGACAGAGGGACAGGCTGAGGAGTGTGAGAGGGTGGGAGGACTGGTGCTGGTGTCCTGGCCCCCAGCTCACCCCTAGGCCTCCCGCCTGGGTCTGAGGTGGGAAAGGGGCCAGCCCCTGCAGGGTTTGGTCTGTCCCTCCCTCCGTGCTGCCTAAAGAAGGGGAAGTGTCTCTGTCCCAGCAGGGCCCAGGGCTGGAACCGGGAGGCTCCCTCCTGCTGCTGATGGCTGCAGAGATAGTCTCCCCCGGATATTGACAGCACAGCCTCCGGGGATTTTAATATCATGGCTCCATGGGGACACTGTGATGTCTACCGTTGCTAAGCTGCTCAGCATCTGCCGAGTCTGGGTGTGGGAGGCGTCGACTCAGCATCCATCTGCCCTTCCTTACGCAGCTCACTCACTCATTCACTGACTCATTCATCATCCCACCCCCTTCATCCGCACATCCAGCCGTCCGTCCAGCCATCCGTCCGTCCATCCATCCCCCAATTCATTGAACCATCTTCCTGTCCCCTCGTTTGTTCATTCACTCATCTGCCCCCTGCCTGTCCACTCTGTCCCAGGAGATCAGCAAGCACTTCCGTGTGCCAGGCTGTGTGTGTCGGGGAGGGAAGGGTAGCACGTGCATCTGTAGCCCTACAAGGAGCTCAAATGGGCAGTAGGGAGGCGCGGCTGCTGCTGGTGACAATGATGATGCTGATGGTGATGGTGGTGACAAGGACAAGGATGCTGGTGGTGGTGGTAGCGATGACGAGGAGCTGCTGCTGCGGGTGACAGTGCAGGCGAAGGTGGTGATGCTGGAACAATGGCAGCCAATAGCAGCTCCAGGTGTGTTCTCCTGAGCACGCTGGCTCCTTGGACAAGGCAGGAAGGTTCTGGTAAAGGTGCACTTTACAGTGGAGGAAAGCAAGTCACGGAGAGGTGGAAGAGTGTTGCCAGGTCACGTGGTCACCTCGGGGCTGCCAGGAGAGCACCTGGCTCCTGGTCATACAGTGTAGCACTGTCACAGAGGAGGTCTGGGCTCCGGGCTGCATCTCACAAGGGGAGAGGGCCAACTCTGGCTGGGGCTCCCCAGGAAGGCCTCACTGAAGAGGCAGCCTTCACCTGGGTCTTGATGTGGAATAGGAGGTTGGCGGGCCGGGGAGGGGAGACGTCCCCCAGGTGGAACACAGTGGTGCAAGGAGGGCAGGGCGAGGGGCGGGTGTCTGGAAGGGCCGGAGGCTTGGGGTGGTGAGCCAGCGGAAGTCGGGGAGAGCCGAGAGGCGCTGCTGCCGTTCTTCCCTGGGCAGAGCGCCTCATTTCCCCAGCAGTGGACACACGACCTTCC
The DNA here is from genome assembly GCF_045843805.1 of Urocitellus parryii. NCBI lineage: Eukaryota > Metazoa > Chordata > Mammalia > Rodentia > Sciuridae > Urocitellus > Urocitellus parryii. Next base: position 2,460,161 of record NC_135537.1, on the reverse strand, counting down.
CCTGGACCTTGAGCATGCGCTCTTCTCCAGGTCTTAGTTTGCCCATCTGCTAAAGTGAGAGGCTGACCCTGGGACCCTGGCGCTCCCCCAGGACCCGGGACTCTGCCAACTGAGCGGCACACCTTCTCATTGTGCAGCAGGGTGTCCAGGTCCCCAGGTGGCAGCTCACCGGGCCGGGAAGGCTGGTCTGCAGGGAGGGGGGTCTGAAGCCACCCAGGGCTCTCCCCACAGGCCTGGAGAAGAAACTGAGAAGATGCTTTCAGACCTGATCCGTGGCTCCCCAAACAGAAGGGAATATTGACACGGTTATTTTTAGCATTATTAAAATAAGTCTGCTTTCTCCGTCTCCATTCCTCTCCCTGGCTCGGTCTTTGCCTCCAGATTGAATGTGGTGTGTGTCCAGACCGAGGCGCCGGGGGGTGGGGGGCCCTGCTGCAATCAAAATGTTAATGAGGCCCTGATTGTGTCTCTGGGTGCCGGGCTTCTCCATCCCTCTGCCTCCCCCAAATGTCGCTGGTCCTCGGAGCCCTGGGGAGTAGCACCCGCGCACTTGGAGAACGAGACCTCGGCTCAATGCGCCGTGGACACAGCCTGTGGGGCGCTCAGACGCAGGGCCCGCTCTGCTGACCGTCCTGGCTCTGGCCCCAGGTGCCACAGCAAGCCCTAGGTGGGGTGGAGGTGAACACTGCCGGCCACGGGGCGAGGCTCAGCTGACCCAGGCCAGGGTCTCCTGGACACGGGCAGTCTCGCATCTGAGAAGCAGGACGTGGGACGGCAGGGAGGCAGCCTGGCCAGGGTGACAGTGCCTTAGGGAGGAGCGGGCCCCTGCAGCTCTGCCACTGAGTGGAGCCATCTGGGGAGGTGACAGATCCCCTCTGACACAGGGCAGGGGACCCCCACGTGTCCCCTGTGAGACCAGTTTAAGCACCTCCCTGGGGCTTGCTGGGCACAGGACTGTGCCAGGAGGGCTACTGTGGTGAGTGACAGTGGAAACAGCCCCGAAGTTAGAGGGCGCTGGGCAGAGACAGAGGGTGGGATATAGGAGCCCTCGTGTAGTGCCCACGGGTGGTGCTGAGGGCACACCTGGAGACACAGGTGCTGGGAGGACATCTCTGGGGGACCAGGGCTCAGAAACGCAGTACAGACATTGTTAACAGCCTGCAAAGGCCCTGTGGTGGGGGAAGTCGGCAGGAGGGGCCACAGAGGAAGCAAGATACAGACATTGAGACTGTTGGGTGGCTGGGGGGCCATGGTGGGGGCTCGGGGCTGGCGTGGGTGCCGTGGGCTGGAGGGACCCGGGCAGCAGGCAGAAGTTGGAGTCAGCTGGGGAGAAGCAGCGGGGTGGCCTGGGTGCTGGTGATGGTAGAGACTGAAGATGTGGACAGCGTGGAGGGCAGTGAGCAGGAGGGCCAACGACCCAGGGTGGTCCTAGGTCAGGGCAGGGAGGGCTGCAAGCTGGGCAGCGGCCAGACCCAGGAGTACCACCACTGGGCTGCCTGGGCTGGGCTGGGCTGGGCTGGGCTGGGGAGAGTCTGTGACACCCTGCCTGGGCCACCTCCCCAGGGAGGCTGGAGACGGGAACCTGGCCCCTTGGGCTTGGTTCCTGGGAGGATGAGGGGCTTCACTTTCTAGCACGGGGACCCGTAAGTCATGGACACTGGCAGGCCCCTCCGCCCTCTCACCTGCTGTGCCCTGGGGACGGGCAGCAGTGCCTGGAGGGACCCTGAGGTCTCCGCTGTGGTGGGTTCAGGGGCCTGTTCCAACTCATTCTTCCTGTGCTGCCCGGGGCCCTCCCAGCATTCTTGACCCCCAAACCAAGAAATCCCTCTTCTGCTCTGGAGTGGGAGGATCCGGCCCCTGGGGCTTGGTGGGTGCGTGGGCTCCCGTGCTGGGCACTCAGGGCATTTTGGCAGAGGCCCCAGGTCCTCCCTCAGCCCCTGCTGGTCTCTGGGCACGGAAGGCCCCTCTTGTCTGTCCGGTTACGAGGACTGGAGGGAAGAGTGGCCGGGGGCTCTCACCAGCTGAAGAAGGAGAGTTTCCTCCCTGTTCTCCTCCATGGGACCCGGTGACTTAGCCATGGGATACAGTGAGTGTGGGACCAGAGGTGACCCCGGTCCGACAGAGCGAGAATTCAAGTCCACAAGAGCAGAGGGTCCCAGGAGCTGAGGACGGTAGGGACACTTCCAGGGGAGAGCCTTGGGCCCGGCTCCTGCCGCCCTCATGCTGTGGAGGAAGGAGGCTGGGCAGGGTCTCCTGGGATCTCCCAGCTCTGCCTGCCCTCGCTGGTGGCCCCCCGAGTGATGGGGACGCCCCTGCCCTGTTCCTCCTCCCTCTGGCTGACTCTGGACTCCAGCCTGCGGCCTCCCAGCCTCCCCACTGTGGGCAGGAAAACCTGGAAAAGGCCCCCCTGCCACCTGGGGAGATGGTCCCTCACCTGTTGGTCCCCAGAGGCAGAGAGAAGGTGGGTGCTGAGGGGTGGGCAGGGCCGTGGGTGGGCTGCAGCTGTGAGGCTAGGGCCCTGCTCCAGGAAGCACCAGCCTGAGCCCCACGGGCTTCCCCAGGAGAGCCGGGAGTGGGCTCCGGGTGCCCGGACAGAGGAGGACTGTCTGATCTGGCCAGGGCCTGGCCACGGTGCCTTGTGGGGCTGAGGGACAGGACTGGGGAGTCCAGCCTGGGAGCACTGGGAGCAGGTCCTGCCGTGTGGGGGGCTGTGCTGGCTCATTTCTACACCTGACCTGTGTCTTCAAGAGACCTCAAAGGTCAGGTCCCAGGTTGGGGACACTGGTCACCCTGAAAACCTGGGGGGTCCACAGCTGCCCTGTGCTGAAGTCGTGGTGCCCAGGGGCAGATGGATAGGGCCCAAGGGCTTCCGGGATGATGTACTGGGCTGCAGAGTGCAGGGCTGGGTCTGACCCCTTTGTGACTCCTGGTCACCCCTCCTGCCCCTGGCCAGCCCCATGCCTTCCGCCAGGCCCTTACCCCCGGGTCTGAGGTGCCCTGGTCATCCTGCTGTCCTGGAGGGGGCCTCCAAGACCAAGTGTCCTTCATCACCTGACCCCAATCCATCTTCTTGGTCAGCAGAAGGGGCCATTGCTGGGAAGGACCTGTTGGAACGTGCCCCCTGCCCCTGGCTCCTGCTGGTGTGAGTGTCCCCGCAGGGCGGCCGGGCAGCTGTGCAGCAGAGCCATGTCTGGGTGACGCACTGGCCACGCAGTGCCAGGTGGGCTCAGGGGCTCTGCAGAGGTGGCCTGGGGCTGGCCTTCTGGACAATGGGGGTGGCCGCAGCTTCTCCTGTCCTCCCTGCCTGGCCTGCGCCCTCAGTACCGACTTCCACCCCCATGGTCCAGAAGGCAGGTCCCAGCTGTCCCTCTCCACTCGGAGCCCAGCGCCTTCCCTCCCAGCGGGGGTGGGGAGGTATCCAGAGGCACAGTGCCATTCACCAGCCTGAGGCCAGCCCTCTCCGCCCTCCCCCCGCAGCTGCGTCACCCCCAGCCTCCTTCCCTGCCTCTGTCCCTGCAGGCCTCCACCAGATGTGGCGGCCCCAGGAGCCACTTGGTAGGCCCTGGTCCCCCCTGGCATGCTCCAGCCTAGCGCCTTGCCCACAGAGTGGGCACTTGCTGGGTATCTACTGAGTGCCAGACACGAGGGCCAGGGGTGAAAGGACTGTGAGGCCCCCTCGTTGGGTGGCCTTTCAGCTTTCTGAGTCCTAGGCACTAGCCTCCAGGGTCCAGCATAAATGACCAGAGGGCAGAAACCCCCTGGGCTGCCATGGAGTGACCATGAGCAGAGGACAGAAGCAGGACCCAGAGTTAGGGTGGAGACTGACATGTGGGGAACGCACCACAGGCCAGGCTAGGACCAGAGGCTCAGAGAGGCCAGGAAGCTGCCTGAGGCTGCACAGCAGGGAAAGAGGCCAGACCAGCCCAGGGCTGGGTCTGAGCCCATTGTGCTAGAGAGGTCCCACCCCCCTCCCTCCCTGTGGGCCTCAGGCAGCATCTTCCCCTGGGCCTGGGTCTCTCCTCTGCTCAGGGAAGCATCCGGCTGCCCTCTGGGAGCCCCCGTAGGGTCCCTGCTCTAAAGAGGAACATTCCCAGCCTGGCAGGGCCTCCCTGCAGGGCCTCCCCTGGGCCGGGTGCCAGGCTGACGAGCACCTGACCCTCAGCCACGGGGAGCTGCCCACAGTGAAGGGCGCTCTGTCAGTGAGGGTCAGTGCATCCTGCCCCCTTCCCCTCAGTTCAGCCAGCACCCATTGAGCACCTGCTGTGTGCATGGCTCCAAGGCCCACTCTGCGTGAGTGTGTGATGTTTCCCAGCCTGGGGACCTTTCAAGGTGGAGCGTGGACCTCTTGCCCCAAACCCCATCCCGGGGCCCAAGACCAGGCCGTGGCACATGGTGGGGTCCCTGGAAATAGCCCTTTAATTAGAACAGAAAGGAGCTGTTCTCAGCTCTCCCAGGCGTTGCCATGGAGACCCTTCTTCTGCAGCCCCTCCCCCCTCCAGCCTCCAGGGGAGGGTGGCCCTCCCTGAACAAGATTGTAGCTTTGCAGGTGGCACAGGGGTCTGCCACCCCTGGGAGGGCTCTCCCCATCCTCTGGGGACCCAAACCGCCAAAAAGCAACTGGGCTCAGGGAGGAGGGAGGCGGAGTCGCTGCAGCAGGGCCTCAGATGACAGCAAGACAGGGTGCAGGGCGCGCTGGGCTTCTCAGCTCCCTAGGGGTCGCACCAGACAGGGTGCAGGGCGCGCTGGGCTTCTCAGCTCCCTAGGGGTCGCACCAGACAGGGTGCAGGGCGCTGGGCTTCTCAGCTCCCTAGGGGTCGCACCAGACAGGGTGCAGGGCGCTGGGCTTCCCAGCTCCCTAGGGGTCGCACCAGACAGGGTGCAGGGCGCTGGGCTTCTCAGCTCCCTAGGGGTCGCACCAGACAGGGTGCAGGGCGCTGGGCTTCTCAGCTCCCTAGGGGTCGCACCAGACAGGGTGCAGGGCGCTGGGCTTCTCAGCTCCCTAGGGGTCGGACCACTTTGCCAAGGGGGCCCTGGAGGTTTGAAGGGACCTGGGAGGTGGAGACGCTGGCCGGGCCTCACAGAGCCACAGAGGGCAGTACGGTGGCCGCTGGCTACAGCCCGGCAGCTGAGCACGGCCAGCTCTCGCCCCTGAAGTAGCCCCTTCCCAGGAGAAGGGCCAGCTGGGGCCCGCAGCCAGGGATGGGGGCCTGGCCTTCCCCAGCCCTGGACAGAGAAGGAGACAGTCATGTCCCTTTGACATTTTGCCACACCTGGGGGCTGGCCCAGGGTGAGTGTACACATGCGTCCGTGCATGTGCCTGCCCTGCGTGAGATGGGCACGGACCCCTGCTGGGAAACAGCGCCTATTTGTAAGGCCAGGCCCGGTCTGACGTGCCTCTGGAGCCCGGGCCGATATCCCTCACTGAGGGTATCCTCTGCGCCAAGCATGTGCTGGGCCTGAGGCTACCACGGTGTTGCCCGTCCTGCGATCCCTGGTTGTGGCATCCCAACACCACACAGGCCACACCTGAGCGTCGTCTCCCAGGGGGTCCAGGAAGTGTGTCTGCAGGCCGGGGCCGGTGCCTGTGTGGCAGGGCGCAGAGAGGGCTGGGGCTGGCCTGGGCTCCTTGAGCCAGGCACCTGGGTCCGCTCTGGCCGGAGCCTGCCCTTCCCTGCCCACACTCCCCTCCCACTCACCCAGGTTTCTTGGCTCCCGTCACACACCCAGGGAAATCTGGGCCACCTGTCAATGCCCTCACAGCAACCTCTGCCTTGGGGACACCCAGCAGGGCCTGGGCTCCAAGTGCCCAGGGGAGCGGGCAGCCGTGGGGCCTCCTGCTCTTCCTGGGGCGCTGCTGCTGGCAACTCTGGTACCTGGGCTTTGCCCTGGACGGGGTGGTGTGTGTGGGGGGGCGGCACACCCTCTTCCTGGCTCACCAAGTTCCCCCTGCCCTGCCCACCATGAGGAGCAGAGGATGCTGAGGGACAAAGACAAAACCTCTTTAGAAAATGTGTCACAGGCATTTTGTCACCTGCCAGGCATAAGTGGCAGGAGGGGGCACTATGTCCCAGGATTTGCGGTGTGCTGGGCACCTCTAACCAGTGCCCCGAGCAGGCCTGGGCCCATCTAGGCCTCCGTCTCCCCACCTGCACAGCTGGGGCAGCCACGTGGTGACCCGGGGCCCTTCTGGCTGTGACATTCTGGAGTCCTGTGTTGCCAGGGGCCAGCCTGGGCACTGCTGTCTCACTCCAAATGTCAGTGCGGAAATTAAAGCTCTCCGGAACGGCGTGTCGTACAGTGACTTATTAGATCACAAACGGTTTAATAAGGAGCGGGAGCGGGCAGGGCACGCACCGCTGGCCCCGCGCAGCTCATAAATTAGGCATCCGTGTTCACAAAGGTGTCTTTGAGTAAATAGAATCTTCGTGGTGGATGAAGGACCTGCGTCCTCTGTCCAGGTGGCGAGTCCCAGGGGATGAAGCAGCAAGGCTGGTGATGCTGACACTCCTGCAGTCCCCGGGAAGGTGGGGGGCCACTCTCTGCCTCCCAGGGGAGACTGGGGCCACCTGACCAGCAAAGGATGTGGCCTCAGGGCCCCGTTGCCCCACCCACAGCTCCAAGGCTGGACTCTTGGTCCCCAGGAAGGGCCTGGGTGCAGCTGCAGTCACCTTGGCATGTCCCACAGCCAAGGACAACAGACAGAGGCTTTGAAGGAGTTCTGCAAGAGGCTGTGTGGCCCTGGGCAAGTTGCTCCATCTCTCTGTGCCCCAGTTTCCTCAGCTAAAAGGCTCCCTCTTCTTACCCCCCAGCCCCCCCCCCCATGCAGTGAGGGGCTTCTGTCTGACCTGGGGGGTGTGCTCTCCTCTTAATGGCAGTCTGCTCCCTGGGAAGGCCGACTCAGCCCCAGAGGGTGGGTGGGGCCCGTTTCCCCAGGACCTCTCTGCCGTGTGCTGGGAGGGGCAGCTGCTGAGCAGACGGCACGGAGGCCAACATTAACTTCTAAAAGCCAGGCCTTCCCTGGGAGGGACTCTTCCAACTCAGGTAGGAGCCAGCCCTCGGGCCTGGATCCCAGCCACTGCAGGGGCGCAGGGTGGGTGTGGCCCCCACGGCCTCCCTCCGGCCTCCCTCCCTCCGGGTGCCAGCAGGCAGCCTTCTCCTTTAGAGGCAGTCTGTCACTTGGGGTTGTTTGGGGGGTTTTAGAGGCACAGGCTGAGGCTGGCTGCGGTCTGGGGTGAGGCGGGAGCTGGGGCTGCTGGCCCTGCCTGGGGCGGGCTCCCGGGGGCCTTCCCTCCCCACAGTTAGGCTGCCCTGCCCCGCCCTGGCAGGGTGTGCCCGGGCCTGCAGCCCCACTCCAGGGCTGAGCCCACTGGGGTTCCCCTGGACCCTGGGAGGAAGTCTGCCTGGTGGCCCCGTCGCCGGGGTCCTGCTGTGCTCCTGACCACAGAGCCTGGGCCTATCCCCCCTGGCCTCTGGGCCTCAGTTTCCCACCCCATAGGTTGGGTGCCTCTTCACTTCCCAGCCCGACCTGCGAGACCCTCGTGGGTACCCAAGGGGATCACATGTGGGTAAGCTGCGTCCCCAACCACCGGTGAGTGACCTGGCCTTGGCAGCAGAAGAGGGCTAGAAGCAGGTGTGCGGCCCTCCAGTGCACCCGCTCCCCGGGCCAGCCACACCCCGGAAGATCTGATGTGAAGGCTTCCTTCCCTGGGTCCAGCATAAAGCTGCCCCAGAGGCCCCAGACCCTCTGAGACCCTCAGGACACAGCGGCTCCTCCCAGAAGTGGGTGGGCCCGTCTGCTGGTCAGGGCTGGGTCTGTCTGCGCCTGTTGCCTTAGAGCATCCTCATGGATCGTCTGCTACTGAGATGGGCAGACGGCAGCCACGCTGGTGGAGTGTGGGGTTCCCCGGGCCTGCCCTGCCCCTCTCTCTCCTGCCTGCCTCCTTTGCTCCCACCCCCACCTCCAAGCCACCCAGCCTGGGCCTCCCACATCCCCAGGCTCCGGCTAGACCCACCCCATTCTGGTCATCCACAATGCCAAGATCCAGGCCAGGCCAGACTCACCACCAGCCCCTGGGGAGGAGGCGCTGGGCCATTCTACTGGCCTCTGCCTGGCAGGACCCTGCTCCCCAACTGGCTCGTAAGCTCACTCTACCTCCAGCCTGGCTCCAGATGTCACCCACAGGACACCCGTGGCCCTCACCTGGCTGGCCCTGGGCTTTCCTGCGCTCACTGGCCAGTCCTGATCATCCTACTCCTTGCTCTGGGCCTGCTCTGCCTGCCCTGTGAGCAAACAGGGGCCTGGGAGCCTGGCACTGCCCTGGGTGGTTGGTTCTGCTGAGAAGTCTCTCAGGGGACAGAAAGAACTGGTACCATCTGAGCCTTGCCTTGCAAGACAGGTGACAGAACAATGCTCCTGAGGCTGCAGAGCCAGGGCCCGGCCGACTGGGCCTCCTCCCACCAGCCCGCACTCTGTGCCTCTCGGGCCTGCTTGTCCTGGGGAAGCCAGGGGCTGGTGAGGACAGTGAGGCGTGCCCACCCTGGAGAGCCCTGTTGACCTGGCCCACCTCTGTTGGACATTAGAAATGTTTCTGGCTCTGTTTTAAAACTCCAGAGACTAAGTTGGCTTGCCCAGGGGTGTGTGGGGCCCAGAACCCAGCAGCCAGAGGCGCTGGCTCTGTCTGCTGCCTGTCCTGTGTCCTTGGTCACTGGTGACTCCACACACTGCGGGGAGGGGGGACAGGAAAGGAAGCTGGGTGGGGCTATGGGTCCTGACCTCGAGAGACAGCAGGAAATGGCCCCTCCCTGGGGATGGCCACCTGGCCTGCTAGTCCTCCCCTCCCCCTCCCATCTGCCAACCACCACCTTGGAGAACCCCACGTCTCCCCAGCGCCACCCCACCCCACTCCAATTGCCCTGTCTCCCAGGGGAAGGGCCCTGAGGTCAGCACACTCAGGTTCTAGTCTAGCTCCTTCCAAGATGGCAGACATCAGGCAGAGGGCACCCTAGCCGGTGGGTGGCATGGTGTCTGGGCCCCAGAGATACCAGGTCACGGGCCCGTGAGGTCCTCTCTGCTCGGAACCCCGGTTCCCGTGGCTCAGGCAGGATGCCCCGAGAGATGGCAGGAGCCAGACCTGCTCCCCTGTGGACATCTGCCTGTCCTTCGTGCCTCAGCCTTCTCCTGGCACTGGTGGGCCCCGGGGCCCTGGGGCTGGGGTGTCCGTCCACTGAAGGCCAGGAGGCTGGAGCTGGGCAGCTGGCAGCTCAGCTGAGGCTGGGCTGCCATCAGCCCTGTGTGCCCTCTCTTACCTGCACCGAGAGGCTTCACGGCTGAGAGGCCTTGGGATACACCCAGGCTGTACCCCGTCTCTCCACAGTGGATGCGGACCAGGGAGGTGAAGTGCTGTGCCCCAGACATCTGGGCTGACCTGCAGGTGGGTGTCCTGCTCTCCCCGCATCTGGCAGGGGGCTGTAGAGGATCACCCAGGGCCTCCCCATCTTCCCCTGGAAGCCCCCCAAGGGCCTCCCTCCCCTCCTGTCCTTGGGTAGTACCATCTCTGGCTCATAGGGGGCGCTGAGGCCCCGCGGCTGGCTTCCCGCCTGCCCAAACCCTGAAAAATGCGGCTTGTGATCTGCAAATGCGCTGGGGCTGTGTGTTTTTCCAATCAATAGAAGATGCTCAGTCCCTGAGATGTCGCTCCAGAGTCTTCACACATCTGCATCGGAAGGATTCCAAATGCAAAGTCTTTTCCTGTTGAAGAAAAAAATGTAAAAGGAGAAAGGGAGAATTTGCCTGACAGATTAGAAAATTTTCCACTTCCCAGCCTTTGAACAAAGTATTTGTGCTTCTTCTTGCCAATTACTAGGCTGCAAAAGGGGAGCGGGGCAGGCCTGAGCGGGCGGGCGGCACGCTGAGCCCCAGGAAGAGCCTGCGGGTTCCTGCGGGCAGGGGGGCAGCAGGTGCCGCTGCAGGCCCTGGAGGTGGGTCCAGCCCTGCCTCCCTCATGTGTGACCTTGGTAAGACTTGGCCGGGGAGCCCAGCTCTTGGGCCAGGCTGGGAGGTGGCTGTGTTCAGTTTCCATGGCAGGCGTGCGGGGAAGGTCAGGCATTTTATCTGAAACACAGAGCATCTACAAATAAACGTGGACGAAGAGTGTTAGTTTGCAGTTTTCAAAGTGCTTTTGAAGCCGGTGACATTCTGGTTTCCTCATGGGCCCTGGGAGGTGGTGGGTGAGCACGGCCCCAGGCAGCAGAGCTGGAGATGACAGGACCAGGGGTTCCTGTGACCCCCTGGTTGGGTTGCTGGCAGCAGAAGGGAACCTGGGCCCTTGGTCCTCTCAGAGGCCGACCCTGCCCTCAGTGCCCAGCTGCCTGGCCCTGCCTGGCCCTGCCTGCGAAGGGCCGTGCCCACCCGGCTGCACCCAGCCCGGAACCCCAGAGACCTGTTTTCTAGAGTCTCTGTCTTCACCAGCTCGACACAGGGCTCTGGGCACTGCTGCCTGGCCCAGCCTGCTCCTCGCAGGGCCTGGCCTCACTTTGGCTCAGGCTGAAGGCTAGGCTGCCCTTCCTACCCCTGCCCCTTGACCCCCTCCACTCAAGCCTGGTAAGTCCTGCCGCGTCCCCTCCAGGATTTCTCACAGGTCTGCTTCTCTGCCTCCCAGCTGCTGCCACCCCAGGCCCACTGGCCACCACTGCCCCTCCCTGCGGACAGCAGCAATCCCTCCTTATCAACTCTCGTGTCAGTGTCCCTCCAGTCCCTTTGCTGGCAGTGGCCCGGTCACCTTCAGAGTGGGGACTCCCTCATGGCACTGCAAAGCCCATACTACCACCCCAGCCTGGCCTGCCTCTGCCCTGACCCGCCGGCCTGCACCACCCACTGCTCACTCCTGGCGGAGCGCTCGCTCTGCTCATCTCTGTACCCCGAGTGTGACGGCCTCTGCAGGTATTAGATGCTCATTGATTCTTGCTGACTGATGGCATGAGCTGGCCTCTGGGCAGGTGTCCAGCTGGGGTGCTGACTGGGGAGTGTGGAGGAGGAAGAGGGGACCCCTCTGGTCATTACCCCGAGGTCCCCTGGGAGCTACATGCTTCTCTGCCCCCAAGTCCAGCCCCTCACCCTCCCAGGCCGTCCTCTCCAGAGCAGTGCCCTCCCTGCACACACAGGGTGACTTCCCTGAGGACTGCCCAGCTTGAGGACTGCCCACCACGGTAGCAAACCTTCCCAGATGATTCTTGAAAGTGACTCATCATCCAGGGGAATTCTGAAGGATCTCAAGGGAGACGTGTCCAGTTGGGGACATCCTTACAGGGCAGCGAGCACCTGGGCCTCGGGAAGCCTCACTCCCTGACTCGCAGAGGGGACCCAGTCGCCTCACCCAGGTGCACAGCAGGGCAGCAAGGGTGCAGAAGGCCTCATCATGGCTTGGGCCCACGTGGGTGGGCTCAGGGCAGGGGTCATGGGGCTCCTGCCCGTGGGGTGCCCTCCAGCACGCTGGGCTGATCCCCTCTCCGGCCCCCTGCCCCTCCCTCTCACTGATGAGGTGGTGCCCCCATCGGCCAGCCAGTGCCAGGTGGACGCGAGCTCAGTCTGACCTTGGAGCAGACCCTGTCCTCCGGCCAGGCAGCCTCGCAGGTGGGGCTCAGGCCCCTCCCTGTTCCTCCCTGCTCCTCCTCATTCTCCTCCTCCTCTTCCTTCCTCTCCTCCTCCAGCTCTGCGCTCTGCGTTTCCTCCGAATGACTCACGCGTTCCCTCCCACCTGCACTGCCAGCTCCCCAGACCTTGACTTGCAGGGGTCGCGCTGTGAGCAGATTGCAGGCTCCAGGCTCCAGGCTGCGAGGCGGTGGGCGGCGGGGGCAGCCGGGAGCCTGGCCTGGCTCTAGGTTTCGGGCTCTCTGGGCCAGTGCAGGGAATCCAGTTTCCCCTCCTAACTCACTGCTTGACCTTGACCCGCAGCTTCTCCCTGGGGGGAGGGCTTTTCCCCTGAGCAAGCCGCACTAGGCCGGCTGGGACACCCTTGGGCCCTGGCTGTTTCCCCACCACACCCACTTTGCACCAATGCACCCAGGGCAGCCCGGGGTGGGCTGGGAGGAGAGGAGGGGTGTTCGAGGGCAGCCTCCGAGGGCAGCCCGATGTGCCAGGAGTCGGAGGCACAGACGGCCAGGCCCCTCCAGGGCTCGGGCAGCGTGAGAACAGCATCATTTCAGGGCCTGCAGGCTCCTGCTTCCCTCCCCTCACTCAGCCCTGGGATTTTGGGGGAAATTAAACCTGTCCTTGAACATGTGTCCCAGGTCTCCACCAATCGCAGCATGGCATTCCCTCAGCCATGGGGATTGGTGGAGAAACGAGCACGTGACCCAGGAGAGCCAATGGGAGGCAGGAGCTTGGTTGGGCCTGAGGGGTCCAGCATGCTGGCTCCCCTCTCCAGGTTTAGGCTGCTGCCACCCTCGTGGCACTTGGACAAAGCGGGAGCAGCATCTTCCTAACCAGGAAACCAAGGCGGCCGGATCTGTCATTGCACTGTTAGTCCAGCAGCTGTGTGGCTACGTAAGAGTGACCTCTTTGCATAGATCATCTCGCTTTATTCTCACCATGGTTTTTAGGGTGTCATCGTCACATTGTAGAGGATGAGAAAACTGAGGCCAGGCCTGACCAACCCAAGTTTGACCTAGTTGTACTGCCCACTTGAATGGACAGGCTCAGTCCCACATTCCCGTGAGGGCCCTGAAACCAGCCGAGTGACCATGAACCTCAGTCTGCTTGAGCAGCAAGGCCACTCCCCCACCAGCCTCTTGAGTCGGCCCCACCCACTACTGGAGGGCTTCTGGTCCAGCTGAGTGGCTCCCCTTGAACCTCAGCACCCAGGAGCCGCCATAGAGCTGTTCCCAGCCCAGAGATACTCAGGATCCAACTGAGGATGGAGTTTCTACGTGACTGTCCCCAACCCTGCAGGGTGTGTGGGGTGGGAGCAGAGCTCCATGGGCAAGGACTGTGTCTGTTCTGGTCTCCTCCAGCTTCCCAGCAGCCCACACATAGTAGGTGCTCAACAAATTTTGGACAAAAAAATAAGATCAAGAACCACAGGGGCCGGCTGAGGGCCTGAGCCTCCGTCTGCATGACCCCAAAGTGGCATAATCCCAGTATCGCTGACCCTGCGGTGTTTATTTCAGGCACCGCAGGGGTGGGGATCCCGGGGGTCTGCTGTGCCTCGGCACGCGAGGCCTGCCACACTGCCTGTGGCCGAGGCCCAGGGTTTCCGTACCCCTCACTCCTTGAACAAGGTCCCCTGCACCTCCGGCACCCTCTGTGTCAGACATACTGCGTGCCATCGCAGGAGGGACACCACAGCCCACAGCTGTGAGTCTGAGATCCCCTGGTGACAGACAGCCCCAGGCTGAGCTGGCCGCTCTGTTCCCACTGTGCTCACAGCAAGGGGCAGCCAGGTGGCGGCTGGGAGCACGGGCCAGGGCCAAGGGCCCAGCAGAGGACACCTGGCACACTGGCTGCAGAAGAGCCGAGGACAGGTGGCAGACAGTGACGGCTAGGTCAGCCAGGCCGTGTGAGGGAGAGGACTGGTGCTGGCCGGATGGACAAGGACGTGCATGTTGGAAGGAGCAGCAGTCTCCAGGACTGGGAAGGGCATGGGCATGAGGCGCACGGCCTCCCTGGGGACGTGGAGGGCAGGACAGGAGCAGGCCCCGGGCCTGGGGTCTCCGTGGGGGAGGGCAGTGAGGGTGACCTTGCCCTGCAGAAGCAGCCTCCGTGTCCTGGCTGTCCTGACTTTCGGTTGCTGTGTGCATAGTCCAGAGTGGGGTACGCAGCCAGGGTGCACTCGCCAGGCTGGGTGTCCCCCTCGTGCCCCTCGGTGGTGCATCTGTGGGCATTCTTCCTGTGGGACCCCTAGGGCAGGGGATGGGCCCAGGCCTCAGGTGGGAACTGCCCGTGGGAGCTGCTGTGGTGGCTGCAGGACGCCGTGCCTCAGCAGAGTTGAGGCGCCTGCGAGGATGAGAGGCCGAGGAGGACGGCTTGAGCCGCCTGCCGGTGCCACTTTCTGTCCTTAGCGGGCCGGGCACCTGCTGGGCCTCAGCTTCCTCATCTGTCCACTGGGAGGCTGCCACAGGGCACGCTGAAGTAGGTCCTTCGGGGATGGAGGGTGCAGGCCAGGCAGCCCGAGTCCCCACGTCACCCACCGGGGCTGAGGGAGGCTGAGGTGGGGGAGGAGGGATGCTGCCCCATGTGGCTGGATTATGTTCAACTCTAACTTCATTAAGAAGCCGTCGCTGATCCTCTTAAGGCCTGTGTGCAGGGAATGGGTGGGAGGCGGCGGGGGAGGGCGGCCCACCTCCCCGGGGAAGCAGGACAAGGCGATTTGCATATTTATGAAATTTTTCCACTTTGCCCAGGCCCCGTGTGCACTAAGGGATGTCACATCCCATTTTAAGCTGGCATCTGTGCTCCAGGAGTGACAGCTCAAGCACGGTGCCGTCTCTGGAGGGGACAGAGTGCTGGCTAGGCTCCTATCCCCGATCTGCAGTGATCGGCTGTGCAACAGGACAGGTCCCTTGGCCTCTCGGCCTCCGTCTCCCCATGCATGAAGTGAGGATGGACAGCATCTCTGGTGGGCAGCCTCTGGTGGACCCGGTGATCCCCTTGGTGTTCATGTCCTGTGTGACCCCTCTTCCCGAGGGACCTGTCTTCCTGCGCCTGTTACTGCCTCTAACCAGCAGAAATCCACCGACAGGAAGGGGCAGCTCCCCAGACTGGGTGATGAAGTACTGCGTCTTGCTCACACCCCTCTCGTCCTGTGTCTTGCTTGCTCTGATGGAGCCAGCCACGGAGTGATGACCTCCACAGAGAGGTGGCCTCCAGTAACAGCCAGTGAGGGACCTCGGCTCAGTCCAGGAGCATACGGGGAGGTGAATCTGCCAGCACACAGGAACGAGCCTGGGAGAGCTTCCGGGCTGGACCCTTGACTGGCCCCAGCCTGGGACAGCATCTTGACTGTACCAGAGACACCCTGAGCTGAGGACCCAGCTGAGCCCCACCCAGATTCCTGCCTTCAGAACCTGCAGGATGAAACACTCCCCAGGTGCCTGGTTTGGAGCTAAGTTGTTACGCAGCTGTGGGTGACCAGTACATCATCTAGCTGCCAGGGCTTCCTGGAGACAGTGTGTGGCACTGGGTGGGGCACCAGGTCAGAGCCCCCACTTTGTTGGCACTTCCCAGAGGTGTCATCTTGCTCACCTGGGGCTGGTGAGTCGTGTCAGTGTGTGTCTGAGTTTCTGTCTATCTCAGGCCTCGCCCAGGGCCCAGCACATGGTAGGTGCTTGCTAGTCTGCCTGTGTTTCAAGAAAAGAAGCAGAGGGTGTTCGCAGAGCCTTGGCGGGTGGTGCTCGGTGCCCTCCCTCCTGTAAGGTGGGCTCCTTGAGAGTCCTGCTTCCTGGCCAGTGAATGCCCTGGGTGGTCATGGCGCTCTGCTCACGGCCTGCCCTCCTGAGGGCCTGCAGTGGCCCCTCTGCTGGGTTTGGGGGCCTCGCTTGCACTGCTCCATCAAACCGTGGAGTCCGGTGGAGCCTGGAACAGCGATGGCTCTGGAAACACCTGGGACCATGATAAATGTGCCGCCTGTCTAGGACTTAGTCAAACCCCAGTGGTTTGGTCGGAAGCTGGTTCAAGTGTTGACCAGAAATGTTCCCTGTCCTGCCAGGGCCTGGAACAGTTCCTCAAAGTCGTTTCTAGGTTTGAAGGCCAGACACCTGGGGAGGCATGCCCATGGAGGGTGGCTTGCGCCCCGCGCCAGGCCACGGTCAGCACGGCCAAGGCTGGCTTCTTGTTCAGTGGACCTGGCACCAAGGGAAGCTCGTGGCTACCCAGGGACTGGCATGGTGGCCTCTGCAGAAACAGGGACACTCCAGGCTTGCCAAGGAGCCAGGTGGAAGCAGGCCAGGCTTGCTCTCCTCTTGCCTGCCCCTGACAGACTGAGACCCTAGACAAGAAGGGACAACTTGGACCAAGGGGCCAGGGCCCCTTTGAGCCTGGAGGGGGCTGGGGTCCCTGGGGCTGGGGTGGGCTGTCCAGTAGAGATTTCCACCATCATGGGGACTCTCCACATCTGTCATCCAACACGGTGGCTACTGGCCACAGGAGGACCCTCAGCGGTCAGAATGAGGCTGGTGTGGCGAAGGGCCAGATCAAAGTCATGGTTTCTACTTTGCATCTAAGCAGCCACCTGTGGCCCGCAGCTGCCATTTGGACTGTGCAGGTCTAGAGAGAGGGAGGGAGGGAGCAGGGCCCGCGTTCCTCATGTCTGGAATCAGATCCTTCCAAGAACACTAAAAATAACCTTTTAAAACAGCATGCCAAGAAAAGATGCCTCTCGCTGGGCCGCGAGGGGCAGCAGGAGCCGCAGGGCCCTTCCATCGACGGCGCCATCTGTCCGGGCGGCTCGGCACAGGGGAGAGGGTCCTTGACTTGTCCCTGTTTTTAACAGTGTTTGTCTTCAGCTCGGAGACACCAAGGCACGGGCAGCAGGAGCACCCTGCCCTGTCGCTCTCCTGGGTAGAACTGGATTCTGCCCCAGACCCCACAGCTGGTCCTCAAGAGTCACCTCCAGGCACCCAGCAGACCCCTGCAGGACCCAGGCCTGATGCACTCATCACCACCTCCTTGACCCTGTGGCCACCAGCTGCTCTGTCCCTCAGGCCAGTTCCTTGTCTGGGCAGTCCAAGGTGGTGGGCCTCCACGGCACAAGCTAAAGTGAGCCCGCCGAGCCACCCACCCTCCTCCGCTCCGGTGTTAAAAAGCCACAGGATTGGCACCTGCGTTCTCCCCGGTCCGCACTCAGCACCTGGGCCGGCTCCGTGCCAGGCACCGGGAGCTCCTGCCTCAACTCCTGGAGTCGGGGCACGTCTCTCGGACCCCAGGTTTCTTAGGTCAGCCCAGCACCTGGGAGAAGTGGCGCTCTGCAGGGCCTCAGGCCCCGGGCCAGTCTTTCTGACGGCACCCTCACCTCGGGCCCCTTTTCCCGTGGTGGTCCCAAGTGCTGCGGGTGCACTCCAGGTGGTGCCCTGTGAGGGCAGGGCTCCGCTGCTCTCTGCAGACTGGGCTGCGGTGGCGAGCTGGGTGTCAGGCCAGGGAGGGCAGCTGGGACGTGCACACTGGCCTCCACCCGCACCTGTGTGGGCCTCTCCAGGCCAGTGTCCTCGCTGCTCCTGGGCACCCCTGCTCCCTCCTGACTTGACCAGAGTTTGTTGGAGGCAAGGTGCTTGGCTCTTGGGACTGCACACGGACACCAAGCTGGCTGACACATGAGCTCTGACTCTCGCTGCAGCATCCTGGGAAGCGGGGCCAGCAGTGGCCTCTGTGCCTGGGCCCTGGGCTCTGACTCCCCTCTCAGCCCTCACCTTGCCAGTCTCTCCGGTGGCCTTCATTCCATCCGTGGGGGCAGGAGAGGGCCAGATTCACTCTTCCTGGGAGCAGGAGAAAGTGTCCTTCTCCACAGTGATGTCCTTGGGAGCAGTGCCCAGGGTGGTGCAGCTGTGGCTGGCTCAGGCTGCTCTTGGGACTGTGATGCAGAATGGCCCCAGGAGGGGGGCAGAGGGTCCAGCAGCACCTTCTCTAAGCACCCTGCTCCTAAGGGCCCTGAGTGAAGGCCTGCACCACCACACCTCCCAGTGGCCCTTGAAGCCATGATTTCAATGACAGTGGCAACTCCATGTGCCTGCCCAGGACCCAGGAGCCACGGGGAGCCGCGCAGCTGTGTGTGGGCTGTCCTAAGGCTGGGGCTGCTGGTCCTGAGAGCAGGTGCACAGGGAGGCTCCCCAGAGTACGATGGTTGCCGTGGATGGAGCTGGGGAGAGGACAGGAGGCCCGCAGTAGAGATGCCTTGACCAGGAAACCTGCTGGGCTCCCGGTTCATCTGGCCAAGGAGCCAGTGGTGCCTGCAGCAGGTCCCTCTTCCCCTTCCAGAGGCGGGGAGATACACTGTGGTGCTGTCCCTGCACTGACCGCAGTGCCCTGGGTTCCCCAGCCCACTTCCTCTTTGTCCATCTCCCGCTGCCTCTGTGTGGCCGGCGTTCCTGACGAGGCCCACCGTTGACCACTTCACCCTGGGGCCTCCTCCTCCAGGGCAGGCAGGACTGAGATCTGCAGGTGTCAGGGAGGGGAGAGGCACGTGCTGGACTCTGGGAACGGCCAGTTCCCAGGCAAGGCCCAGCAGGGAGTCTGGAAGCCACAGAAGTCAGTGTTCCTGGGGATTCTGGGTGAGTGAGGAATCACCCCACGGCAGCTCAGTGGCCGGCGCTTGCCTGGCACGCTGGTGGCCCCGGTTCCCGCCCATCCCCGCAGGAGGCACTCTGGCCCAAGAGGAGGCTCTGGACCCTAGGCCGGCCTCCCCCGCTGCCTGGGCACGATTGCTGGGGCACTTGCTGGACTCGGGCACGACACGGTGGAGGGTGAGGTGCCGCATGCACTTGCCGAGAGAATGAGCTCCTGCGTGCCTGGCTGCACGGGAGCTCTAGGACAGAGCTCTGCCCTCCGGGCTGCGTGGCTCTGACAGGTTGCTGCCATCTCCCTGCAGCTTGGTCTCGGTAGGTGGAAGGAGGGTGACAGAAGGTACCCCGTGGGCTTCTCCTGGGCTCGGCGAGCTCTCAGAAGCCTGGGCCATCAGCAGATGTCCAGGGAGTATTGGAAATGGCCTCCGTGTGAGCAGGCCGCCGAGCGGAGGTCAGGGAAGTGGCCTGAGGACACTCAACTCAGGGCAGCATCCAGCACGTGTCAGGAGCAGGTGGAATGGCCACTTCTGATCTGAGAACAAGCCAATAAGTAGAAGTTCTGGCCATGGACCCCAGGCACTGGCTTCTGCCTAGAGCAGAGAGAGGGCCAGGAGCCAGGGCTCGCCTGGGGCAGCTGGTGGGCTCTGTGTCCTGACCGCCTGTGGCTGACGGCCAAGAGCCTGGCTTTGGGGTTGGAGGACTGGGTGGATCCTAACTCCAGGCTGCATGGACATGCCCACTCTCTGGCGTAGCTCCCCTCTGTGGAGATGGGGTGACGGAAGGACTTCCAGGCAGAGATCCCGTCTCACCTTACACCCTGTCGAGGGCCACGCTGCTGTGGTACACGGGAGGCTGACTGAGGCTCAGGCAGGAGCAGTGTCCTGAGGTGCAGCCTGAGAGCAGAGGTCTGGGATTTGCCCTGGGCCAGCCTCTCTGCTCCTGGGGACCTGGGTACACAGGTGCCATAAGCTCTAGCAGAACCAGAAATGTGTCCAGGGCACAAATTGAGCATCTCTGGTCAGATGCCTTGCAAGGCCCTGGGCACCCTGCACTGCTCTGGAGCCAGGAGCAGGGCCAGGGGCAGAGCTGACCCTGGTGGGGTCTGGTGGGAAGGTGTGAGTCAGCTTTCTGTTACTGTGACAATGCCTGAAATATGCAACTTATTACAAGAAAAGGTTTGTTATAGTTTGGGAGGTTCTAGGCCAGGGTCTGTTGGCCCGTGGCTTCAGGCCTGTGGGGAGGTGGCACACGACAGTGAGGTGCATGGCAGAGCAGGACAGCTTACCCCATGACCAGAAAGCAGAGGGAGTGAGAAGGGTCTGGGACCCCACAGTGCCTGTCAGGGCCTGGTCCCAAGACCCAAGCCCTGCCTTTCCTGGGTCCCCTCTGGGGACCAGTCCTTCAGCACATGGGATGTGGAAGAGGCCAGCCCATCACCAAGGAGCTTCTGAAAGAGCCCAGCTCCAACCAGAGGGTGCAGGGGCCATGGGCCCTGAGGTGACTGCCCTGCCGCCCAGGACCCTCAGGCCATCAGCAGGTAGCCGGCCGGGCTCCCGGGCTGGGCAGACCCCTCTTCCTGGACTCCTGCCGGGAAGTCTGCCACGGAGGGCACCAAGCACACCACCCCCACGTACGCCAGGTCCTGGGGCCATGCCAGGGTCACTCTGCTCTTCTCTTGTTCCCTGAGGCTTGGTGGCCGGGGCAAGGAGCTGAGGCCCGTGGCAGAGACCCTGGAAGGTGCCCCTTCACAGAGGGTCCCACGAGGTGCCACGGGGCTGCAGGGAGAGGTGGGCAGGACGGTCCGGCAAGGCCGTGGGGGGATGGGCCTCACGACACCTGCGGCTCTGCCTCCTTCCCTCTCCTTGACCTGTCCACTGTTGTGAGGTCTGGCCTGCGGGTCACTTTCGGGGACTCGTCTCTCTGGGGCAGGGCTGTACCTCAAGAGCTCCAGGGGAGCCTGGGCCCAGGGCCCCCCACACTGGTGGGTGGCGTGGGAGGCTGGTCAGAATGCCCCTGGGCCCCCCTGGAACTCTGGGAACCCTGGGCCTGTACCGCCAGCCGCGGCTCCAGGCGAGCACTGGGCTCTGTTGCTGGTGAGGGGAGCTGGACAGATGACCGGCCCTCAGAGCAGCGCAGCTGGAGACTGTGTTCCAAGTAGGTCCGCAGCCGCCACCGGCCTGCCGCATAAACGCCTGGCTTTGATGCATAATTGCTGGTTTCCTGCCTGCGACCATTCAAAGGAGGAAAGAGAAAACCTCCTTCATTTTATCTGGGGAAGGCGGTGAGCGCGCACTCCAGCTCCCCCACGGGTGGCCGCCTTTTCTGAGATCACAGCCACAGGCCAGCAATTAGACCCCAGCCTGGGAATCAATTGCACTTACTAAAGAGCTCGCAAGGGCTGGCAATTGCGCAGTTCAATTGCGGGAGGAAGCTTCTGCGGCAGGTGACCAGCTCCATCGTGTCCAGAGGCAGCATTTACATTTCAGCAGGGCTAAGGGCTCCACCGGAGACCAGGAGGGGGCTCTGGCAGGAGGGAAGTGCAGGTCCCGGCAGACCCCAGCTGGGCTGTGCTTGGCCCTGAGCTTCTCTACCCTTGTGCATTCCTGGGGTCTCTTATGGCTTCGAATGCTGCCTTTGGGGGCTGGGGCAGTGGTAGAGCACCTGCCTATCTTGGGTTCACACACACACACACACACACACACACACACACACACACACGACCAATGCTGCCTCTGGGCCAGGAACTCCTACCTGCAGCCAGATCCCTGCCTCCTCTGCTCCTGCTCCTGTCCCTGGTGGATCAGGACCATTCCCGTGTGCTGCCCCTCTGGGCCCTGCCCCTCCCACCTCGGGCACCTGCGCACTCCTGCTCAGCTCTGCTTTTCCGGTTCCTGCACCCTCTCCACTCCGCCGTCTGTCCTGTGGGTCCTTGTGGCAGGGGTTAGCCAGCCTCCTGCCACTACCCTGAGGCTACCCCATGTGCCTGGAGGGGATGGTGCCTCCAGGAGGACTCCGGTCCCTCTGGGAGGCCCTGGAGCCCCTTGTCACCCCGCAGCAAAGCTCTCCAGACAGTGCCGTGGCACCTCAGTCCCCGAGCCCTGAGTCCTGAGCCTCTCCTCAGGCCTGAGCCTCTGCCTAGGGCTGGTCCAGCCCCCTGTCTGGGCCACTGCCGTGGGGTCTGCCTCCCGGCCTGCAGGCCCCACCCGGGGCTCTGGACTTGCTTCATCCTCCAGGTCTCTGTACCGAGCAATTGTCACACGGGCCTGGCTGTCCACTCAGGCCCACCAGATGCCAGCTGATGTCCCCACTCTGGCCTCCCCCTGTTGCTCCTTGAGTGCTGCCACCTCTCTGCTCCGTTGCCCTAGGGTCTCCTGGGCTGCCACCTGTCTCTGGCTTTGTCTCTGGCCAGGCAGTCCCTGGCACAGGTAAGTCCTCATTCATGAGCGCGGGCTGGCGGCGTGGAGGGACGGGTGCCAGGAGTGAGCTGTGCCCTCCTCACCTCTGGGCCTCTGGTGGATCCTTTGTGTTAACCAAATGCTACCCTGAATTCTGGGGCCACATCCTACCTCTCATTCCCAGGTGACCCCACCCCCGGCCCGTTGAGGCTCACACGGTGTTCCTGGGCTCCACCTGGATGTCCATGGCTATGCAGGCAGGAAGGTGCAGGAGGCCATTTTATGCAACCCTTCCTAGAAGAAAGGTTGATGCCGGAGGGGGGAGCGGGCAGGGTTGGCACTTTGGGGGGTGTGTCTTACCTGGGGTGCTGAAGAGGAGGCATGGTGGTCAGCAGAGGATCCCAAAGTGAGGCCGAGTCCAGAAGGGCCCTGGGCCCCTCCAGCAGCCCAGGGAGGAGTGTGCTCCTCCATCCACCTTGCTGACGCAGCCTCTGCTCCTGTACACGCTGGGCCAGAGACCAGCCAGAGACCAGCCATGAGCGGGGCACTGCTGCTCCTGAGGTGCATCGTGTCTGGAGGGGGAGCCGGGGAGACAGAGGTGGCGCGATGAGCACGGGGCAGGGGTGCAGTGGGTTAGGACCCCGAGGAGAGGTCGGTTGGACTTCCCTTTCGATGACGCCTATGTCCATCTTAAAAGTTGGGGCCAGAGGGGCCAGCGGGAGCCGAGGCCTGAGAGGAAGCTGGTGGGGCAGCGGCAACAAGACCACGGCTCGGGGAGGCGGGAGCTGAGCTGAAGCACAGGGTCCCGGGCTCCAGGCTCGACAGCAGTGGAGCTGGACCGTGGCTCCCACAGCCCAGCAGGACAGAGTGCCGGGGCCAGCGTCCTGGTGGAAGCCAGCTGCCCGCCCGGCTCCACCACTTTCAAAAGGCAGCGAGGAGGAAGCACGGACCCACTGGGGCCTGGGATGTCTGAGAGAGTGAGGAGAAGGCAGAGAGGCTCCTCGGCCTGAGGGCCAGGGTCCTGCCTTCTGCAGCCTGGCTCCATGGTCCACAGGGCGTCGAGGGGGACCAGCAAGAGGCACCCAGGAAGCCAGATGGAGAAGGCGAGAGAAAGAGGAAAGCGAATCCCAGCAGCCCTGCTCCCTCCCCTCCAGGACCCAGGGGCATGGTGATGTCCAGAGAGGCAGCAAGGGACGAGGGTGGCCGGGCAGGAGTGGATGTGAGTGAGACTGAGTGGGAAGTGGGGTCAAGGTGACCTCCAGGGGTCCAGCTGGCTGGGAGAAGGAGCAAGCAGGGCAGGTTGGAGTGGGAAGATGGGTCAGAAAGCCACAGTTCTGAGGGCCACCTTTCTGCCTCACAGCTGATGCCAGCTTCAGTGGGAGGGACGTGGGGCGGGGGAAGTTGGGAAAATGACCGGGCACACCGTTTACCTTTTTGCAGTGGTTTGACCACCATAAAAAAAATCAGTTAAAATATCAATAATAGGAATGTGGATTCACTCCAGAAAAAAATGGACCTTATAGAAAAGTCTGAGAAAGACTTTTAAGTAAGTCTGTTAGGCTACTTAGAAGGATGAATGACAGTATAATTCTTAATAAGAAATAACAAGAAATCATGGGGAGAGAACAGTAGAAAAGAAACGAGCAAGTGGATACGTATAATCAGGTAAAATCCTGGGCATAAAAAACAGACTCATCAAAACTGAAATGCAGTGGGTGACGTGAACTTCAGAACCATACATAAAAGAGCAAAGGACTGAACTGGTGAGCCATGCAGAAGAACTCACCCTCGACACGTAGGAGAGCGGTGCACATAAAAACCACCCAGGGTTGGGGGCGAGAAGGAGACCTTCCCACTGGAGGAAATAGCATAGAAGAATTTGGGGTGTATAATGGCAGAGAATTTTCCAGAAAGGAAGGATAACATTAGTCCAGACGGGTGCATGGAGAGCTGCCGAGTGCTGCCCTCGAGCACTCAGCCAGGTAGGGACCAGCATGGGAGCATGAAGACACGCCGGGCTGGGGAGAGAGTCCGCTGAAAGATGAGATGGGAGAGTCCTGAGAATCACACAAGGCCAGGAATAGTGGGTGAGACTGGACAGTGCTGTGCTCCACGGAGCCCTGGGCAGAGCTCATGGGGGGCCTTTCCTCCGAAGTAGGGGAGGGTCAGCCACAGTGGAGGCCTGGTCCTGCCCCACAGATGGTAACAGCTGGAGAGTATCAGACCGTTTCCAAATTACTTCACTGTGACCCAGACAAAATTCAAAAATATCTATAGAAACATGAATGTACCTAGCAATAAAAAATACAACATTCATAACATCTTAACATCCCATAAAAATTACTAAACATCAAGAGAAGCAGGACAACACAACTCATGATGAGAAGATTAAAAGCAATCAATTGGAATCAATCTAAAACGCAGGAGTTAGAATTAGGGCATGAATATATGTGTCCAAAATCAAGTAGAGATAGAATAAATAAACACAGTGTTAATAAGTGGAAGAAAAAGTTAAGTAGAAGCATAGAAGTTATAAATTTATGACTCAAGTCAAACTTCTAAGCATGCAAACTTCAACATGTGAGATGCAAAGTACACTGGATGGAATCAATAGCAAATCTGATGTAGCGGAAGCAACCATTAGTGGGCTCAAAGGCATAGTAATAGAAACTGTTCAAAATGAGACTGAAAAAGAGAACTTTAAGATATCAGAAAATAACATCGGTGAGCAACTTCAAATATTGAATACATGTGCAATTCCAGTCCACACAAGGGGAGCGGGGGACATTTGAAGGAATAATGGCAACAGAATTTCCAAATTAATGAAAACTGTAAACCAGAACCCCAAAAGGCTCCACAGATTTCAAGCTCAAAAGCATGAAGAAATCTACCTCAAGGCACCTCATAATAGAATTGCTCAAAGTCAGTGATAAGGAGGAGTCTCAGAGCAGCAGAGCTGGGCCGGGCCAGGAGGCGGGTGCCATGGGAGGACCAGGAGGTTGACAGCTGATTTCTCAGGGCAGACCACGCAGGCGGGAGACAATGGAGTCCATCTGAAGTGCTGCCCAAACCTGTCCACCCTGAAGCCAACGCCTGGTGGGTATGGCTTCCAAAAGAAGATGGAATAAGCATTTTTCAAGCCCTGCAGAAGCCGAGAATACTTATCATCAGGAGACCTGCACTCAAGGAAGGTCCATGGCACACAGTGAAGTAAAAAGCCACAGAGGACTGGTGTGCTGGAAAAGCAACAAAGGGCAGCGCATGAAATACCTTTTCTGAGCAAATGTAACTGAAGGAAAATTAAGTGTTTAAGTAAAGTGAGAGCCGCAGCAGTCACATTGAGGTGCACAGACGTGTGGAGGGAAGAGCACACTAAAGCCATCACTGACTCAGCAGCACCGAGGCTGCGAGGAGCCAGGGGAGGTGAGCGGTGGTCACCTTCCGTACCCGAGGGCGCAGCACCACTGAGACAGTTAGAGATGGCAGCTAGGAGCCCACCGCAGCCCTCAACAGGACAGAACAGGACTCGAGGTGACAAGCCACAAAGGCTGTGAAGGGAAATCCTAGAAAGAGTCAACACAAAACAAGGCAGAAAAGGAGGACAGGGACAGTGACAAAGAAGCACAACTAGAAAACAAGTAGCGAGAGGCCAGCTATAGAGCTGACCATTTAACAATACGTTACCTGGGGGACAGGAAGACAGGGCACCCGATGGTCAGTGAAACTCTGTGTGAGATGGTGACAGTGGGCAGCAGTCCTTCCACGTTTGTCAGAGCCCACAGGCTGAGGGACACAAAAGGTGAACCCCAATGTCACTGATAGCCTTTAGTTGATAGGAAAAATGGATATCGAATACCTTGATTTCATACAGCGATTTTAATAAATGTGGCACACTGGTGCAGAAAGCTAATAACAGGGGAAGGTGGTGGGCAGGGAGGTATCTGGCAGCTCTTTCACGTTCTGTTCAATTTCTCTGTTAATTTAAAGAAAGAAAGCTGGAATAGCTTATTAATATCTGATCAACGGGATCTCGTAGATAAGAATATTACCAGGAATGGAGTCATTTAATGATGACAAAGGGGTCAGGTCAGGAACAGGGCAAGTATCGAGTGTTCCCGTGCCTAAGAGCTGAGCTTTGGAATCCATGGAGAAGCGGGGGCCAGACAGGAGGGGCGAGCCGGAGCCGTGCAGCCACAGAGTCCAGCTGCTCACCCAGGGCCTGGCTGGACCGCAGGACCCTGGTGCAGAGAGGCTCTGAAGAACACACTAAGGGAGGCCCTGTGTGGGGCCATCAGACCCCTCAGAATAGATTCGAGTCACACTGAAGTTCTCTGACCACAGTGGGAATAAACTGGGAGCCAGTAGCCGAAAGCCATCTGAGATCTCTGCAGTGTTTGAAAACTACACCAGACACTTGAGAAGTGTGTGACCACAGGAGACGTTGGAGGGAATGGGAGAACTTCTGAACCACCTTAGAGAAACCAACTGCTGTCGTTAGGGTGGGACCCAGATGGACAGCCGGGGGCCTGGGTCCCGCAGCCAGAGCAGCCCTCAGGAGCCACATTGGGGAATGAGAGCCCAGTGAGTCTCAGTAAGCAGAGAGAGTGGGATTACCAACGTCAGACGGATGATTAAGGTCTACGGAGCTCCAACCAGACGATGAGAGTCATGAGACTCGTGGTGAGAGGACGCCATTACCCCACGGGGACGCAGAGAGGGACTTGATGTGTATGGCTCCTGCAGATATGAAGTGAATAGTGAAGGAGGAGCTTGAGCCTGCTCTGTTGACACGGACAAACCCTTGGAGAGAGAGATGATCGGAACCGGCTGAGCCCTGGATGCGTTGACTGTTGACTCCCACCAAGCATTCAGGGAAGAAGTGACGCCAAATCTGTACAAACTCTTCAGGAGGCTGGATGGGAGAGGGACTTCCTCACTCATTGTAGGAGGCCAGCATTGCCCTGATACCCAAACCAAAGGCATCCAATTTCAAATTCAAAAGAATAGAACCGCAGGCCAGTATCTCTCAGGCACAGATACAACAACACAAAAAAGGGCCATATATCATGATCTGTGAAGTTCATCCACCAGGAATGCAAGATGGATTCAACGCTGGAAAACTGTGAACTAGGAGGAAAAATTCTGGAATCAACCCTGTGGGCTCAGGACAGTGTTTGACAAAGTCCCAAATCTGGACTTATGATAGAAACTGCCAGCGGAAGACGGGGAGGTGGCCTCTTCAACCCGGGGAGGCATCCGCAGGCGTGGGCTGCTGGCTCCCGCTCAGCAGTGACTGGCGGAGCTCCTTCCCCGGGTCCAGGGGCGGCTGGCGGGCACCTCAGCTCTTCCTGCCTGTGCTGGAAGCGGCAGGCAGTTGGTAGGCAGGAGAGCAAACCCACGCGGGTTGGAAAGGAAGGAGTGACCGCCCTTGGGCACAGCAGACGTGGTTGTGGAGACTCATGGAATCTGGAAACGAAAAAACATCCATGGAGAAAACCAGACTCACAAAGCCCCGGACCTGCCGGACTCGGAACTCGGTTTAGCCACGTTGCAGGACACAGGATGCATGAACAAAAATGACCACGTTTCTGTGTATTAACAAGAAACGGTTGGAAATTGGATTTAAGATACCATCAGAAAAGCATCACAAGTATGGAATACTCAGGAACAAATCTGATAAGATACAGGAAGGACACGCATGTGCAAAACCAGGGGACACTGCTGAATGAAATCATAAGAATCCTAAGGAGAGAGATGCCCGCCCTGTTTATGTGCCAGAAGATGCAAGGTTGTTAAGATATTACTTCTCTCCAAATTGATCTAGGGAGTCAATGTGATTCCAGTCAAATGCTAAGTAGTTCCTTTGTAAGGATATTGTTCAACCAATTATAAAACTCATAGGAACGTTTAAAGGTCTGATAGTAACCAAAACAACTTCCAAAAAAACAAACAGAAAAAAGTTGGATGACTAACACTACATGATTTCAAGAATTATTCTAAAACTACAGTAGGATGACAGTGGGTACTGGCACACAGACAGAGACATCAATGGGACAGAATAGAAAACTTAAAAATAGGCCTGCACACATATGGACCAATGACTTTAAAAAAGTGCAAAAGCAAGGAATGAGCTTTTCCATAAATGGCCTTGGAACAATTAGGCCCCCGTACATGCCCGCCCCACAAGGGAGCCTCAATCTATTCTCACACCATGTACAAAAATTAACTAAAAATGGATCAAAGACCTAAATATGGCTCTGAAACTCCCAGAAGAAAACAGGGGGAAAGAAAGCTTCGTACCTTGTCTCAGGCAAAGATTTATTTCTTCCTATGACACCAAAAACATAACAAAAGAACAAGTTGGACTTCAACGAGATCTGAAACAGCTGCTCTTTGGAAGACACTGTTAACAGAGAGAAGAGAGAAGCCACAGACTGGAAATGCAGATTTGCAGATCACGTATGTGATGAAGGATTTTAACCAGAATACAGAGAGAACTCTCAGAACTCCACAAAAAAATGGGCAAAAGGCAGGAACAGACGCTTCCACGGTGGGTGAAAGGCTCCAGAGCCCAGGGACCTCTCTCCCCCTGTGTGCTGTGGTTTGTGGACAGGCGCCTCGAGACTGTGGAGAGGTCTTTTGCACACCCACCTAGACGCGGGACCTCACGAGGACTGGCGTGGGTGTGGAAGGACTGGCGTCTTGCACACCGGGATGGATGGAAGATGGCGCAACCACCTTGGCCAACAGCCTGGCGGGTCCTCAACTGGGATGTGCAGCTGCCTCATTGTCCAGCGGTTCTCCCCAGACAGAGGAGGTGAGCCTCCCAGAAAAGCTGGCCCCTGGGTGTCCAGAGCGCTCTGTTCACAGAAGCTGAATGCTGCCCACGGCCCCTGCCCATCAACACCCATATGGCTCAACAGGACGCAGCATGCCCCTCCGGGCTTCAGGCCACCACTCAGCCACGGGCAGGAGTGAGTCGCAACTCTCTCTGCAATGCAGGTGCATCTCAGAGTGATGCACCGACTGGAAGACACCAGATAACAACGAAGCCTGAAACGTCACAACTGGGCGGATGGGAGAACGTGACTTCATGTGTGCAGCAGGCAGAACAGTGGACTGAGAGGGACAAACGAGGGTCAGGAGGAGGAAGAGCACAGCAGAGAGCTTGAATGGCCAGCGCGTGGGAGAACACAAGGGCAACCAAGTGCTAGACAGAAACCCAGACTCACGGTTACCCGGGAAAATGGCAATTAATTCAAAGAAGTGCCATTTCACACCCGGCAGGCTGGCCAAAGCTAGAGGTTGGCCACAGCAAGTGACGGGAGGGTGTGGCATGCCGTGGGGCCGCTCGGGGCCTGCAGCACAGCGGGGCCACTGCTAGGAAATCCAGGGCTGGCAGAGAGGTACGAGAAAGCTCACCGTGGCCTCCTCATGTTAGCAAAACTGGGCACTGCCTGCCTGTCACTTGAGGGCACTGTGGATCGGGCACTGCCGTGTGCCTGAGAAGAGGCCACTCTTCCAGGGGGACAAATCTCAAATATGAATGAGAGCGCTGCAGTGTGGTGTGCAGCCCGGCACGGCTTACGTGACGTGCAACCCCCCCCCCCCACACACACACCGCAAAAGAGCCTGGTGTGTTGCTCACGGGAACGTGAAAAGGTGCTAGAAGAGACTCACAGGTGGTGCTCATACCCGGTGGCTGCTGTGGCTCTTTCTGGGGAAGGGAGGCGGGGTGAGGAGGGTGGCGGAGTCCGGCCTCTCCCTCCCACTCTGACTCTGTGGCTCTTTGGACAAAGGTTGTGAGCAGGCGAGCCCGGCAGGGGCTTGATGCCACGTGCTCTGGAGCTCGCTGGCTGTGCAGCCAGGACGTGTCCAGGTGGCCTGCTGCTCCAGGGGTGACATGGACCAGGGCGCCTTTCCAAGGTGCTCCAGCCAAGACCCGCAGCCAGTGGACACAGACGAGCATGCCAGCCCAGCGGGGCCAGTGCCTGGGCCCACCCCAGGACCTCTCTCTCCCTGTGTGCTGTGGTTTGTGGCTGCTGGTGAGGCAGATTAGAGAGGCAGAGGTGACGGCTAAGGCTCCTGACCCTGCTGAAGGGCGTGTTCCTCCACAGCCCCGTGAATTCCCGTGAGATCTTCCTAGGTCCCAGGAGCTGGACGCCCACCAGGGACAGCCTCTCCTTCCCGGTGCTGTCCCTCCTGTGGGTGTAGAACCGCCATGCTCACGGAGCTTCCAGGCTCCTGGTGAAGTCCATCGCGTCCTCGTGCGTTCCTTGGCCTTTTCAGGACTCCTACTGCAGAGTGGTTACTCCTACTGTAACTTTGCTGGTTTTGCCATGGTCTCAACTCTGGTTACAGGGAGGGCAGCTCGGGCTCCTGAGGGACAGGGTCATGCCAGCACTGTCCAGCATCACGCACAGAGCTGATCTCAGACCTGGGAATCTGGCCTCCTAGTCCCTCTAGATGGCCCCCAGATTGGCTCCGAGGTGTGTGTGAAACTGGCCCCTGGGATGTGCCCGCCTGTGGAAATGTGGCGGTGTCTCTTTTCTGCCTGGGCCTCTGGTTGGCCGCAGGCCTGTGTTTCTGCCGACTGTGCCCAGGGTGTTAACCATTGTTACAATTTATTATCGGCACAGACAGTGGGTGTTACATCTCAGTATCAGAACAAGCAAAGCAGATTCATTCATTATTAACCTAGGGTGGATGTAAGACTGACCGCTGGCCAGACGTCAGCCCTGGGGAAGTTGCAGAGTGACCCCTGCTCAAGGACACCTCTTCCCCCTGGCTACGCAGGAGGGGATGCTCAAGGCACCTGGAAAAATAAACAGAAAATAATGTTCCTAGGACATCCTCATCCCATGTTTCTGGGGCTGTGAGATGGTGACGGTGAGGACGGTAATGACAGGACCCCCCATGGAGCTCCCTCGGACCACCTCTGCTCACTGGGTGCTCCCGAGCTGTGCACTGCTCGGTGCTCAGCAGCAGGCTCTGGTCCAGTCTTTGCGACAGCCCGACACACAGGCCCTGCCATGTCCCGCTGGACAGGCAGAGGTGGAGGCTGCCCAGCCGAGTCCCAGGACAGCCGCGGCTGAGGGCAGGCTCCGTGTCCACGCGAGAGGCCGGCTCTCGATCCTCTACCTTCCCTGCGAGGATGCTGACCTGCAGGGCCCTGCTCCAGGACCTGGAGGGGAAACTGAAACACGTCCCCTCTCCTGCCCTTCTCTAGGAACACTGCCCGTTCCCGAGCCTCACATCCCTTCATGGGAGGTGGACCTTCCTCCAAAAATCCACGAAAACAAACCTGTGCATGAGGAACAAAACAACGAAATTTAAAGTTGAGACAGTCTGGGACAGGGCTGGGGACAGTGTGGGGCAGCTGAGGTGACTCCAGAGGGCAGGTGGCCCCTCTCCCTCTGAGCTGCTGCCACTCAGAAGTACTGCATTCTTGAAAATTGCCAAGAACGGGTTGTACGTGTCCAACCGCAGAAAGCCACACCTGTGGAGCTGTGTGTGGACTGGCCTGGTCCGCCCTTGCCCGACGGGTCAAATAGCAGAATATTTCTCATACCTCGTCAGGGGCCGTAGTACCTGCCATCTTTGTTAATCGAAACCAGATGAAAAATACAAAGATGCAGCGTTCAGTTCCTCACACGTCTAACTCTTGGCACTAAAATGCCGTTCTTGCCTGCAGGTGTAGCTCGCCGTGGGGCACCAGCCTGGAGTGTGGGGGCCCTGGGTGAGACCCTTAAATAAAATGCCGCTGCTCCCGGCCCCGGGAGTTCAGTGCTCATCTCAGAGGAGCTCCTGCTCATCTCACAGGAGCTCATAATAAAGATCCTGGGTCTTTATTATGCAGATTTGGATATTTGTTCGACTTGGATTTTTTCATCATTTCTTTCTAAATCTGCACTTAAGTGCATTTATCTGGCTTTCCCAGTTTTCTGGCGTCATTTACACTTTGGTGCCAGGCGAGTGGCTCACTCACCAGTCCTGGGACTGGCCCTGGTGGACAGTTCTCTCCAGTCCTGCCGAGCTTGCCCATGGAGCTGGGGGAAGGTCCTGGCTGTGACCACTGGTGAGCCTGGCCATCTGTCCTGCACCCAGGCTTCTTGGCTTCATGACCTGGAGCCAGGTCTTGCTGCCCCTCTTCTCTTTGGGGACACTGGAAGAACCAGGCTTGTCCTCTGCCCTGGTGTTTTCTGTGCAGGGGGTTAATCACCAACTGTGGCTGAGCCTTGTGGCTCTTGGAGATGCCCAGATGCAGCAGGTGGTTTAGAAACTGCCCAGAGTCTGTCCTTTGGGTGAGCACCTGACCACTCGAGGCAGGACACCCCACTCCAGTGCTGGATCGCACAAGGAACATGCCCTGGAGGAGCAGGCAGTGCTGGGAGCAGAGGGGTGTGGACATCCTGGCCTGCCCTCAGGTACCTTGCCCCACCAGGACTGGGAATCCCAATGTAGGAGGCTCTGGCTACCCGTCCCATCTGGCTGCCCCTGGCTGGCTGTGGGTGCCCCAGGGGCTTCTGGGACAGTGCCCAGCCCTGGTGATACACTCGCTGCAGGTGGCTGCTGCCATGGCCCCTCCTTTGGGCCCTTGGGAGGTGCTGTCACTAGGCCTGCCTTCCGGCCCCCCACCCCCTGCCTCCTGTGTGGGCTTATTCTTCCTGTAACAGGCCCTGCCACAGCCGACGTGCGCGATAGATACGCTTGGCTGTACCTAATCCTTGTCAAGAAACTCGGAGTTGAATTGGACGGAGCAGATGAATTAACAGGAGGCAGGGCAGAGGCTTATCTGCATTCCAGAAATGGGGAAACTGAGACGTGAAGCTGGTGCCGAGGGTGAGCGGGGCCTGGAGCCTGGGGTCCTGGCTGGGGCAGGGCCAGGAACAGAGGCAGCGGCTCAGACGGGAAGGAGTTAAGGCAGGTGCTGTCTTCCCCAAAGCAATTAATCACAGAATTGGAGAGGCAGGCCACACAATTAGTCCTGGACAAAGGAGGAGGCGGGTATGACTCCAGAGCTTCACAGGGTGAGATGAATAAGCCCTGGCATCCTGTGAGACTCTAGGCAGCCCTGCCAGGCCGTCCGCCCCACCTGCCCTCTGGGAGGTCCTGGGCACAGGTCAACGTTACCTTGGTTCCTGGGGCCATGGTCAAGGCCAGTGCACAGGTAGCATCTTGGCTGGGCTCCAGGGACTACTGCTTGTCTGAATGGGCTGGTGGCTTTGCTAAGGGGGCAGAGGTGAGAGACAAGCAGGGCCAGGAGCTCTGGGCCTTCAGGATCCAGGGAGACCCCTGCCCCGGCTGCAGGCCACCCATCTTTTGTGGAAGGTTTGGAGCCCACTGGGCTTTGCTTCTTACTGGCTGGTGACCTGGGGTGGACAGGACTCTGGGGCTCCTTCACCAGGTGGGCATAACAACGCAGTGTGGAGCCAGAAGGGAGCACAGGACACCTCTCGCAGGCCAGGGAGCAGCAGAGCCCCCGGGTGCTCCTTTCCTGGCCTTGCACAGCCCAGCCTGGCCGGCCCACGTCCACCGCCAGCCAGCATCAGCAGAGCACCTCAAGGCTCACCCACCCCCAGCAGAGCCTGTCCATTGCCAGTGGCAACGGAGTAGCCCATCCCTCCCTGGTTGGCCTGAGTCACTCCACCCCCACAGAGCCCTTTTCCACCCTCCCCACCTCAGCCAGTGAGGGCCAACCCTCCCCGGGAATGTCCCCCACCATTGAAATCACACTCCTGAAGTTTAAGGAAATTCCTAACTAGAATGAGATGGGATTTGGGAAGAGTGGGTCAGGAAGAGATCTACCCACCCATCTACCCACCCATCTACCCACCCATCTACCCACCCATTCATCCATCCATCTACCCACCCATCCACCCATCCACCCATGCATCCATCCACCCATCCATCCTTCCACCCATCCATCCACCCACCCATCCATCCATCCACCCACCCACCCACCCATCCATCCACCCACCCACCCATCCACCCATCCATCCACCCATTCATTCACCCATCCATCCACCCACCCATCCATCCATCCATCCACCCACCCACCCATCCACCCATCCACCCCTCCATCCGAGTTCCATGGCTGGTTCCTTCCATCCCTGGGGAATCATTGTGGACTAGTCCAGATGTGCGCTCATTCCTGTTTTGTGGAATTTACCTTTGAGGGAGGTAGGAACACTTGGAAGTTGGCAGACACTTCCATGGCGTTCCTGGTGAGGGCCGGTTCCATTCATGAGAAGACCCAACACTCAGAGAGTATGATGGAGAGCAAGGACTGTGACTCTCCCCATGCAGGTGCTGAGCCCTGTGTGCAGGAACATCAGGGGAGAGCCATGCAGAAGGCACCCGTGCAGGAGAGGAGGGGGAGGCCAGAGGCTGGCACTGGGTAGTTCTGGAATTTGGGTTCAGTTCCCAAAGCTGGGGACACTGGTAAGTGACGTCTGAGAATAGGGTGCAGGGGAGGAGATCCCCTGAGTGGCAGATGGTTGGCCCAGCTGCTCTGTGGAGTGCAGTGTCGCAGCAGAAGACTTCTCCAGGAGCATGGGGCAGTGGGGGGTAGGTGTCCCAAACAGAAAGGGCCCCCATTGGCAAGGGTCTCCTGGTCACCCAGGCCTGTACTGCTAGGCAGGAAGAGCCCAGCTGTCCCCAAGGCCCGCCCACAGGGCCCCAGCCTTCCCCAGGGTCCCTCCACTCCCGGGAGGGAAAGGCCCAGCACAGAGGGAGTGAAGGTTCCTCACACTTTGTTTGCCGAGTGCTTTTCTTGGAGAGGGCCCCAGCCTTCCGCCCGCCCGGCAGGCCTTTGAGGAACATCCTTGCTTGCTGGAAGCCTGAAGCCTCCTCCCTCCTCCCTGCTCCAGCGCGGGGGCCAGGGGGAGGGGGCGAAATTGCCATTTACTTACCCACTCCTATCTCTGTGCAGCAGACGCTCAGGGAAGCTTTTAAATACTAAATGGAAAGGCCAGAACCGCTGGACTTCCGCGGGCAGATGCCTTTAATTCTTAATTTCCTCCCCTCCCCCTCGCGGGCTGCGCTTTCTGTTTAATTAGGGGAAAGCGAAAATTGTGACATCAACTCAAGGGCATCACCTCCCCGAGGTGGTGAAAGCGGGACTTAATCCCAGGCCCAGCCGCCCATCCCCCACGGCACATCAAACCTGCCTCCAGATTTGTTCAGCTGCAGATAAGGAGCAGCAGGAGGGGCTTGGCCTTCCAGGGCCAGTGGGAGGAGAAGGGAGTGGCCAATGCTGGCTCCTGTGCAGTGTGCTCAGCTGTCCAGGACAGAGGAAGCAGGGACACCTGCCCTGGGGGTCTGGCCAGGGCTGGGAGGGAGCACTTCCCCTCCCTGGTCTGTTTTGGGGAATCTGGGAGCTAGCAGCAGGCGCGGGGCAGCTGGGCAGTGCAGGGTGGGCTGGAAAGCCCCCCTCCCTCTGAGGCCCTGTCCCTGTCACACTGGGAGCTGGGGCCTCACTTCTGATGCTCCAGGCCTCAGGGTCTGTTCTGGGCCCAGAGCTCCGTGCCAGGCAGGATGGACCAGGCTCCCGGTCCAGGTGGCCCTGGCTCCCTCTGCCCAGCGGCCTGGCCTCATGCTCCCTTTCTCCCTCTGCAGTGGAGAGCTGGGGTAGGCTGGGCAAGCACTGTCCAGCAGGACTCATCGTGTGACGGTGCTGAGGGGTCCCAAGGACCCCACCCCCTTCTCCCTCAGGCAGCTCAGCCCCCCTAGTGGGCACGAGGAGGAGACCTGAAGGGCGCCGAGGCCAGTGGACCTGGCTGGCCTGGAGCTGGTCCACTGGCTTCCCCTCTGAGCAGAGTGTCCTCCAGGGGGAGGGAGTTGTCCACTTGGAGGACCCAGGTGGCACTGTCCCTGTCAACGTGGGGAGTGGGGGCCTCACTTCTGGTGCTCCTATCCAGCAGGGAGAGAGCAGCTTCTGGGGAGACATGCATACCCAGGGCTGCATGGGGGGTAGGTGCTTGGGGGAGGGCGAGGAACAATGGCTTCCCCAGGTGTTTCGTGAGACTGGACTCAAAGGACCAGTGGCCAGTAGCTAAAGGAAAGCTTCCCCTGCAGCTGGGGTGCTGGGCGCCCCCAGACCCAGGTGGGAGCTGGAGGTCAGCGCTCCTGGCTGGCAGGGGTGGGACTTAGCTCCGCAGGGCCTTCCCTGCACCAGGTCCTGGCACAGTGACTGTCCAGCCCAGCCCAGTCCTCTCAGCCTTGCTCTCTCCCTAGGCTGCCCCCAGCCCCACGCAGCCAAGGAGGAGGACAGGATGGATGTAGAGGCCAACACCATCTCCCGAGGTCCATCCTGCCCCAAAGGACAGCCCCTGGTGGTGGCCTGGGGGACAGATGGCTCAGGACCCCCAGGCAGCACGGGCTCTCTGTCGGCCTATCTGAATCCTAATGCCTCATTTTCCCGATTTGAAACCAGCCTCTTCATCTGCTAATTGTTGAAAGGAAAAAATAGTAAGAAAGGAGAAGGAAAATCAATTTGCATGGGGAGCTGGAGTGTGCCTGCTGGGGGCCGCTGCCCTTGGCGGCGGGGACCGTGAAATCTTCAGAGCAGCTGAGGCTGGAGCTTATCAGCCCTGGAGAGGAGCCCTCAGCCTCCTCCCTTCCTGTGCTCCTCGAAGCTGGACATGGGGAGAGGACATTTCCCCTCACATCCGAGCACCCTGGCCCCCACCCCAGCCTTGCTGCCCTGGAGGACTGTGGGCAGGGGCCACCGTGCCATTGGGTAAGTGCTTCCCAGGACAGGGCAGGGGTGCCCTTGCTGTTCACATTTCCCAGCCCTGGTCCCTCCTCCTGGACAGGAGAGGCCTCCCCCCCACGTGTCCACCCCAGGGCCTCTCTGCTCAGAGTGTACCTGTGGGGGCTGGGTCATTAGGCTCCATGGTGATCTCTACCCCAGAGCCCCGAGCCCCCAGGCCTCAGCAAGAGTCCTGCGCCCAGGGCATGCAGGCTGGAGGCAGGGCAGCCAGTGAAATATAGGACGCCACACTGCACTTGAGTTTTTGATAGACAACACAGATTTTTAGCAAAAAAAGTCCCGAATATTGTATGGGTCATATTTACATGAAAAAGTATTTCTTGCTATGTGTGGTGGCACACACCTGTAATCCCAGTGGCTTGGGAGGCTGAGGCAGGTGGATCATGAGTTCAAAGCCAGACTCAGCAAAAGCAAGGTGCTAAGCAACTCAGTGACACCCAGTCTCTAAATAAAAAAATACAAAATAGGGCTGGGGATGTGGCTCCAAAAGAAAAAATATATATATTTCTTGCGTATCTGACATTCTAATTTAACGGAATGCCCTACTTTTTCATTTGCTAACGCAATACAACTCAATGGAGAGAATCCTACTAGAGATGGAAGCCCCGGCCATAGCCCTGAGGGCTGGCCACCCCTCCTGTCCTCAGCTAGCTGGGCCTGTGGCTGATGGCTGTGTTGTGGGAGGGGGTGGCCGGGGGCAGCCTGCGGGTGCAGGACCCCAGCTCACACATGGGCCAGGGCCCTGCCGCTCAGCAGCCTCACTGCGGACTGGAGACCCACTCCAGGCCCCGTGGCTGACGGGAGTCACAGAAGCGAGCGCTAATGTCAGCGTCTGAGGTGGAAAGTGGGCCAGAGTGTGGGGGAAAGGACCCCTGGGGCGGCAGATCTCCTGCAGACCTGAGGATCCACACAGGACCCTGAGGTAGCCCCCA
The DNA here is from genome assembly GCF_045843805.1 of Urocitellus parryii. Taxonomy (NCBI): domain Eukaryota; kingdom Metazoa; phylum Chordata; class Mammalia; order Rodentia; family Sciuridae; genus Urocitellus; species Urocitellus parryii. Next base: position 2,422,791 of record NC_135537.1, on the reverse strand, counting down.
CCTACTGTGCTCCTGGGGGCCGTGGGCCCTGGGTGCCATAGCCAGGTCCCCAGGTAACGGATGCTGGCCCCAAGGTGCCTGTGGTCCAGGTTCCAGTGGTCACAGCAGGGAGCCCGATGTGGAGCATCCTGTGCCTGGGTGCCCTTCACCTGTGGCAGAGGAGTGGCCCGTGGACTCTGCTCCCAGGGCTGGCCTGGTAGGGAGGTGCCAGCCCCCCTTCCTCAGACTTGGCTGGATTTCCCAGCACCCCGGGAAGACCCCCAATCAGCCACCAGGGCCTCGGGGCTGCTTGGAGACCCCAGCTGTGGGCTCAGCCTGTTGTAGATGGCGCAGAGGGCAGCTGTGCGGCCTGCTCTGGGCCAGGCCCACCTGCAGATGTGGCCTGGCTCCTCCCTTGTCTAGGGCTCACGTCCTGTGGGGCAGTGTGTTCAGATATCCGCAGGTGGACACATCTGACGGCCTGTGCCAGGAGGGAGAAGCTGCCAGGGGCCAGAGAGGGCAGTGGCTAAGAGGGCAGTGGCTGAGGGTCCTCAGGTGGGCCCGGCACCGTGTGTGCAGCAGAAGCCTTCGGCCTGGATGTGCCCTGGCCGAGCCATCAACCCAAGCCAGGGCTGCACTGGAACGCAGTGCCCTCTGCCATGCTCCCTGCCCAAGCGGTCGGCAGGCTGGGTGGCCTCTGCAGTGGGCACCCTGCAGAGGGAGGGAGCCAGGACAGAACAGAGCAGATGCCCAGAACACCAGTGGCAGGCTGGGACTCACCAGAACACAGGGAATGGACATCCAAGAGCCAGCGGCTAGGGAGGCCCCCAGGGGTGGAGAGCAGAGCAGAGGCTGCGGAGAGCTGGACGCTGCTGCCTCTCCTCTGGGATATCTCACAGAGACCCCTGCAGGATTGAGGGCCAGCAGGTGTGTGGGGAGGACGTGCCGTTTATACAGCCGACTGGGGGACTGGGCACCCGGTGGGAGGTCCACTGTGCCATCAAGCTGGGGCCAGTGGTCCAGGACAGAGGGTCTCAAGAATCCACACACTGCTGCTGGCTGTGGCTTCAGAACAGCTGGGAAGCTCTCAGACGCCGACCGGCCAACCCTGCGCCTGGTGTACAGGGGCCCAGGAGTCCCCGGCTCACAGCTGCCTCTGGAGGCCGGCGTCGAGCACGCGTGTGCAGGGAGTTTAGTTCACGCACAGACACGCGAGCCAGAGGGAGGGTGTGGGAGGGGCTGGGCAGCTGTGCGTGTGCCAGGCCTGTGCGTGAGGGCAGTGGTGAGCCTGGGGCGGCTTCCTCCTCCCTCTGCTGGGGCTTACTGAGCACCTATTTTGTGCCAGCTGTTAGGAGGGCTCATTAGTGAAGGGGCACAGCTGCCGTCCTGCACTGACCACCCGTGGGGTGGGTCATGAAGAAAGCTTTAGAAGGGCCTCCGCGTCTTCCCCTGGGCACCCTGGCCTCCTTAACCCTCCTGTTTCTCTCCTTGGAGGAGCGGGCAGGGGAGCCAGGCCACCTGGGCCACCACGTGGATTCGGGGCACATCTGAGACCTGTCTCTGGAGGGGCAGCTGCCCAGGCATGGTGGGCCACCCGCTGCCCGTGCTCCCCGCCTTGCTCTCGACCTAAAACCTCAGTCTGAGGGGGAGCGAGGCCCAGGCGGTCGGGCCCTCCCTGTGGACACGGCCCTCTCGTCCCTACGCCGGCCGGCGTTCACCGACCACCGGAGGACAGTTTGAAAATCAGAAAGGCGATCTTGGAGAACCCCTTTGGCCTCTCTTCCGCAGGTGACCCGTGGGCACACCCTGCGTGACGACAGGAGGGTCCTGTGTTCCCGTCAAGGCCACTCCATGTCTCCTGTCTGGCTCAGTCTTGTTGGGAAATTCTAATTGGTGAGGGTCAATCCCACTCCAGAACATTCCCCCTGTGTTCCCATGCTCACGACACTTCCGTGTGACACATACTGCCACAATCAACGTCCCGTGTCACTATCTTAATGTACGCTGTCCTCTCTGACGGGTAAGTTCAAGGGAATGGTCGGTCTGAGCCTCAGTGCACCCAAAGCTTTTGATCTGATACATTTATTTTTCTCTTTAAAGTTGATTTTTCATACCTGCATTTATTTTTATGTGGTGCTGAGGATCGAACCCAGGGTCTCGCACTTGCAAGGCGAGCGCTCTCCCGCGGAGCCCAGCCCAGCCCCGCCCTAGAGTTGACTTCTAAGGTCTTCCCTTCTCTGTCTCCTTGTTCCAGCTGCAGAGCCCCTGCTCCCCAGATCGGGACGCCATCCGTTCCCGCAGGCGGCCTTCCCTGTTGGCGGGGCCTTGGGGTGTGCTGGCCGGTGGAGTGGGGGGTGTGGGGTGGGGGCGCCTCCACCCACAGCCCCCCCCCCCCCCCCCCCCCCCCCGCCACATGGTGGCTTCAGCCCCGCCTGCTGGTGTTTCCCTGGGCTGTGGATTCTTCCTCTTTTCCACCTCCTCCCTCTCTGGGTCCTGCCCTCCCCATGCCCCAGGTGACCTCCCTGCCTGTGGCCTGAGTCGATGGAAGTACAGGACTTCTCCTGCCCCTCTCCTACCCCAGGCTCAAACCAGCCCTCACCTGCCCGCCCTGCGCCTTCGCTCTGTGCTGTGGCCACGGTGCTGCCTCCTGTCGCCTGTCTGTGGGCAACTCTCCACCTGGACGCTGCACCCCTTCCTTTTCACCCCACAACAGTGGGAAGAACCTGCCCCTGCACACGGCACATCCAGGTGCCCTGCAGCCTGCTGTGGCCGGGTACCTAAGGGACAGGCTGCTGGACACCTCCAGTGTGCTTGGCAGGTGTGGGGGGCAGCCCTGCTCTGGACCACCACAGGAGCCCATGGCAGGCGGAGAGAGGATCTGTGCTGAGCTCCGCGATGAAGCCCAGGTGCTGTGGAGAACAGAGGGTGAGGCGCAGGTGAAGGCACAGTCAAAGTGTGAGGAGTCAGAGCTGGAGGCTGGCTGGGCTCTAGGAAGGATGGAGGCCAGGTGGATCCACTGCCTCTGGCCCCAGCAGCAGGCAGAGGACGCAGAGCCAACCCCAACTCTGGGATCCGCCCAGCACCCTCTGCCGGCAGCCGAGGCACAGAGTCCTGACCGGCGGGGCTTTATCTTCTGAAGGTTAGGGGTGGTTCAGCAGGCATGGGGCCCAGGCGGGGCTCATGCCCAGAAGTTGAGTCATGGCCGCCTGTCTCCGCATGCAGCGTGGCCTTTGAGAACAATGACATTTTGGTTCCAGGTCTTGGTATGCCTCCACCCTGGTGCTCCTCCAGCTGAGAGGAGACGGACGGGAAGCATGCAGACATGGGGCCGCATGTGGCCACTTCAGAGCTGCCCACAGCTAAGGAAAGGCGCAGGGCGGGGTGAAGACCGTGACTCGGTGTGGGTGTGTCCAAGTGTGCACCTAGGTGAGGATGTGCATGTGGAGTGCATGTGTGTGTGTCTATGTACGAGTGTGAGGATTGGCAGGCGTGTGTGTGTGTGCACGTGAGACCAGGCGAGTGCGTGAGTGTAGAACCTGCAGCACGCAGGCCCCGAAGGCTGCCCGAGGCCAGGTCTTGCTGTCCTGGGACCAGCCTTCAAGGCTGAGGCCTGGGTCTGGCCAAGGGCCCCAGCAGAATAAGCAGATGACCTGTGCTTCTTTCTGGGACTAGAAAGTGGACAGAATGGCAGGCTGGCAGGGCACACTCCTAGGATCCTGCAGGCCCAGGGCGTCATGGGAAGCCTCGGCCTCCAGGGCCTCCTGGGTCATCACCCACTGCTGGTGTTCCTGCCAAAATCAATGCCCCCGGTTCCCAGGTCACGCTGGAGCAGGCTGAGTAAGGAGAGAGCCTGACTTCTATACCTGCATCGCTGGTGCCGAGTGGGCATCAGGAGCAGGCCCTGGAGCTGCGGGGGGAGGTCCTGGGGAGGCAGGTCCAGCTTGGCTGAAGGCCAGCTCCGGAATGGAGTACAGCAAGTTCAAGTGGGAGGAGGGCCCGGGCAGGGTGCTGTTCGGGGAATGTGAGCGACTGCCCTCGTTCTTTGTCCAAGTTACTGTGGTGTGGGGAATGGTGCTCCCCAACCCGAGATGTCTACCGCTCACCCCAAACCAGAAATGTGACTTCATTTGGAAGAGGTCTTTGCAGATGAAGCTAAGGATCTTGAGATGAGATTAACCTGGGTTATCTAAAGGACCCTAAACCTGATGATGAGCACCCTCAGGAGAGACACGGAGAGAGGAAGGGCCATGTGAGGATGGAGAAGAGGTTGGGGTGCAGCCGAGGCTGTTAGGAGCCTCCCCAGAGCCCTCTAGAGGGAGCCTGGCTTTTCGAGGGCTGACTTCAGACTTCGGGCCTCCAGAGCTGAGGGGATGAATCCGTGTTGTTTGGAGACCCAACTCCGGCCCCTGCTGCTGCTGCCCTGGAGCCCAGCAGCTGTGCCACACACGCACCGCCATCGGGGGCTTCGGCTGCTGCCCCTCTCAGCCTGTGTGGTGCCCCTCCGGTCCCGCTGCCTCCCACGGGCCACATCTCCCCCTCCTCCTGAGGCCCGTGGTCTCGCCTCCTGTCTCGGACAGGACCAGCATGCACACAGCAATCTCAGCTTCCCTATCGACTCCCCCATGGAGGAGAAGGGCTGGTTCTTGTCCGGACCCCCGCAGGCCTGCCTGCTGCCTGCCCCCGCCCACCGGGGACCACGACAATACCATTTCTGTGCGATCGATACTGCAAACAGGCCTCGAAGCGGAGCCCTCAACATGCCATTTCTTCTCCTCCTGCATCAACACGCTTCCCCCCACCGGAGTTAATGATGGTCTTATTTTTTCATTTGCTTAGTTTTCTGTACACTTAGCGCTAATTCCATCTCAAACGCTCCCCCAGTTGGGTAAACACACCAGGACATTCAGAGACATCCACAGCCAACTTACTTCATCTCCGAAGAAGCCGCTCTCCCCCGTCCAGGACTCCCGGCTCTCCTTCCTCTTTCCTGTATTGCTCCTGTCTTGGTGGAGGAGATCCCTGGCAGGGGCACGTGGGAGCCCGGGGCCTCTGTACCTAAGCAGTCGAGGAGGCGGCTCTGAGCAGAGGGCGGCAGGCCTGGGGCCCGGGCGGGTGTCTGGCCCAGAAGCTGAGTCCTGCGGCCTCGTCTCGGGCGTCCAGCGTTGCTGGAGAACCATGGCGTTGGGTTCCAGGTCTTGGTGTGAGGTTGTTGGATCTGCTCTGTTTTCCCCTCTGGGATCTGGTCAGATTTCCTCTCTGTTCCCTGGATCTGGAGACGTCACGATTGTGTGCCACGTGTGGGTCGGCTTGCGTCGTGGGGCCGTGTACCCAGCCAGCCCACTGAATCTGGACCTGCCCGGATGGGTCAGCTGGGGCTGCCACCACAAAGAGCCATGGCCCGGGCACCCGGGACAGCAGAATCCATGTATCAGCCCTGGGGCTGGGTCCGAGATCAGGCGTGGCAGGCCTGCTCCTCCGGAGGGCCCTCCCTCGGCCATCTTCTCCCGGAGCCTAAGGCATCCCTCTGCTGTCTGTGTTCTGACTTCTTCTTCTTCAAAGGACACCTGCAGATGGGGTCAGGGCAGCTGTGTGACCTCACTGGACCCAGATCTCCTCTTTCAAGACCTCCTCTCCACATTGGCTCACACACTTGGGTCCTGGGCCCGGAACTCAGCACACTTGGGGACGTGCCAGGACCCTGCCTTGGCGCCAGGACCCTGCCTCGGCGGCCTGTACGGAGCCTCTTCTGGGCTCTCCCGCCCCTGTGACCTTGGTCCTTCTGGAGTTGCCGCTTCCTCTCCTCCAAGCAGCTTCCTCCCTGACCTGTCCCTCACTGTGATCCCTTCCTGTTCCCTTCTCCCCAACTCTCTCCCTGCACCTGCTGAGCCTCCGTGGGACCTGTCCTTGGTCACTGGGGAGGGTCCTGTCGGGCAGCGTCACCTGTTTCTTCCCAGCTGCTGTTCACTTTGGTCTGGGTGCCCCTTGTCCTCATCTGGGCACTGCACTTGGGATGGGCAGAGCCTGTGTGGCGGCTGCCTGGCCCAGGACCTCACGTGCAGCCACGCAGTTGGCCACATCTTTGGGAGACCCCCAAGGCCCGAGTCTGCAGGGCTTCCTCCCTGGGAAAGCCCGTCCCTGTGGGCTCAGGTGGCCTCCTACTCAGGCTCTGGCCAGGGTGGTACTGCCCAACTCCGAACAGGACACATGTTGTTTCTGGCCGTCTCAGAGACACGCCTGTCCTCTGAGAGGGGCAGAAGGGTTCCCAGATCTGAGGAGGGGTCTGGGCCGTAACTCCCACCGTCCCCTACCCGGGCACTGCTTGGGTGGGGGCCACTGGACGCTGCCTTTCCCTGCTGCCAGCCAGGGCTTCTCCTTTCTTGGGTCTACGTCAGCTGCTGCTCCTCCGTCTGCTAAATACCTTCAGAAACCCAGAATTTTGTTCTTTGCACACATTTCCAAAACCCTGAAACGCTCTGAAAAAGAAAGTCTATTAAAATATGTATCATGACTTTAACAACAGCATCTGGAAATAGAATATCCACCAGTGCTGCCCAAATGTCCCAGCCTTCCTCCCACACGCCGTGGGCAGCAGTCTCACCCCCTCATGGCCAAGGGGGTGGAGAGCAGTGGTGCTGGGACTCCTGGGCAGCAGTCCTGCCCCTGCCCAGGTCCCACATGTGGGGACCACACAGCACACCACCCATCTGACCTCCCTGGAGGCCCAGTCTGTCTTTCCTGATGTTTCCTGCTGGGCCAGTTGGTTGGAACTCAGCCCGTCCTAGCCATGAGCTTCCTACCTTTAATTTCTCCAGGGAGAGAGAGAAAAAGTGTTTTCCCATCAGCTCAGCTCACCAAGGATCATGGGCTCATCTGCCGGATTCCGGAGCTTTGGAAGTGTTGGGGTTTTCAGCCCCCCCACTTCCCTCCTGACCTGCGGGAGAGATTCGGGGAGCACGCCCCGACCAGGACGGGCCAAGAAAGGTAAAGGACTGGCCACTCGCACCCAGCCCTCCCTCCCCGGAGGACAATCAGACGAGCCAGGGAGAACAGTCAAAGCAGGATCTCGTTTAATGAGAAAACGCACACAGCTGATACGATGTACAGGAGCCAGTCAGGGTAAAGGTCAGCAGGGTGGGGAGAGTCCACGTGTCCACCCATCCCACAGGCGGTCATGGGAGACAGAGCTGTCTGCGAGGACAGAGGGTTCTGAGCCTACCCTAGAGGTGGTCCATTCTTCATCACAGCCCACGGCCATGCCCTCCGGCTTACCGCCAGGTGCTCTCTTAGCCACACGCGGCCCCAGGACTGGGAAGCGGGCAGCAGCCAGCAAGTTAGGCTTCCTCTTTTCGGATGCCACAGGCCCCACGTGACATCACGCCTACAGGAAGTAAAGGGCCTGGGGGACGAAGGAGCCTGAGCTTGGTGGCGGAGGAAGCCCCCAGGCAGCGCCCCTCTGGCAGCTGGCCTGCCCAGCACCTGACCCCCCGGAGGCAGAGTCACCTCCCTAGGCCCTGCAGCTGGCTGCCTCTGAAGCCTGACCTGACTCACCGACTCCGCAGGCAGCTGGTCCCCTAGACCCTGCCCCTCCCAGGGGTGAGTCCTGTGACCTGCCACAGAACAGACTTCTCCACAGCCAGAGCGGTGCCTTCCCCAGCTCCTCCTTGCCTCCTGGGACCCGTTTCTGACCCATTTCAGCAGGGCCTCTTGGGTGCCATGCCCCAGGCCCCTTGCAGGGGCTCCGTGTGGCCCACCCCAGAGGACCTGGCCATTCTTCAGCTTCCTGACAAGGACTGGCACTGTGTTAGTTCTGCTGGTGACAACCCTTTGAACTTACCCCTGCTATGTGGCAGACATCCAGCGGGCTGGCCTGGGCCCTGCTCAAGTCTCCCAGGCACAGGGTGGTGTTGGCCAGGGCTGGGGCCTCACCTGAGGCCTGACGGGGAGACCCTCCCCCAGCTCCGTGGTTTCTGGGGACCCCATCCTGTGAGCTGTGGCCAGAGGCCTCCTGGGCTCCCTGCCACCTGGGCCTCCCCAGCCTGGCACATTCATCTTCAGCTGGCCAGACCGCCCTTACCTCCTTGAGTAATATCATGGCCTCTGATGGGGCTGTGGAGTGCAGCACGGCCCTCAGGGTGGGACAGAGAGGACGCTCAGGCACGGGGGAGGGGCCCAGAGACACAGGCTGGGTTCCCACTGCAACGGTTTGAGTGCTGGCCCTGGCGGACGCGAGGGTCCTGTACCCAGGCTCTGTCCTCTCCAGCCTGCCCAGAGTGGGGGACAGTGGCTGTGGCTGTGGGTCAGGGCAGGGGCTCTCTGCCACACCGCTGGATGTGTGGAGCAGAAAGCATCCCCAGGTGGCTGTGGGGACATGCAGGCACCCCTGGCCCGGAGGCCACATGGAATGAGCCCTGCAGGGGGACAATGGCAGAAAAGTGAGGCACCTTACACTTCAGGCTGATTCTGGCTCTGGGTGAGCAGTGGGCCGGGTGCCTACCAAAGGCTGGGGCTTGGCCAGAGCTCAGGGAGAGCCTAGGGTCGAGGACCTGCTGCCACAGTGGCACTGGAGACGTGTGGAAGGGGACTGGATTCTACCATGAAGTCGAGAGATGCTGAGGACCAGGACTTGGCAGGGCTAGATGGGACTGTGGTGGCCAGGCCTGATTGGGGTTGTGGCCTCTTCCTTAAGCTGAACCCAAACAGGGTCCCTGGCCGCTGCCCTGGGCAGCCCAGCAAGCTGGATTTCTACGCTGGGTATGCGCCAAGCCTGCTGGACACAACTCCACCCTCGTGTCCCAGGATTCTCTTGGTGTCATCCTCAGGGATGGGCAAGACGACTGTGCACACTAGAGGCCAGAGGACCCTGGAGGGAGGACTCAGGCAGCGTCCTCTGTGTCTGAGTAGAGCTCGGTGGGAGATGGAAGAAGGCCCAGGGGCGGCGAGTCAGAGGCTGCGCAGGCAGGAGAACCCCCACCTTGGGAAGGTCAGGAGCTCCGTGCTGGCCAAGGCTGGGGCACAGGAGGCTGCCGAGGCGGCCAGCCAGGGAGGCTGCAGGGCCCGGCAGGACGGTGAGAGCCGCGTGTGTGGAGGCTCACTTTTCTGCAGGAGAAGCAGTGGTTCCCTGGTGCCATCTGCCCCCTCCTTGGCAGGTGCGAGCACCGTCCTGCCCCGGTGCTACTGGAGTGCGGTGTCTGCTCCGCTCCGTGTTAACTGCCTCATTTGAGCTCTGGCAAGTGATGGCCACGTGGACATGACAACTTGGCCTTTAGTGGCATTTATTTTTTCTTCCCGGCCAAATGCTGACATATAAAACTCAATTTCATTTTGAAGAAAGTCAAGCGAGGGTGTGTTTGTTTAGATCCTTTCCAAAGACAAAGGGTCACATCTCCCACTCGGGCCTCCTTCCAGCCCCGTTGAAAAGTTCAGTGCGGGCCAGTGTCGCTGGGGTTGGCCCGGATGGTTCCAGAGGGTGAACTGCATCCGGGGGAAGGGCACATCTGTGCTCCGCAGTCAGCCCTGCCTGCCTCGCAGCTCTGGGCTAAGACCCCGACAGGTCTGCAGGTGACACAGCAGCTGTCACCCCAGCTTCTGCACCAGCACCCAGCTTCTGCACCAGCACCCAGCTTCTGCCCCAGCACCCAGCTTCTGCACCAGCACCCAGCTCTAAACCCAGCACTCCAACCTCTGCACCCTGCAGGGGCTTCCCCTGTCAGGTGGCTGTCTCACTGTCCCCACAGCACTGTGGCCCAGCTGTGCTGCTCTACCCCAGAAGATCTCCAGACTGGGCCCAGCTTTGCTCTTCTGGATGTCCGGTCTGTGACCAGCCAGTGTCATGTCTGGGGACCTCAGGTTTCCCATCTGCTGAATAGAAACAATGTCACAAATCGTGTGGCTGTAACAAGACAACACACTGGCCCAGACCTGGCCCAGTGGGCCCTTCCTCACCCACACGGGTGTGGCCTTTCTTCTCCTCCTGGTCCTCTGGCCCTGGAGGTGACATCTGGTCCTGAAAGCGGTGCTGCAGGGCACAGGCCTGGGGAACCCTTGGTGACTGGAGCGCAGCAGTGGGAGAGGACATGGCCCTGGCCCTCCGGGTCGGCCTGGCTGGTCTCCGCCCTGCTCTCCGGCGTTCTTCTGAGCTCCTTGGCTTCTCCAGGGCAAGGTGGGAACCCGCTCCCCGGCCCCTCCCTGTGCTTCCGCTGAGTGGCCTGGCCACCGTCCCACAGTGTGTGGATTATGTGCTCCACACTCTGGTGCTGGGCGTAGATGCAGGCCCCGGGTTGGCCCTGGAAGATGGTGGCATGGGCCCCCTTGGGGGGTCTCAGGAAACGTCCATTTCCCGTGAGCCCTCTGGTACCCCCGCTCCAGCAGGAGGACATCAAGCCTCTGTGGTGGCTGCCTCGTCTGCCAGAGCCAGAAGTGCCCAGAGGTGCAGCAGCCTCTCTGTGCCCATCCAGGCGGGGCCACCCTGGCCGGGCCCAGGTGAGACCCCCGGTCCAGGTAGGGCTGCAGACCCATGTGCTCGGAAGCAAACACCAGAGGCAGCGAGATTTGGGGTCTCTGTGCAGTGAAGGTGGCTGGTCCCCTGCAGACAGAAAAGGCACTGCCGGCCCGTGTGCAGCCAGGCCCTCCTGGCTTCCTGGGCAGCCCAGGATGGAGAGGGACGACAGCTGCCCGGGTCACTCACTCATCGGACGAGGAGTCGATGAGGCCTGAGAGACCGCGTCCCCTCTTCTGCAGGGGCTGTGAGGGGCGGGGAGGGGAAGAGGCGCTGGCCCTGCTGGGGGAGGTGCGAGCCCCCGACGGGCTCTGCCGCTCTTGGCTGGAAGCCGCCCCTCCGGGCCACGGTCTCCTGCGCCCTTCAGTGAGGTCTGGGGGAACAGCCTGCTCACGGATGTCCATTTCTGCTGGAGACCAGGGAAAAGTTAAACCTGTTGGGGATTTTCTTAAAATTTTACCTGGTGCTTGATGAGGCCAGCACGCTGCCTGCTCCTCGGCAGCCTGAGAGGGCGGTGACCAACCAGCAGCCGGAGGGGGCCTGAGCCTGGCCTCCATACCCACTGTCCTGCCCAGCTGGGGTCAGCTGGCCCTCTCCTCGGGGGGTCTACGAGGCTCTCTGCGTCTGCAGGGTGGAGGCCTGGAGGGGTGGCTTGCCAGGCAGCGAGCACACAGCTCCCGTCCCTCAGCTCTGCACCGCGCCTCAGGCTCCCTGCAGTGGGGACGGCAGTGGACCCAGGCCCTCAGGCCCTCATGGGAGCACATGGAGAGAGACTCTACCTTGCTGCTCAGGGAGGGACACCTGGGTGCTGTCACGGGTGCCGCGGGCCCTGGATAGCCACCCTCAGTGTGCCCTCAGTGCCAGTGTGGTGCTGCTGTCTGGTTGCCACTGCCAAGGGTGTTGGGAGGGTGGCTCTGCGGGCGGCGTCATTGCTGGCTCTTGCTGTCACTGTCAGGCTAAGGCAGTGGGTGGAACTGGTGGTGTTACTGTTGTCAGTGTTGTTGACAGTCTTGCCCTAGTGGCAGTGCTGGGGCTGCTGGGGTGGTGGTGCTGGTGTTGGTGATGGTGGTGGTGTTGGTGATGGTGCTGGTGTTGGTGATGGTGGTGATGGTGATGGGGGTGTTGGTGGTGGTACTGGTGTTGGTTTTGCTGGTGTTGGTGATGGTGATGGTGGTGGTATTGGTGATGTTGCTGGTGTTGGTATTGGTGATGGTGGTGGTGATGGTGGCTGTGCTGGGGGTGCTGGTATTGGTGTTGCTGGTGTTGGTGATGGTGGTGTTGGTGATGGTGATGGTGGTGGTATTGGTGATGTTGCTGGTGTTGGTGTTGGTGATGGTAATGGTGATGGTGATGGTGGCAGTGCTGGGGGTGCTGGTGTTGGTTTTGCTGGTATTGGTGATGGTGAAGGTGGTGGTATTGGTGTTGTTGTTGGTGGTGATGGTGATGGGGGTATTGGTGGTGAAACTGGTGTTGGTGATGGTGGTAGTGATGGTGATGGTGTTGTTGTTGTTGTTGGTGTTGGTGTTGATGATGGTGGTGATTGTGTTGGTGATGGTGATGGTGGTGGTATTGGTGGTGATGGTGATGGGGGTGTTGGTGGTGATACTGGTGTTGGTGATGGTGGTAGTGATGGTGATGGTGTTGTTGTTGGTGGTGTTGGTGTTGATGATGGTGGTGATTGTGTTGGTGATGGTGATGGTGGTGGTATTGGTGGTGTTGTTGGTGGTGATGGTGATGGGGGTGTTGGTGGTGGTACTGGTGTTGGTGATGGTGGTAGTGATGGTGTTGGTATTGGTGTTGGTGTTGATGATGGTGGTGATTGTGTTGGTGATGGTGATGGTGGTGGTATTGGTGGTGTTGGTGGTGGTGATAGTGATGGGGGTGTTGTTGGTGGTACTGGTGTTGGTGATGGTGGTAGTGATGTTGTTGTTGTTGTTGTTGGTGTTGATGATGGTGGTGATTGTGTTGGTGATGGTGACGGTGGTGGTATTGGTGGTGTTGCTGGTGTTGGTGATGGTGGTGGTGTCCCCAGGCCTGGTGCAGGGCAAGTGGCACCAGGAACCTCCCCTGATGGTGTGGCCCCCAGGAGGCCCGTGTGCTGCCGTGAGACCAGGATCTTTTTTTCTGAGGCAATGGGAACAGTGATCCGTGGCTGGTCAAGGTCGGACAGCAGGGGCTCAGGCTGGGAGCACCACCCAGCGCCTGGTCCAAACTCAGCCTTGGACTGGCACCTACAGGGGAGTCGGTTCCCTGCTGCCCAGCTGGTCTCTCATGGCATACGTTCATGGAGAATCACAGAAGAACAACTTGGGTATTTTTTCCAGAGAAGCTGTCAGTTCAGATGAGGCTCCGAGGGTGACCACACAGTCGGTGGACATCACTTAACAGTGACGATAGTGTAGGCGTTTCCGAAGCATCCTTTGTGTGGAGAGACAGGGAAGAGGGTCCTCCCGTCTGGGGTGGTGACAAAATCTGTCACATTCCCTTTTTCTCCATCTGACTGGAAGAGGAGCCCTGGGTCATGAAGTCACACAGCAGCACTGACATGGGCTCTAGCCCAGGAGGTAGGTGGCTGGCCCTGCTGTCTGCCTAGGCTGGCAGGGAGAGCTGAGCAGAGGGCAGCTGACCCTGTCCACGCTGGATGTGTGGACCTCGTGGGAGCAGTGACTAAAAGAGGACTCTGCTTCCTGACCTCGGGTTCCCCAGCCACTGCGGACCCCTCCCCACCCGTGGTGCCTGCCCTGGCCCTTCCCCCTCCAGCTTTTGTTTGCCTCAAATGAAAGCGAAGGCTGGTGTCCTCAAGTTTGAAATGGGGTGCATCCCATCATGTAGGAAGACTCTGCTCTCTCTTCAGCCACTCGGCGACATGCGTTGACCCTAACAGTAAGTGTGAGCAAGTGGTAGTGAGACCCAGGCCCCCTGCAGTGTTGGGGAGCCGTGGCGGGAGGGCCAGGCTTGCAGGGGCCTGGAGACTGAAGGCGCGGGCTCCCTCCAGGAGCTGGGGACGTGGCATCTGGGGAGGAGGAGAGGCTGGGGGGACCCTCCACTTCCAGGCTGGTCCCTGTGGCTGGAGGGGTGGAGGCCTGCTGTGTGGCCGTGCTCTGTGCTCCGTCTTTGCCTCTCCAAGCCTCCCTCTTTGTTCCAGCTGCTGGAAGGACAAGAGGACACCTCAGGGCAAGGCCACCGTGGTTTCCCCTCCAGTGGTCAGGAGGTGTGGGGTCATCGAGCCCACTGCCGTGGGCCCAAGCCGGGCGGTGCGCACCCTGCGGACGGAGCGAGCATTCCTGGGTGGGATGCTGGAGGGGGTCCGCACACTGTGCTCCTGCAGGAGCTGATCTCAGCCTCATCGGGCAGGCACAGCCAGGACTGGCTCAGGAGCAATGTCCTGTCCCAACCTGGGTCCTGCAGGGCTCCTGCAGCTCCCAACTCCCCAGGGGCGGGCAGAAGCCCGGCAAGTGCACCAAGCACTTCTCCGCCTCACCTTCCTCCCCTGGTGATGGTGGCAGGGTCTGGAGCACACCCTGCCGTGACTGCTGCACACAGACCCTGGTGTCAGAACTTCCTGGAGCCAAGGGGAGACACTCATTCATGTGATTGCCACCTCAGGGGCAGGGAAAGCAGACTGGTATCCAGCGACAGGCTTGGGAACAAAGGCCCTTTATGGGGGACAGGGCCATGTGGCTGAGACAGGGTAGGGTGGGGGTCTGGCAGGAAGACGGAGGGCACGTAGCCAGGGGCAGAGTGGCTCTGGGCTGCTGTGACCTAAGCCCCCCTGACAGGTGCACAACCTAGCAACAAGGGGCGTCAGCCTGAGACAAAGCTTGGGGGTGTCCAGGCCATCGCAGGAAACCCAAGGTGTTTCCCCAAAGCTGAGTGTGCTCTGGAATTCTCCACACCTCTAGCTTGTTCCAGCAGAGCAGAGTCAGCTGGAGCCCGAGGAGTGCTTCTCCCCAGCAGTGAGAGTGTGCCCACTGATGAGACCGTATCCAGACCTGGGTCGATCTTGGGAGGCAAGGCAAGGCCCAGCCCAGAGTGAGGCAGTGGCTGGTGATCAGGATGCTGGTGTGGAGCTGGTGGCTCACATACACACCACAGTGCGCCAGGCACTGGGTCAGGTCCTGGGGACATAGTGCTGGCCCTAATGTTTCTGATGATAGTGTCACATTGGTGTTAATGACCCACTGAACATGTTCTGCTGACATTGATGTGATAGTGATGGTGATGGTGGTGGTTGTGACAATGTGGCTAGCAAGAAAAACAGGGCAAGCCAAAGGACAACATTGCTCCTAGGGTACTATGTTAAGCCAAACAAGTGGCACATTTCCTTGTCTTCTTCCTGGGTTCTAGATGTCATTCCCAGGGAAACGAGACACCCACAGTAGACTGGTCAGGCCTACCCTACCATGGCAATGATGATGGTGATGTTGATGGTAATGGTGGTGATGGTGATGGAGTTGGGTTGGTGGTAGTGATGGGGATGGTGGTGGTGGTAGTGATGGGGATGGTGGTGGTGGTAGTGATGGAGATGGTGGTGGTAGTGATGGAGTTGGTGTTGGTGGTAGTGATGGGGATGGTAGTGATGGGGATGGTAGTGATGGTGATGGTGGTGATAGTGTTGGTTGTAGTGATGGTGGTGATGGTGTTAGTGGTAATGGTGATGGTGGTAGTGTTGTTGGTATTGGTGGTGGTGATGTTGTTGTTGGTTGTGATGGTGTTGTTGTTGGTGGTGATGGTGTTTATGGTATTGGTGTTGATGACAGTGTTAGTGGTAATGGTGATAGTGGTAGTGTTGTTGGTGTTATTGGTGTTGTTGGTGGTGATGGTGGTGTTGTTTTTGTTGGTGGTGATGTTGTTGTTGTTGGTGGTAGTGATGGTGTTTATGGTATTGGTGGTGATGGTGTTGGTAGTAATGGTGATGGTGATGGCGGTAGTGGTGATAGTATTGGTGTTGTTGTTGGTGGTAGTGATGGTGTTTATGGTATTGGTGGTGATGGTGTTGGTGGTGATGGTGATGGTGGTAGTGGTGATAGTGTTGTTGTTGTTGGTGGTGGTGATGGTTTTTATGGTATTGGTGGTGTTTATGGTATTGGTGGTGATGGTGTTGGTGGTGATGGTGATGGTGGTAGTGATGATAGTGTTGGTGTTGTTGGTATTGTTGGTGGTGATGGTGTGGGTGGTGGTGATGATGGTGGTATTGGTGATGGTGATAGCAGGCATGTTGATGACAGTATTAATGGTAATAATGACAGTGGAAGTGACTTTCAATGTCACACATGTGTGTTTGACACTGAACTCCCACTAGCTCCTCAGCTCTTTTCCATGCCAGCTTTTCACTAGAGGGACTTTTCATTTCCGGAGAGGGCAGCTGCTCTGATTGTGTTAGTGACAGGGGATGCTCAGGGAGAGGGAGGGCAGAGATCCTTATCTATTAATTGGTTTTCAGATTCTCCCTCCCCCTCTGTAATGACCCTCCCTGGTCTCTGCCATTATCAGGGTGCCTCTTCAGATTCTGTTAAATTTGGCTTAATTGGGCCATTAGCCCGCACAGGGTGGGGCCTGTCAGTCAAGGTCCACTTGGGAACAGGCCAGCGTCTCCCAGCTGAAGGCAGGTGGGCACCATGATGGCCCAGGGTTTCTCGGTGTGGACTTCACTGCTCACCCTCCTCCCTGGAGGCACACATGGCGGGGAGCCTCGCCTGCCTCTGGGGGCATCCCACCTCCCTGGAAGGCCTCAGGTTCCCTTTCGCCTTCATCCTAGTTACGCCTCCAGGGCTGCCCAGCTGCCTCTGGCCACTGCAAGGGTGGCTCTTGCCCACACAGTGCCCAGTCTACTGAGGCTGGGGCCAATACCCTGCATTTTGATAGTGCAGGGGGCAGGGTGGGGACTGAGGCAGGGCTGCAGATAGAAGGCTCTGCCCTGGTCCTGGGTGCTATCTCCAGGCGATGCTTGGTCATGGGAGGCAGGTTGGGTCTCCAAACAAGGCCAACATTTTGAAAGCACAAAGCGCATCCACACATTGTCTCACTGGATCCAGAGTCGGGAGTAGCCTGCAGAGAGGCACTGTGGAGGTTGTGTCATGGCCCAGGAGCACAGAGACAGGGTGGCCTCCGTGGCACCCCCAGACTTAGAGACGGGCCACTGAGCCGTGGCTGTGCCTGGGATGGTCTGGCCTGGCATCAGAGGGGCCTGGTTCAGGTGCAGCGTCCTCTCTGTGAACTGTCTGTGCACAGACACACACCCATACCTTTGGATCATTTCCTCTGCATAGGACACAGGCTGACCTGGGTGTGCCCCATGAGGAAGTGGGCCCAGCTCCTGCCCGGATGGGGAAAGCAGGTGGCAAACCACACACAGTTCCAGCTGTAATAGGTGCTGCAGGGTATCAAGAGCTCGCCCAGGAGGGAGGCCAGAAGGGGCTGGCTGAGTGGGCACACTGGCCGGGGGCTCATGATTCCAGGCCATTGCTTGTGCCACGGGCAGGAGGGGGACAGCTGCAGCGTGATGGTGGGGGTTACAGCAAGGCCCTGGGCACAAGCTGCCGAGCACAGTGGCCCCTGCCTACTGGTCAGCACAGGCTACCACCTCACTGTCCAGCTGAAGATGAATTGAAGCCTGGGGGCAGGGGAGCCCGGCTGCAGTGGTCCAGGCACAGGGGCAGGAGCAGGTGCAGTGGGGTACCTTGGAGGGCATCCCCCAAAGCACGGCCTGGGCAGCTGTTCATGGTTCTCCAAGCCAAGGCAGGAACCTGTGGAGTCAGCCCTGGTCTTCCAGGGTCCCTGTCCATCTGGGATGTAGTGGACGAACCCTTCCTTAGGGAGGGGAGTGGGGCTCTCCTTCCGCCACCCTCAGCATCTGCTGCCCACTGAGGAGTCTGACGCCACGGGCCTCCCTGCCTCAGGCAGCCCGAGTTCACCAACGAGCCATGGGTGCTGCCGGGAGGGAGAGCAGGCCACCCCTCAGAGCCTGAGGTTGGGGTGCAGGGAGGCACAGGGAGTGGGGCGGAGGAGGCCTGTGGGATTCCAGCCACCGCATCAGGGCTCTGCCAGAAACTGTCATTGTGCCAGGGGACAGCTGTTTCTGCAACATGATTGTCCAGGGACACCGCCACTGCTGGTCATGCTGGGTGCCAGCCCCGTGGCCATGAGCCCAGGAGACAGGGCAGTGCAGGAAGGCCAGGCAGGTGTTTGTGCACCCTGGTCACCACTCTGACCCATTGGCAGGCACCCAGGGGCACATCAGCAGGGTTGCAGCTGAGCCAGGCTGTGGGTTGTCACCCTCCCCGTAGATGCACGTCCTGGGGACCCTTCCTTCCTGATGGCCTCCTCTGGGTCTCCTGTGGCCAACGCTCACGCTGCAGGCCAGACAGGGCCCCACTCCGTGGCTTCCAGGCCCCTGGGGCAGGTTTGACATGCTGAAAGAAACCGGTGACATCTGTCAACAAGTGAAACCACACAGAGCACAGGGGGCAGGGGGCGGTATGCAGCTGGGTGGCCGGCAGGCTTCCCAGGACCTGGCCTTCAGGTCAGAGCGGTGGTCAGGCTTCAGGAGCAAGCCTTTCGGGGCACAGACCCAGAGTGCAGGACCCTGAGGCAGGCAGAGCTGGGCGTGTCTGAGGCCTAGGAGGGCCAGCACGGCTGAAACGGGCCAGTGGTGGCGCTGGCCCAAGAGTAGCCCAGGACAGAGCAGCAGGTGCAGGCCCCATGGCCACGAGGGAGCTGGCGGTGCTGCTGGGATGGAGAGCGGGTGGCACCCCTCCGGAGGGGCCCCTCCCAGGGGCTTTGGTTAAAACAATGACAAACCCCAGAAAACCCCTTCCCGCAGATGCTGGCGGCCCAGCCCCTCAGCACAGAATCCCTCCCTGGGAGCGACCCGTCACCTTGTAGGGAGCCAGGAGCCCTGTCTCACAACGACTGCGCGGGAGCACATGAGCAGCAGCCTTCCTGTCCTGTGCTCACACATCTGCATGAACGGGACTGGGTGAGTAAAGTCCGTTAATTCCTCTTTTTACTTACCATTTTCTTTTAAGATCCACCCAGGTTGGTAATGTGATGCTCAAATTCGGGACCCCCAAAGACCACCAGAGACCCAAGATCCATGTAAGCAGCAAAGAGGTGTTTATTGCGAGCTAGCTTGGTCCTCCACGTGCACACAGCAACTGGTGATGCTGAGGGTCCCCGAGCCCAGAGTTTGCAGCAGTTTTATACATTCTTTGGAGAAGGCAGGGACCTCACATACATCATAGCATCTCTTAGCAAATTATCACACACCGCGAGAAAATCAAATAACAACTCTAAACCATGAATTGGGGAGGGGTGATTGGTCAGTACAAGAGGGGTATTGGTTTGAACTGATTGGTTTAAGCCAAGAGTGCTGTAGGTGCTGAACTACATGGTTTCCCAATATGTTATCAACCACCATAAACTACTGGGGGGTCATCTGGCATCCCAGGTATTTCCCTGTCTCATGCTGATGGGTGGCTGCTAGGGGGTTGCTATGGATCCCCTCCTAGCCTGACTGAGTCAGGGACACCTGGGGCAGCAGATTTCTCCTGTTATTTGTAGATAAACAACTTAGCAGGGTGGGAATGTGCCTAGGAGTGCTCTGTGGGTCTTTCCAAGGACAAAGGCCATGTCCCTTCCTTGGACAGGCTTTGCTCTGAGATAGAGGCTGGTTTTTCAGTTACATAGGTCTATTTTGTGTTTTCAAGTGCAGCACTGTAACAGTGTGTGCTCGTTCCTGCCCCTGCCCCCAGGGCCTCCTGTGTGGCCAGTGTTGGCTGTCCCAGGGAGCCAGGAGCCTAGCCGCTGTCTCTGGGGCCGTTGCTGGTCACATGTGTTCTGGGGATTTTACACACATCTTCCCAGCAGATCCACACAAGCACATTCTGAGGGAAAGGGCCCAATTCGCAGCTCAGGAGATAGACACAGAGAAGGTACACAGCGGCCAGCAGACACCCCGGGAGGCACATGCCTGGTCTGGGTCCCTGGCCAGAGTGCTCGTCCTGTCTGCCTTGAATTCTGCAGAGATGTGTGTGGACAACATGAGAGGGCGCCCACAGGGCTCCCTGCCAGCTCTCAACTTGGCTCCATGTTGCTGGTGTTCTGGAGGACAAGAGCCACAGCTGGGTGACTTCTCACCCCCATCTTGCCCCACACTGGGGATCTGGGTTTGCAAAAATCCCAAGAGGTGTGATGTGATAGTTCAGTGACCATCGGCATGGCCATCACACAGGGGTCAGCGTGTGTACATATGTGTATCTGGAGTTAGATTTCCTGTTTTGAGAATATCCTGTTCACGTGCTTTGCCTGTGTCTCTGTTGAGTCTCCTTATTGATTTGTAGATGTTCTTTATTTATTCTGGATATTGACCCGTTATTTTCTCTATGTTGCAAAAGTCTGTCTCACTTTGTTGCTTATCTTTTAACCAAGAATATGGTCCTTTTTACACGGAGGTTTTCAATTTTGGTATGTTCAAATTCATTACTTTTCTCTCTGTAAGCCTTCACTTCTGTCTTATTTTAAAACTCGTCTTTGCCCTGATGTCATAAAATACTTTTCTAAACATCTATTGCTTCAAAGTTTTGTTTATCACCTTCGAATCCTTAATTTCGCCTGGATTTTTATCTTCTTCCACCTGCACCACCAACTACCCCAGCACTTAGCTTTGAGTCGACTTGAACACAACACAGGGGCCATGAACACTTTCTTGTTCCTCACTGTCGTCGTGGAGGTGCCCTGGGGCCCCTCAGTAGGCATGACACTTCCTGTAGGTCACACCAACAGTCCACGGCACCACATCACCACTGCCAAGATCACCAAGAGTCTTCTTCAGTCCTCATGTCTACTGGCCCGGACCCCTGGAGTCCTGAGCCCCTGGGGAGGGTCTGGGCAAGGCTTCCTGCAGGAGGATCACCCAGAGCCGCGACGTTTCCGCGTGAGGTGCTGGGTGCAGAGGGCATGGTCAGAGGTGGGAAGTGGAGGCCTGGAGGGGGCCAGCAGAGGACAGAGGCCTGACCCAGGAAGCAGAGGCAGGGCCCTCCTTGGGTCCCACACAGGAGACTGATGAGGGGTGATGACCCCGAGGAAGGCGCCTCCTGCCCTCCATTGGCAGCAGGGCCACCTGCAGGCCTCGCCCACAGAACAGGCCCCCAGCGGCCTCCCCTCAGGGTCCTCCGTGTGCGCAGAGCGCCTGGCACAGAGCTGTCACTGCCACTGTGTGGTCCGCCCGTGGGGTCGGCTGTGGTGTGTGAGGTGGTGGCCGCGGCCCTGCCCGTCCTGCCGCACCCCAGGTCCTGGACAGGTCAGAGGAAGCCGGGAAGACGTGGCCTCAGACTGCCATCCTGGCGCTGGGTCATAAGGGATCGTCTTTGGGGCCACAGGTCTGGGGGCTGGTGAGGGAAGAGGGGAGCAGCTGGCCTTGGTGGCCAGAGTCGGGGCTCCACATGGAGTACAGATGGCCAGTCAGATTTGAATTCTACCTAAATAATGAACCATGATTCTTTTATGTGACTGTGTGCAGATATTTCACAGAATATTTCTACACTAAAATAATTGAATTTGGGGTTCCAACGTGGCTGGGTGCTCTGTGCTTCATTTACTTAATACGAGGCCCTGTTTGGGGGAGCCGTGTGGACGGGGTCTGGAAAGGGTGGCAGGAGGGAAATCAAGGCAGAACCCCAGCTCTGGTCGGGGCCCAGCTGTAGGGGAGCAGCCACATGCAGGGGGGGGGCTCAGGGCACGTTCCCCTCCCACTTACTCTGTGGCTAGAAATGACTCCTGGCCCCGTCCCCTAGTGGATACGGGCTGGTACCAGCGACCCTGGCCCTCCTGACGCTTGCTCTCTCAGGTCACAGGTGCGGGGTCCTGGTCTGTAGCAGTGAGAGGCTGATAGGTGCTGGGCCCAGATCACACGAGGGAGCTGGGTGGACCTTTGCCCAGCGGGCGGCGATGCTAGGGCTGGGCCTCCCAGGCCTGGCCAGGGGCAGAGCAGGGTGTGCGCTCCTGTCCCCCCCCCCCCGGCCCCCGGCACAGCCCAGAGCATGGCTCCTCCCCGGCTGATGATGTGGTGCCGTACTGGGAGGACAATGGTGGCCTTCACCCTGTGGCCAGGTGGCTTCACCCTGGGGCCAGGTGGCTTCACCCGGGGTGTGGCCTCGGCCTTGAGAGGAAGGCCGCAGACGGGCTGCATGGCAGCAGAGCAGCGGTCACCCTGGGTGCACCCGAGGCGGGGGCTAGGGGAGCTTCTCTGAGACTGACCCCCTCCAGGCAGGTTCAGTTGGCCACAGCCAAGGACCCTCCCAAAGCAGGAGGAGGAGAAGGGAGGACAAGGACAGTCACCATCTGAGGCGCCCTCCGGGTCCTCTTGCTATCTGCCCCTGCTGGCCCCGTGGCCCCGAGGGCTGCTGGTAGGGAGCTGGCCTTGTCCTCCCTGGGGCTCAGGGCAGGGCTGGCTGCTGCCCTGCAGGAGCTCAGAGCAGGAGCGTCTTTGCTGGGGGCGGCCTCGGAGCTGGGGAAGCTTCTTCCTAATTGGCCGCTGAGCTGCTGGGTGACCTGCGTGGGGGACGGGCCGAGAACAGAGGGCAGGAAGGTGCTGAGGGGATGCGGGGCCCTGCAGTGCCTGCCCGCCTGCTCTGAGGTGGCACCAGTACAGGGGTCACAGCGCAGGGGCCAGCGTGAGCTACTGCCGAGCTGGCCATGGCCCACCCCAGCCACAGAACATAGAGTGAGCTCAGGTCCAGCCCTGTCCTTGCCAAGACCAAGCCTTATGGCCTGTGGTGCTGGCCCTTGCACCTGCCATGTGGGCAGTTCAGGGACATTTCTTGGTCACCTGCCTAGGGTCCTTAACCTCAGGGTAAACAAAGGCTGACATCTTACATCTGGGTCAGCGTCATCCCTGGCCCTCACCAGCCCAGTTTCCTGGTGGTCAGTGGATTCTTCCCTCCTCTAATTCACTGTCATCTGCCCCAGGTGACATGGGGACACCAGGAGAGGCCCTGAACGCTCGGCACTGGAGGGACGTTCTCAGGAATCCCCTCCGACACTCCCTCCCTCTGCCACTGGCTTGGTCCTCCTCCTGGGATCCCCACCTCATCCCCAGGAAGAAGCCCAGGGTGCAGGGTCCCGGCCTCTAGCCCTCAGTGCTGCTGCCCTGGGACAGGCCCCCTGCCCTCTGCACCTGAGCCCCAGGCTGCCCTGCACAGCTCGCTCTGCTCTCCCGGGGGGGCTGCCTCCGGCTCCCCCCTCCTCCACGAGACAGTCCTGGCACACAGCAAAGATCGGACTGTGGCTGACTCAGTCCTGGCCTGGCCAGCCCAGCCGCCCCCTCCCCAGCACGGCGCAGACAGAGCCCTGGGAGGCTGACTCACAGGACTGGGCTCGCCCTTAATGTGCTTATAATGGCCGACAGGTGGGCAGGAGGACAGGCCCCGCGCTCCTGAGCATGACGTGGAGTGCCTCCCGCCCGAGGGACAGCTGTTTCTCATTAGCAGTGGAGAGGGCCTGCGCGCTGCCCATCTGCACAGACGGACACCTCTGGGCTCTGGCACCTTCCAGTGACACCAGGTGTGGACTGTACTCTGGAGTGTGGTCCACTTGGAGGGTCCTCTGGGGACCAGAGGGCAAGGGCCACCCTAGGAAGTTTAGGGCAGTCGGGGCAGGGGACAACTGTGCCCTTCTTCTGAACCCCATCTTCCTGCATCCACACCCCTGGTGCAGGAGCCAGCCTCCTGTTGGTGCCCGGGGAGAGGCCCAGGGCTTGGAGAGTGCTTTGCCAGACTCTTTGTCTTCAGGGACAGAAACCTTCTTCAGAGACCACCCCAGGGAGGGGGTGTGCGGCATCCCCAGGCCGGCTTTGTCCTTCAGCTCTTCCTCATCCTCCCCCTGAAAGGTCTCCCTCCCGCAGGCTGGACGGCGGCTTGCTCCCACCTGACCAGCCCGAGAGGCGGCTTCCTGTCTCTTGTGATCCAGTCTCACTCCAGGAAACGTCTCAGAGTCGAGGCCCAGAGTGGACTTCACACCAAACCCCAGGACAGGCTGGGTCAGGAGCTCACCTCTGGACTTGGGGGGCAGGCAAGACCCCGTCCCAGACCTCCACAGGGACAGTTCCCCAGGGAAGCACTGGCCTTGCCACCAACAGGGACGAGGCCCAGCAGGTGAGCACCAAGCTCCGGCCCCGTAGGCACTCACCTCCGAGGGACTCCACCATCTTTGAGGAATGGGGCTGGTGACACTCTCCCCAGCACATTGCTATCGGGAACGTGGCCGAGGTGTGTGTGTGTGCACTGGGCAGGGCCAGAGGAGACGTGGCCTTGGGGTTGGGGCGAGCAGTTCCGGGTGTGCCCAGGGTGGTTGTGAGATGTAGAGTGGTGTTAGTCAGGCAAAGATGATTGACACCTGGAATGCCATTGGGAAATGGCAAGTCACTGCTCCGTGTACCCAGCACACAGCAACTGGAAGGGTAGGGGCAAGAATAAGCAACTTCCCTTCCCCTGGTGTAGAAGAGACGAGGTTCAGAGAGGTCCTCCCAGCCCACCCCTGCTCTACCACCTCTGCCTCTGGAGAGCGCCCTCTGCTGAGCCCTGTCCAGGCACTGTGTGAAGCCCGTTGCATAACAGCACTGGACCCTCTCACCCACCCTCACTGACCAGCCACGCAGGCAGGCCTCTCAGCCCGGTTTGTAGTGGGGAAGCTCATCCCTGCTTCACGCATAGCCACACCAGACAGCCCCTTCTGCAGGACCCCAGGGTCACCACCCCATGGCCGTCCCCTGGCATCGACTCCAGAGGCTCACAGCACAGGCACAAGCCAGTGGCCCTGTGTGGCCTCCCTGAAGGTCAAGCTCCTCACCTGGATGGGGTGGGCCTGGGCCCCTGGGGGTCCCTGAGAGCTCTGGGGAGGGCCGCGGGAAGGCCTGCAGTCACAGACCCAGGGGGACCTTGCAAGGGGTGCAGCTCCCCCAGGACGGGCCAGGGCGGCGGCTACTCTCCACCTGGAGTCTAGAGGAGGCTTCCGGGGTCGTGGGGGACTGGCCACTGCAGGAGCCCAGAGGCCATAAAGCCGCAGTGGGGAGTCGGGAGCCCCTGAGCATGGCAAGGCCTGGGGCCCCAGGAGGGAGCCTCCAGGAGCCCGCGGGTGGGTTCTGGTCACTTGGAGGGGAGAGCCGTGGTAACTGGGGACCTGGGAGCGTGGGGCAGACAGCTGGCAGGGAGAGCAGGGTGCGGTGTGGACAGGGCAGTGTGAGCCTCCAGCAGGGCAGTGGGGTCTGCTCAGGGTCTAGGCGACCAAAGCAGGGGCCAAAGAGACGGGGAGAGGACACTCCAGGCCGTCTCAGGAGGCCTCCCCCACATGGCCCTATCCTGGGCTCTCTCTGGGGGGGGGCTCCCCCATGTCCCTACCCCTGGCCGTCTTAAGGGGGTCCTGGCCTGTCTCGGGGTCCTTCCCCATGTCCCTTTCTCAGTGGACACTCCGCCTGTGCCCTTTCATTTCTGCAAGTGCGGGGGAGTGTGGATGTGCCCCGAGTGCTTAGGCATCTGAGGGGTCGGGGAGGGGGAAGGGGCTGTAGGGAGCCCTTGCCCAGGGAGCCTGCAGAGGGGCCCCAGGGAGGCCTGGGGTCAGGCTGGCTCCCGCTCAGCGGGTTATTAGAAGGACAGTGACTCTGAGTCCCTCTGTCTCTGTGCCCTCATACTCCCTCCTGGAGTGGGCTCAGGTTGGCCAGTTCCCAGCACCCAGGACAGGCCGGGCTCCCGGGCTCTGCTCCGCTCTCCTCAGGAGACCCTCCCTGGCCCTGGCTCCAGTTCCTGGGCACTGCTTGTGTCTCTGGGAGGAGGGCAGCCCTGGAGACCAGTGAGGCCGAGCCACAGAGGCCTCTGCTGTCCAGGGACGGCTTGGCCTCTCCTGGAGCTGGGGGGGGGGGCTGGGAGGAGCTCCTGATTCTGTGCAGTCCTCCCACCAGCCCTGCTGCTGTCCACGCTGCCACCTGCTGCCCTGCTGCAGACTGCCCAGCTGCATGGGCTCTGGACTTTTGGGGGCATCAATGCCTCCTGCACCAGTTGAACTTGGGTGCCCTGATGGGGCTGTGCCTCTTGATGACCCCAGAAAGGGGCCCTGCAGACCCACTTCATGGATAAGGGATGAGGAGACAGGCTCCAAGGCACTCTCTGGGGCACAGGTTTAAGGGCATTGGGCTGGTAAGTGCTGGTCTTGGCTCCAGGCACTGCCCTCCTGGGCCTAGAGTCCACTGAGGGTGTGAGAAGCTTCCAGGGCAGGACTGGCCCTGAGACCACATGGCACACAGAGCCATGTTCTCTCTCTATGCAGCTCAGACCCCCAGGGCCATGGTGGGGTGGACCCGTGTGGTGCTGGAGTTGAGGATGGAGCTGGTGGGATGTCAGTGTCCCATACCCACGGCCTCTTCCTGCCTTGTTTGGGGTCTTGGGCTTCCCTGGGGTCCACTGCTCCTGGATAGAGCACATTTAAAAGCCACCGGGTGGGGTTTCCTGGGACCCCAGGAGGGCAGCTTGTCTGGGGGCCCAGGAGGTGGGTGTGTGTGTTTGGAGCCCCCTGGGGACGCTGCCAGCCACAGGAGGTGGAGACACTTGGAGGGGCCCGAGGGGTGTGCAGACGTGTGTCCACCAGCACGAGCCATGCCCTGGCACTGAGGCTGGCTGCAGAGGCTCCTGCCCTGGGAGGGAGGGCTGGCTCCTGGGCCTGTCTTGCTCGGAGCCTCCACCCTCTTGATCCAGTTTCTGTGGTTCACAGATGTTGAAATTCTAGGCTTTTAATAAGCTGAGATGCTGGGCTCCTAAGACAGTGTCAAAGATTAGATTTACTTATTTTACCCCAAGCTTAATCGGAATAAAATTTGAGGTGACTTCAAGAATCTAAGCTTCTCAAAGGATGCACCCTCAAATTCCAGCGCCGTAAGCTGACTTGGGGAGATGGGATGATCCTGTGCCCCTGAAGCGTGCTTCTTAGTCTGTGCTTCTAGGTGCAATTCCCTAACGCTGTCTCTGCGGGCTGCGTGGAGGGCAGGCTCGGGCGACAATGCCCTGGCTGCTGGGCTCTTGTTAATCTTCCCTTTGAGGGGCTTTGATGAGCTCTGAGGCAGACGCACAGCTTTTGAGTGCAGCTGCTTCAATCAGAGGGGAGTTTTGCTGAGCGCTGGGGATTTGAGGCTCAGGGAGAAGCTAATGGCAGCTGCTCCTGGGGGCGATGAGGATCTGGAGGGAGGAGAGGGGCTGGCAGAGCGAGGTGTGAGAGCAGCCAGGACCCACCCCGGGCAGGCACGGGAAGGTGCCCTTGGCCCTGCGCCCTGAGCCACATGTGTGCAGAGCCCCTTCCCCTCCCTGAGGGGCCCAAGTCCCCTCCCGGGCCACCCTCCCCTGCACCCTTCCCCCGGGGCTCAACACTATCCCCTGTAATACAGCAGTTTCCCCTGGCAAAGCCATCCCTGTGGAAGCCCCGGGCAGAGGGACGGTCCCCTCTCAGCACCCCTCCCTCCTAGCTGCACAGGGCTGTGTGCAGAGGAGCCTCCCTAGGGAGAAGAGGGGAGAGCAGCAGGGACCCAGGGGAAGCAGGTCGGGGAACAGCTTCCAGGAGTGATGGAGCCCTGTGTCCCCCAGGACTGCACTCAACAGTCAGAGCTGGACAGGAAGTCACCCTAAGCTGCTGTGCGCCCCCCACACCCGTTCCTTCACTGACCCACGCGCCCATTTATCTACCCACTCACTTGATCCACGCCTGCCCTGCCCTGCTTGTGCCTACGCCCAGCGTGAGCCCCGGGGAAAGGTGGACCTCATGTGTGTCCTGGGCACTCCCAAGGTCCAGGCTGTGTCGACTGGCCTGGGTGTGAGATTCAGCATCCTTCCCGGCTCTCAGTAAATGCTGCAGGCTGTGTGTCAGCCCTTACTTTCCAGGTGGCCTGAGAGTCATTGCTGGCCACTGGGCTTCTGACCTTCCCATCTGGGTGGTGCCCCCTGCGTGAGGTGGTCTCTTTGCTGGGACTGGTCCAGGCTCTGGGTCCTTGGGTCCAGCTGACCAGCATTTCTGAGCCTGGCATCCCGCGTCTCCTTCTGCTCACTTGCCCAGAACCCCTGGCCCTGGCCCAGCTTGCTGGGTCACTGCACCCCTCAGATACAGGGTCTCCACCCTCCCGATGGACACTGCCCAGCATTGGAGACTCTGCTGTCTTTCTCCAGAGTTGGATGCCCATGACCAGTCTCCACCTGTGCCTGGAGAAGGAGGCCAGCTGCCCTGCCTCCTCAGCCTGCCCCACAGCCCCAAAGCCTAGGGGCTGCTCTTCCTGCTGCCCTCTCCCTCTCTAGTCCCTTCTGTCCTGAGGCAGAGCAAGACACATCAGGACCGCTGCCTGCTCTGGGCTCTAGTAGCATGGAGGCACCCTAGGCACAGCCACCTGGTCCTAGCCCTCGAGTGGGGAAGCGTGGAGGACATCTAGCCAGGAGGTCGACCCCACAGAAGATGCTGGCCCTCGACCATGGGAGGCTGCGGGTCAGCTCACTCTGGACTTAGCTGGGAGACAGCCATGGGTGTCCTCTGGGGACACAGTGTGTGGGGCAAACAGCACATGCTCAGCTCAACCCTGGCCGTGGCTCTGCCCTTGGCAGTGGCCAGTCCCTCCTCAGAGTGTCACCTGTGAAAGGGAGAAGGTCAGTGGAGAAGGCCGGTGGAGATGGCCGGTGGAGATGGCCGGTGGAGCAAGCTGAGCAGACAGGGAGCCCGGTGCCTGGTCTGGGGCAGGGGTGGTGGGGAGAGCAGCTGCTTGGCTTGCAGGTTCTCCAGTGTGAGAGGAGACTGCGCCGCAGGGCACTGTCCCACCTCCCATCCAGGGCAGGACCAAGGAGAGAGCAGTTGCACTTGAGCCCTGACCTCTGGGAGGCACAGCAGAGGGGCCTGGGGGCCCAACCCGGAGACAGCTGCTGCCCCCAGAGGGGCTGCCCTGCAGAGGACCTTGCTGTGCGGAGGAGGCCACCCCTTCTTGAATAAAAGAGCCCTTCAGAGGCTGAAGGGTCATGGGCCACTTTGGCCTCCCTCCCTGGTTCTCACCTCCGCAGGGTGACAGGACTCTGGGGCAGAGGGTTTGGGAGCTCCAGCTCAGGGAAGTGGGGGCTTCCGCTGCACCCTCGGCACAAGGCTCTCTAGTTCCCTCTCCCAGGCTGAGCGGAGAAGGAAGAGCAGGTGTTTCCAATTAAATGAGGCCTTCGCTGCCTGCCTGGGCTGTGACTCGGGGTGGGACTGGGGTGTGGGACTGAGGGCTCCCTGGGAGGGCAGGGGGCTGAGGCTGCAGAATGCCGCCTTCTAAAGGCAGCTCCGGTCCTGCCCCCTGCCCTGGCCCTGGCCCACCCCCAGGGTCAGTCTGCACTGTGCGGAGTGGGGTCACTGGGTGGATCTGGGCTAGCCCTGCCGTCCAGGTCACCCCAGAAGGACTGAGATGCCGATGAATTTGGTGGAGACAGGGAATCATTCTGGCGTGTGCTCTCGGGGGGCTGGTGCTTTACGGCTGCATCTGGGCTGGGAAGTGGGCTCTGAAGGAGGGGGACGGAGCGCAGACTCCGCACCGCAGAGGGGAGCAGCCTGGCATATTTACGGCCCTTGCGGTCTCGGTTTCCCGGCTCAGCTGTCAGGCCCGTCAGAATTAGCACCTTCCAGAGTGGGAGGCGGAGGGGAGGGCGCAGAACAGAGGGCTTCCGCTGGTGCCCTGCCAGAGCTGGAAGTGCACACGAGGGAGGCGCAGGCGCCCGGCCCTCGGAGTCCGCAGGAAAGGTCATCGGGAGATTGATTCCGTTTTTAGAACTTATTTGCTGTGCGGTGCCAGGTACTGAAGTGAGAGGGTGCCTGTGGAGGGAGCGTGGCTCAGGGCAGGTGCTCTGTCACCTTGGCGCCCACTCTGGACATGCATCTCAGGACGGGCATCAGTCTCGTGGCACCGCCAGCTGGACAGGAGTGCTCCTGTTTGGCAGGGGGAGCGCTGGGGCTCAGAGAGTCTGGGCTTCCTCAAGGTCACCTGTCCCAACTCTGTAAAGCCCAGCCTGGCCCTGCCCATGGGGATGCCGACACGTGGCCACAGTGGGAGGGTGGCTCCTGCCCTGCCCTCTCTCAGCTGGGGTTCCTGGCCCTGAAGAGAGGCAGGGACTTTACAGTCACATCAGTCACTCGTTTATAGAAGGCCTTCTGCTCCTGGCTGTGCATGGGGTCCGCAGCGGGCAGCGGGCAGAGGAGAGGACGGCCCTGCCTCTGCGCTCTGTGGGGCAGGGAGGGAGAGCGGCCCTGGCCTGGGGAGGAGGCTGGAGCAGGCTGGTGCAGTTCGCATGGCATAGGAGGCTCCTGGAGGAACAGCACTTCCCTGGGCTCCGCAGACTGCGTAGGAGCCCCACAGCCTGGGGAAAGTGCACGGCCGCAGGGACAGGCTCGAAGGCGGGCAGGGCTGCCACCTGGGGAGGTCTGAGGGCTGGAGGGCGAGGCCAGGAAGTGCTGGAAGTGAGGCTGGTGGGTGGGATGCAGGAGGAGCAGGAGGCTCATTTGACCTTGAGGGGTCGGGAGGTCAGACTTGGGATTTCACCTCCCCTCTGGAAGCCCCGGGAGGGCACTGGCTGGGCACTGGGGACGATGCAGTAGTGCGGAGGGGAAAGGGGCCCGACTAGGAGGCCGGGAAGCAGGGAGTGGTCTGCTGGGGCAGTGCTGGGTCTGACCGCTGGGGCTTCTGCAGCTGCCCACTGAACTTGGTGGGGCTGGTGTGCTCAGGAGAGGGACGTGTTGAGAGAGGGTGTCGGCTCAAGGGTCCTGGGGAGGGAGAGAGAGCAGAGCAGGAAATATGAAATGGGTTGGCCGGTGAGCCAGGAATGGCCCTGCTCTGCCTACGAGGACTTTGAATGTCAAATGAGGACTTTGATTTTATTCTTCTTTAATTTCATTCTATTAAATGGGAGCCCAGTGAAGCTCTAAGCACAAATCTGGTGGCAGCAGAGGGCTTGGAGGGACAAAGCTTAGCTGGCCTCATCGGGCAGCCCAGTCGGCACAGGGGTCTCCTCAGGGGGCTGGATATCTGTCTAGGCCAAGGGGGCAGGGAAGGAAGAGACGCAGGAGGGGCTTGGCCACTGTGGGCTTCCCTCAGGCCTTGGGCTTGGGAGTGTGGGGACAGCAGGGTGGCCAGAGTACCAAGAAGTAGGTGTGGGAGTTGCTGCTGGGCACCTGAGGGAGGGCAGGGCCCAGGGGACCCAGAGTGGGAGCGGTGGGGCCAGAGGTGGCCTGTGGATGTCACCAAGGGCACCGTCTGGAGACTGAGCCTCGGTCCCTGAGCCCAGAGCCCAGAGCCTGGCCAGCCACATGTGACCAGAACCAGGCCGGGCTGGCAGAGTGGTGGGTCAGAGTCCAGGTGTCAAGAGTCAGGGTGGCCAGGAGGCGAGTTTAAGGTAGCCCCCAGCGTCCCATGTAGTCTGCAGCAGTAGGTCCCACGTGTACCCAGATGTGTACACAGAACACTGAGCTATGGAGTCCACCATGTGACCCCAGCCACATGGCCCAGCAGTGACAGTGTCACTGTGGGTCAAACCTTCTTCCCATATCACCTGGACAACTCGCTGTCCAAACAAGCCTGGTGACCCTCCTGTTGTCCACTACTGCCTGCCCACATGGTCACCCATGCCCAGGAGACTCCTGGGAGGCCTGCCTGCCTGTCCATGCCAGCCCTCCTGAGGCCACCCTCCTCCTGTGGCATCTGTCAGCCCTCACACAGGCACAAGACGCTCCTGTACCAGGCACAGGATCCGGAGACCATTTTTCCCCGAGCTGTCACAACACCAAGGAATGTGCCTGTGGACCTCTGGGAGGCCTGGCCCTGGCCCCGGCCCTGGCCTGCCCGCCACCTCATGGGCACCCACTGGGCATGGCAGGAGAGCAGGCAGCCTGTCCTAATCTGCCTGCTGTTAGTCCCTGGCAGGTCCTCAGAAGGACCACCGAGGGGCCCAGACGAGGTGCCAGTTAGCTCTGAAGAGCCTCAGAGCATATGTTGAGCTATTTCTGTTTTTCAATAAAATCAACATTAAAATTTTTAACACAGCACCAGGCGCCACGGAGAGCAATCGGCATCCCATCATGGGCCAGGCTGCGGCTTTGCAGAGACACGCAGGCAGCTGCCGCATGTGGCATGCCCCGGCCACGTGGAGGGTCACCAGGCTTGTCACCACGCCTCCCCTACCTGCTAAGGAGGGAGCTGGGCTGGCCCACGGCTGGATGCGCTCTGCTGCTGCCCCTCGAGGGCAGGGGCGGAGTCTCCACTGCAGACCTGGCCACCGTCCTACTCCTCATATGTACCCCTAAAGCCAGCACTTGAAGACCACTGACTGGGAACAACACTGGAGCCAGAGATTGGGCCAGGGATCAAGGTTTGGCCCGTGACAAGGGAGTGGGGGCATGTCTGAACGGAGATCAGGGCCCACTCACAACCAGGAGCCAGAGTTTGGCTTGGTTTGAGGATCAAGGATCTGTCTGTACCAGGTTTAAGGCTCAGAGCTGGAAGGATCAGGGCTCAGAGTGAAACCTAGCTCAGGGCTCGGTGTGACATTAGGCTCAACGTGGGACCTGGGCTTGGTCTGTGACTTGGGTCAGGGTCCAGTGTGTGATCAGGATCAGGGTTCAGCCTATCTTTCCCTACTTATCGCAGAAGCCTTCTGTTCTGATGATACTCCAGCCACGTTGGACTCCTCCATGATCCTTGGGCTCACCAAACTCTTTCTCAATTTCCCAAGTTTCTAGATCTTTCTTTTCTTCAGGCATCAGAGCAAGTATCAGGTCCTCAGAGAGACCTGTCCACCCACATGGTACCCTCTTTATTTCCCTAAGGATTTTCATCACAATCGAATTATGAAGATTCCTTTAAAGAATTTGGGTGAACAGCAGACGAGAGGGATCCACAGCTGGGGAAGTGGAGCTGGCAGGAGGGCAGGGTGGGATGGCCCTGCTCCCACTCTCTGCTTCTTCCTGGCCCCAGGCCCAGCGCAGGAGAGACTCTGTGGGCGGGGACAGATGGGTCCTCTTGGCCCCCCCAGGGGGGCAGCTGCCTCCCGGCAGTCTCTGGGCCCTCTCAGGCCCTCCAGGGCCTGCCTGCTGGCTGGGTCTGGGTGCTGCTCTGTCCTGCCCGCTGGGCCGCGCGGCGGAGGTGGCAGAGGAGAGGAGGGATCAGCTGCTCCTGCAGTCACTTTTATTTCTATTTTTTTTTTCAAATTGTGAGATATTCCCAACATGCAGAGAAGAACAAAATAGAGTATAACTGACATTTACATAAACTCTTCCCCCAATAAGCAGGTGCTAGCAGTCAACCTCATTAGCTTTCCATTTCTCTCAAAATGACAAAGAAGGCCAGTTACAGTGGGAAGTCGTCCCCCGTCCCCCTCCAGGCTGCCTCTCTGCAGGCAGGCCCAGCCCAAGGCGTCAGCACCAGCAGAGGCAGCAGGTTCTGAGCTGGGGTGCGCCACGCCCTGACCTCGCCACGTGCATTCTTTCCTCACTCTCTCTTCTCTCCCCCTGGTATTATGTTTTGGGACACAGACTTGCTGGTTAGACGTGGTGTGCTTCACCTGGAGCCCCAGGGCGGGAAGGCTGCTGCTCTCTGGTTTCCCAGCTCCTTTGGTTGACACCTGTGCTGTGACAAACACCAGCTGAGGACAGCCTCCAGCAGCCAGCGTGTGCGGGAAGGCCGGTGAGGACCCGCCTGGCAGTGGGGTCGCCATGCCACTTAGCGATGGTGAGCCTTGGTGACTGGGCAGAAATGCCACCTTGCTCTGCGAAGTGACCCCACACCGGCAAGCTCAGCAGCCTGCACCACACTCTGGCCCCGTTCAGTGCTGTCAGCGATTCCAAGTCGTCACCGTTGGACCCCAGGTGGCGCATCGCGGGGTTCCGTTCTGTGCTCCTCTGACTCCTGGTGTCCACAAGGCCTCCTGTGGCCTGCTCAGGACCCCACCTGTGACGGGCCGGCTACTGTCCCTGGTCCACTTTTCTCCTGGGTTATTTAGCTTTTTCTAGTTTGTGTTTATTGTCTTATCCTCACCAAGATGTGATAAAAACATTCTCTTGTGCTTTTTTTAAACGCTTTACAGTTTTGCATTTCACATTTAGGTTTTTCATCCATCTGGGATTTATTTTTGTGTTTGCGATGAGGTAGACATCTAATTTTACCCTTTGAATCACTCATTCCTTACTGTTGGTGACACATGCCAAGGAGAGGGTTTTAACATGGCTTCCTGCACTTGGGTTTCCTCGGGGGACTATGGAGCCTAGAAATCATGACATCACAACAAGTGTGTCTGTGTGTGGTTTTTCTGCAGCGTGTACAGAGACCTCATCAGATTCTTCAAGTTGTCTGTGACCTAAAATAATCTTCATAACCACCACTCGGGGGCCCCAGGCCACTGGACCAGGAGACTGTGGCAGAATGAGATCGTGTGGACCTTCCCCTCTGGGCTCCTTCTCCTGACTGTTTTCTTTTGGATTCACTGGAGTCAGAGGGCTGCCAGGAGCCTCCTCTTGCTTGGCAGGAGGCCCCCTGCAGGTCCTGTGTGGTCAACCAGGAACAAAGCGGGCACAGGAGGGTGCAGGAGAGCAGCCCAGGTGGCCACAGGCTCTGTCCCTCCTGTGGGAAGTGGTCTTCTGACCCAGCCTTCAGGAGCCGGGGCAGGGGAGATCCCCTGCCAGGGTCTGATGTTGGGAAGAAGTCTACCCACCAGTGGGCAGGCTCTGCTCCCTTTGCCACCTCCTGAGGCATGGCCCGGTCAAGATGGCCCACGGAGCACAAGGAGGCAAAGGTTTCTATCCATAGCCCCCCCTCCCCTGCCACGCAGGCTGGCCCTGGGCACTGGGCTGACAGTGGCTCTACACCAGGGCCTGATGTCGGGGACATGCTCACTCAGGTGAATGCATCTACCTGCACAAATGCCACCTAGGTCCAGGGACAGCTGGACCTAGCAAATGTGGCAAATGTTGAACCGCTGTCTCCACGGGGTGGGGTGGGAGGAGGGGAAGCCCTTGTTGTGTCGTTCGCCAATGTGCCTGGTGTAAGTGCTTCCCAGTGGCCGGGGTCCAACTACCAGGTGACAGGGCTGGGGAGCACTGGGTTCTGCACTCCCAGGTGGGATGGCTCAAGGTCCACCTGAGGAGAGGCTTCAGAGTCAGCAGTCCATGATGTCATCAGGCTGGTCACCACAAGTGGCTCTGGTCAGGTATGGTATGGACAAAACCCAGGCAAACCCAAACCACAAAGCCGTCACTTGTCACCCGGAGAGCCTCCTCTCTGCCTTCGCTGGTTTTAGTAACTCGTTCCCCCGGAGGCTCGGGGTCTCTGAGGCTGGTGGCTCATAGGGCAGGAACATGGCACACCTCTTCCCCTGTCCTGTCCTCTGGGCTCTGCCACACTGCTCCCTTGCCTGGGCCTCCTGCCCACCCACCGCTGGCGGGTGCTCCCTGTTTGGCCCCCTGCACCCTCCCAAGCCCTGGAGGCCCTTCCTCTGTGACCCACAGCCCTGAGTGCTGCAGGTGCCCTCTCCCTCCCAGTCCCCATTCCCTGCTTCCTCGGGGGTCTCCTGGAGGGGGCTCTGGGGGGAGGACATGCTCAGGTCACATCAGAACCTCTGTCCTGGCACCACACGGGCTCTGCAGACCCACGGATGAGCCACGAAGCTGCACCTAGCCTCGCTGAGGACGTCCTGCAGGTGTCTGGACGCTCTCCTCTGCAGGTAGGTGGCCCGCGGGCAGGATCACAGGTCCTGGGAGGGCGCCTGCCTCACTCCTGTATGGATGCCCAGGAGGCTCCCGGGAGGCTTCCTAGGTGCCTGTGCCATCGAGTCCCTCCCACAGCCAAGCGCGCCCCGGCTGGGAGGCTGCCAACGCTGGGCGTGGTCCATGTTTGGGTTCTCATCTGATGATGATGGTGAGCACATTTTCTTATGGCTCGTTAGCAATCCCCTCCAAGTCCTTCCTCCTCTCTCTCTCTGTCTCCCTCTCTCTTCTCTCTCTCTCTCTCTCTCTCTCTCTCTCTCTCTCTCTCTCTCTCTCTCTATATATATATATATATATATATATATATATATATATATATATTGGTTCTGGGGAATAGGGGGACAATGAGTTACACCTCTGGTCCTTTCAAAAGATTTTTTAAAATTTTGTTTTGAGGCAGGGTCTTTCCACGCTCCCAGGCTGTTCTAGAACTTGCGATCCCTGCCTTGGTCTCCGAGTGGCAGGGATCTCTGGGACGCACCGTCTGGCTGCCTCGTTCCCACACGGGCTGCATCTTTCCCTCACTGATTTGCGGGACGCCTTTGCACTCTCCGGTGTCAGGCAGGGCACTGTGGCTCTTCCCAGGGGTCTGTTGGCCTTTTCCCTCTGAGGAGGGAGCCCTTGAGGGACAGCAGCTCCTGATTATAAAGAGGTTCAGTTTAACCACGTCTTCTCTCTGGACCGGTTCCTTCTGTGTCTCGTTGAAGAGTTCTTTGTTCAACCCAAGCACCTGGTCTTCAGGCCCACGCCTGGCCCCGTCCACCTGTGTAACCTGAGAGACCTTCTAGAGTCAGGGGAATGGCTGTGGTCATGGCTCCGAGAGGCGCTCCTGCGGAGACCAGGGTCTGCCTTGCAGTGGACATGAGAGGCTCTGCTTGAAATGACTGGAGGCAGCCATGGTGACGGATGGTGTCACCAGGTAGACCCCGCACGCGCCATGGAGCTGCGCGCCCATGACCGTCCTCGCAGCCGTGTGGTGTGGGTGGCGGCTCCCTGGAGGGAAGGTGGGAGGAGCAGAAGGCCTGGGGCGGAGCTGCGTCCTATCAGGAATGAGGGGAGCACCCAGGAGTGGGGTGGGCCCCTGGAACTGAGGCGGCACCAAGCCAACCAGGGAGAGCAAACAGGCCCTTTCTGACCCCAATGCCATGGTCCCCACCAAGCCTGACCAGAGCCCTGAACCTGTGGACCCCAAGGAGGAAATGGAACAGGGGGCCCTGGCTGGCTGCGGGAGCTCCCTGGCCACCCAGGGAGGCTGGGCACACCGGCTGCGGGACCCTTCTTGGGTCTCTGAGTCCTGTGTGCCTACGTGTGTGTCCGTTAACCCTTAATTTAAATCTGAAGATTTACAGAAAGTCTCGCCTCCCGCTTGGCCGGCCCCTTCTCTACGGCTCACACTAGCGTCCAGTGTTTGCCACAGTAAATGAACAGCCAACCACTACGGTCAGCTGAAGCTGCCCTGGGTCAGGACCTCCCTGCTGGGCAGCCAAATTCTGTCCCAGGACCCCACTGAGGATCCCCGACACGCGGTCATCTGTGGCTGCTTGTGCCTGGGCCAGTTCCTGGAGCGCCTGTTGCGGGCAGCCCTGGGGGTCCTGCAGAGCTGTGGTCAGGGAATTGTCCTGTTTTCCTCAAGACTAGACTGGGCTCCGTGTGTCGGCAGGACAGAGGTGAGGGCCATTCTTGTCTGCTCCTCAAGGGTGCTGTCCTGGTCCCTGTGGGCTGCTGTGACAAACTGCCACACACGGGGCCTTGCAAACAGCCTCCACTTATTCTTCATGTAAGGTTGGAGGGGCCGGGCAGCCCGGGAGGCCCTGGCCCACCTGGTCTGGAGAGAGCTGCTTTCCCGCGGATGGGCCCATCTCACAGTGTCCTCCTGGGTGGGGGGGCAGGGGGGTCCTCCTCAGGCCTTGGTACAGGGCACTGATCCTGTTCAGGAGGACCCCACCTCATGACCTGGCCACCTCCCACAGGCCCCTCCATGGGGAGAGTGTCAACATATTTGGAATTTGGGGGACATACACATTCAGGCCACAGCAGGGACAGACTGTAGACTTACCATTAGGGCAAACGGAGCTCAGAGAGAGGGTGGTGTTGACCTTGGTTTCCTGGCTGAGGTTGCAGTTGGCATGGGGTACACATGCTGGTTATGTCCTGTGGCAGGGGGAGGCCGCCCTGTGCAGCCCACCCCAAAGATTGGAGAGTCACACTCCACCTCCTCTAGCAGTAAGCGTCTGATAAAATTTGTGGGATTCTTGGGCCTGGGTGCTCGTGTGACCCCCCCACATTTGTCAATAATTTATTCGTATCAGTGTGGACCACGGTGGACCTCGTCAGCGTGGACCATGGTGGACCTTATCAGTATGGACCTCGGATGTCCATTCTGCCCTGGGTCGGATCCTCCCGCGGAGCTCATCTGCAGTCTGCTCAAGGTGCTCCAGCCTGAGCCACAGGGCGTCCCTCCTCCAGGTGGTCCTGTGTCCACGTGCTACTCCATCAGCCTCACTGAGCTCTTCCTGCGTTCTGCCAGGCACAGTGCTCCCGGCTGGTCCCCCCACCTCCTGCCCCAGGGGCCAGCTCTCCGGGGAGCCCTGACCCCTGGGTTGGAAGTGGTCTTAGAAGCCTGGACCTGGAGCTGTGCGCTCTCTGCTGCTGGGCGACGTGTGTCTAGACCCCGCCAGCCACAGAGCGAGCAGGTGTGCACGCCCACCTGTGTGGCTGCACTAGCGCTCCGTGTTTCCCAGTGCCCCTCATCTCTGCTGACCTGGACGGGGCCCTGGGATCCCGCCAACTCGAATCCACCCTACAGGGAACTCTCCAGCTCCTGCTCCCGCTTATCTGTCACCTCCCCTGCAACAGCGAGCCCAGGCTCCCGCCCGCCCGCAGCCACGCAGGGCTGGCCAGTTCCAGGGGAGTCTGGAGAGACCTCACATCTGCTGAGCCCACAAGGACCAGGCGCTTCACGCCGTTCCTTTTGCCTTTGTCTTATACACCCACCTGTTTCCAAGGCGGCTGAGGCCAGCTCCTTACCCCCCCTCTTCTGTGAGGTTTTGGGGCTCATTTGAAACAAGTTACATTGTTTTGACACATTTCTCCTCCATCTGAGCCTTCCTGAACTCCTAAGTATTTTTTCGTATCAGCCTGCATTATGGCCGCGGAGGTTCTGTGGCTTTCTACAGAAGCATGGAGTCACACAAACACTGTGAACAAGGCGACCTCACTTCTCCACCCCAGAGACCCTGTGCTGCATCCCAGCCTCCCCAAGCCTGGCGGTACCCGTCTCCTGAGCATCCAGGCTTTGCCCTTTCCAGAACATCGTCTAACGGGAGTGAGCGGCACAGGGCCTGTGGGTTTTGTGTGGAGGAGAGTATTCAAGTCAACTGGGTAAACAGCTGTGGGCGCGGTTGCTGGGTTACAGGGTCAGATGACGTGTTTTGTGGGGAGTGACCCGACCGTTTTTCTCAGGGGTGCACAGAGCAGCCTCTCTGCCCCCCACGGCCCCTCGGTCGCTGCCTGGGATTGGGAAGTGCCCCTCAGTCTCGGGCCCTTGTTGGAGGTGTGCATGAGCACGACTCTCAGGCTGAGGGGCCCTGGGAAGGAGGCACAGTGGAGGTCTGTGCTTAGGGTGATGGAAGCCGTCCCCTCTCTGTCCTCCACGTCACCTTCAGAGGCCACTGGCTGCTGGCTCCCACGTGACTGGCGTTGGAGAAGTCCAGCACATGTCCCCGGGGAAGGAGCTTGCAGGACCAAGCTGTGCCTGAGCCACCTCCAGGACTCGGGGTGAGTGGCCGAGAGAGAAGTGTGGACAGCACCCCTCCCTGTTTGACCCACGTGGAACGGTGGGAGGGTGGTGTGGCTGGCGAGCTGTGGATGCCCCACGACACCCTGTCCTCACCCGACTCACCCTGCTTGGCCTCTGTATCTGGAGGGGTGAGCATGCAGGCGCCCTGTCCCATCGGCCAGGACCCTGCTGGGTACTGTCATATGGCAAGTGCTGCGTGGTGACGTCCTGTTCCCGAGGGCTCCTGAGTCACTCTCCTGGCCTGGTGGGAAGGGCCAAGTGTTCAGTAGCCTTCTCCCTGCCGTGACTAAAGGAGCGACCAGCACAGGTGCAGGGGAGGAGAGTTGACCTGAGGGCTCCCGATTTCAGAGTCTCAGTCCATAGGAGGCCAAGTCCTCTCCTCGGGGCTCGCGGCGAGGCCGACCCTCATGGCAAGAGAGGGTGGCAGAGGGTGGCAGAGGGTGGCAGAGGGTGGCAGAGGGAAGCAGCTCACATGACAAGGATCAGAAAACAGACAGAGACTCCACTCATACCCCAACTCCCACCTCCTCAGCCACACCCCAGCACTTCAGTCAATCCCACCAGGGGTCCATCTACTGATCAGGCCAAGGCTGTGACCCAATCATTTCTCCTCCAAACCCTCTGGCATCGTCGCACACATGAGCTTTCAGGGACACCTATCCAAACCCTCACCCCAGGCTTGCTAGGAACCCTGTTTGGCAATGCCCCTGGGTCCCTGATCCCTGCAGCCGTGGTGCAGGTGGAGGGGCTGGAAAGAATATCCAGGCCACAGCTGCGGAACACCCCCGCCCCAGGGTTATGACCCAAGGGGCCCAGCGATAGCCACACACCCTCTTCCCTTACTTACCCTCAGTTCAGGACCCCCGCCAGGAGGGTCAGACCCAGGCCTCAGGTTGAGAGAACCCTGCTCTCGAGCCTCCTGGGCACAGGGTGTCTCCGTGGAGTGGAGGCTGAACTCTGCGGCCACCTGTGCCTGGTCCACTCAGCCCTGTTTCCTGGATGCCCTCCCTCTCTCAGGACATAAAAGAGCATGTCACTGCCAGCCCCCAGCGGCAGCAGACCCCAGTGTGTCCACAGCCATGTCCCTGAGACTCACCTGGCCCACCACGCTCTCAGGGGCAGCCCCGCCTCCTTGGCCTCCTCTTGCTGACTGAGCCTCAAGGTGGGCTCTCTGTTCTGGAGGTCGGTGGGGCTCACCTGTGAGGCGTGGGTGGGAGGAAGGTCTCCAGGGCACCCTTCTCAGGAACAGGAGGGGTGACCTGAGGACCAGGACGTGGAAATCAGGGAGGCCAGTGTCAGTGAGGGCTTCGTGGGGCGCGTCACCACGTGGGTCCCAGGGTTCTGTCCAGCTGGGACCGCAGGCAGGCCCTGCGACTGTGCCCTGGCATGGCCACTGAGGGGTTAAGGGGACCACCGCCCACACACATGTTTCTCGTTCCCTGTGGCACTGGTCACCCTGTGGGGAGCTGACTCCCCGGCTCTTCCAGGCCTCGCATCCCCCAGGGCATGGCAGATTCTGCATGAGTCCAGGTATGTGGGTGTCCTAGGGCTGGCATGAGAGTGTGCCGCCCACCTGCTGGTCCCACGGCTCTGGGGCAGAGTCAGAAATCAAAGTGTCACAGGGCTGGTCCTGAGGTCGGGAGGCGGGATCTGCTCCAGGCATCCCCTGGCCTTGTGGAGTCCTGTCCACCTGCACGGGCCTTCTCCCTGTGTGTGTCTCCAGACTCCCTATTCCACGAGGGCCCGATGTGGGATTAGGGCTCACCCTGATAACCTCTTGGTAAATCACTTCATTATATCTACAATGATGCTGTTCTTATAGAAGCTACATTCAGAGGGCTGGGTTCAAATGACAGAATATGAATCTGGGGGACAGAATTCAGCCTAGTTGTCTGGGCAGAAGACACAAAACTCACCAGCATGGAGCTGGCCACTGTCACCCAGCCAGGGGGAGGGCAGGTGAGGGGACAGGGCACCAGGTGGGGAAGCCAGGCCCTTGGTGCCCACAGCCCCAGCCCTGCTATATCCATAAAGCCATCCGCTCCCAGCACCACCAAGAGCAGACACTCCTTCCTGACAGTTGTGGTCACTTCTTCAGGGCCACAAGAAGCCCAGGGGACAGTGACAGGTAACCTGTAGTGGCCTCTACTCATCTGCATGGCAGCGCTGGCTCAGCACCCACAGGGTGGCCTCCTGCAGAAGGACCATGCATCCCAGGCCTCCACAGCACCTCTGGGAGTGCCCAGCTCCACCCTGCCCTGGGAGTGCCCATCTCCACCTGCCCTGGGAGTGCCCATGTCCACCTGCCCTGGGAGTGCCCATCTCCACCTGCCCTGGGAGTACCCATGTCCACCTGCCCTGGGAGTGCCCATCTCCACCTGCCCTGGGAGTGCCCATCTCCACCTGCCCTGGGAGTGTCCATCTCCACTTGCCCTGGGAGTGCCCGGCTCCACCCTACCCTGGGAGTGCCCATCTCCACCTGCCCTGGGAGTGTCCATCTCCACCTGCCCTGGGAGTGCCCATGTCCGCCCTGCCCTGGGAGTGCCCATCTCCACCCTGCCCTGGGAGTGCCCATGTCCGCCCTGCCCTGGGAGTGCCCATCTCCATCTGCCCTGGGAGTGCCCATCTCCACCTGCCCTGGGAGTGCCCATCTCCACCTGCCCTGGGAGTGCCCATGTCCACCCTGCCCTGGGAGTGCCCATCTCCACCCTGCCCTGGGAGTGCCCATGTCCACCTGCCCTGGGAGTGCCCATCTCCACCTGCCCTGGGAGTGCCCGGCTCCGCACTGCCCTGGGAGTGCCCGGCTCCACCCTACCCTGGGAGTGTCCATCTCCACACTGCCCTGGGAGTGCCCGGCTCCGCACTGAAGAAGGGACTCCTGGTTCCTCTGCCCTCCCCAGCCTCGAGAGAGCTGCTGCAAACATCCAGATGTGCACAGTGGCACCGTCAGGCTCCTCACTCAGCCCCAGCTGGGCCTTCGTCTAATTCCCCTTAATTCAGGAGTGCCGCCTTAGCCGCCTGCCGCTTTCCAGAGAGTCCTCATCCTCTGCGGTGGCTGGAGAGCCTGAGAGGCGGGGCGTCCCTGTGCTGTGAGGAGGAGCTGGGAATCTGTTTACAATGAGTCAACTCTCGTCTCAGCCCTCCCCTGACAGGGCACTAGATGTCTCTGGAGGAGAGGAGTTCAGCCGTCTGTGACTCTAATCCCCTGACACACCTTTCCTCCTTTAGGTCTCCATGATGCTGATTTACAGGCTTCCCCAAGGGTGGCACAGCAGCTGCTGTTTGACATTGCCAAGACCATCACCACCTGTATCACCACCACCACCACCATCATCACCACCATCACCACACCGTCATCACCACCACCACTAATATCACCACCATCATCACCACCACCACCAGCACTACCACCACCACCATCACCACCACCACTACCACCATCACCACCACCACCATCATTACCACCACCATCACTACCACCATCACTACCACCACCACCACCACCATCACCACCATCACCACCACCACCACCACTACCACCACCACTACCACCACTAATATCACCAACATCACCACCACCACCACCACCACTACCACCACCACCATCATCACCACCACCATCACCACCACCACCACCACTACCACCACCACCATCATCACCACCACCATCACCACCACCACCACCACTACCACCACCACCATCATCACCACCACCATCACCACCACCACCACCACTACCACCACAACCATCATCACCACCACCATCACCACCACCACCACCACCACTACCACCACTACCACCACCACCATCATCACCACCACCATCACCACCACTACTACTACCACCACCATCACCACCACCACCACCACTACCACCATCATCACCACCACCATCACCACCACCACCACCACCACTACCACCACCATCACCACCATCACCATCACCACCACTACTACTACCACCACCATCACCACCACTACCACCACCATCACCACCATCACCATCGCTTCCAGTTGCTACCATCATTACCACACTGTCACCACCACCATCATCACTGCCATCACCACCTCCAGTTGCCACCACCGTCATCTGCACCATCATCTCCACCACCATCTCTACCATCATCACCACCATGACTGTCCCCACCCACATTGTCTAAAACACTTTCTCATGAGATCAGGGGAGCATGGTATGTATGCCACCCTGGGTATTCTGGGAAATCATGGGGAACCATGCATGGGGCCTCTGCCTAAAAACCCTTTAGATTTTGGGGGTGATGATGAATGAAAGAAGAAAAAGTGTCTTAGGAGGACAGAATAGGGAGAGACATAGGTTCCCTATGGATAGAACAGCACAAGGAGGAGCAGACAGCAAAGTCCAGGGCTTTGGAGAGCAGGGTCTCCTCCTTCAGGGAGTCAGAGTGACCCTGAGGTGGGCAGAGCAGGATGAAGCTGGCGAGACACAGAGGGCTTATTGGGAAGAGCCTCGAGTCTGGACCCGACTTGTCCTGCCTGTACCCCAGGGAAAGCAGAGACGGCCAGGTCGGAGGCCTGGCTCAGACTTTCTTCTCATGCCCCAGACTCACGTCACCTTGGGGACAAAAACTGAAGTGGTCAGGGGACTGTGAAGAGACCCAGAGTAAACTGCGGGAGCCCAGTCTGGGGAGCTGGGCCTGCAGGTAGGGAGGCAGGATGGGACCCAGGCTTTGCACACCACATCTCTCTCCTAACAGCCCTGCTCCCTTCGCACTCCCACACCCACAGGGCAGCACCCTGGGGCAAGGATGCTGTCCAGCACATGGTCCACGGCTGCAAACAACCCAGGGCACTGCGCCCCTCCACCCTGGGTCCCCAGGCAGGCTGTTGGGGAGCTCTGCTTTAGGACAAGACTGCGTCCTCGTCTGCTCTGTCCCCGGGGCTAGCATAGTGACAGGCTCGGAGCAGGTAGCCCGTCAGTGCTGGCTGAGATGTGGGGGCCTTCCCCACTCATGGGGGTGCTCAGGAGTGGGAGAAGGAAGGCAGCCTGGAGACCAGCTGCTGGGAGATGGGCAGACCCTCCCAGGAGACCTGCCGTGGTCAGAGCAGAGAGAGAGGAGAGGAGCAGGACCTCAGTGGCCCTGAGCAGCTCACGGAGCCCCCCGCCCCGGGGGCAGAGGTGGGAGCCAGGAAGGTCTGTGTGGACGTGGATGTGGACGTGGAGGAGCAAGA
The DNA here is from genome assembly GCF_045843805.1 of Urocitellus parryii. Classification (NCBI taxonomy): domain Eukaryota; kingdom Metazoa; phylum Chordata; class Mammalia; order Rodentia; family Sciuridae; genus Urocitellus; species Urocitellus parryii. The sequence continues at coordinate 2,378,527 of NC_135537.1, read as the reverse complement.
GGACTGAGGTCACAGATGGCAGTGCCTGTGGCAAGAGGGGTCTGAGGAAAGGGGAACAAGCTGGTTCACAGTGGTATTGGAAAGGTGACAAGGACAGGGAGCCATGAACCAGGGACAATGCAGTGGTGGCATCTCCTGCCATCAGGCACAAGTGGATGCCTTCAAGCGGATTCATTCCTGCTGCTGTGCAGGGAATTGTGTCTCCACAGGGGCACATGGACATGTCCCCTGTGCAGCCTGCAGTGCACTTCCCTCTCCTCTGTCACAGTGTGTGTGCACAATGGCTCCGGGGGAGGCAAGGCAGGCACTGGGTTTCCATTTGAAAATGGGGAAAGCAGCTTCTGGCGACAGTGGGGCCGGCCACCACAGGGAGTTCCCACTCTGTCTGCTCCTGAATGGTGTCCTGCTCACTCTCAGGTAACCTGCAGGCTGGGGCGCGGTCATCTCAGGGTCTCCACTCTGGAGACCTCATCACCTCCCCTGACCTCAAGTCCTAGACAAACATGACCTCCTACCAGCCACTGGTCATCCTCAAAAAGATGTCCTCAGACTCCCTCACTTTGCCCAAATCCACTACATTTCACGCAAAACAGCCCCCACCCGGCTTTCCTAAAGGGCGCAGAGCAGCTTTTTCCCACAGTCCTGTCCGTGGCCATGCTCTGGAGCCAGCCTTCGATCCCTCCCACCTGGTGCCCTGGCCTCCCCTCACTCAGAGCAGGTGAGCCCCCTTAACTCTCCAGGACCACCTGATAGAACGAGGCCACTGGTGAGGGACGGAGGGACGTGAGCCGTCCTCAGGATGGCTTGAGCAGACGGGGGAAGGGTAGAAAGGGCAGGGGGACCGTCGGACTGCGGCAGGCAGCGTGGGGCGATGAGCCAGGCATGTGCACAGACCTGACCGTGCCCCCAGAATGGAGGGTGGTCATCGGGAAGTGGGGGGCATCTGGGGTTGGACCCCGGAAGGGCTTGGCAGGGCAGGGGAGAGCTTGGAGCTAAAATGGCAAATCCCAAGGGCCCTTCCTTTGTCTGTTCCTACCTGGCTGGACCAGCGGGTGCTAATGGAACCTGTGGTCCTGCCAGTTGTGCTCCGTGCTGGCCACAGGGGTCATGAGTGAGTGTGGACCATGGGGCCCAAGGTGACAAGCAGAGCTGGCAGCACTCTTGCGCCTTCAGGGCAGAAGGGGCGGGGCAGGGGGCTGGCTCTTGTGATATTAACTGGTGAAGAAAGCACGCGTCTGGGTGGTGCTCGGCAGAGAGGGTCTTTTGGTACAAAATGTTACAGCCAGCAGTCAAGTAAAACCAGGAAGCGCATCTAGAAGGGGCAGGGGCCCATCTCTCCAGTGATCCCCACTCTTCCCAGTCCAGTGGCTCCAGAAAGTTGGCCCCTCAAGGGAGAGGGAAATAAACACAGACCAAAAGCCTAGCCATGGTTCTGGGCACGCAGTCTGGGCAGTGCTGCCCAGCCACGTCCACCTTCCTACGTGCCACATTTTCATATGAAAGATGGAGATGGACGCGGGAGCCTCCTCCCAGGGCAGTTGTGAAGACCAAGTAAGTGCAGAGCTGCTTATGCACCAGGCTTCAGAGCAAATAGCATCTGTATAGAATTTTTGGCTAAGAGGTGGTGTCAGCCTGGCATTTAAACTTTGGACCTGAGGCCCTTTGCCTATGTGGGTGGGGTACCCATCTCAGCAGGGCTGTAGCTGCTTCAGGGAGAGCTGGCAACGAGGTCCTTCCCTTCAGCCCTGCCAGAGAGGATGCCATGGTGGGTGCCTGGCACAGGATCGCCTCCCTCTGGGGGAAGTCTCTTCCATAAGTCTGGGAACAGACTCCACGTTCCTGTAACAAAGCCCAAAACCCAACACTGCCCTTCTGTTCTGACCTGACTGAGGGCATTGAGGCTGTGACCCTCGTACCCCAGGGGCAAGGGCAGGGAGGCCTCTCCCCCAGGGCCCACGCCATAAGGGCCCAGGGCTGAAGTGTAGCAGCTGGGGTGCTGGTTATAGGTGCAGAAGCATGGCAGGAGGTGTGGGCACAGAGGCATGGCAGGAGGTGTGGGTACAGAGGCATGGCAGGAGGTGTGGGCACAGAGGCATGGCAGGAGGTGGGCACAGAGGCATGGCAGGAGGTGTGGGTACAGAGGCATGGCAGGAAGTGTGGGCACAGAGGCATGGCAGGAGGTGTGGGCACAGAGGCATGAGGAGGTGTGGGTACAGAGGCATGGCAGGAAGTGTGGGTACAGAGGCATGAGGAGGTGTGGGCACAGAGGCATGGCAGGAGGTGTGGGCACAGAGGCATGAGGAGGTGTGGGTACAGAGGCATGGCAGGAGGTGTGGGCACAGAGGCATGAGGAGGTGTGGGCACAGAGGTATGGCAGGAGGTGTGGGTACAGAGGCATGAGGAGGTGTGGGCACAGAGGCATGGCAGGAGGTGTGGGTACAGAGGCATGGCAGGAGGTGTGGGTACAGAGGCATGAGGAGGTGTGGGCACAGAGGTATGGCAGGAGGTGTGGGCACAGAGACATGGCAGGAGGTGTGGGCACAGAGGTATGGCAGGAGGTGTGGGTACAGAGGCATGAGGAGGTGTGGGCACAGAGGTATGGCAGGAGGTGTGGGTACAGAGGCATGAGGAGGTGTGGGCACAGAGGCATGGCAGGAGGTGTGGGTACAGAGGCATGGCAGGAGGTGTGGGTACAGAGGCATGAGGAGGTGTGGGCACAGAGGTATGGCAGGAGGTGTGGGTACAGAGGCATGAGGAGGTGTGGGCACAGAGGCATGAGGAGGTGTGGGCACAGAGGCATGGCAGGAGGTGTGGGCACAGAGGTATGGCAGGAGGTGTGGGTACAGAGGTATGGCAGGAGGTGTGGGCACAGAGGCATGAGGAGGTGTGGGCACAGAGGCATGAGGAGGTGTGGGCACAGAGGCATGAGGAGGTGTGGGCACAGAGGCATGGCAGGAGGTGTGGGCACAGAGGCATGAGGAGATGTGGGTACAGAGGTATGGCAGGAGGTGTGGGCACAGAGGCATGGCAGGAGGTGTGGGTACAGAGGCATGAGGAGGTGTGGGTACAGAGGCATGGCAGGAGGTGTGGGCACAGAGGCATGGCAGGAGGTGTGGGCACAGAGGCATGGCAGGAGGTGTGGGCACAGAGGCATGGCAGGAGGTGTGGGCACAGAGACATGGCAGGAGGTGTGGGCACAGACGCATGGCAGGAGGTGTGGGCACAGAGGCATGGCAGGAGGTGTGGGCACAGAGGTATGGCAGGAGGTGTGGGTACAGAGGCATGAGGAGGTGTGGGCACAGAGGCATGAGGAGGTGTGGGCACAGAGGCATGAGGAGGTGTGGGTACAGAGGCATGAGGAGGTGTGGGCACAGAGGCATGAGGAGGTGTGGGCACAGAGGCATGGCAGGAGGTGTGGGCACAGAGGCATGAGGAAGTGTGGGCACAGAGGCAGGAGGTGTAGGCACAGAGTCATGAGGAGGTGTGGGCACAGAGGCAGGAGGTGTAGGCACAGAGTCATGAGGTGTAGGCACAGAGTCATGAGGAGGTGTGGGCACAGAGGCATGGCAGGAGGTGGGCACAGAGGAAGCCGGAGGTGGGCCTGGTGCTGGCTGGGCCGCTCCCTGCATCCCTGCCTACTTCTTGGCTTCCTGGGGATGCATGAGCTGCCCCAGATCTGCTCCATTAACTGCTCTAGTACAGAAGCAGCCATGCCATTCAGACCGACTCAACCAACTGTGTTTCTGTTGCTGCTGCCCCCAGACGTCCCTCAGGTGGCTGTGTGGCCAGCAGGGGACTGTTCTGGAGCCACCATTCTGGAGTCTGGGGTCAGCAACTTCAGGGAATCCATGCAGACAGTCTGCAGGTGTGGCCCTGAGATGGCTGTACAGATGAGGGGGTGTGGGCAGGGCTTCTGGAGTCCACCACACCTGGGGCCCATGGGTCCCTGACTGTCCTGCTGGGCACGTGTCTTACCTTTGTTCTCTGTGCATGTCTTTTCCTGTGAGTCTCTTGCAGGCAGCATATTGTTAGGTTGTTTTTTAATCCAATCTGCCAGTCTATGTCTTTTAATGCATTAACATTCAGGGTTATTATTGAGACGTGATTTATATTCCCTATCATTTTGGTTTATTTTTGGTTTTTAACTTGGTTTCTCCTTTGATTGGCCTTTCCTTTAGAGTAGATCCTCCCTTTGTTGATTTTCATTGTTGTTTTTCATTTCCTCCTCCTGGAACATTTTCCTGAGAATGCTCTGTAGTGCAGGCTTTCTCACTGTAAATTCTTTTAACTTTTCTTTATCATGGAAGGTTTTATTTAGTCATCAAATCTGAAGCTTAGTTTTGTGGACATAAGATCCTTGGTTGACATCCATTTTCTGTCAGAGCTTGGTCTATGTTGTTCCAGGATCTCTTGACTTTGAGGGTCTGGGATGAGAAATCTGAGATTCGAATTGGTCTCCCTCTCTATGTGATCTGAAACTTTTCTCTTGAGGATTTAAGATTCTACCCTTTTCTGTGGGCTAGGCATTTTCATTATAATGTGCCTCGGGGTGGATTTGTTGTGATTTTGTACATTTGGTGTCCTGTGAGCCTCTTGTATTTGATTTTCCAATTCATTCTTCATGTTTGGGAAATTTTCTGACACTATTTCATTTAAGATGTGCATTCCTTTGGTTTGTATCCCTGTGCCTTCCTCTATCTTAGATTTGGTCTTTTGATGTTGTCCCATAATTCTTGGAGGTTCTGTTCTTGGTTTCTCACCATCTTCACTTGTGGTCAACTTTATCTTCAAAATCATGTGTTTTGTCTTCATTGCTGGAGATTCTGTCTTCCAGGTGATTTAGACTATTGGTGATGCTTTCTATTGAATTTTTTATTTGGTTTATTGTTTCCTTGATTTTAAGTATTTCTGTTTTTTTTTCCAGAATCTCTCTCTCTTTCTTTGTTTTGTTATGTTTTGGCAGTGCTGGGGATTGAACCCAGGGCCTTATGCATGAAAGGCAAGCACTCTACCAACTGAGTTATGTCCCCAGCCCATGATCTCTCTCTCTCTTTCTTGAAGTAGTCTTATCTACCTGTATTTACTCTCTCATCTCTTTGAGGAGTGGTCAGTTGCTGCCTGAGTTTGCTCTCTTAATTCATTCTTTCCTTGCAGATCAGTTTAATCCTGTACATTCTGAACTTCTCTGACGTGTCATCTGCTGTCAGTGGACTCCATTATTGTACAGTTGGTTTGTTTCGGGCTCTTCCTTCCCTTGTCTTTCATGTTGTCTGTGTGTCCTCCTCTCTAGCAGTGGGGGTCCGAGGTACTACAGTTTCTACCCTATAATCTTGTAGTGTCCCTGCAGGTTACTAATACCTCAGCTTTAAGGGGCAGATCAATATTTACAGCACCCAATGCAAACAATATGCAGTCTTAGCTCCCGTTTCATCAGCTACAGTTTTGTCACAATAAACAGAAATGACGTGTCCATCAATGTCTAATGTATTTATAGTAGGTTTGCATAAGGGTCTGCCATTTCTAATGGTGGACAGAGGGGGTGTTGGATGTGGGGTCTGTGAGGTAGGAGGTGAGAATATAGAGGTATTAGATCGTAGGAAGAGTGGAGGAGGGATCAGGGGAAGTAGGCTAACAGGGACACCCCTGGTGTAGCCAGGCCTGCAGGACCTTGGTGATGGTCTTGCAGGCCCCGGCATTGTCTCTAGCTGGAAGTAGACCAGGAGAGCCCTGCGTTGTTAGGTGGGGTCCGCAGCGCTCCTCCTGTGTGTGCCGCGGCAGGCCGGGTCCTGACCGGCTCCTGCTCCTCTCCTCCTCCCCCGCTGGGCAGACTCGGGGGCAGTCCTACCGTGTGCTCTGAGCTCCGGATCGGGAGTCTCCCGTCTGGCATTCTTCTGGGAAGCTCTCAGCCCTCGTTTCTCCCAGCATCTCTCCTGCTCTGTTCCCTCTCAGCTTCCGACGGTCCACGACGCACACATGGAGCCTACTGCTGTGCTGTGTTCTCTTCTGTTTCTTTCTGTTAGGCTTCACTCAGGAGACCCCTACTGACCAATCCTCAGGCTCGCCATCCTTTCCCTGACGGTAGCCGCTCCACTAATGAGGCTGTCGGAGACACTCTCCACCTCTGGTTTTTCCACCTCCTGGCTTGGGTTCCACCTGTCCTTGGGTGTGGTCCGCGGTCCACTAGAGCCCTGGGTGTCTTGATCATGATTAGTTCAAGGTCCCCGTCGGGCTCTTCTGACCTCTGCATCATCTGGGAGTCGGCTTCTGTGCTGGCTTTTCCTCTTCATGGTGTGTTAGAACTGCCTTCTGCCGTGCTTTCCGGTGTCTGGTGGAAGCCCGGCGTATTGCGCTGGACAAGAGGCACTGAGGTAAACAGGCCTGGGTGTGAGGATTCACCTTCATCTGGCCAGGGGTTGGGCTGTGTTTAATGCTACCCTCAAGGACTGATGCCACAATCTGTGAAGGTACGGACTTCCCTTCATCGTCTCTTTTCTTGTCAGATTGTGTAAGAAAAAATATTTAGTTAACAAACATTTGCTAAGGTCGAGAAGTAGCCCATGCCCAGGGATTTGTTTATGATGAGCAAGTTGTATCTTTGCTCTGCAGGGCTTGCAGACAGCCGAGAGGCAGCCTCTGCCAACACACTGAAGACCTGCAAGGTGTGTTGTGGGGCTGGCTGTGCCCATGAGCCAGGTGCAGTGCGGCGGCTGAAGTGGAATGGTGCGCAGCGGTAGAGGGGGTGGCGGGTGCTCAGGAAGAAAAGTGAAGGAAGGGCACCTTGTAGGCATCATGTCGTACCCTGGCTAAACTTGACGGAAACTCTAGCGAATTGTAAGGCCCTCTTGGTGTTGTCCACATGCGCTTGTCCCTTGGTGACTGCAGAGCAGAGAGTTCATTTCCCATGACATCCTCAGAGCCTGGCAGATCCTGGCACAGACCAGAGGCTGAAAATGCGCCGTCACAGGATGGATGTGGATTGGAGGGGCTTGAACGAGGCAAGGCTGAGGAGGCAGAAGAGGCACAGGCAACCCACCTGCTGTCCCACAGCGCGCACCCTGAGCGCCGGGAGGACTCCAGGGACAGCAGGCTTCCTGCAGCACACCTGCGGGCCTGTCCCCTCCGCAGGCTCTGTGTCCCATCCCTCACTCCTTCACACTCCTTTCAGGCAAAAGGTGCCTCTGGGGAGTGAGCCCATGCTGCAGACACTCCTTCTACCAGAGTGGTCTAATTCGAGGGCTCTCGTCTAACAGAGGAGTGGACTGAGACGGAGGGGGCACCATGAGCCTGCCGGTCATAGAGCTCAGCCCCTTGATGCCAAGTCCACACTCTCCCCATTTCTCCCAAGGTGCCCAGGCTCCGGGGGCCTGTCAGCAGGTGGGTGGGTCTGTTTGGCTCAGCGCCTGAGGACTCTCCTTCTGCCCTCATGTGGGACCAACACAGCACCTTGTTCTTCAATTCTTCCCTCACCCCCGGGGGCGGCGATCCTCACCTGTAGACCTGGCTGCCTGGGTATCAATGGAAAACTAAACAAACCTTCTCTGAAGTGTGAGGTGTGAAGGAGAAGTCTTGTCACAAAAACCAAATCAGCCCTGAGGCTGAGATCTGCACAGGAAGTTGGCTTGAGAGAGATGAGAGGGAGGAAAAGCAGACGTTCAGAGACACGTACTTCTGTCCACTGGACACCTGCCCAGAGGCACCATGGGGCAGTGGGCTTTGGAAGAAGAAATGGCAGGAGTTCTCCCATCTGGGGCATCATCGAGAGCCTCCTCCATCCCTCAAGATGTGCCTTCCCTCCCTTCAGGACCATCCTCACGCCACCCAGTCGCTCCTCTCAATCGTCACTGCCCGCCACCATGGCATCAATATTTGTCAAATCTTTTGGGGCTCAGAAAACGAGCAAGGGATTAAGTTGATTTAGCCGGGATCTGAGCGCAGCATTGCATTCTGAGCAACTTCAATATGTCCGCCTGTGTTTAGGCGCTGGCTCCCATTATCAATTCATGAAGTGTCGGCTGGAATTAGTAAATCCCTTTCATTTACTTACGTAGGAGAAAATGTTTAATAGCTGCCACATGAAATTTGCAAATTGTGCTCCATCTGAGGCTGATTAATAAAACACCATGGAAAATACATCAGTCATTTCGGGATTTAAATTAGTCCGAATTCTACTTGAATCATCCTCTTTTGCAAAACTGATATGGCCTTGCATCTCTCTCCTGCTCTTTTCCTTCATCCCTATTTTTTTCTTCCAATCTCTGAAGTTCAGTTGCTCCCTTGAAGAAGCCAAGTGGGACCACGCCGGAGCTGCCCATGGATGCCTCTTATCTCTCAGTGGACTGGTGGCGGGCGGGGGACTCACTGATCTCCCAGGCGCCAGCCAGCTGCACTAGCGAATGAGAAGTGAACTGCTCATGGCGAAGTCCTGGGCGTGGCTGGGGCCAGAGGCCTTCCTTGTGTGGTCGTTGTAGGTGCAAAGCCGCCAACTCGCAACTTGGTGTCAGCCCTACCAAGCAGCTGGTGCAGATGTTCACCTTATCCCATCTCTGCATGGGGTCAAGGGATACTCTTTCTCTGTTGATCAGTTGGGGACAGTGGAGGCTTGGAGACAAAGACATAAAATGAACTCGGGTCTCTCCAACACGGTAGGTGCTCCTGTGGGTCTGCTCATCCCTGTGGTACAGAGGGGGTTACTGAGTCACCAATGGACCCTTTACTCATAGCCACATCCCAGTCTCCTGTTCCTCAGACCACCCACCGTTCATCTGCAGATGCCTAGGGGGTGTCCACTCCATTCCAGGCCTAGGGCCCAGTGTGCAGAGATAAGCCCCCCAGGGGCAGTGTCCCTGGAGTCTTGCATCCAGAAGAGCCCTAAATAAACCATTCCGTAGCGGTAAGCAGTGTGGAGCTGGAAGTCCAGGCCTCCCTGCTTAGCAACATGTTGTAGCAAACAGTGACTTGGATCATCAGCTGGAGGACACGCTGTCCAGGCCGTGTTCTGGCCACGTCTTTCTAAGCCTCGGTCGCATCCTTCATGAAGGAAAGGAATGACACAGGTTCTGCTGACCTAAGAGGACTCTGTAAGGATCAGATGTGGAAAGAGTCCGCTGAAAGGCATCTGGAAGAGTCAACTTCACACATACGCCATGGGGCCGTGCCACCCAGCCCTGCAAAACCATGTGGCTGCACTAGCGTTTGGGAGCAGGAGTGGCGCAGATCCTCAGAGCCCACTCTCTCAGCTGGCGGAACACCCGGAGCCCTGATTGTTAACAGATTTTGCATTATCCCCCAGATTACACACCCATTAGCAGCTGAGGCTCGTCATGATGGAGGCGCTAAGGCGTGACATCCCTAAAGTGACGGGAATTAGGCCTGGGCCCGAGGCAGTAGGGGCTGCCTAATGAGCAAGTGTGAACTCAGCACCCGACTGTGTGTAGTCCCCACCCTCAGCCAAGTGTTCCCTTCAGAGTCACCTCAAAATAGTGACTTCCACTGGCTTCCTGTCTGGCTGGAGCCAAGGATCCCGAGGGACAGCGAAAGGCTCCATCTCAAAAGGAGCCCAGTGAAGAGCTGCAGGGTGGACGTCACACCACCCCTGCCCCAGGCCTAGCCTGGGCCTTCAGCCTCAGCATGTGCCTCCTCCTGTGTGGCCACCAAGGACTGATCCAGCACCTCCTACAAACAATAAAGTCCAGGAGGCTCCAGCCCCTTATCTAATATGGCATTACACTTGTGATAACCTCTGTGATCCTCCCATATAATTCCAACCATCTCTAGGTTTTTTTACAACACCTGATACAAGGCAAATGGGAGGTGAATAGCTGTTACACTGGATTGTTTAGGGAATTGTTACAAGAAAAAAAGCTGTACATGTTCAGTACAGATGCATTGAAAGAATATTCCCATCCACAGATACAGAGGGCTGAGTGCATCTCCCCAGGGGACCCTCCCTAACTCCCTTAGCTAGGCCTCTCCTCCCTATGCCTGTCACAGCCCACGTGGGTCAGAGCACTCAGATTCTTTGCCTCGGGCTAGTCTCTACTGAGAAGCAAGCTCTGGCTTGCTTGTCACGGGATCCTCCACACCTGGCGCGGTGTGCAGGTCTCAGCCAGTGCTCAGTAAAGGTCTGTTCAATCGCTGGATGAATCTTACCTCTAATAAAACAAGCATCGATTATGCTCACAGCAAGCAAAGCCAAGGATGCTCGGCTCAGAGAGTCCACCCCTCTAGAAGCAGCATGAGAGCAGAAGGGGTGTCCAGATCTCCCACTGGAGGTGGCCACCCTGGTGACTGATGGACCCAGCTCCAGGAGCAGAGCACCAGGTGGGTTCGGAGTGCTAATGGCTAGTGGGCCCCATGGCACACGGGTCTTCCTGGAGTAGCCCCAGGTTCCGGATCCCTCAGGCAGCCAGAGGCATCTTGTGAAGGCCAGGGCCCTGTGCTCGTTTGGTCTTTGTCAACCGTCTTTCCTGGGCCCAGGCTCTCATCCTGCCACATTCCCTGGGAACATTTGCATCCGAGCACTGGCAGGGTAAACAGAGATGAATCAGTTGGAGTCCCTGCCCTGGAGGTGCTCACAGCTCCATTTGAAAGAAAGTAATGTGCCCAAATAATTAGAGTCTAGTGTGATAAATGTGATAATTGAGATAAGAACAAAGCCGTGTGGAAACACAGAGCAGAAAGTTAAACTGTCTGTTGGGCTGGCAAGAGCTTCAAAGCGAATGGTGTGTTGCTGGTGAGCGTGGGTTAAGCGACGGAGTCCACAGAGACACACCCAAGGCAGGGGCAGGGGGGGACAGCCCTGCAGGCACGGAGCTGGCACGTGCAGACCCAGAGCCACAGAAGAGACTTCTGTGGTACTGACTAGTTTCCGGCACTGGCAAGTGGGATGCTTGAGATGGAGCGCCAGGGGCCGGCTCTGCAGGGGCAGGTCGGGGTCAGACTTTGAAGATCTTATTAAGATTTTGTATTTTTTCCTGTGGGCCATGGGGAGCCCTTACAGGGCTTTATTCCAGAGGGTGACATGGTGGAGCTGCATTCTAGAAAGAGACCTCTGATGGCAGCTTTCCATTATTAACGCCAAGCTCCCCGTCGTGAAGGCTTAGACGGCAATGAGCACTTCCACCAGCGCCAACTCCACCCCCAGGTTCTTCTGAGAAGAAGCTCTGTGTGCCAGGCCTGGACTCTGACTCTCCCCTGCTGGACTCAGAGTGACCCTGGGCAAGAATGTGGGCCTCAAGTTCCTCATCTCTGAAGCCAGCACTGGCTCTACCGCCTGACGGTGCCACCCTTAGGGCCTGCAGGCAAAAGGGTGTACAGAGTGTTCCGTGCTGTAATCGGCTGGCTGCACGTAAGGAGCTATTTTACTTTATGAAAAGGCCTTCCTCTCTCAACAAATGCAAATGGTACCTGAACAAAGGCGAACGTTGTTCTGGAGTCTCCTGTCATCTGTTCCAACCTCCCCCAATCTACAGAGCAACCAGAGTTGGGAGACCCTCCCCAGCTATCCCTCCTTCTCCTTCTGCAGTGGAGATCAGCCACGGGCTCTCTGTGGGCAGGGAGCCTTGTCCAAGGTGCTGACTCATGTCCCAGCACCAGAGCCCCACAACAGCTGGGCGCTGTCCGTGGTGCTGAACCTCATAGTGCGTTCTCCCTACACGTTCAAGGAGAATTTGCTGAGCCCAAATGGCAGGAATACTCCATTTCTGAGCACATTAACGAGAGAAAGCATTACAGCCGTCTGTCGCCCTGAACGGGCTCTTCCCCAGTAGATTTACAACTCATAAACGCAGCCCTCAGAGTCAAGTGAATAAAGCTAAGGCCCCGGTGCACTCCAGCGTCAACCAGGAACGAGTGGGAGGGCGCTGAGCATCTTGTGTCTTAATTCCAGCCCATTTATGAAGTTGCTTTCCCAGTGAAGCATTTATCAGACCCACCCCCACGCACATTCTGCGCTTCCATTGCATCTCAACAAAGGAAGGAAATGAAAACTGTTTCAACGGCTGCAGCTGCTGCCCGAGCCGTCACGAGCCAGCGCACAAGGAGGAGGGAGGGGCCCGGCTTGGCTCTGACTGTGCTGTGATGGGGTTTTAGATCTGAATGGAGCCAGGACTAGACGGTCAGCACGATCCCTTTCAACCACTCAGGTTTTATGGTTTTGTAGCCCCATCCCTGTGCAGAGCTTCAGCTCTCCCCAGCTGCCCTGGGCCTCAGTACCGTGGGAGTGTTCAGGCCACAGAGGTAGTTCTGCCCAGTCCCCCTTCACTAAGACCCTGCTTTGTTTTCTTTCTCATCTTTAGGTCCTTTCTACACTGAGATGTCTCCCCACAACACTTGCCTGGGGTGAATTCAGGTTTGCAGCTCAGTACTTTGATGTTGAGCAAGCCACCTAAGCTCTCTCTACCCCACTTTACCTTGAGGTCAGGTGGGGACATTGGCACCCACCTCCTTGGATGTAGGCCACCTGTGTGGACGTTCTGAGGTGTCTGCCTCCACTCTGGGTCCACGTGTTAACACGCCAATCTCTGTCAATGTGTCCATTTCAGCATCATCTATTTGCATATTCCCTTTGTTGTTTCATATTTTTCTTCCCTAGAAGAGTTATTCTCTTTAAAGGAAATGCCTGGACACGGGAGGCCTTTCCAAGTCCCGGAGGTAACATAGCGTGGGGGCCTCGTTGCTGTGCACAGAACCGTGGCCGAGCGTGCAGACCCTGATAAGAGCGCGTCTTCCTGTGGCTGGAGCTTTCTCCCTGGCTGAGAGTAGTTCTTTGTCTCCAACTTCAGAGGGGATCTGAGGCTGAGGAAAGCCACCTTGTTCAGCTGGAATGGAAATAAATTGACTCGTGTGTTAGCCTGGGCTGCTGCCTGGGCTGCGTCTCTGTCCTTTGAGGATGTTGAGCAGTAATGAAATAAGGCTTCCAGCATCTGACCAGCACTAATCATGGCAGGGCTTCTGGGACTTGCTGAAACAGAGAGTGTGGTTCTTTGCCTAGCAGTAGAGAAATAGAGAGACCTCTTCATGTGGACCCAGCTGGCACAGCCTCCTAAATTAGGTCTAGCAGTAATTCTAGGTTTGACCTTGAACAACTCACTTCTCCTTGGTCTGTACTGTCGATCCTACTTACTCCCAGTGACCCAGTAATTCCACACTTATGTTCCAGAGTTCACCTTGGCAACCCTCACCACCCCTGCCAAACTTCCTCTCACAGCATGGCTACCAAGGCCGAGGCCAGTACCAATGCCCACCTGGACTGCTAAGGTCTCCCCTCTGTTCCGCCGTCACCTCTAAGTCCTACTGCCCAGCCCAGGGCCATTTGACACCACTGCTAGCCTGGCCTTCCCCACCCCGCGGATCCTGCCCCTTCCCTCTCCTAGGCTAACCTCTGTCTACACGCTCCATTTTCTCTCTTTGTCCAGCGCTGCTCTAAGCTCATCCTTCAAAATGGATTTGAAGCTGCACCTTCTCTTCAAAGGCTTTCTAGACAGATTTCCCTGGTTCTTTCCAGAGAACTTTTTTGGTAATAAATGTTCCCATGTGGTCCCCTGATGTCTGGTACAAGGAGCAAACCCTCCAGTGACATAGTTTTCTGGTGCCTGCCCCCCCCACAGTGACTCACCACGGGCCCAGTGTCTGGTATCTGGAACCTCGCAGCCATATTGTCCAGGTACGAAGCAGGTTGAAATCCACCCTTGGCACAAGCCGCCTTTGGCATACGCTGCTCAGGATGGTCAGCCACATCCTGCGGTTTGCAGACTCTGGAACAGCTGTGACATAGTGTGGGGCCTCATTGACTGGTGCTGTGAACAAATCGTGCTCTCACCTGGCGGACTCCTCGTCCTCCTCACTGTCTCTCTGGCGTCTACCTGTGGGCCTCTGATCCTCTGCAATGCTGGGAAGATAGTTCCTAAATGCCAGGTGTGACCATGCTCATCTTCCTCTGTCTGTGCACATACATGTCACAGGGCAGATAAAACCAAACTCCTTGACATTTTGTGCAGACAGTCTTTCCAGACCTGGTGCCAGCTCCTCACAGCCCCATCCTGGGTCCTTTCTGCCCCCAGGAGCCCGCAGTCCAGTTGCACCCCCTTCCCTGGGTGCCACACTGACTGGCTACATATTCACAGCTCTGTGCTCCGGCACAGGGTCCTCAAAAATTCCTGCGGATCCTTAGAACCAGCTTAAATTTTACCCTGGGTTTAATGTTTTCCTCCAAACCGATCCTTATTCTTACTTGAAAAGCCCCGGTGCAGTTTATAGACTTATGAAAACAGAGGGCTCCTGCTCAGATCCTCCCAGATGCAACTCTCAGGAGAGGGGATAATGGCTTCCCATGTTGCTAGTTTTCAGGAGAAAGGATCTTCCCCAATTTCCTGACCTTTACACAACCCCCAAAAGGTAAAGTGAGGTCCCCCATTTGTGGCAATAGCTTTTGGCCCCTCTGTTGAAGGGACTGGATCACCACACCCAGGGCCTGTAGCATTGAGGGGGATGGAGGGGCTGGTCTCAGCCCTGCCTGCTCTTGGACCAGCAGGGGAGGCAGAGCTGGGAAGGCCTCGCAGGCCCCAGCTGGCCCTGGGCAGATCCTTCCACGTCTGGATTGATGGGCGGGTGGGTGGGAAGCAGACAGTGGGCCTGCTTTAGCTCTCCCCCGGTGTGGAAGTGGGTCTCTCTGCACTCCTCCGTCAGTCTCCACGACTCGGAACTCGACCCTGGCAGCAGATCCTGGCTCACTGGCCTCAAGTGCTCACACCTCTGCTCCGCTGGAGAAGACTCTCTCCTGACCCTTGTGTGCACGACCCATCACCCCGAGGTCTTCAGGGTCTCATTACCCCTGACATTCCAAGTCTCACACCAATGTGGCCTTATTCCAGGGGAAGCCAATTTTCTTGAGTTATTTCTTGGCCAAATCCCCTTCCCTGTTTTCTGCTCTCATGTTTCTGGAAGGGTCATCGTTTGGTGATGGACCCCTGCCTTGGTGGCCCACTTGACTCCCTCTTCTTATTTTCTGTCTCTTTGTTACAGTCTGGCTCTACTTTCCTTCAATGTCTGCTTTCAACTGTGCTGTGGGGCTGAGCTCGGCCTGCGTTTCAGCCACAGGGGTGCTGTGCTCTGAAGCCTGTCCCCTGGTCTGCACTGACTCCTCCACTGTCCTGCTGGACGTGGTCAGGCTGGCTTCTGCTGTCCTTCCCCTCAGCGCTGTTGCCTGCAGTTCAGTGGCTTGCTCTGCTTCCTCTAGTTTGGTGTGTTCTGATCTCTTCCACCTTGGAAGTTCCCCCGGGATTGAGTGGCCTTGGGAGTTCTGCCAGCCCCTCACAGAGTTGGACTCTGCGCTCAGCCTGGATACCCAGTGTGTCACGGCAAGGTGGCCCATGGCAATGTCCATGTCTGGGGGCCCTTCCTCCTCAGCCAGTGGAAGTCCCTGGAGCCTCCTGGGTCTGTGGGGAGTGGGGCACAAGCGTGGCTCCTGGAAGGCAGAGGGCTGAGCGAGGAGAGGCCTGAGGACACACAGGACGCTGGGCTGAGCGAGGCGCTCCGTCCTCTGCCTTCCCCAGAGTCCAGCAGAGAACCCAGCAAGCTTGGAAGATCCGGGGAGGAATCTAGAGGCTTCTCTGGCGTGGGAGGCGCTGCCTGGATGCTGCAGGGTGCAGAGAGGGGAGCAGCGGCCTCCTCCTGCTGAGGCCCACCCAGTACTCCCTCCCCAGCCCCACGCTTGCCCTGTCCCCAGGAGCTCCCATGGTTCCTGTTCTCCACGCAGCACCTGGGCCACATCTGACCCTCTGCCCTGGCTCCTCCTGCTGGGTCTGTGTGTCCGTCTCGCAGAGCGGGGCTGGACTCAGGGTCCCAACCACCAGGCTAACCATGCAGGCCCATCGGGACTGATGCCCTGAGGTGAGCCTGCCCCCACCTGCCCCCCACATGGGGGTCTGTGTAGGCCACGTTCGCAGCTCCCATTCCACCTCCTGTCTCCCTCAGCACTTAGCAGGACAAAATCAACATTTGTTAAGTTGATCTGAGCCCTAAATGACCCCTGAGCTGTCCTGCCACAGAGCCTGATGAGAAGATGGTCATCTGAAGCATCACGTCTTTGGCGATGGCCTCACGTCCAGGATCACGCTGGGCTCCATCTCCCCGTTATGGCCGCCTTCACGCGGCTCCGAGCACACTGTGCCCCGTCTTCCCCAGAAACCCTCCCGTGCTCATCTGCAAGCCGTTAACTTATATTTTCCTCATTGAGAGGAGGGGAGGGAAGTCGTGTGCGGGCTGAGGGGGCCGAGGCGACTGCGGAGCCACGCGGGGCCTGGAGAACCTGGACAGTGTGGCAAGGATGACGAGGACAATGATAGTGACATCTAAGGTGGCAGAGCGGACCTGGCCCCTCGGGGCTCTCAGCAGCACCCCACCACCCCGAGCTCAGCACCCGCCAAGCCTCTCAGGCAGGGCCTCAGTCCCCTCCCAGGAGAGGTGGCAGGGTCTCATCACCACCGTGAGCGCGAGGACAGATGGCTTAGAGGGAAACGTGTGTGCTTCTCCCAGTTTTGGAGAGTGGGAGGCTGGGGTGGAGGCTGGGGTAGGGGCCGCTTCTGGGTGGCAGGTGGCCATCTTCTCATAATGTCCCACTGGAGAAAGGACAGGGGGGCGTCCACCTGCCTCTTCTTACTGGGGCACTGATTCCATCGTGAGGACTCCACCCATGACCCTGTCACCTCCTACCCATGACCCCACCTTTGGACCATCAGCTGGGAACTGGCGTTTCAACTCTGAGTTTGGGGGACACACAGTATTCAGTCCACCACAGGAGGCAGGTGTGGGAAAGCTGGACTTGGAGGCCAACTCTGGGTGGAGCACAGCCCAGCTGCTGCCCGGGAGTCCAGGGGTGAGTGTCACACAGGCCAAATGCTGGCCGGTCTCCAGGCAGTGGGGACAGCTGGGGCTCTGGAGGCCAGTGTCTCTGTCCCGCACCCTCTGCGGTGCCTCTGGTGCTACTGGCCACTGCAGGGTGGACCCACCTGTCAGGTCCACGCTCTTCATCTCCGAAATCCACCCTCGGGGCCGGCCTTGTGGGAGGGGGTGGCTGCTGGCTGACTGCTGCACAGGGCTGACTTGGATGTAGGAGGAACCCAGCAAGGTCACCACCACAGGGGATGGGGGAAGGGGAAGGAGAGAAGGGTCCAGTTGTCCATGCTGGTCCATGGAGTGTGGACTGCAGGGTTAGGGGACACCTGTAGGGCATCTGTTGCAATCCCCCTTGGCAATTATGCAGGGCACCACAAGTCCAGGCTGAGCAGAGTGGGCAGAAGGGACACAAGACACTGCTGGGCGTGGCTAAACACATCCATCACAGGGATTCAGCCCACAGTGACCTGGGGGCCAGAGTCCCACATGGCAGAGTTCCAGGGTGGAGGGGGCTGGACTTCAGGTGGAAATGCAGCGAAGAGCCCTTGCCCACTCTGGCCTAGGACAGATGTGTCAAGCTGATTGTGTGTGAGCTGTGAGTGTGTAGAGGGCTGTTTGTTGCTGCAGCACAGCCCAGCCTTTCCTGACTAACGGGCAAGGACATGGATGAAGAAATTGACCAGAGAGGACAGTCACCTTGTCCCCTGGTTCTCACTGTCCCCTGGTTCACCAGACACTCCATCCTTCAGGTCAGTCCTATGAGGCCAGGTCCTCTGGGTGTCCCTCGGAAGCTGCATGCCTCACCTGGCACAGCTGTCCTGCGTGTTCCACCAGGGACTCAGGGCCAGCTCAAATGCAGCCGAAGCTTCTCATTCAAACCTCAGTCTCCGGTCCCGCTCCTTAAGAGAAGGCCACCAGTGATGTCAGGGGCAGCCTGGTTTCCCTGGACACTCCTGGCACCCTGGACCATGCAGGAGCCACAGAAGGGCACAGCTCCCAAGTGGAGTGAAGGTAGGTCTCAGACAGGAGCCCACAGGATACTGTGTTGACTATGTAGAATGCACATTTACACACTTCTTAGGCTAATTGTGGGAAAGTGCATCTGTCTATTCACAGACTGAAGAAACTTTGTTCTTTTTGTAAAGTCGGCTGCATTCCGGGTCCACAAAAGCCCAAAGCACCCAGCTTGAGTGCTCGAGTACATGGTGCGACCACCACCGCAGTGGGTCGGGAAGTCCCCGCTGCTCTGCCCTGCCCCGCCCCCCAGCCTGGCAGTGCTGCTACTTCTGTCCCTGTGGACTTGTGCCCTAGAGACTCCTGTCCACCAAAACCCAAAGTGCCTTCCCCTCACCCTCGCCCTGGCACAGCTCGGTGATCTCCTGCCAGCTTCTCCAGCCATGTTTTCCTATTCTAATCACCACTTGACTGAGATACAATTCACAAACCATAAAACTCATTCATCTAAATTGTATGATTCCGCGGTTTTAGCATATTGAACGAGTTCCACACGCAACCCCACAGCCAGCCTTAGAAGGTGTTCCTCACTGCCCGAGGGGCCCTGTGCCCACTGGCACTCATCCTCCACCGTCCCCACATGCCCTGGCACATGCCAACCTGCCTGTCCCCGGGGGTTCCTCTGTGGATGGGATGCGATGTGGTCTCTCCGCTCACGTAGCGCCGTGTCCTGTGTCCTGGGGACTCATCCAGGCCGTGGCACCTGCCCTGCTCCATTCCTCTTTAGGGACGAAGAGTGCTGCGCTGTCGGGATTGTCACGTTCTGCTCCCCCCCCCCCCCCCGCCGACTCGGCTTTTCCCACTTGGGGTCTTTATGAATGACGCCGCTGTGGACACGGCGCGAGTCTTGGCGCGCAGGTCTCCCCAGCTGACCTGAGCGTGCCTGGGAGACGGCTGGGCGGGTGGACGCTGAGTGGGTGCTGGGCTTTTCCAGGGAGCGCGGTGCTCTGTACTTTCCGGCCAGCAGTGAAGGGTCGACTTCCACCTGCAGCGCTGCCCCTGTCCTTCCCAGGCGTGGCCTCCTGCAGGGACAGGGCTCACTCGTGGTTTTCCCTTGCAGTCCTGATGGCCACCTCAGGGCACTGTCAGGGGCTGGTTGGCCAGTGGTTGGTCATCCTGGAAGGAAGGCCTGCGTGCGGAGCCCTGTGTCTGCCTTGAGGCTGGTTCAGGTCTCCTGGGTGAGTGCCAAGGGTCTTTGTTCCTGTCTGATCTACAAGGATCTGGAAGACGTCCCTCCCACCCCGGCTCCTCTTCACCTCTTGGTAGTGCTCTCTGCAGCCCAAGACTCCAGGCCTCGGGAAGTCCTGCTGTCCTCAGCGGTGCCCGTGCCCGCCCACTCACCTCGCTGGGGGGCTGGGTGCGCCTCTACTTGGGGCCCATCTAGGGTGGAGACCTCCGTGGTTTGGGTACGTGTGTGTTCAATCTGCCGACGTGCCCCCAGGCGGCTGCAGCCTCCACCGCCTCCCTGGGGCCCGAGAGTCACCACGCAGCCTGAGGATCCTCCCATGGGTCTCTTGGAGGTTCACCATCCCGCTGGGCGGCCACGCAGTCCCTGTCCCTGCTGTTTGCTGAGGCTGAGCATCGTTTCCTGAGCTGCCGTCTGTGTGTCTGTTCAGACCCTGGGCGGCCTCTGGTGCAGCTCTAGCTCCTACCCCTAAGGCTTTCGCACACTCATTACAAGACCCCGCGGGCTGGTATGGTCGGCCTCCTATTTCCTCCCATCTGGTGTCTTGCCTCTCCATTTTTTTTTATAGTCTTTTAAAGTGCAGAGCTCTTAGTTTCTGCACAAACTGAAGTCCAATTTGTCGACCTCTCCTCGTATCGTGTGTCTGTTAGACCTAAGAACTCTCCACTTCTCCCAAGATGGCAGAGATTCTTATCCTGTGATTCCGTCCAGAAGCTTTAAGGTTGTAGGTCTGAATTTAGGCTCATGATCTACTTCAAGTCAATGCTGCAGTAAGAGCTGAGGTTCACTTCTTCCATACGCACCCCATCACTCCAGCAATCCAATTGCTCCAATGTCGTCTTTTGAAAACAGTATTTCTCCCTTTGGATTACCTTGGCATCTTTATAAAAAATTAATTGAGCACACGTGTGAGTCTGTTTGCAAATTCTCCACATTCTTAAATCTAAACATCGAATTACGGGAACAACACATTTCCTTGATTAGTTTTGATTCAAATTAGGCAGAGCACTTTCCCCTTTTCCCAGTTACCTTGAGACTCTTGGCCCGCTAAATTTTCATATAGATTTTGGAATTAGCTTGGTGATTTCCACTGAGAAGGATTTTTTTCCTTTCTTTTGTGGTACTGGGGATTAAACCCAGGTGTATTGTACCACTGAGCCATATCCCCAGTCCTTTTTATCTTTTTATTTTGAGATAGGGTCTTGCAAAGTTGTTTAGGGCCTCACTAAATTGCTGAGACTGGCCTTGAATTTGTAATCCTCCTGCCGCAGCCTCCTGAGCCACTGGGATTACAGGTGTGGGCCACCACCCCCAGCGAGAGGAGTTTTTTTAAACTAAGATTGTATTGACCCTGTAGCTTGATGTTGGGATGACGGAAGACACGACAATACTGAGTCTCCCAGTTCTTCAGCTTTGTACATCTCACCGATCTCTACATTTGTCTGGCTGTCCTTTGATTTCCCCCAGTGATGCTTAGTTATTTTTAGTATCTATGTCTAGAACATATTTTATTGAATTAATTGCTATGTTTGTGGTGGCTTTCATGCTATTTTAATTGGCATTGATTTTTTGTTTTAAATGTTTCAATTTTTCTATTATTTATTGTGAGCAAATAGAAATAGGATTGATTTTTAGACAGTGGCCTTGTGTTCTGTGATTTTGCTAATGTCATTAATG
This sequence comes from Urocitellus parryii, assembly GCF_045843805.1. Classification (NCBI taxonomy): domain Eukaryota; kingdom Metazoa; phylum Chordata; class Mammalia; order Rodentia; family Sciuridae; genus Urocitellus; species Urocitellus parryii. The sequence goes on along the minus strand of NC_135537.1, from coordinate 2,357,757 downwards.
GGTTCTAAAAGACTTTCAGTATATTCTTCTGGGTCTTTCCTGCTTGCAATTTTCCATTTGCAAATAAAGACAGTTTTCTCTTTTCTTTCCAGCCTGCCCGCGTCCTTCCCGCTCTTCTCTTCCTATCCAGCTGGGGCTCTGGGACCGCACTGAATACCGGTGGTGGGAGTGAGTGTCTGCGCAGACGTGCGGGATGGCAGCTGGCCCTTCCTGCACACCCCCACCCAGTTGGGGAAGTTGGCTATTTCCAAAGTCTTGAGGCTGTTTTCATCAAATGCTTGACCTCTGCAAACTCTTTCTCTGCACATATAAGAAAAATCACGTTTCTCTTTCCTTCTTGTAAGAAGGTGATGCTGGCTTTTCACATGTTGGTGAGTCAGGCCCCGGGGCCAGGGTCTGTTCTGCTCTCTGAGCTCCAGGGTGATGGACCGTGGCTTCCTGAAGTCACGTGCATCATGTGCCTGAGGGCTGTCGCTGCCTGCCTCTCTCCTGTCACATCAGGCTGGCACTGGTGTCCTGCGGTGCGACGGGCAGTGCCCCCGGCCTCGGCTGCCTGCAGCAGCTCAAGCAGGGCAGGTGCTCTGCGCCCTCCGTGTCGGGCCTGGGAGTCCGTCCAGGAGGCCGTCCCTTACAGACTCCTTCCTTAGTGGACGCAGGATGTCCAATTCCCTAGCCTTCCTTGGGTCGGCTGTGGCTGGTCCTTCCAGGCTGGCCCGTTCCCTCTGGGCTCCGGGTGACTGGTGTTTGGTGTGTTCACGGCTCCGTCCTTCCTGGATCTGTGGCCCTGAGGCCGCTCCCTCTCTTCCCTCGTGTTGGTGATCCGCAGAGCTTCTCTTCCTGGAACAGCCTAGTTTGATGTTTTTAAATGTTACTGATCTTCTCAAAGAAGTCATTTTTGTTTGCCTAATTTCTGTTACTCTTCTTTCTCTTTCATTGATTCTCTTTTCCCTTGTCACAATACCCCTTGCTTACTCTAGATCCATTGAGCTCTCTCCCCTGGTTTCTTAGTGCAGAAACTGTTAACTTGCAGCGTTTCTCATCACTGGAGTAAGTTTTCACTGAGTCCAGAGCACCTTCAGTTCCGGTGTGATCTCTCTTGAGGAGTGCGATTTGCAGCCCACACATCTGGGTCTTTTCCAGGTGACTGCTGGTTGGTTTATTTATAATTTCATTCTGTGGTGGCCAGAGAACATACTCTGCAGGATTTTAAATGTTTAAAAATCCCAGATTTCGAGGCACGTATGCAGTGAATCTTGGTGGTGATTCCCGTGTTCCTGCCAGGAACGCCTACTCGGCCCTTGGGGGCACAGTCCTGGTGAAGGCCAGCAGCTGGTGCCTCGGTGACCTTCTGGGAGCTTCCCTGTCTTCACCAACGGTGGGTCTATGGTCCTGTCAGTGCTAAGGGCAGTGCTGAGTTTGTGGGGATCGCCGCGTCTCTCCCGTCACTTGGTGCCCACGCACTGGGGACTGTCGAGTCATCTGATGAGCCCACCCCATGTCACCAGGCTGTGTCCTCTTTCCCTGGAAACCTTTTGTCTGAGATCTACACATCTGACTAACGTGGCCACTGTGTCTTTGTCTCTTCAGAGTCTGAAGGACTCAGTTATTCCCATTTTAAATCATCTGGGGCTTGATGCTTAGAGCTGGCTTCTGGTAGGGAGCAGTCCACCTGGCCCTTCCCCACGCTGACAGTCACTGTCTTTTAACCCTTCATGGTTCAGGTAACTATCCCGGGGTGGACTCCAGGCGATGTCTTGCTGGTCGTTTGTCCTGCCCCTTCTTTGTTCCCCTTCCTCTCCCCGCCTTCATTTATAGTGGGTATTTTTTAAATTCCATTTTCTCTCTCCCACAAGCTCATTAGTGCTAACTCTCTGGGTTTTCTGCCCATGTTTGAAGCAGAGTTTGCAATATGTGTTTGATTTATCAGAATCTGCCTTCCAAAGACATTATGCCAGATCACGCTAGTGTACAACGTGACACTCGACCCCCGCCGTCCTCTCCGTGGGTCGGGACCCTGCCTGCATCCCTGCTCCTCTCTAAGTAGTGAGTTCACTTTTACTTTACATGTAAAGACAGGAAGAGGAACTTTCTGTTTGTCCTCAGGTTCTCAACTCCGGCTCTCTTCTCCCCGTGCGGCTCCAAGTCCATCTGCTGCGGTTTTCCTCCTACCCCAGGACTTCCTGCAGCACTGTCTAGTGTCGCTCTGCCAGCAGCGGGTCCTCCCAGCTCTTGTTTGTTCTCAGAGCTTCATGTTGACTTTGTTGTGAAGAATACTTTCATTGCACATGGAATTCTAGATTGACAGCTCTTCTTTTTCCTTTTTTCACACTTAAAAGATACCATTCTGTTGTCTTCTAGCATGCATAAATTATGACAAGAATTTATAATTATTCTCATCTTTACTCTGTTAAATCTTGTCTTTTTCCTACCTGACTTTTTGGTTTTCCTTTTATCTTGTGCATGGGTGATGGTGTTGGTGGTGATGATGGTGATGGTGGTAATGGTGGTGATGGTGATGTAATGGTGGTGGTGATGATGGTGATGGTGCTGATGGTGATGTAATGGTGGTGGTGATGATGGTGATGGTGCTGATGGTGATGTAATGGTGGTGGTGATGAAGGTGATGGTGCTGATGGTGATGTAATGGTGGTGGTGATGATGGTGGTGGTGGTGATGATGGTAATGATGCTGATGATGATGTGATGGTGGTGGTGTGATGGTGGTGGTGGTGGTGGTGATGGTGTGTGTGTGTGTGTGTCTTTTCTCTATTCAGATTTTAATAAAATGCTTGAATTTGTAAGAAATTTTTAAAATAAAAACTGAAGTAAAATTTTCCATTAGTTTTTAAAATATGTTTTCTGTATTTCACACCACAATACATCACATTCTAGAATTGTGATTAGCAAATGTCAGACTGCTTGGTTTAACCTATAAGTGACTGAAGCCCTGTCGACTTATTTCACATTTTGATTCTCTGTTTCTATGTCTTGTGGTTTGGTTGCCCCTTCCTTTGTGTCTAGTCTGCTGTTAATTCTAGCTGTAATATTTTCATGTCAGATCTTAATTGTGTAGTTCGTCTCTGGAGGTTGCACTTGATGTTTTCATATCCTCCATGTCTTTGCTCATTTTTTTCTGTTTTACTTGGCATCCACGAGCATGGAAATCAAGTTGTATCTTCTAACGCTGTGCCTGATAATTCCCATTGTCTCTGCTATTTCTATTTCTTGAACTGATTTTCCTTCTGGATATGAATCAAAAATTTCTGCTTCTTTGAAAATTGTTTTCAAAAGTTCAATCAAAGCACAATGAATTTTATTTTCTTGAATGCTGGATTTTGTTATATTCCTTCAAGTGTTTTGAACTTTCTCAGTCAGCCAGTTACGTTACCTGTAGATCATTTTGATCCTTTAACTCAGCCTGATTTCTAAGGCAAGGTCCTTCTGGGCATTTGCTGAATGACCTGTGTATCCCATGAAGTCTTTCTTAGGAGAAGGCAGATACTCGATGAGCTCTGGGCATGGCTGACTTAGACCTTCTGCCCTGCACATGTTGGTATTTAGCCAGACTCTACAGAATCCTGTGAAATCTCCAGATTGTCTTCTCTGCCTAGCTCCCTCCCCTGTGTCACTCTACGCCACAGACCAGTGCTGCCTTGGCCTTGAACCCTGATCTCTGTCCACTCAACGCAGCAACAGTCCACATCCTGCCTCCTCTGAGCCGTCCGTGTTCAGCTGTTTCCGTCCTGGATGGCTGTGGGTCTCTCCTGGTCTGGCTCCGCTCTGGGGTCACAGCCCTGCACTGCCCGACCTTCAGTATCCATAGAGAGTGATTGTGTTTATCTGTGCAGGTTTCCAGTTTATGTTGGATGACAGGAGGGTAGCTCTTTGTCACCCCCTGTGACTGGAGGTGGACAGGCGGGCTTGTTTCTCCACACTGATTCCACCTCGGGCCCTGGGGGGTCTGAAGGACTGCCACCTCCTGTACTTGTGTTGGTGAGAGGGCCTGCCTGAGGCGGATGGTCAGTGCTGGTCAGATGTGGGAGTGAGTTTCCAGATGTCACACCCACATGGCTGCTGCTGGGCTGCATCAGCTGGGTGACCTGGTGTCTAGGCTGTCACTCAGTGTGTGCTTCAAGAGGAGAGGTGCTATCACCAGTGGCCACTTGGACGTTGCCTGAGTTCACTGAACCGTGAGCCACTGGACTCTGGAAGTCAGACAGTCTCTGTGGGTGTGAGAGCCCAGGAGAGTGGCCGTATCCTGGGCCAGAGGCCCTCCGTGGCCTCCCACAGCAGGGTTCCCAGGGACCCCTCTGGCTGCACCCTCATCCTCACTGCTCCCCGCCCAGAGAACCCCTGATTCCAGAAAACACCTGGTGCTTCCACGCCTACAGGGACCGTCCAGGTTCAGCTCCCCCTTTCAGGTCCAGTTCAGCCGTCCGCCTGTGAGCTCCTGGCCCCTGTTCCTCAGCACGGCCATCGCTGCTCTCCTTGACCTTCAGGAAGCTGTTTTCAATCGGTCCTCATTAGAGTTTGATTCCTAAGGGGCTGGGGTTGTGGCTCAGTGATCGAGAGCTCACCTAGCCTGCACGAGGCACTGGGTTCGATCCTCAGCACCACATAAATGTAAAATAAAGATATTGTGTCCACCTAAATATTTAAGAATAAATATTAAAAAAATTTAAGAATAAATATTTTAAAAAAATAGCGTCCATCAGATTTTGATACCTAAACATCTTCCAGGTCCCTACTCGTTGGCCCTAAGCATGTAAGGCACATTCTTACTTGATGGATTATCGGATTTCACAAAAACTCTGAGAAGTAGAATTTACTTGCTAAAGGGGTTCAGCCAAAAAGACTGAGAAGCCATGATGGGTCTCATTTAAATGCTCTGACACGCGGCCTCGCCTCCCTGACTTACGGCTGTTGGCACTCTGAGCGACCTTGGGCTGTTCCTTAGGTGACTGATTCCCACTCATAGACCCAGCCAGTGCTGCCTTGAGGACACGTCCGCTGGAGTCCCAGGGCCACGCGCCTGCGCAGGACAGACCCCCACCCCCCGCTGCACTCCACGTCCTGGACACGGCAGGAGACCTGGGCCTGTGTCTGCCTGAAACTCGAGGACCCGCCTGAGGCACAAGAAGCCCCATGGGAGTCTGTGGCCTGCGCTGTCCACACAACTGCCCTGGGAGCCAGGGGACCACTGGGCCACAGGGCTACACAAGGTGGCCCTCTCCTGGCCCAGGTGCACAGTGCAGTAGCTGCAGGGCTCTAGGTGGCTGGACACCAGCCTAGTACCAGTGGCCCAGCAGCACGGCAGTCGAGGTGGGGTTGCCGTTCTAGGGATGACCTAATGACAGTCGAGTTTAGTGAGGCCATTTTCCCAAGGTCACGGCCCTGGGCATCAAGCTGGCTGGCTGACCCTCTCTGCCCCATGCTCCTGCCTGGGTTTCCCAGAGACGCAGCTAGCTGCCTGCCTTCCTGTGGACGGCAGTCTTTGGGGTACCCAGGCAGGCTCCCCAGAGCCTCAGCCCAGCAGGGCTGGGCAGGGGTCACATGACTACCCAACCCCCTTTCTGTATCCACCAGGTGACGTAGGTTTTATGAATCCTGTGTTGTTTCTGGGGCCAGGAGACAGGTGTGGGTAGGAACCCGCCCACGGCACACAGCTGGTGTGGCCTGCTCTGGGAGACGCTGCCTGGAGACACCGTGAACACAGTGGTGGCCTCCGCCCCTGCCACCCTGCCTCCAGCTGTGCCACCTGGAGGGGTTTGTGAGCTGGGCCACCCGGTGTCTTTCCGTCAGGAGCGCTTGGCTGCAAGTCCCCATATAGAGTCATTGTGAAATGTCGACAGGCCTCATAGTATCTGCAGTTTCCTGGGACAAGCGTATATCAAGGGCCTTCAATAGTGTCAGCCTCTGCACTCACATCAGCGGGCCAGCCGAGTGGTCGGCGGGAGCAGAGCCAGCGCCGGGCAACGAGATCCAACAGCGGAACAAAGCCGTTTATCTCTGCGCTCTGCTGCGTCCGCTCCAGCACCCTCCGGTCTTGTCCACCTGGGTGGAAAGGGGATCTCCTGGGAGCGTGTCCCTGCTGCAGCCGGAGCTCCATGGGGTGGGAAGAGGCTGTTCAATGAGGTTATCACGCTGCCTCTGCAGCCTCTGCCTGGGCCACTGCGAGTTGGCCTCCTGGGGAAGCAGGGCCAGCGAGTCCCGGGAGTGTGAGTTGCTGTGAGGAGGGAGACCCTCTGGGCTGGTGCCCACACGTCACCCCTCGTCCACTGGACCTTCCACCCTGCTCTGCAGGGGCACCGCAGGTGTCCTGGGTGGGGCCGTTGCCCACAGGTGGACGATGCACAGTGAACCAGTGACCACGCCTTCAGCAGCTTGAGCCACAAGGTGTCATCACACCGTCCCTGGGTCAGGAAGGGCCCGGTGGACTTGTCAAGGTGCCGGCAGGCTGTCCTCTCATCTGGAGGTCCAGCTGGAGGAGTGGCATCCAGGCTCACCCAAAGCTGGCAGAAGGTACCCAGCGATTGTCTGGCTGTTGGGCCACCTCAGTCCCTAAGGGCCACTGCATGCCTAGCAGGTGATGACAGTTCCCCACCAGCCCTGCAGGCTGACCATCAGGCAGCCAGGGCAGCAGGTCCCACACAGCCTAAGGGAAGCCCAAGAGGCGACCTCCACCCTTGCCCTGTCGCAGGCTGGAACCTGTCCTTGTGTCTGCCCACAGCCCTGGGGAGGGCAGTGGCAAAGCCAGGAGCCCGGGACACAGAGGTTGTGGGCTCCCTAGAGCCTGCAGCACCCCTAAGCCCAAGGCAACCAGAGGCCTCGGCTGGGAACCTCCCACGCAGCCCTGGCTGTCCTCATCCTCCCCTCCTGTGGGAACTCCCGGAGTCCCTCTGCAAGCCCTGAGGGCAGTGCACTTGGTCCTCCAGGGAGACCTGTGGCCGGTGGCCTGTGCCTTTCCTACACCGCTGCTCTGGAAGCAAGGCCAAGCCTGGGGGCCAGCAGTGAGCAGGGAGAGGGCTGCATGGGCAGGACTAAGCCCAGGTGCCCGGGAGCCTATGCCCAGGTGCCCGCCCAGGGCCAGGTCTTCCAAACCAACCTCCTTGAAGGAAGGCCTCCCACCCCGGGAAATGGCTTAACTACTGTGATAATAATTGCTAACATTTTTCCAGCACTCCTCCTGCGCCAGGTACAGTAGGATGTGCTTTGCATACAGAATCGCATCCTAATCCTCACAACAATGACTAAGAGATTTAAATAAATTTCTGGAAGGCAGAAAGCAGAGGGTGCAAGTGACCTATTAAACAGGAAGAAGCTGAGCCCAGATCCTGGCGGCAGCTGGAGGCGGAGATTCCGCCCCCTGGAATCTGGGGAGGGGCCAGGCTCAGGAGAGCTGGGGACAAAGAGCCCTACAGGGATGACCCTGGGAGCCAGTCCTCCAGGGCCCGCGGGGTGCCATGGGCAGGGACAATGCTGAGAGCCACTGAGGCCAGGGTGTCTGCTCCCGGGTAAGCCAGGCTGGGCAGACCTCAGAAAGAAGCCCCTGGGGAGTCACAGCCGCCTCGTGCTGCGGAGGAGCTTGTCTTCATGCCCACGAAGCCCAGCGTCGGCATCATGAGCCAACGGCAAGGCGGGCTCAGCCACGCCACAGGAAGTGCACGCCGGTGTCCTGATATCTGTCACGTGAGTAGACAACCTGGGACCCCCAGGCCATGGCGGCCACCATCGGCATGAAAGATAGAGACAAAGGTCCTGAAGAAAACTAAGGCCAGAGGCCCCAGCAGGGCAAGTGAGAAGGCCCTGGACACACTCATCCTCAGAGGCTGGGGGACTGCAACCCCGATGCAGTCAGGGAGCGGCCGACCAGACACGCATTCAATCATATGGCTGCGCCCTCTAGAAACACCAGGAAGTGGAGTGCAGTAAGTCCAAGACCAAGAGCAGAGAGCCCAAGGGGAGCACTCCCACAAACAGAGCAGGGACACGGACAGCGTCGGAGGCCGATACCCAGAAGCCATGGACAGGAGGGCATGTCCAGGCAGATACTGCAGATGACTTCAGGGCACTGGAGATGGACCTTCAGGCTGAAAGGGCCTGTGAGGAGGAGGACTCGGGAGCACCGCCGGCCCACAGCCATACCCTTGCCTAACACCCCAGGGACAGAGCTTCCAAGCAGGGAAAAGTCACCTGCCGAGACCTGCAGGACAAATTGGCACCTGCCCTCTCAGCAGTGGCTGGACAGCAGGTGCCAGGCCCTCGTGCTGCAGGTCCCCCTCAGCCAGCAGCAAGCAAGGCGAGGGAGGAGCGAGGACAGGTTCATGCAGAACTGTCTTTCATTTGACTTCTCCTAAGAAGTAACTTGAGGATGTGCTCCAGGAAGATGAGGGAGTAAATGAAAAGGAAAAAGGAAAGGAGGATACGGAACACGCTAGAAGGGCAAAGGATGCCCAGAAGGTGACCGGTGAGAAGGAGGGAGAGAAAGGGGCCTCATGGGCAGAACCCGGCCTGCCGAAAGGCTCCAGAGCAACAGGACAGCCCTCGCCTCCAGGAAGGGAGCTCTGGCGTCCCCCCAAGAAGGCTGGGCGCCCCCTCCCTCCCCTCAGCATCCGCACAGCTGTGGTGCCAACAGCTGGGCTTTGGGTCTTGGACTCCTGAAAACCCCACCATCTGTAGACACAGCCCAGGAAGCTCGGTCTTGCCTGGAGCAGGGTGGAAAGTGAGACGGTGCCCGCAAACAGGAGCCCGGAGTGTGGAGCAGGAGGAGCGTCGTGGTCACCAAGGGCGGAGGCCACGGAGGGGCGCGGGGACGGCGTGGGCCGAGATCCGTCCTCCTGTGTTTTTTTTATCAGATGAATTACGTGATAAATTATGTATTAACTTTAATAAAGGCAGTGAATATTGTCTAGTTAGCCAGTAAGAGGCTGAAATTTCTATTTTCTAATTAGGGATATAAATAACAGAAGAAATAAAGGCACCCTCTAGGAGACATTTTTTTCTAGAAGTAGGACTGAGGGTGGGGGGTTTCGGGAGGGGACAAGACTGATGTGCTAAAGCAATTCATGTGCTACTCGGTCTGTTCAAGACGGTCCCCTCAAGGGACAGCCCGTGGTGACAAAGGGAGCACCCGGGGGCCCAACAGCCGAGCGTGTGGGCCAGTTGGAACTGGGAGACTGGGTCGGGCAGGTGGGGTGGGTGGAGAATGAATTCGCCAGGGCCCAGGCTCCCTCCCCATGTGGCTCCTTGTCTCCCAGGGCCGGCAGGTCCCCTCGGAGTCTCTCACAGCAGCAGGTGACAGTGGCGAAGTGTCCAGGGCCATGCCCGGCGAGGAGCACGCTGCTTGCCCTTCATGGCCATGGTCAGCACAGGGTCCACCTAACTTGCAAGGGAGGCTGGGAGAGGGGCCAGGTTAGCGCCCACAGAGAGTGAGCTCCCTGGCGCCTTCCTGGGCCGCCTCGACCTCTCTGGGCTGTGGGGCCACCGTGCCTTCTTTACCCTGTGCAGGGTGGTGTGAAGCTCACTCTGTGGGGTCACCCACGCAGCTCCCCTTTCCACCAGATGTCTGCTCAGCTCTCCTGGGTTTGTAGGAACCGTGTCCAGCCGCGAGTCTTCTAGAGTCCCCGCCTTTCAGGTCCTGGGCGTGGGCCCCCGCCGTGCTGTGGTAGGTAGTGTTGGTGGCTGGGTCCACCGGGGAGCCAGAGTCTGCCCTCTCCTGTGGAGGAATACTGGGCCACGATTCCACTGCTAAGTCCCCTTCCCCACGTGGAGGAGGTGACTGTCACATAACATCCCCCACTGGCCATGAAGCCACGTAAAGACCGGGTGCTCGGGCCTCCTGCAGCCACCGAACGTGGCCAGGAAGGAACAAACCCAAGGGCAGAGCCAGAGGTCTGAGGATGAGGGTCAGGCACACGTCTGAGTGGCCACCTTAGCTCTAGAACCTTCCCTCTCCTGGCACAGGAGCGGGAGCCCTGTTCCTGCCAGTGACATGGGCTGTCACCTGCACTTGACCCCCGCGTGTGAGCTATACTGGCCGAGGTGCAAAGGTGTGAATGTGGGCTATTAAGCAGGAAGGCGAGCAGAACAGAACGGGCCGCCTGGTGCCACCCGTGGGGTTGGCAGGTGGGTTCCCTGCTGTCAGGGAACAGAACCCGGGGCCAGCACACGTGGTCAGAGCTGCCCTTGGGTGGCGAGGCTCCCGCCACCTGCGGACCCAGGTTCCTGTCTGCAGCTCCTGCTGCTGGACGACTTCTGATTCTCCTCCCTTTGGTGGGTGGACAGCAGAGAAGCAGGGCTGCCGGGCTACGGGCCGGGGCAGAGGCACCTGGCTCCCAGTGGGGCTGTGCTGGCCAGAGGGGCCCGGGGCAGGAAGCACGAGGGACGCTTGCCGAAGCGGAGGGGTGGTCTTCAGGGCCGCCGGGACAGGCGCAGGACCGTGGCAGCAGGCCCTGCAGCAGAGAGATTGGCTCAAGTCCCAGGACCGCAAGGAGGGATTCACAGGGAGAGGCTGGGGTCAGGGGACGGCAATGCCTGAGAGGAGACATCGGGGTGGGGGTCGGTGGCCAAGGACCCACAGGATCCTCACTGAAGGCCCCTGGGGGCCGACGCCACCTGGGAGAGGGTGGGGGGGAACCTGGTCAGAGGTGGGGTTTGACCAGAATGGGCAGGAATGGTGGGGCTCTGGACTTCATAGGCAGGTGCAGAGACGTTCCAGGGACGGTCCAGGAGGCTGCCTAACCCTGCACGGAGGGAGGCTGGCCCAGAGAGCAGGTGCCTGGGAGTCCCTCCTGCGCTGCAGGACACACACAGCTGTGGGGGGCGCAGGGGTCTGCCCCCAGGGTCCGGGTGAGTCTGGGACCTGTTCTTCACTCTGTCCCTGCACCTGTTTCCTTCTAATGAATATGTATTTTAAAATCAAAATGTGGGGGAATTAAAGGTTCTAGTCTGGGAGGCAGAAATCATTGACTGAGCCCTCCGCAGCGTGTGGCAGGTGGTGTCTCACCCTGCCCGGGAGGCCACCTGCACCCCCTAGTCCTGTCACCCTTGCCCCGCCTGCCCCATCATTACCCACCATGGAGGGCAACCTCAAGCCAAGGGCAAGTCCCACCGCGGCTGGAGAGCTCTGTTCTGCAGCACCTGCAGCCTGCAGCACCGTCACGGGAGGGCAAGTTGAAACAAGGACTCGTGAGCAGGTTGGAAAGAGAACCAGAGCTCACGTCTTCTCAGGTTTCTGTTCACGTAGCGCTAAAGGATTCTAAGAAGGCTTAGAGGAGAGCCACAGGAACAATCCTCCTCTGAACGTGCCTGTCAGAGGCTGGGTGGGCGGACGGGCGCCCCCAAGGACAGGTTTGGAGATGCGCCCTTTCTAAAGGTCACTAGAGTGGCATTCTGTCTTTATAGGACAGGCACAAAGGGCCACCATGCCAGGACACAGGGAGAAGGTGCCACCCGCAAGCCAGCAAGGAGGGAGGCTTTGGGAGGAGCCAGCCCTGCTGGTGGGTGACCTCGGATTCTAGCCCATGGAGCAGCGAGGCAGAGCGGCTCCCTGATCTGAGTGGCCCTGTGGTCCCAGCAAAATCCACGCAGCTTGGAGAATGAGCCGATGATCCCAGAAGCCTCCAGGACGGGGAATCCAAGATCTGGGACATGGAGAAAGGAGGGGCAGGAAAGTGCATTTTAATGAATGTGTGTTCTGATCGTGAGTGTTGTCTTCGGGATTTTATCTTGAAAATGAAATTTAAAACACACGTAGGAGGTTTAATGAATTGGAAATGCCTGCCTCGCGGTTGTTCCAAAGGGTGAGAAAACAACTAAACTAAAATTAGAAGAGAAAGTGTTTGTACAATTTGGGAAACATTATAAAGATAGATATTAAACTCAGAATTCCCAAAGACGGGCCCCATCATTACCCACCATGGAGGGCAGCCAAAAGGTAAAACTCATCAAACCCCACAGACTGTCAGTGGCTGTGACCCCATTTAAATCCACATTCACTTCTCAAATGATCACTGAGACAGGATGGAGAGCAAACAAGGAACCAGGGACTATTTCATGTTTAGACAAAGGGTGAGCGAGCTCAAGTCCTGGAACCGTCCCCAGGAATGAGCACCGGGAGCAGGAGCCTTCACGGGGCGGGCCACCAGCCGGGCCGCCCAGGCTCCTCCATAACCAGGCACTGCGTGAAAACAGCACGTCCCGCCTGGGCCCGCCTGCCCTGCGAGGGCTGGACACCCTGGGGGCAGCACGCTGGCTGGGCTCCAGGATGCACTGGGCGCACCCCGAGGCCGCGGGGGAACACACGAGTTCACAGAGGTGGGTTCAGGGACCCGGGGTCGCTGGCTCACTGGCTCATCTGTCGCTTGCCCCTGTGCACCAAGAGCCACCTGCACGTGAGAGGTGGGCACAGGGTCCTGGCCGCGGGCTCTGGGCCGGGTGGGGCCGATCTTCCAAGCTGAGGTGGAGCCAGGGATTTCTGGGGAAGGGGAATCGGGCGGGACCTTTGAGTGCCAATCAGCAGAGGGAGGAGCCTCTGAGCGCAGGCCCCGCCCAGGCAGGGTGTGGAGGGCGGCCTTGGTGTGGCCTGGACACCTTGGAGTTGTGCCTGCAGGGCAGGGGCATCTCCATCTAGGAGAAGGGCTGGACGCAGGGCAGGCTGCTCGGGCCTGGGGGGCGAAGGTGAGGAGGGCCTGGGCCGGGTCCAGTGGGGACAGACTGGGAGCGGCGGTGCAGGGATGGTGGTGGCAGAAAAAGCCCAGGGCCACTGCTAAGGGGGGCTCAGTAGATCATCAGGCAGCAGCATTGGGAGAGGGATGGGACGGGGAGGGAGAGAGCAGGTGTGACCGCGCTCCTCTCACCCTGCACAATTAGGGCGATTTCCCCTTGTTTGTTTCCCAGGCGTTCCCTCCGCACTGAACAAACATTGACTTTGTGATCTTAAAAATGTATTAAGAAAAAGATAAGAAGCAGCTCACCGAGGATCCTTGTTGCTGCTTTGCTGGGTCCGAATGCCCACACTCTGGCGGGCAGGCCTGCAGGACTGTGCTCACCAAGCCCCCTGACTCTCTGCCCAGCAGCTGTGAGCCCTCTGTGCCCTCAGGCCGCCTGGGTCCATGGACCCCCGAGGGCAGGAGACAAGGCCTCCAAGGGCTCTGGAGGCGGGTGGGCTTGGAACAGAAATGCAGGCTACCAGAGGCAGGGGCTGTGCACCAAGGCTCAGGCCAAGGCACTCCCTGGGGCCTGGGGTGCTGGAGAGTCCTTGGCCCCTGTGACCATGTGAGTCAGGGAGGAGGAGCTGGCGGGTGGGTGGGGAGAAGGCAGGAGAGCAAGGGCACCTGTGGCTGGGCAGGACCTGGGCAGAGGAGGCAGGGAGGCCATGGGACAGGTGTCCAGGACCCACGGTACATGAGGTCGGGACTCCATGCTCACAGGATGAGGGCTACTGAGGAGAGGCCCTCAGCGCCTGGCCCCTGCCTGCTAGATGGTGAACAAGTCCCCAGCTTCTACATGTGCATGGCATGTCCACAGGGGTTCTGCTCCCCTGCCCTGCCTGCCATGGGGCGCCAGCACAGGGACACCTGCAGTCCTCACTGGCTGTGGGGGACGCTGAGGCAGGGCAGCTGCAGCTGCATGGAACCCCAGGAAGGCCTCTTACAGGAAGGGCCAGGCCTCTGGGAAGCTAGCCACAGCCCATCAGGTCAGAGTGGCCGCCTGGGCCGCAGCCCCGAGGGTGTGGCCAGAGATGGCCGAGTGTGAATGCTGGCAGGGGGAAGCCAGGAAGTGTGTGTGAGTGAATCAGAGCGTGTGTCGGGGGTGCGTGCCCTTCCCAGGGCCCAGCAGTGCATGCACACAGCCACAAGCCTGCTCACTCGGAGCCCGCAGACTCCTGTCGCAGTCCTGCCGCAGCAGCTTCACGCACACCCACTCACGCCCACCGTGCCCACGTGTGCATCAGCCTGGCACGTGCACACACCAGAAGCCAAGGTGGGCCCCGGGTGGAACCTGGGGCACAGATGGCCCTACGCCGTGGGGCCCCGTGGGTGCTGGGCCATCCCTCCTTCCAGGGGTCACGGCCCTCGGTGGGCCTCCAGCGCACACACCAGGGCCTGCGGGGCTCCACGTCCAGGCGAGGTGCACGAGGCACACACCCCAGGGCCCAAGGTGGCTGGAGCTCTAGGACACATGGCCACTTCCTGCAGAGCCCCAGGGGAGTCGGGGATGCTCCCCAGAGCCCTTAGCCCAACCTGTGAAGGACGGGGAGGTGTCAGGAGGAGGAAGGGTGGAAAGTGGCACTCAGGAGACGACTCTGCCCAGCATGCGGAAGGAGGATGGCACCCGAGGAAAAACTGAGCCCAGAGACTTGCCGTGGCGTCCCAAGGTGGGGTGGTGCTGGCCATGGAGGGGGACAGCATCTCCTGGCCCTTCTGGTGCTCCTGACTGTAGCAGAACGCGGCTGGGTGAGCCGTCACCTGCCCCTGCCAGGTGGACTGAGCCCTTTCCCTACCCACTAGCTCTGTGAGCTTGGCCAATTACTTCACCTCTCTGTGCCCGTTTCCTCATTGGTAAACCAGGGACAAGTGTCCCTAAGTCAGGGAGCTGCTGAGAGTTGAATTAAGCCTCACTTGCTGAATGTTAGGATCGGCTTGGAGGTGTCTGCTGGAAAGGCCCAGAGGGGCCTGGCCAGCCCTTGGGTGGCCAGCTGTGGAGGAGGTGAAGTGACCTTGGAGTCTAGCAGACAGGCAGGGGGACACTTTGGAGTGGGCAGAAAGATAGGGGACACAGAGTACAGCTCCTGGGGGGCTCTGTCACCCTGTGCCACACGGGAGGGAAGGGTTGGCTGTGGGTTGACACCCTGGTGGGGAAGCTGGGACAGAGGCCTGAGGCCTGTGGCCGGAGGGACTCGGGGGGCCTGTGTCCCCTTAGGACAGTGCCCCTGAGGATGGAGAAGGATTTCCTCTGTAAAGGAAACATGACTAGGTCTTCTCATGGCTAGAGTCAGAGCCGGGGGTGCGAGTCCCGGCCCAGGTGAGCCCTGGGCCTGGCAGGGCCTGGAGGACGCACTGTGGGCTGCTGACCCAGCTTCCCGGGGAAGAGAAGCAACCGCTCCCCGCTGCCAGTCTCCGTGGCGGCTTCTGAAGTGCTGGTGTGTGGGGGGCTGAAGCTCAGCCCCCTCTGCCAGGGAAGAGGGGCTGGGCAGGAGGAGGCCGCCACTGCCCAGTGGAAGCTGCCGTCGGCAGAGCGGTCATTCCTCAGGAGGGAGAAGGCAGGCGCCGCGGCCTGGGCTTAGGGTTCCCAGTGATGGGCATGACGTCCATCACAGAGAGTGAGTGGTGACAGTGGGAGAAATGTGACCTCCTGGTCAGACCTGAAGTCCTACTCAACCCCGGCAGACAGGAGGGACAAACTGGGGACAGGAGGCAGGTGTGAGGACCACATGATTTCTGCATGTGTGGGCAGGGGGAAGGTTTGGGGACAGGTGCGACTGGGGAGGAGAAGGAGCCCACTTAATCATGCGGGTCCTGGGAGGGAGGTGCCAACCCTCAGGTGTCACCCGTGGGACAGTGGGGGAACCCGGGGGCTCCGGGGGAGCTTGGCCTTGGGCCCAGAGCCGTCCCGGGGGATTCAGCCACTGGCCTTGCAGGACACAGAGCCACGCTGATGGAAATCCTGCCCCGGGGTGGGGGAAGGGCTGGGAGGCCAGGCTGGGAGTGTGGCCACGCGTCCACCTGACGAAGGCAAGAGGAGCTTCCGTGGTCAGGATGGAGATCACTGAGACGGGCCACATCTACTGAGGGCATGGCCAGGACAGAGGGGTCAGCTCCAATGACCTGCCCCTGGCTGCCCAGTTGACTGTCCACCCCTGAGGGCTGTGAGCAGGGTTCAGGAGAGGACAGATCCTCAGAGGAGGCGTGTTTGTGTCAGGACGTGTTGGTGCAGGCAGCGTGGATGGCAGAGGCAAGGAAGCAGGCAGTTAGCCACGGCGGCCACGGGGCCGGGAGATGCCGCCCCGCCAGCTCGGGAGCCCCTGGAGTGTGTTCTAGCAGAGGGAGACCCAGACCGGGCTCGGAGCGGCTGGAGGGGGCGTGAGCCCTGCCCGCTGCACAGGCTGGGCACTGTGAAAGGGTGGGTAGAGCACCACAGGGTGGGCATGGGCCTCAGACAGGTGGCCGCTGCCCGGCCCCAGGGCCCGTCAACACCTCTGTCCTCGATAGTGCCCCTCCCTGTCACCACAGTCCCCAGAGAAGCCATCACGTCACCATCACCATCAGTCACCATCAGCACTGTTGCCAGGACCGCCACTGTCACCATCACCATCCCCCACCCCTCCCTAGAGCACATGGCTGTCTCCGTCATTGTCCTCAGCAGCTCCACAGTCGGCAGCAGCAGCCCAGGGGACACTGTCACCGCCCTGCACCGTCACCACCGTCACCCTCCTGTGGTTTTAAGGTGAGGAGCTGGGAGGCCCTGCCACCTGGAGGTGGCCCCTGCACCTGGAGCAGCTGCACACGTTGCTGTGCAGCCACCCCGCAGTGACAAGGACCAGAGGAGCAACATGACTCCCTGGATGCCTCTGGGCCACAGGGAGGCTTTCCTGGTGGACACCAAGGCTGGCTCCTATCCACTGCCCCTGCCACACCCACTTCTGGGTGACCTCTGCGACCTGCTCTGCTTCCCTCAAGGACCAGGAGGGACAGATGAGCTGCCAGCCCTCCTCCAGGGGCCACTTGACACCCTTTCCCGCTAACCCCAGGCCTGCTGGGGACACCAGGGTCCTGCCTGCAGTGCTCCCAGGGCAGCGAGGAACACAGCCGGGGCCCAGCGACTCCCACCACCTGAGGACGCACAGGAGAGGGGCCGGGAGAGGGGAGAGGGCACAGGAGCAGAGAGCCCCGACCTGAGGGCGGGGGCTGCACAGGGCAGAGGGTGTGTGGTCAGGAGGCTGGTCAGCGACAGGACGGAGGGAGTCCTCTGGAGGAGGTGGCCCTTCAGTCTGGAGGGATGCTGGGGTGCTTGGGGAAGGCAGGGCCATTCCTAGGGGCCTGGGCCAGATGGACCTTGGCAGAGGAGGTGATGGTGGGGGATGGGGGACTTGCTCAGCCTCAGACACTGGGAGCCCAGCCTGGGCACAGCCTCCGCCACCTGGAAGGTGGATGTGGACACATCAGGGCACACCCCACCTGCAGAGAGCAAGCTGGTCCTTTCTGCAGCCAGGTCTGCTCACGGTGGCAGCTTGGCCTTCACTGTGGCCACTCTGAAGCTCTGCTGGATCCTAGGCTTCCATGCCCCCCATCCCCCCGCCCACCACAGTCCACCCAACCGCCCAGGCCACTGCTGCAGTCTGACCCTCCCCCTGCTCTCTCCGCGAGCCCAGCAGGAGGCCGGGGCTAGTCAGGGTCCTGTGGACTCCTCTGTAAGGAGTTCCTCTCTGGGCCATTTGTGGCCTCCAGCTCGGTGTCCTGCCATTTCAACATTTATTGAGCACAGGAACAAATATTGACTCGCTGACTCTTGAAACAGCCCTCCACAGAGACTCGCCACCCATCCACAGGGAAGCTCAGCAAGGTTGAGTAGCTCCTCCAGCCACACTGCACAGCGGGGGTGGCCAGGGAGGGGCGTCCTGCTGGGAGGCCCCACAGTTTCTCCCAGGGATCTGGCTGCTGCTCAGGCAGGAGCCCGTGGCGTCAGGGTCCACAGCGGTCAGATGGAGCTGGGCAGTGGCGGTCATTCTAGGGTAGGTTAGCATGACCTATGATCATCAAGGTGAGCCCCGGCTGCTGAGGGGCAGTGAGTGTGGGGTTACGGCTGGGGCCAAGGCACCCTCTGCTGCCCACCAGCAGTGTGTCCTTGAGCAAGTCCTGGCCTTTCTGAGTCTCCACGTCCTGCCCTGCAGGGTGCTAGTGCAGGAACAGGGAGGCCAGTGTGTGCCACTGACCACCCCATGATGCACTCCTTCTAGACAGCAATGAAGGCAGATTCCCTGTCCCCAGGGCCTGATGACCCCAATAGCAGCTAAAGCTGACCACCTGTCCAGTCCAGCACCTGGCCTCTGCTGACCCCTCCTAAGAGAGCTGACAGGGTTGTGGGGACACAGGGAGCCCACAGCAGGGCTCCGGTGCCCTCCCTGCCTGGGTGAGTGTGCCTGGCTGGCCCTGCCCGGGCCCCGCCGCCCGCCCGTGGGCGATTAGATATACATCTTCGCCTGCTATCCGGGTGCTGGAGAACTGGCCCATTATGGAGGGAAGAGTGCTTCTCAATGATCACCAGGGAGCGCAGCCGCCGCCGGAGCCGAGCGCAGAATCAATTTAAGGCGGGAAGGCCCGGCCATCCATCTCCGTTTGCCGGGTCATTTAGGCCTGGGAGCCAACAGGACAGATAGCAGCAGGCTGCCTTGGCCTCAGGTCCACGTTTGGGCTGAAGAATGTCGCATCTGCTGTGGCCATTACCTCCAGGAGGCTGCGGTGGGGGTAGGGGTGGCCCATGGGGAAGAGTCATACTTCCACCCCAGGTGGCCCGGATGAGGTGGCAGCCACGTCTCTGTGACCTCCACCCGGACCTTTGTTCATGAGTTTGGTTTTACATGGCCACCACAAGGACAGGGTGGAGTGGCCCAGGGAATGGACACTGCCCGCTGCCCACATCACCCTGTCCACCCGCCTGCTGCTGTGCCCAGCCCCAACCTTCCTCACTGTCAGCCCTACCCACAATGGCTCTCTCTGCCATGATTGTCCCCCAAGTATGACTCAGGATCCAAAACAGGTCCCACCCTCTGAGTCCAGCTTAGACCCGAGTCAAGCAGGGGTGACTCTGGGCCTGTTCAGCTGTTAAGCACAGGCTCCCCCACTGGATCCACTGCCTGGGCTGGCAGCTTATGGCACCTGAGGTAGCCCACACTAGGGCAGGCATTGGAGAAGGAGCCTGAGGGTCAGAGTGGTTCAGTGACTGCTCAGAGTGGCTCAGGGCTCAACCTGCAGCTGGGTCACTCCATGGAAATTTCCACCCCTTCCCTAGCACAGATGCTCCTTAAGGTCACTGACACCCCTTGACAAGCTACCTGCTGACTGATGCCCAACATACACACCGTCAAGAGGGGGCCAAACTGTGATCCTCTCTTTGCAAACCTGGACACTGAGGCTGGGGCCCCTTCTACACCCATGTCTTGCTCTCACAGATGAGGCCACGGCCACCTGAGTGCTCAGCGGCCCACACGCTCACCTGGGTTCTGGCTGTTGCCTCTGGGAGAGGCCAGCCTCGGGGCCCTTGGTTCCTGCAGACTCTTGAGGCCGTGTGCTCAGGGAAGCCAGAGGCTCTGGCCCCGAGGCCCAGGCTGCCCCAGGCCTTTGAGCATGGAGTGAGGCTCTCCAGGTGCAGGAGGAGCCGGTCCCTCGCTGGGTCTTCCTCTCTCCGAGGTCCTTGGGGCCTCCCCCAACACCTGGCAGCCTCCACTGGCCTGTTGATGAGGACCTGGACCTCAGTCCCTTGATCACTGAGAGGCCAGGACAGACCCGGCCTCTCCAATCCCCCAGTGCCATCTGTGGGGAGCTGGATCTGTTTTCACATGTCACCTGTCACTGGGGGGTGGGCTTGGTGTCAGGGCCTGGGGGGGGGGCAGACTGCCTCGCTGTGTGTGTCAGGGCCTGGGGGGGAGGGGACAGGCTCCCTCCCTGTGTGTGTCAGGACCTGGGGGGGAACAGGCTCACTCCCTGTGTGTGTCAGGGCCTGGGGGGAGGGGACAGGCTCCCTCGCTGTGTGTGTCAGGGCCTGGGGAGGGGACAGGGCCGCTCGCTGTGTGTGACAGGGCCTGGGGGAGGACAGGCTCCCTCGCTGTGTGTGTCAGGGCCTGGGGAGGGGACAGGCTCCCTCGCTGTGTGTGTCAGGGCCTGGGGGGGGACAGGCTCCCTCGCTGTGTGTGTCAGGGCCTTGGGGAGGGGACAGGCTCCCTCGCTGTGTGTGTCAGGGCCTGGGGAAGGGACAGGCTCCCTCGCTGTGTGTGTCAGGGCCTGGGGGGAGGGGACAGGCTCCCTCGCTGTGTGTGTCAGGACCTGGGGGGGGACAGGCTCCCTCGCTGTGTGTGTCAGGGCCTTGGGGAGGGGACAGGCTCCCTCGCTGTGTGTGTCAGGGCCTGGGGAGGGGACAGGCTCCCTCGCTGTGTGTGTCAGGGCCTGGGGGAGGGGACAGGCTCCCTCGCTGTGTGTGTCAGGGCCTGGGAGGGGACAGGCTCCCTCGCTGTGTGTGTCAGGGCCTGGGGAGGGAACAGGCTCCCTTGCTGTGTGTGTCAGGACCTGGGGGGGGACAGGCTCCCTCGCTGTGTGTGTCAGGGCCTGGGGAGGGGACAGGCTCCCTCGCTGTGTGTGTCAGGGCCTGGGGAGGGGACATGCTCCCTCGCTGTGTGTGTCAGGACCTGGGGGAGGACAGGCTCCCTCCCTGTGTGTGTCAGGGCCTGGGGAGGACAGGCTCCCTCGCTGTGTGTGTCAGGGCCTGGGGGGGGACAGGCTCCCTCCCTGTGTGTGTCGGGGCCTGGGGGGAGGGGACAGGCTCCCTCGCTGTGTGTGTCAGGGCCTGGGGAGGGGACAGGCTCCCTCGCTGTGTGTGTCAGGGCCTGGGGAGGGGACAGGCTCCCTCGCTGTGTGTGTCAGGCCATGGGGGGAGGACAGGCTCCCTCGCTGTGTGTGTCAGGGCCTGGGGAGGGGACAGGCTCCCTCGCTGTGTGTGTCAGGGCCTGGGGAGGACAGGCTCCCTCGCTGTGTGTGTCAGGGCCTGGGGAGGGGGACAGGCTCCCTCGCTGTGTGTGTCAGGGCCTGGGGAGGGGGACAGGCTCCCTCGCTGTGTGTGTCAGGGCCTGGGGGAGGGGGACAGGCTCCCTCGC